>NC_139991.1:44997314-45651064 GCF_964263955.1 Coregonus lavaretus
TGATCTGGCGATAACGAGGCAGACAGGCAGTCCGCTATTTGTGCCGGGGATGTTTTTGTGATGTTACCAAGCCAAAGATGCACAAAGATAGAGGTAAATGTATGTTAAATGTGCATACGGTGAGGATGTTTCACTTGCTGTTTTAGCTGGTCTGTCATTGCAGCTGACGATTCTGTGTTTCATCGTTTATCAGGCCTATCTGGTCTAATATTTTATTCCGACTTTTTTTTAGGTGTACATGTACATAATTTAGCAGACGCTCTTATCCAGAGCAATTAGAGTTAAGTGGCTTGCTCCGGGGCACATCGACAGATTGTTCACCTACTGCTCGGAGATTTGAACAAGCGACCTTTCTGTTTCTGGCCCAACGCTCTTAACCGTTAGGCTGGCTACCTGCCGCGCTATGTATACGGGTAGGACAGGGTAGGTTATAATAACTTCAGTTGATAGAAACGTCATGATTTTCTACACCGCGCTCGCGCTGGATGAAGCAAAGCATGCGACACAGGGCTTAATGATGATGCTAGATCCGTGCACTAATTACGCTGTGTAGGACCCTGCGGGGCCTCGCATCTTTTCAATGTGTCGACAACAATGTATTTGCATCATAATGACCCACGGTCAATAAAGTGAACAATTACCCCCTTCTGTCTCTTGTCTCATGTGTCGCCTAGCTGTAGAGTAGGTTAAAAGAATCGTCGTAGTTCTGCTACTATCAATCATGAGACCCCTCGCATGAATTATGCTTCTATCTATAGCTACTTGCGACTGCAGCTGCTAGAGCGGAGGTTTGCTTACATTCCTGTCTGGCGACTTCATTCTGGCTAACAACAGCAGGAGATATGTAGCCAGCTGAACATAGCCGCGGGATGTAATGATGCTGAAGGTGCTGCAGCACCCCCTGAACATTTTGAATAAATAAATAAATATGAATAAATAGTCCTGTATTAGCTGACAGATAGCAGACCGATATATCAATTTGCAGGGCCAACACAGGCAAAAAGATTTACAGCATCCCCACCCCTGGCTATGCAGCTGATTGTAGCCAATTGAATACTCTTTGGAAACTTTTCTGTGTCATAACTTTTGGATTTGAAATTGTAACCAATCACAGATGCATCCGTAGAGGAAGTAGAAGAGTGAGCAGTTTTCAAAGGTAGGGGTCTTAAACCTTTTCTTGCCCAGGAAACCCCCTCCCAGCCAAACTGGTGACCCAGGGACCCCCAATAATGTCTTCAGGGCCAGCTCCAGGCGTAAGCGACATCAACAGTCGCTTAGGGCCCCCGGCCGCAATGGGGCCCCCAACCCACATTTTAAAATGTATATATATATATATATAATATATATATATATATATATATATATATATATATATATATCTATATATATATATATATATATATTTAGGAACTCAGTCGGGTCTCAACTTATTGTTGAGAGTAAAATGCTCTTCATGGTCAATCCGACGTCTGAAGTGGCCGTACAGCATTTACTGCGATGCAGCCTCTGCAGACTTCAGGGCTTTCATACT
This sequence comes from Coregonus lavaretus, assembly GCF_964263955.1. Taxonomy (NCBI): domain Eukaryota; kingdom Metazoa; phylum Chordata; class Actinopteri; order Salmoniformes; family Salmonidae; genus Coregonus; species Coregonus lavaretus. The sequence goes on from NC_139991.1 coordinate 44,998,846, forward strand.
TCTTGCGCTTAGCGGAGCAGAGCAGAGCTATTGTGTAGGAAGTTGTCAAGGAAGGGAGTTTGTGTTTATACAGGAGGTACCGCCCCCACCTACTGTCAACCAATCATGTCATTGCGGAGCTATATACGGAGCCCTCCACATTATTACAACATTTGAGAGGCGCACGGTGATGCGGTACGGAGCTTGATTTGGCCTCTGCATGCCTCCGGAGGCTCTGCAATTGCATCACACCCTCCATACGACGCCTCCGACCACATGTTGGATCAAGCATTAATTAGCTTTTAGAATAGTAGAGTACACAAGGTGCAAGTTCGAAATTTGGTTGTGCATCAGCAGTTTTTCTCTTCTTTTGTCAGTGCCTGACAGTCAGTTAATTAGCCATGTCAGCTAACAATTTTTAGATTGGTAAGTTAGTCTAGCCAGTTATCTAAACTTGTAGTAATCATGGACGAATACCGACCTGGCATGCAGGGCACGTGCCCAGGGGCCCTGACCTCCAGGGGGCCCCCATTGATTTTGTTAGTCACTATCACTCAGATATTAACATGGCACAAGTCATGGCAAAATGTGTAGAATTGCATGAAATGTGTTATAAAATTGCAGAATTTTCTCTCCGCCTCTTGGCAGAATGTGTAGAATTGCAGGAAAGGTGCTTTAAAAAGTAAATGTTTCTCTCTGCTTGGTGGGGGGGCCCCCCAACCAAATTTAGCTTAGCGCCCCCAAAAGGCTAGAGACAGCTCCACATGTCTTATCATCAGGTGAATGATAATGGCAAGGTGAAGTAATCAACATTTACAAATTAAAATATTTGGTAGATCGTTTTTAGTTATTTTGACCTCCCCACATTGTAAATGGAAGAGGAAGTGTAAACTCTAACATAGCCTATTAGCTAGCATGGTGTAGGCACGATTTGGGCCTGGGTGGGTGCAGACTGAACAAGAAAAACTAAAACAAAAAATGAAACAAATTATGCTCTAATTGTTAGTGTTCCAAACGGGACATTATTTGTCTTTTTACCCAAGCATTGTACTTGACTTGGGCAGGAGCGCACCGGAACTGAGTACTGGCACCTCAAATTATCTTCTGCTTGAGTTCCTGCATCTCCTATAGAATATTATCTCAAAGTATTGAGGAGTTCCTGCACCTAAATATAAACAGTACCGGCACCCAAAAATAGTACCGGCAGCTATTTGTGTCCAAGTCAAGCACTGGCCTAAACATGCATACACCATCAGATATAATTCATAGCAAGTAGTAGGGAGTGGGTGAGAGAACGAAAGGGATATACACTGAGTGTACAAAACATTAAGAACACCTTCCGCACCTCTCTGATTCAGAGGGGTTGGGTTAAATGCGGAAGACACATTTCGGTTGAATGCATTCAGTTGTGCAACTGACTAGGTATCCCCTTTCCCTAATATTGAGTTGAACAGCCTCAGAACAGCATCAATTCATTGGGGCATGGACTCTACGAGGTGTCGAAAGCGTTACACAGGGATGCTGGCCCATGTTGACTCCAATGCTTCCCACAGTTGTGTCAAGTTGGCTGGATGTCCTTTGGGTGGTGAAACATTCTTGTTACACAGGAAACTGTTGAGCATGAAAAACCCAGCAGCGGTGTAGTTCTTGACACAAACCGTTGCACCTGGCACCTACAAACATACCTCATTCAAAGGCACTTAAATCTGTGTCTTGCCCATTCACCCTCTGAATGGCACACATACACAATCCATGTCTCAATCGTCTCAAGGCTTAAAAATCCTTCTTTAACCTGTATCCTCCCCTTCATCTACACTGATTGAAGTGGATTTAACAAGTGACATCAATAAGGGATCATAGCTTTCACCTGGATTTTCCTGGTCAGTCTATGTCATAGAAAGAGCAGGTGTTCTTAATGTTTTGTACACTCAGTGTATATTGACAATAATAATAATAATAATACATTTGATTTGGCAGATGCCTTTCAGGACACTCAAGAACAACTTACATAAAATCTACTGCTGTACATAAAATATATTTCATTTAGGCCTATGTAATGCATTTAAATTATTATTTATTATTTACCAGGAAAAAACGATAAAAACAAATTGTAAAAAAAACAACAACAATCAGCTTATCAATTTAATAATAATGGCCGGGTTCTGGCACGTGTCACTTCGCACTGATACCTTGTGCAGTAAACAGTAGCTATTGCTGTGTAGGCTAGGCTGCACTGTGTAGGCTACTCACCGTTAGCTAGCTACAACATTAGTGTAGGCCACTCACTAGCCAACTTGGCTAGCAAAAACAAGTAAAATGGGCAAACAAAGCTCACTGATTTTTTTTAATCAAGGGACCGTGTATAGAAGAGGATGTTGGAATCATTTGCCAAGTTATTTGATGTCAGGGATTTCGCCATGAAGGGCCTCCAGTTCCCCTCTATATCAATCACTGATTGCAATGATCTAATCGAGGGCCTTTGTCGTGGAAATGTCAGTACTGAGAGAAACTTAGACAACTATTCAAGCAATTATCTTTATTTAACATTGATTAATTATTGCAATAATGAAGCCGTTGACCGCATACTCTGAAGTGTGTGTGCCGAGAGCTTGACCTTACAGAGGAATCCTGGTTCTTATATAGCTGACACTAAAATGCGTAGTCATGGCTGGTTCCACCCCTCCCATCATAAGCCACCTTGGGTTCATCCTATAGTTATCTGCACCTGGTGTTGTTTTAGCCCCCAGCCTGGCTTAGTTTCCCAGATGCAAGAATGATTAGAAACAATGAAGGATTGTTCTACATTTTACATTTACGGCATTTAGCAGATGCTCTTATCCAGAGCGACTTACATACATTTTCATACTTTTTTCATACTAGTCCCCCATGGGAATCGAACCCACAACCCTGGCGTTGCAAGCACCATGCTGAGCTACACGGGACTACTAAGCGATCTCAAGTACAACCCATTCTTGACCATACGCCCAGATTAGCTGCAGGGAGCTAGAGTGGAAACCATCCCTTTACCAAAACACAGCATTAGGAGTAGAACAGAAATGTCTTACACTTTGTTAAGTATATAATTGTTAACTATTCATATCAAACAAATCAGGTAAATACGTAATTTCTCTCTCACATTCCCCTCTCAAGAAACTCAGTTTCTTTTAGAAAATGTAAGGGTACAAGCATTACATAATTTTTGATAAACATACAATTAAACAAACAAAATACATATTTCTGGTGCCTGACATTTCATCCATGGTAAACAACCTTCCTTTGGGTTGCTGAGTTTTAGACCTTTCTTATCAAAACACAGTCAATCTGGAACAGAAAATAGAAACATAAAAAAATCATACACAAGCTTCATTACAGCAGATAGGACGGTCACCACACTGGCACCATGCACAATGGTAGGGGTCAGCATGATGAAAATGTCCATCCTTACCATTCATTGATTTTTAACACCAAGAACATCTACCTTTCTTGGTACATTTCCTACAAACTGAGTGGACCATTAGTTCAATACCCTTAGCCCTAAGATCACGGTTGGAGTCCTCATCATCAGATATGTAATCAGGAATGGGAAATAGGTCTGGAATATCAGGCATTCTATCATTTATAGATTCATCATCATTATTCTCATCATCATCCTCAGATTCAGCATGATCATCAAGCAATGGCATAGTGAGGGCAGTATCCAGCACTTTACAACAAAGCTTTTTAACACCGACAATGAGAAATAGCACAGCAAAAAATATTACTACGTCATAAATGAGCCAATGGAAAACTGTTGCTCCCATAACACCAAATAATGACTGAACCCATCCAAACGGATCCCATCCTCGTTGCCAAAAATGTAGTGGAAATTTCAGTACTGAGAGAGACTTAGACAACTATTCAAGCAATTGTCTTTATTTAACGTTGATTAATTATTGCAATAATGAAGCCGTCAACCGCACACTCTGAAGTGTGTGTGCCGAGAGCTTGACCTTACAGAGGAATCCTGGTTCTTATATAGCTGACACTAAAATGCGTAGTCATGGCTGGTTCCACCCCTCCCATGCATGTCACACCTTAAAGACAGTTTCAGTACATTCAGAGACCATGATCAGCACTAAAACGCTGTTTTTATTCAACACTTTTAGGAATCATGAAACACACTACTCCACTTTCGACTTGCACTTTCTCCCTCCCTCCGCTGAGACATGACCATCAGTCCAGTGAAATAAAAAAACGAGTTATTTCAATTTATTCTCTGATGTGCCCTTTTAAGTAAAAGGCTACAACAACTGACCTATTGCCAGTGTTATCATATAGCCTAGCTTGAGACTCGAGTTTTGAAATTGAAGGGACTCTACGTTATTTATAAAAGGGGTAGGCCTATATGGAGAAAATCGGACCTCTTATAAAAAAAAATTAAAATAGGCAAATGCATGAAACATTTATTTATTTCCAGTCAATGTAATGAGCCTTCATTTTTAGTAATTCTATTGGGAATCTAACTTTGCCCTGTGCTTCTCCGCCCATGCACTATAGTTAGGCCTTATAGGCTATTGATCATTTAATTGATATCACACAATACATTGTAGGCTCACTTGATCTCCCGCGCCCAGCAGAGAATTGCACTCGGCTTGCATTTTGACTCATAAAGTGATCTCGACTAAGAAAAGGTTGGTCATCACTGTTCTAGTCTATATAGGCTATGGTTGCCAATTGTGATTATTACATGACATTATGTTCTAGTCTCATGGTCTTTTAAATATAGGCCTATGGTTTATTATGTGTAGGTCTATGTGAGTCGCATGTTAAATGGAAGAGTCATGGATTTACGTAGGCCTACAATACAATTTGGACTATGTTAGATGGTTTGTTGTGTGCAATAGATTTTAGTAGGGAATAGGATAGGCTTTTAGATCATTTAATGATGATTTGAGTGCCCAAATTTTGGCCCACCTACATTTTTGCTGGCCCTGCCATCAACTGATTTCTGCCCACGCCACTGTTAGGTAGTAATGTAACGCCAAACACATTTTCGCTACGAGCAGCTGTTTAGCTGGTTAAACAAAGGTTAGCCATGTGTTGGCAAAAATGTATGTTTAAGTCAAGAAAGCTTACCAGCAGCCAGTGGCACTTGCTGCACTGAAAGCCTCTTCGCAGGGGCTTTTTCAAAGCCTATGTTAGATACCCTAGTGAGTGTAATTGGCTTCAATTACTGTAATTTGCTCAATATTAGGAGTTGAGAAATAAAGTTGACATCATTAGAAAGAAGATATTATCCTCTTTTCTACTGTAGGTACAGTGAGGGAAAAAAGTATTTGAACCCCTGCTGATTTTGTACGTTTGCCCACTGACAAAGAAATGATCAGTCTATAATTTTAATGGTAGGTTTATTTGAACAGTGAGAGACAGAATACAACAAAAAATCCAGAAAAACGCATGTCAAAAATGTTATTAATTGATTTGCATTTTAATGAGGGAAATAAGTATTTGACTCCCTCTCAATCAGAAAGATTTCTGGCTCCCAGGTGTCTTTTATACAGGTAACGAGCTGAGATTAGGAGCACACTCTTAAAGGGAGTGCTCCTAATCTCAGTTTGTTACCTGTATTTACATTTTAGTCATTTAGCAGACGCTCTTATCCAGAGCGACTTACAGTTAGTGAGTGCATACATTATTTTTTTTATTTTTTTCATACTGGCCCCCCCGTGGGAATCGAACCCACAACCCTGGCGTTGCAAACGCCATGCTCTACCAACTGAGCTACATCCCTGCCGGCCTTTCCCTCCCCTACCCTGGACGACACTGGGCCAATTCTGCACCGCCCCATGGGTCTCCCGGTCGCGGCCGGCTACGACAGAGCCTGGATTTGAACCAGGATCTCTAGTGGCACAGTGCCTTTTACCTGTCCACAGAAGCAATCAATCAATCAGATTCCAAACTCTCCACCATGGCCAAGACCAAAAAGCTATCCAAGGATGTCAGGGACAACATTGTAGACCTACACAAGGCTGGAATGGGCTACAAGACCATCGCCAAGCAGCTTGGTGAGAAGGTGACAACAGTTTGCGATTATTCGCAAATGGAAGAAACACAAAATAATCTCCCTTGGCCTGGGGCTCCATGCAAGATCTCACCTCGTGGAGTTGCAATGATCATGAGAACGGGGAGGAATCAGCCCAGAACTACACAGGAGGATCTTGTCAATGATCTCAAGGCAGCTGGGACCATAGTCACCAAGAAAACAATTGGTAACACACTACGCCGTGAAGGACTGAAATCCTGCAGCGCCCGCAAGGTCCCCCTGCTCAAGAAAGCACATATACATGCCCGTCTGAAGTTTGCCAATGAACATCTCAATGATTCAGAGGAGAACTGGGTGAAAGTATTGTGGTCAGATGAGACCAAAATAGAGCTCTTTGGCATCAACTCAACTCGCCGTGTTTGGAGGAGGAGGAATGCTGCCTATGACCCTAAGAACACCATCCCCACCGTCAAACATGGAGGTGGAAACATTATGCTTTGGGGGTGTTTTTCTGCTAAGGGGACAGGACAACCACCGCATCAAAGGGACGATGGACGGGGCCATGTACCCTCAAATCTTGTGTGAGAACCTCCTTCCCTCAGCCAGGGCATTGAAAATGGGTCGTGGATGGGTATTCCAGCATGACAATGACCCAAAACACACGGCCAAGGCAACAAAGGAGTGGCTCAAGAAGAGGCACATTAAGGTCCTGGAGTGGCCTAGCCAGTCTCCAGACCTCGAAATCTTAATGACTTGGAGAAGATCTGCGAAGAGGAGTGGGACAAAATCCCTCCTGAGATGTGTGCAAACCTGGTGGCCAACTACAAGAAACGTCTGACCTCTGTGATTGCCAACAAGGGTTTTACCACCAAGTACTAAGTCATGTTTTGCAGAGGGATCAAATACTTATTTTCCTCATTAAAATGCTAATCAATTTATAACATTTTTGACATGCGTTTTTCTGGATGTTTTTGTTATTATTTTGTCTCTCACTGTTCAAATAAACCTACCATTAAAATTATAGACTGATCATGTCTTTGTCAGTGGGCAAACGTACAAAATCAGCAGGGGATCAAATACTTTTTTTCCCTCACTGTATGTAATTAAACATTCATTTATTCGTTATATTTACACTGCATTCGGAAAGTATTCACACCTTTAACTTTTTCCACATTTTGTTGTGTTACAGCCTGAATTTAAAATTGATTCAATTGAGATGTTCTGTCACTGGCCTACACACAATACCACACAATGTCAAAGTGGAATTATGTTTTTCGAAATGTTTACAAATTAATTAAAAATGTTGCCTATAAGGCCTAACTCAGTTGCCGGAGAGGAAGAAACGGCTCAGGGATTTCACAATGAGGCATATGGTGACTTTAAAACAGTAACAGAGTTTAATGGCTGTGATAGGAGAAAACTGGGGATGATGGCTCAACAAAATTGTAGTTACTCCACAATACTAACCTAATTGACAGAGTGAAAAGAAGGAAGCCTGTACAGAATACAAATATTCCAAAACATGCATCCTGTTTGCAATAAGGCACTAAAGTAAAACTGCAAATAATGTGGCAAAGAAATTCAGTTTGGGGCAAATCCAACAATACACATCACTGAGTACCTCTCTATATATTTTCAAGCATGGTGGTGGCTGCAACATGTTATGGGTATGCTTGTCATCGGCAAGGACTAGGGAGTTTTTTATGATGAACAGAAACGGAATAGAGCTAAGCACAGGCAAAATCGTAGAGGAAAACCTGGTTCAGTCTGCTTTCCTCCAGACACTGGGAGACAAATTCACCTTTCAGCAGGACAATAACCTAAAACACAAGGCCAAATATACACTGGAGTTGCTTACCAAGATTACATTGAATGTTCCTGAGTGGCCTAGTTACTGTTTTGACTTAAATAGACTTGAAAATGGCTGTGTAGCAATGATCAACAACCAACTTGACAGAGCTTGAAGAATTTCTAAAATAATAATGTGCAAATATTGTACAATCCAGGTGTGCAAAGCTCTTAGAGACTTACCCAGAAAGACTCACAGCTGTAATCGCTGCCAAAGTTGATTCTATCATGTATTGACTCAGGGGGTTGAATACTTATCTAATCAAGCTATATTAGTATATTACTTTTCATATTTATTTTTTTACAAACGTTACAATTTGTCTTCCACTTTGAAATTACAGAGTATTTTGTGTAGATAGTTGACATTTTTATTTTATTAAATCAATTTTCTAAAAAGTAAAGGGGTGTGAATATTTTCTGAAGGCACTGTATTTCAAGGGAACAACAATCTCCTCCGAGAAGATTGAACGACTACTGATTTCAGCACCCAAAGAATAGCTTGCAATTACACACAACATTGTTCTGTATAATTGCGGGCTATTCTTTGGGTGCTGAAAACAGTAGTTTTTCATAAAAACTACATTTTATGTAACGTCAGAGCTTCAGTCCACCCACACTAGTCGCCGCTCAACTCCATTGTAAATTGTGGAGTGGAGTTTAATCGGCTAGTTTTTGCGTAACCAAGTCAAGATGTGTTTTCCTTACAGAAACGAGGATGAAACCAACATGATTAGCACCGATGGCCTCTCTAAATGCGAGGCGACCTGGCGTGAGACTGGGAAAAGGCCACAGGCGGAGATGCTGCACCTTCTGTCTGCTGTCATTGTCTGGCTTGTGACGGGGACGACCATCTCCAGTCTTAACAAATGGATTTTTGCAGTGTACAACTTCAGGTACCCCTTACTGCTGTCGGCCCTGCACATGTTGACAGCGATAGTGGTGGACTATGGGCTTATTAAACTGCGAATGCTCCAGCACAAAGGTGGGGTTGACAAGCAGAAGGACCTTACCACCAGCGCCAAATGCAAGGTGTTTCTATTGAGCTTGACATTTTGTGCCAGCATCGCGTTTGGCAACGTGGGTCTGAACTATGTCCAGCTGTCATTTGCCCAAATGATCTACACCACCACGCCAATCTTCACCCTGGCCATCTCCACCCTGATCCTGGGCAAGCAACATCACATCCTCAAATACACAGCCATGATGCCCATCTGTCTGGGAGCCTCGTTCAGCATTATGGGTGAGGTCCAGTACGACCAGACAGGCTGCTTCTTCGTATTCGCCGCGACAATGTTGAGAGGTGTCAAAACAATCCAGCAAAGTGAGTAAAGTCACAGCTGCTACCTTCAAATTGCCTTTATGGTAGTTGTTATGTTGCATCTCTGATGGTGGTTGACATATTTGTCATCACTTTGAATGTTGAACTGTATAATTAACTGGTGTTCACACATGTATCTGCCCTCTCATTGGCTAGAATGGTCCCACCTGATCTTGCCTCCTCTCACCTGTTTTCCATCTTTGAGGACATGTATTTCCATTGCTAGAGCGGTCACTCGAATATCTTGTAAATACTGTATAATAGACAGTCTTTGCTGCAATTTAGCTGGTACACCATTGACATTTAAATTGAATTGAAACTTTAACTTTTAATTACTACCAGTAAGATGGCTGCCGGTCCACCCACCGTCGAATGTCTATTCTATTATCTATATTTCTATGATTTCAATAGGTTTCCTATGGAAGATTGATAGTTTAATTTATAACAAAGGATATTCTCACACAAGTCAACATTATTGATGTGTAGACCTCCAACCATATTTGTGGTACCATTTGAAAGGTGAAATGTCATTTTAGTACATTTATCAGCCAAAACATGACACTCACCCAGTATTCAAGAGTATGCTGTGTCTCAACCAATGGCAGGCACAACACAAACACCTCAGATGATGTAAAATATGGTCTAAGCTAAAGCGTATATGAACAAAAAAGTTAGTGTAAAAAGGGTCAATGCAGATAGTCTGGGTAACTATTTAACTAACTATTTAGCAGTCTAATGGCTTGGGGGTAGAAGCTGTTCAGATTCCGGTTGGTTCCAGACTTGGTGCATCAGTACCGCTTGCCATGCAGTAGTAGAGAGAACAGTCTATGACTTGGGTGGCTGGAGTCTATGACCATTCTTATGGCCTTCCTCTGACACCGCCTTGTATCGAGGTCCTGGATGGCAGGGAGCTCGGCCCCAGTGATGTACTGGGCTGTACGCACTACCCTCTGTAGCGCCTTGCGGTCGGATGCCAAGCAGTTGCCATACCAAGCGATGATGCAGCTAGTCAAGATGCTCTCAATGGTGCAGCTGTATAACTTTTTGAGGATCTGAGGGCCCATGCCAAATCTTTTCAGCCTCCTGAAGGGGAAGAGGCATTGTCATACCGTCTTCATGACTTTGTTGGTGTGTGGACCATGATAGTTCCTTAGTGATGTGGACACAGATGAAGTTGGAGCTCTTGACCTGCTCCACTACAGCCCCGATGATGTGAATGGTGGCGTGCTCAGCCCTCTCACATAGCATTCTCACATAGGTAAATCTCACATTCTCACTCTTGTCCAGGTGGGAAAGGGCAGTGTGGAGTGTAGTAGAGATTGTGTCATCTGTGGATCTGTTTGGGCGGGTATGCGAATTGGAGTGGGTCCAGGGTGTCTGGGATGATGGTGTTGATGTGATCCATGACCAACCTTTCATGGCTACAGATGTGAGTGCTACGGGGCAATAGTCATTTAGACAGGTTGCCTTTCTTGGGTACAGGGACTATGGTGGTCTACTTGAAACATGTAGGTATTACAGACTGGGTCAGGGAGAGGTTGAAAATGTCAGTGAAGACACTTGCCAGCTGGTCAGCACATGCTCTGAGTATGCGTCCTGGTAATCCGTCTGTCCCTGCAGCCTTTTGAATGTTAACCTGTTTAAAGGTCTTACTCACATTGACTACGGAGAGCATGATCACACAGTCGTCCGAAACAGCTGGTGCTCTCATGCATGGTTCAGTGTTGCTTACCTCGGTAGGCATGTGTCACTGGGCAGCTCGCAGCTGGGTTTGCTTTTGTAATCCGTTATATTTTGCAAGCCCTGCCACATCCGACGAGCATCAGAGCCGGTGTAGTAGAATTTGATCTTAGTCCTGTATTGACGCTTTGCCTTTTTGATGGTTCGCCGGTGGGCGTTTTGAGATTCCTTATAATTGTCCAGATTAGTGTCCCGCTCCTTGAAAGCGGCTGCTCTAGCCTTTAGCTCAGTACAGCTGTTGCTTGTAATCCATGGCTTCTGGTTTGGATATGTACGTACGGTGACTGTGGCGACAGCGTTGTTGATGCACTTATTAATGAAGCCGGTGACTGATGTGGTAAACTCCTCAATGCCATCGGATGAATCCGGTACATATTCCAGTCTGCGCTAGCGAAACAGTCCTGTAGCTTAGCATCCGCTTCATCAGACCACTTCTGTATTGAGTGCGTCACTGCGACTTCCTGTTTTTGCTTGTAAGCAGGAATCAGGAGGATAGAGTTATGGTCAGATTTGCCAAATGGAGGACGAGGGAGAGCTTTGTATGCGTTTCTGTGCGTGGAGTAAAGGTGATCAATAGTTTTTTTGCCTCCAGTTGCACACATGACATGCTGGTAGAAATTAGGTAAAACGGATTTCAGTTTTCCTGCATTCAAATTACCGGCCATTAGGAGCGCCGCATCTGGATGAGCATTTTATCATTTGTTTATTGTCTTAGTACCAGCATCGGTTTGTGATGGTAAATAGACAGCTACGAAAAATATAGATTAAAACTCTCGAGACTTCCTTAATTCCCTTCCTGTATTTGAGCAGTATGAACTTGTTCATATATTTGCTCTACTTGTTTTGTTAGTGGACTGTACAGTGCTGTACTGATAATGAGTCTCATGATGTGAAATCCACTCTGAGTAAACAAACCTATGACATTTCCATGTTCTGAACATGGCAGATTTGACATTACGTTAAAATAATGACTCATGGTCTGGATTTTCTCCTCACTCAGAACCACCATCCTGAAATACCAATGTAGTTGGATGGTGTCGTGTCGTGTTTCAGCAGCTATTTTCAACCTACCATCGTAAAGGACCCACTTGTTTACTTTATATGACACATATCAGTGGTGTACGTGTCTTGTTTTGCTACAGGCGGCTCACTCCCTAGGTATCCATGCAATTATCTGACATGTTGTTTCGCAAATAGAACACATCTTAATGATATGAATGTGGAACTACAGTGCTGTTCTGTATGATTATGTTTAAATTATGTTTTATTTCTCTCTATCCTCTCTTATCTATTTAATCTCGCCACCCAGAACCAAATCTTGTGTTTGCGCTATAATGTTTAGTCTGTCATGAGACTACTTTGTATTTAATCACTGCGTGTTTAGCCTACTTTTGTGTGTGTATTCTGCTTCTCTCTATGTAGCTTATATTTCAATGGTTTTCTTTGTGTGTCTCTCAGGTATGTTGCTCCAGGAGGAGAAGATCAACTCTGTGTTCCTGCTCTACCTGATGTCTATCCCCAGTTTCTGCATCCTGGCCGTAGCTGCTCTGGCCCTGGAAAACTGGGCCGTGCTGGAGTCTCCAATGCACTACGACCACAACCTGTGGCTCTTCATCCTGCTCAGCTGCCTTGGCTCTGTCATGTACAACCTGGCCAGCTGCTGCGTCATCACTCTCACCTCTGCCGTCACCCTGCACATCCTAGGCAACCTGAGCGTGGTGGGCAACCTGCTGCTCTCCCAGCTGCTGTTTGGCAACGAGATGTCAGCGCTCAGCTGCGCTGGTGTGGCGCTCACGCTCTCTGGCATGCTCATCTACCAGAACTCTGAGTTCATCTCTGACTACCTGGATGCACGGCGAGCCAAAGCCAGGGAGCTCAGCCGAGGGAGGGAGGAGGATATTGCTGGCCCATTCCAACCGGCCCCCCAAGACCAGCAGGAGAGGGTAGACGCCGACGGCAAGAGAGAGGACAAGATGGACTGAGAGAGAGAGAGAGAGAGAGAGAGAGAGAGAGAGAGAGAGAGAGAGAGAGAGAGAGAGAGAGAGAGAGAGAGAGAGAGAGAGAGAGAGAGAGAGAGAGAGAGAGAGAGAGAGAGAGAGAGAGAGAGAGAGAGAGAGAGAGAGAGAGAGAGAGAGAGAGAGAGAGAGAGAGAGAGAGAGAGAGAATAGGACTTTCTGTCCTTAGGGTTAGTTAAGTCAGGTGGTTCTGTGGAGAGGTTCAGGCAATGGGCTGTGACCTCATGAGGTCATAGTTGATGATGACGACATAAGTGACAGAACTTGTTTGGTTGGGTCGTTTTTACCTCTTCACTGTGCCAATGTATTTATTTCAGCCATGATCTCATGGAACAGAAGTCAGTCTAGGCCAGCTGACAAAAAAAACAGATGCCTTTAGGAAAGTGACAGTTGAGTTTGTACTGTTCTAATACCCATACATGCACACATACTGGTATGCATGCATGTGCACACAAACTATGTGATATATCTCATGAGATATCACACATTGTCACTCACACTACTCCACTGTGAAAATGTTATCTTTGAGTGAGTGCTCAATGGGATGGTTGGGTGGGAAGGACTAGGAACACTCCTCATATGGATAGGCACAAATACATTTTAAAAACATATGGGACTGTTACCTCACCTTCCCCAGGTCTCGTATCAGTGGGAAAGAGGTTTTGTGGCAGCTTTTTATTTGGGGGAACTTAAAATGGGGGTTCTGCATTTGTTATAGTGCTATAGCTTTTGTCTAGATGAAGTTTACAATGGCAGAAACATGCAAGCTAACAGGTTCGGTATATAATTTCTCCTGTCTGTTTGTAAGCATGTTTCTGCAAGCCATTTAAGCAAGCCATTAAGCCACAATGTTAATGTACTGCATAGTGAGGCATAGATCTGAGGGGAGCCACTTTGTCCCACTCAACGACCCCTTATTGAATTTCCCTTAATTTCCTCTTAATAAAAGGAACCTGTTATAATCAGTTTAATAACCTCCAACCTGTACAGCAGTTCTCACTGCAGCATACCTCTATTATTAGGCCTATCCACTCTCTAAGGAGTCTCACTCATCTTTAGCACACTCCATAAAAAGTATTTCATCATCCTCTCCTTACCGCCACTCGAACTGAAATGTCTTCCCTGCCAGCTCTCATGTCTCCACTCAGAGGGTGCCACTGTTTTTAACTTTTACGTTTAGTCTTCTTTATAACTGACCTCTTTGAAAGCTCTTACATTATGTTGTGTCCACAGCACTGACATATGTCAGAAGTCACTCAGTAATTGGAGGTCTAGTCAACTGGTCTGTCACTTGGCAAACTAATGTATGTTCTGTGACTGGAGGTCTAGCGTAACTCTCAGACTCAGGTGTGAGACTGAATCTGATGTATTTACACCAGGGGAGAATGAGGGCCCCCTTTCATTGAAGCCACAAATTTCAAGTCTGACCACGGTACTGCAGGCATTGTTTGCAGAAAACAGGATCCTCTATTATAGTGAATGAGAAAATGGCAATCTTCGTGGTTAATCTTTGTGTAAATAAATACATATTTTGAAGATGGTACCAATAATTGCTTCTATTACACCAAATGTATGTTCTTGAACTGATTATTTAAAAATCGCAAACAAAATAAGTTATACGGATAATTTAGTTGCTAATGGTAGCCTGCAGTACCCCCGTCGGCCTTCAAAGTTACTCAATGAGAGGGGGCAGCACTGAGCTAGCCTGCAACGTCACTTCCTGGAGTAGCTCAAACTGTGCATCGTATGTATCCATGAGATGCCATCTTAACCAACTTCATTTGGCTTCAAATGCGCTATTGAGTCTTCACATAGGAATAAATGGTGTCATGTGATCAATGGCTTTGCCCATTCATATACAGTCATTAAATTACACCCATCTTAAGGCCAGTGCTACCGAAAGGAGCTTATGAAGGTGTTGAATGAAGATGTTTCTAATCTTTCTTCCCCAGTCAAAGAACCTTCAGGTGTGGGACTTAGCCCCTCAGTTCAGCCTCTGATAGACTAATTGGAAATGGTTATATATTTTTTTATTATAAACTTGGTGGTTCGAGCCCTGAATGCTGATTGGCTGACAGCCATGGTATATCAGACCGTCTACCACGGGTTTGACAAAACATTTATTTTAACTGCTCTAATTACGTTGTAACCAGTTTATAATAGCAATAAGGCACCTCGGGGGTTTGTGGTATATGGCCAATATACCACTGCTAAGGCCTGTATCCAGGCACTCCGCGTTGCGTTGTACATAAGAACAGCCCTTAGCCGTGGTATATTGGCCATTTACCCCCCCCCCCCCCCCCCCCCTCCGGGCCTTATTGCTTAATTACACCCACCTGCTGTTTTTCCCCCAATATGTTGCCATATGCACAGCAGTAGACACATAATGGTTTGTTTCCAGCCTCAATCTGATAAATTAGTAATTTGAATGAAGATAATATGAATGCCAGTCCCCAGATTTTTTATAATATAATAATAATATGCCATTTAGCAGACGCTTTTATCCAAAGCGACTTACAGTCATGCGTGCATAATTTATTTTTTATTTTTTTATGGGTGGTCCCGGGGATCGAACCCACTACCTTGGTGTTACAAGCTCTGTGCTCTTTCTTACCAGCTGAGCTACAGAGGACAGAGTTCTATTGAGAGGATCTTGTTATTGATGTTAGTTAAATACCTTAGTCTTCAACATGGCTTGTTAAAGACAAATTGTTTAATGACTTAAGTAAGTTAGCGAGATCAAATAGTTGAAAGCATCTTCCCACAACCACAGTTTGTCTACTGGTCAACTGCTAAAATCTGTTTGTTAAATAGCTTACTGATCTAAAGGCCAATTTGGTTTAGCAACTTTGAATTGATGATAAGGGACTTTTTAATCACACAGCCCTTAGAATACCTATATAAAGACTGTACCAGCTTCACAGATCTGGGTTTGATTTGTCAGACTGAGTCAGTTTGACAACTCTGGGTTTGACTAGTCAGGCTGCTTGTTCACACAGAGGTTGTCTTTGACTGGCTATGAGGGCAGAGCAACGCACATATTGCACTGACGAGTTATGGAGATGCTGCCTTTACAGCATATGGCTCTTGTGAATATACTGTTGATGTTGTCTGCAAAAGTTTGATGTAAATAATTATTTTATTATATTGATGTATTTTACAATCATGGAAGGCTGGCTCATATATACTGGTTCAAAAACATATTTGTCTCCTGTCTTATTTTAGCTTAGCAAAATGGACAATGGCATGTCTAGACATATTAAGCAAACACATAAAGTACAGTTGAACAAACAGCCCAAACACATTGTAGTAAAATAGATCGCCAGACTACCGGTATATAATACTGTATGAATTTGATTCAGTTTACCACATACAGTGCCTTCGGAAAGCATTCAGACCCCTTGACTTTTTCCACATTTTATTAGGTTACAGCCTTATTCTAAAATTGATTCAATTTTCCTCATCAATCTACACACAATAACCCATAATGACAAAGCAAAAACAGGTTTTTGCTTTGTCATTATGGCAAAAAATACAAGATAATGGAAATATCACATTTACATAAGTATTCAGACCCTTTACTCAGTACTTTGTTGATGCGCCTTTGGCAGCGATTACAGTCTTGAGTCTTCTTGTGTATGACGCTACAAGCTTGGCACACCTGTATTTGGTTGAGTTGGCTGTGTGCTTAGGGTCGTTGTCAAATAAAATAAAATATAATTGTATTTGCCGCATGCACCAAATACAACAGGTGTAGACATTACAGTGAAATGCTTACTTACAAGCCCATAACCAACAATGCAGTTTAAGAATTTAAATAAAAAAAAGCAAATAATTAAAGAGCAGCAGTAAAATAAAATAACAGTAGGGAGGTTATATACAGGGGGTACCGGAGTCAATGTGCGGGGGCACCGGTTAGTCGAGGTAATATGTACATGTGGGTAGAGTTAAAGTGACTATGCATAAATAATAAACAGAGTAGCAGCAGCGTAAAAGAGGGGGTTGGGGTGGGGTGGGGGGGCAATGCAAATAGTCCGGGTAGCCATGATTAGCTGTTCAGGAGTCTTATGGCTTGGGGGTAGAAGCTGTTAAGAAGCCTTTTGGACGTAGAGTTGGCGCTCCGGTACCACTTGCTGTGCAGTAGCAGAGAGAAGACTATGACTAGGGTGGCTGGAGTCTTTGATAATTTTTAGGGCCTTCCTCTGACACCGCCTGGTATAGATGTCCTGGATGGCAGGATGCTTGGCCCCAGTGATGTACTGGGCCGTACGCACTACCCTCTGTAATGCCTTGCGGTCGGAGGCTGAGCAGTTGCCATACCAGGTGGTGATGCAACCAGTCAGGATGCTCTCAATGGTGCAGCAGTATAACTTTTTGGTGCATAATCTTTTCAGTCTCCTGAGGGGGAATAGGCTTTGTCGTGCCCTCTTCACGACTGTCTTGGTGTGTTTGGACCATGATAGTTTGTTGGTGATGTGGACACCAAGGAACTTGAAGCTCTCAACCTGTTCCACTACAGCCCCGTCGATGAGAATAGGGGCTTGCTCAGTCCTCTTTTTTTTTTCCTGTAGTCCACAATCATCTCCTTTGTCTTGAGCACGATGAGGGAGAGGTTGTTATCCTGGCACCACACAGCCAGGTCTCTGACCTCCTCCCTATAGGCTGTCTCATCATTGTTGGTGATCAGGCCTACCACTGTTGTGTTGTCGGCAAACTTAATGATGTCCTGTTGGAAGGTGAACCTTCGCCCCAGTCTGAGCTCCTGAGCACTCTGGAGCAGGTTTTCATCAAGGATCTTTCTGTACTTTCTCCGACGCTTGGCATTCAGGCTAAATAGTTATTGGTTTCATCAGACCAGAGAATCTTATTTCCCATGGTCTGAGAGTGTTTTGGTGCCTTTTGGCAAACTCCAAGCGGGCTGTAATTTGCCTTTTACTGAGGACTGGCTTCCATCTGGCCACTCTACCATAAATGCCTGATTGGTGGAGTGCTGCAGAGATGGTTGTCCTTCTGGAAGGTTCTCCCATCTCCACAGAGGAACTCTGGAGCTCTGTCAGAGTGACCATCGGGTTCTTGGTCACCTCCCTGACCAAGGCCCTTCTCCCCCGATTGCTCAGTTTGGCCGTGCGGCCAGCTCTAGGAAGAGTCTTGGTGGTTCCAAACTTCTTCCATTTAAGAATGATGGAGGCCTTCAATGCTGCATAAATGTCTTGGTACCCTTCCCCAGGTCTGTGCCTCGACACAATCCTGTCTCAGAGCTCTACGGACAATTCCTTCGACCTCATGGCTTGGTTTTTGCTCTGACATGCACAGTCAACTGTGGGACCTTATATAGACAGGTGTGTGCCTTTCCAAATCATGTCCAATCAATTGAATTTACCACAGGTTCTCCAATCAAGTTGTAGAAACATTTCAAGGATGATCAATGGAAACAGGATGCACCTGAGCACAATTTCGAGTCTCATACTTATGTAAATAAGGTATTTCTGTTTTTTATTTTTTATACATTTATACAGTCTACAAACCTGTTCGCTTTGTCATTATGGGGTATTGTGTGTAGATTGCTGAGTTTTTTAAATTCATTTAATCCATTTTAGATTAAGGCTGTAACGTAACAAAATGTGGAGTACTTTCCAATGGCACTGTACATGGTGGAGCCATTTCCCTGGTTACTGACATGTTTGACCTCAAAATCCCCCAGTCAACCTTGTTGTATGAAAATAACATAATGAGAGTAGATTGTTTTTTCTATCTACATTCTCTGCCAAATATGTGTGTGTGTTCTTTCTTCCCATACAGGGATGTCTTGGCTCTCTGTAAACAGAGTGATGTCGCTGAACAACTCCTTGGCTGTTTTGCCTGAATAAGGCAGTGTTGTTGCTCCACCTTCTGCTCAGCATTTCACCCTTTCTATTCCTCTCAAATAATGTGTATATAGGGCTCTCTAAACAACACTTCACTCACCCCCCTGAGTTTATTTGAGAGCATCCTGACTGGTTGCATCACTGCCTGGTATGGCAACTGCTCGGCCTCCGACGGCAAGGCACTACTATTACGCTGCTGCTGCTCTGTGTTTATTATCTATGCATAGTCACTTTAATAACTCTACCCACATGTACATATTACCTCAATTACCTCGACTAACCGGTGCCCCCGCACATTGACTCGGTACCGGTACCCCCTGTACATAGCCTCGCTAATGTTATTTTACTGCTGCTCTTTAATTATTTGTTACTTTTTTTAAATATTTTTTTTTAGGTATTCTTTCTTAAAACTGCATTGTTGGTTAAGGGCTTGTAAGTAAGTATTTCACTGTAAGGTCTACACCTGTTGTATTCGGCGCATGTGAGAAATAACATTTGATTTGATTTGATTTGTGTCAAAATTGTGTCATTACAAAGAAATGGTAATCTATCTAGTTATGCCTCATAAAGTTTTACATGACATAAGAGTCAATTGAGGAGGAGAGTTTTGAAGGAAGTAGGGAGGGAGGGGAGGACAGACAGTCCCACAATTCAGTCTGTTCTCCTCCTCCTTGCCCTGAGAAGTTATTTTCACCAGTACCCCTCTCCCCCCAAAACATCCATTCTGGTCCAACGCTGAGGCAGGGGGTGTGGTGTTAGGGCTGAGCACTCCCATGTGCAAGTCTGAGGAAGAGGAGAGAGTGGGACAGGGGTACTGAACACTGAACATCGAAGGGAAACGCAAGTCTTCATCACCTGCTGCAAACAGCTGCTGCGTTTTCCCCTAAGACACACAGACAGAACCCAGAGAACAGGTAGGTCTGTGACACTTTCACTCTAACTCCCCTGCTGTCTCTTCTATCTCAATTCCTGTAACAGCCTTCCCACTGGGCAGAAACTGGTTGAATCAACATTGTTTCCATGTAATTTGTCGACGTATTGTGACGTAGAATCTACGTGGAAAATATATGGATTTTAAAAAGTCATCAACGGTTTTGAGGGTGAAATTTCAACCACAGGATTATGTCATCATGGTATCCAAATTTCAACATAGAAAAACCTTGTATAAAATATGTTGAATATGTACCTTTAAAACAACGTCAGATCTTCAACGTTACATCCGCTATCATAAAAAAACTATAGGCTAGGAAGCACCTCTTACTGGAGAATGTATATATCTACAGTTACAGTACCCTTCGGTCTCCCATCCAGGGTTTTAACCAAGCCCAGCCCTGCTTAGCCATGATATGTCACGGAAGTGTCACTGATTATTACCAATGTGGTACGGTGAGAATAATTGTTGCGAGATCTCCACTTAAACATTAAATAGATTCACTGTTGCTATCGAAGTCATTCCAAAGGGTAGGTTTAACAGAGCAAATGAAATGTGACCATACTTTATCACTCATATATCATGAATGATGCTATTTAGTAGCATTTAAAGTGGATTTAAACTTTGATTTGATTTAGTCCTATTCTTTAACCTTTTACTGCAGTGGGCTAAACCAGGGTCACACATAGTGATTTTTGGTAGTCTTCAACAAATCAAAAATATATATATATTTTTTTGGGATTAAAAGTGTACACCTCACCCATATGGTTATGGGCTTAAAAAAAGGGACACCTGTACCATGTCAGATATAGAGTTCAAATGTATTACATACTTTACACTTTATATACATCACAGAAGACTGAAATATAACAAAACTGTTTGACATAGAAACACCAGATTTTCGTGGTAATTTTTTAAATATTTATTAATGATACAATTATGAGAAATATGTATAACATTCCACCCATGAGGCCAAAGAGGGTGCTTTTGGTCATTGACTGCAGGAAAGCTAACTTAGATGTGTGGTTGAGAGGGAGATGTGAATCCAATATATCAATTATTAATTTATAAACAAACTGGAATTAAAGCCAGACTAAGTCAGTGGGACAGATGGAAAATACATCTCCATCAAATGTTGATATTTGGTTGCGTTGACAACCAAATACAATTCAATATTACTTTTTTAATACAGTAAATAGCCTAAAGTTAAGGCTATCTTGCAAACTAATGTAACATTCAACCTTAAAATGAATAACACTTCCATGGTCACATTTTGAGGTTACTGTAACTATACATTTCTTATTTTGTAATCATATAAAGCATGCATGTTCAAGATAGCATGCATAGGTCATCGCAGGTCTATGGAGATATTCACAATTTCTGTAATAATCTGTGCAGTATTTCAAACGTTATTGATCACTTGCACCACGTCATTTGGTTCTGCTATTAGATGAAGCACAGTGATAAACAAAATATCTGACATTGTATTCGCATTTGAACTTGGTTGAATGCGCAGTGATAGACATTTGCATGACAACGAAACCAAACATCAGACATTGTTTTTCCATTGGAATTTGGTTGCGCTTTTAGATGGTTGAAGGCATCGTGATAACACATTGGAAATTCAGCAAACTTTTGGCTCTCTTTTTGAGTGGGTGAAAATAGGTTGTAATCTCACTGATCAAAGTCTCAACCCAATTATCCATGTTAAAATGACGTGGTGTGCCCAGTAGTTTTATCTTCCTCTAAATGATTTGACGTTATGCTTCATGTACTGTATGTATAGTTACTGTTTGGATATTTATGTCAGTCTGTGCGTCTGTATTTCTATTTTTCCTCTTTCTCTGTACTTGTGCAAATTTCATGGATGATTGATGTTAAAATGAGCGAAGCTACAATACTATATTTGTACATGTTTTATACTGTTTGTGTGCTGCTCTAGGCCGGTTGCTGAGAGAATAAGAACGGCACTTCAGTATTAAATCAAACAGTTCTCTAGAGGAGCATGACTCCATCACTGTTTATATTCAGATTACTGAACAGACTACAGGTTGAACAGATGATGTTATGCGTTTACATTATGACAACTCTGCTCTTTGCACATCACTGGGAGTTGAAACTTAAATGCCAATGCTGCCTAACCTTGTTAGTTTTATGAAGGTAATTATAAACTAGCTTTTATGAATGATGGTATGTACTGATAATGGTATAGGTGTATCCCTCTCCTCCCCACACACCTACACATATTTTTATCTCTAGCGCACACGCACACGCACACGCATGCACACACAGGGTGGCAGGTAGCCTAGCGGTAAGAGTGTTGGGCCAGTAACCAAAAGGTCGCTAGTTTGAATTCTTGAGCTGACAAGTTGAAAATTCTGGTGATGTGCCATTGAGTAAGGCATCTAAACTATATGTAACAAGAATTATTCAGAAATGCAGCAAATTGCTTCAATAGCCTTTTTTTTCTATATTTTCGCATATAGTAATTTACTTGTGAAAAATAAAAAGTTTAAACAAAAAAGCAAAATTCCAGGGCTGCAATAATAACTACAAAAAAAACATCAACAACATGTATAGTATAATCACTCATACTGTACAGTACTGTGAGGGTTCTAGTTCTCCCTCTCTCCTGCATTTGGCCACAAGTTTTCATCAACATCACATCTTATTTCTTCTCTGGCGATGCATCTTGGAAAGTATCTTCTGGAATGTCTAATCCAACCCTGCAGTCTTCAGGAGAAGTGTCTCCACACCCTGCATTCATGGCATCCAGTAAGGACATCTGGTCATGTGGATGGTGGTCATAAACCTTCCACCTCCACGCAGAGAAAACTCCTCTATGGGGTTTAGGAAGGGGGAGTATGGAGGCAGGAATAGTACTGACATCCTGGGATGTGCAGCAAACCAGTCTGTGACTGCAGCAGAGTCCCACACAACAACGAAGGTAGGGAAGTTTCTTGCCCCTCTCTCCTCCGCTGGCACAAGTCGATTATGCAGGTCATCCAGAAAAGAAATTAGCCTCTCTGTATTGTAGGGGCCAATGAGTGGTTTGTGTAACAGAAAACCATCATTGGACAGTGATGCACACATTCTGATGTTAGCTCCTCTCTGGCCTGGGACATCCACGGTTGCTCTCTGTCCAATCACATTTCTTCCTCTGCGGTGTGTTTTTGCCAGGTTGAATCCAGCTTCATCCACAAAGATGAATGTATGTGCAGTTTGCCTGGCTTCCATCTCCATTACTCTCTAAAATACAGTAAATCCACAGTTGTACAGTACTTTACATTATGCATAGCTGTGTATGTACCCTGTTTGGTTATTGAACAGACATCTTACCTGGACATATTGATACCAGAGTTCTTTCACACATTCACCATTTCTCTCAAAGGGTACAGTGTACGACTGCTTCATCCTTATTTTATGTTTGTCTAGGACTCTGGCAATTGCCGTTGTGCTGACTGTATTCACATTCCCAAAAGTGATATTGTCTGCCAGCACTCTGTTCTGAATTTCCCGCAGTTTTATTGCATTGTTGCTAATTACCATGTCAACAATGGCAATTTCCTGCGCATCTGATAATATTCTGTCTCTCCCTCCTGTGGGAGGCAACCTTTGGATCCTACTGAAAAACACAAAACAATCAATATATTTCAAAATGTCAGTACATGTAAAAATGTAAACATACTGTATTGTACTGTAATATGTAGTTAAATTATCATTGAAGGATGCACATCTCACCTGTTGTTTTGCTGGAAAATTCGGGGGCTCAGTTTCTTGCAGGGCAGGCGGAGAGGGAGGTCCCCAGGCTGGAATACAGGGGCCTCACTGCGGTGGCGGTCGGCTTGGTCCTTCTGCCGACGAATAGCTCTCTGGAGATGGACATGGGCGGCGTCCCAGACCTGTCCGGCCCTGTGGAACCACTCGTCGACAGCGGGCGCATCGGTCTGGCTGGGTGTCCAAGGGGCCAGGGCCGGCTGGTACCCCAGGATACACTGGAAGGGAGTGAACCCACTCACCCTGCCGGTCCTGACAGTGGCAACGAAGAAACCTTCCCAGCTCCTGGTTCATGCGCTCCACCTGCCCATTCGACTGAGGCCTATACCCGGAAGTGAGGCTGGCCGTGGCCCCGATCTTCTCCAGGAAAGCCTTCCACACTCGGGAGGTGAATTTGGGGCCACGGTCCGAGACGATGTCCTCCGGAAGTCCATAATGCCAGAAGACCTGTTGGAACAGGACCTCAGCGACATGGAGAGCAGAAGGAAGACCAGTTAGTGGCAAAAAACGGCATGATTTGGAGAACCGATCTACGACCACCATGACTGTGGTGAAGCCGTCAGAACGTGGAAGGTCGGTGACAAAGTCTATGGACAGGTGTGACCAAGGTCGCTGAGGCACTGGGAGAGGAACTAGTTTATTTGCCAGAGCGTTCTGAGTTGTCTTTGTTTGGGCACATACGGAACAGGAGTTGACATAGCGGGACACATCAGAAGCCAAGGTGGCCCACCAGTACTTTTGTGCTAGAGAATGCAGGGTGCGCGTAATACCGGAGTGCCCTGCCGTAAGGGTGGTGTGCGCCCAGATCAGCAGGTGGTCCCGGACACTGGTGGGTACATACACGCGCCCCGGAGGGGCGATGGCAGGCGCCGGGTCTTCCTGAGCCGCTAGGCGGATGTCTTCATCCACATCCCAAACGACAGGGGCAACGATGAGAGACGAGGGCAGGATAGGGCCCCCCAGATCCTTCCTTTCTCCGGTATGGTGCATCCTGGAGCTTTCACATTCTGGGATCCTGGGCAGTAGGACAGAATGAATTGAAATCGAGTAAGGAATTGGTCCCACCTGGCTTTATGAGAGTTCATCCGTTTCGCTGCCCGTATATGCTCCAAATTCCAGTGGTCAGTAAGAATCCGGAATGGATGGACTGTGCCCTCCAGCCAGTGTCTCCATTCACCAACAGGCTGTGTTCCCGGAGGCGGAGTAGGACAGCTCGGACGTCCCTGACGTGCTCCTCGAACGTAGCCTAGTAGATCAGGATATCGTCAATGTACACCACCACCTGTCTACTCAGCATGTCCCGGAACCCATCATTGACGAAGGACTGGAACACAGATGGTGCGTTGGTGAGGCCGTAGGGCATGACGCAGTATTCATAGTGGCCTGAGGTAGTGCTGAATGCCGTCTTCCACTCGTCTCCTTCCCGGATTCGGATCAGGTTGTAGGCACTCCTCAGGTCCAACTTGGTAAAGTACCGGACCTTCGTAGCTGCTCGATGGCCGACGGAACCAGAGGGAGGGGGTACCGGTACTTGGTGGTGACTGCGTTCAGCCCCCTGTAGTCAATGCATGGTCTCAGTCCTCCATCTTTTTTAGCCACGAAGAAGAAGCTGGCTGGGGCAGGAGAGGTAGAGCATCTGATGAACCCCTGTGTCAGGGTCTCCGCCACATACTTCTCCATGGCCTCAGTCTCCGCCATGGAAAGGGGGTAAATGCAACACTTCGGGGGGTGTTGTCCCTCCAGCAGGTCAATGGCGCAGTCCCAGGGCCTGTGAGGAGGGAAACACGTAGCCTTAGATGAAGAGAAGACATCGGAGAGATCTGCATACTCATGTGGAATGTTGGGCTGGAGGGCGGACTCCGGACTCTCCACTGACGTGGAACAACAAACCACCGGCAGGCAGGTCTTCCGGCATGAGGTAGACCAGGCTGTGACCCTCTTGGTGATCCAATTGATGGTGGGGTTGTGTAGTCTGAGCCAGGGCAATCCCAAGACCATCCGGTGAAGGGGTGACCTGACGATGTGGAATGACAGCTCCTTGTGGTGCTCCGGTAGTGTGGGAATGGTGATGGTGATGGGGAGAGTGACGTGCGTAATGGTGCCTGACCCAAGGGGTTGATTGTCTAATGAGGTGACGTGTAGCGGAGATGGCAGTGGGACGGTGGACAACCCCCATTCAGAAACCAGCTCCCTATCTATAAGGTTCCCCGCTGATCCGGAATCTATCATTGCAGTAGAAATGGAAGATAAGTAATAACCAGTAACCATTATGGGAACTAAAAACAATGGTTTTGTGATAGGAGATGACGTCACACTCACGGAGCGCCGACGGGAGTCATACCGCCTACATAGGGATCCACCAGGAGATCTGTGTGCCGCGGTGGTGTAGGGGGTGCTGTCCACCTCCATGGGTGAGGAATCAGGGCGGCTTCCATAGCTTAGATGGGGTGAGCGTCGAAGCTCCGGGAGGTGTTGGAAACGCTGTCTCTCTCACAACATTTCGTCAAGATGGATGGATGTGGGGATAAGGGTATCAAGGTCCATCTCATCGTCCCGACATGCGAGTTCCATCTTAACATCCTCCCGTAAGCCTCTTCCGAAGGCCGTGCGCAGAGCACGCTCATTCCAGCCGGAAGACGCCGCCACCGTGCGAAAGCTAAGAGCGTACTCGGACGCGGGCCCCTCTCCCTGTTGTAGATGGAGGAGACGCTCACCCCCGTCCTTTCCCTCCGTGGGATGATCAAACACCGCCCTGAACCAAGCGAGGAAGGTGGGGTAGGGTAGTGCCACTGCCTCCTCTCTTTCCCAGACTGCCGTGGCCCAATCCAGCGCCTTCCCCTTAAGAAGTGAAATCACCAGCGCTATCCTGGCTTGGTCAGATGGATATGCCCCAGGGTGACGCGCCAGATAAAGTGACACTTGTAGCAGGAAGCCTCTACATTTAGTAGTTTTACCGTCAAAGCACTCCGGTAGGGCAAGGGTTCCAGCAGAAGTGGGTGATAGCCCGGGGACAGGTGGATTGGAGGCACTCGCCCCTCCCTGAGGTAGAACCGGAGCGCTGGGCAGATTATGCAGAGTTTGGAGTACTTCCTGCATGGCGACGTTCAACTGGGCAAGCTGCTGCTGGTGCTGGTCGAGGCACTGGGAAACTCCTGCCGCCTCCATTTTCGTTTGGTGTGTGATTCTGTGACGAGTACTGAGGGTACGAAGAGGCAGGACGCAGACGCAGGAATTAACATGGTCAAGGTTTACTCAAACAATGACAAAGAGAATTAACAAAGTGAGAGTACATGACCAAAGCAAAAACAATCACATACAACATATTACAGAACAGTCCAGGGATAAATAGGGGTGGTGATTAGGGTGCATTGGGTTTCCATTCTAGTGTTGCCGAGGTGGTGCACTCAGACCGGTGGCTCAGTAGACCCGCGAATCAGAGCGCCGGAGGGGAGCAACGGGAGGAGACGTGACACCCATGTATGTTTTCCAACTATGCAACTGCTTGCCATGGATCCATCAATGATGGATGATATTCAAACTAACAACGTTATTTGCTCTGGCTCTTTAAATATTTGTGTAGGAGTTCTTGCAGTTGGAAACCCCTTATCTCCATTATCCACCTTCTTTATAAGTCCCATACAGTATATTGGACATGGAGGCGGGACCTGATGAGGGAGCAGCGGTGGCTGTGTCTGCCAACGAGACCTCCGAGATGACCCCCAGTGACACTCCGTCAGGCACACTGACCAGTCAGCAGCTAGCTGCGATTGAGGATGAAGAAGTCCTGAATAAACTGGTGGGTTACTAGCGGTGCGTACTTCACACAGACATGCAGTAGTTGGGTTGATTTTGGCCTTCTCATCTATTGGTTTCTATGTGTGTTTATCTCTGACAGTTGGATAAAGCAGTGGATTTTGATGAAAGGCGAATGATCCGCGCTGCATTGAGGGACCTGCTCAAGAAGAAGAGAGGTAAGATCAGAGAGAACTTCAACGTGAAATTTGACAGGATCACATCTTTGCTTTCTCACTCTCCCAGCTCTTCTAGTACCTATCACTACTGACAATCCTTTCTAATGTCTACTCGCTGTCCTTCGAATTTCTATACTACTACTCTTTTTCTCCTTCTACTTCTCTCATCCTCTCTAAAGAGAAGCGTGAGAAAGAGCGGGGGTCAAGGCAAGATGACCTGAGACAGCAGGCTTTGAGTAAAGCAGGCACAGGACGAATGGGAATGAACAGAGGAGGCCAGACCAGCAACCACCAGCATAAATCCCACAGTGAGTATCATATCCTCACCAGGACACATCACACACACACACACACACATGCGCGCCACTCACAAACACCCACAAACACACACACACACTTCAAGCTTTCAAATCAAAGTGGAATTGTGAGAGATTAACTTTTCCCCTTCTCAAAATCACTCCCTGCCTCTTTCTTGCTGTCCCCTTCTGTTTCACTACAGTGCACAGCCAATTTTCTGCATCAACCACCAGCTCCTTGTCTAAGACAACTGACAGGTGAGTGAGTCTTTGAGCTAACAGTCAGCCATGCTTCACGTTTGATTGATCAAATTCTGCATGTCTATGTCTGTTCAGCGTGGTGATTCTAAGAATGTGTTGAATAACGTGTTCATCCTCTCTCCCTAGCATGGCCAACCCAGCTATCGCAACAGCCCATCAGTCTTCCCCTGTCGCTGCAGCACCCAACATGAAAAATGTCAAGCAGATGTTACTGGATTGGTGCAGGGCCAAAACCGAACCATATGAGGTAAGCATCGGACGTCTCTCTGTAAAGGAGTGTACGTTCTCTAAATGTTGCTAGTCAAAAAGCTGGCCTCAATCTTAGTTAGGAAAGATGTCAGCAACTTCATTTCCAGTTATGATGTTTAATGGCAAATGATGTTGAAGTGTGTGGTTTTGTTGCATGAATGCACACATGTACAGAGTGATTATTGGTAAGGAAACAACAAAAGGCAAGGTGCGCCAGGGTGAGTGTGTTGAGCACTCAAGAAGTTTGGTCAGGTTCTGACCGGAGGATATTTCAAATGCATATGTACTCATGCACAGAAACAGGTGAGTGAGGTAGCATCCAGAACGGCAGGGAATATTATACAGCTGCCCCCAAATACATAGCCGTATTTGTAATTAAATTAAAAGTCCTCGCAGAGTTCTGGGGGGCTGTACATGATTAACTCAACCAACACTGGAGCTGGTCAGGTATTGCCCAGCTAACAATTCTAGGGAGAGAGAACATTTTTGTAATGTTACCAGTCATGTTCCCCTAAAGTTTGAGTGTCCAGTTTTCTGTTAGTTAGGGGAACGTTCTATCTATGTTAGCAAAAACCTTCTGAGATCCTTTTTAGCATGTTTTGTCGTTGAAGTTAGGAGAACATTTACAATGTTCTCAGAATATACAACATTAATGTTCTAGACGCGTTTTATGGGACCTTGCAAGAACATGTGTCTAGTTTTCTGAGGGTTAGGAGAATATTCCATCAACGTCACATCAAACATACTCAGAACATGGTTGCCATGTTCTCAGAATATAAGATAATAATGTTCTAGACTAGTTTAATGGGAATATTGCAAGAACATTTCTGTGTATCAGTTGTCAGGACATCACCTGATGGAACCAAAGAAACGTTCTCCCCCAAGAAGTAACATGCCTTGTTACTGTTGCTGAGCCAATCAAGGCCCTGATTGGTGAACCACTGATCCATTCATAGCTCTTTGTTTGTTGGCATATTTATAAAACACACAGTGTTTTCAATTGACATATTTGACACACATAATCACAATGTGAATGTTAATTTATACAGTAATTATTATTATATAAAAGCACTGTGTGAGTATCCCTAACCTTGCCAACAGACCAAGAGCTATCAGTGGTTCACCAATCAGGGCCTAGGGACTAGTGTGTTGACAGCTGAGGCGAAATCTTAAAACCCCTGGGCGATGCTGGCAGAGTTCAGGATAGCCTTTAGTTCTCACTGGACCAGTTTTCTGTGTTGTACCGTACCTCTGCTAAAGTGCCTGCTTAGACTTGGTATATGGTGTTGGGTTTAGCCACATGGTAGGCGCTGGGAAGCTGTGGGGATCCAGCAGCACCTGTTATTTGTAGTCCTTTGTTAGGTGCCTATGTGGGCCAAGTACACTGTCCAGTCCCTTCATTAACATGACAAAGTCACTCTCCTTGCCAGAGCTGAAGATGGTGAGTTTAGGCTTGGGTATCCTGTAGAATGACGCAATGGCCATCTCCATCATGTGGCATAGGCTGAGGCTGAGGTACAAATGGAGGCAATGGATACTATGGTGCTAGCTGCGGACAGTAGGGTGGCACTGGATACTGTGGCACGGGATATGGTGCAGGAGCCTGTGGCTGTGGAGCTGGTTGTGGCCCGGGTTGAGGAGCTGGCTGTGGACCGGGTTGAGGAGCTTGTTGTGGCCCGGGTTGAGGAGCAGGTTGTGGCCCAGGGTGAGGAGCTGGCTGTGGCCCGGGTTTTGGCACTGGTTGTGGCCCGGGTTGAGGAGCTGGCTGTGGCCCGGGTTGAGGAGCTGGCTGTGGCCCGGGTTGAGGAGCTTGTTGTGGCCCGGATTGAGGAGCTGGTTGTGGCCCAGGATGAGGAGCTGGTTGTAGCCCGGGTTGAGGAGCTGGCTGTGGACCGGGTTGAGGAGCTGGTTGTGGCCCAGGTTGAGGAGCTGGTTTTGGTCCGGATTGAGGAGCTTGTTGTGGCCCGGGTTGAGGAGCAGGTTGTGGCCCGGGTTGAGGAGCTGGTTGTGGCCCAGGTTGAGGAGCTGGCTGTGGACCGGGTTGAGGAGCTGGTTGTGGCCCGAGTTGAGGAGCTGGTTGTGGCCCGGGTTGAGGAGCTGGTTGTGGCCCAGGTTGAGGAGCAGGTTGTGGCCCGGGTTGAGGAGCTGGCTGTGGCCCGGGTTGTGGCACTGGTTGTGGCCCGGGTTGAGGAGCTGGTTGTGGCCCGGGTTGAGGAGCTTGTTGTGGCCCGGGTTGAGGAGCTGGTTGTGGCCCGGGTTGAGGAGCTGGTTGTGGCCCGGGTTGAGCAGCTGGTTGTGGCCCGGGTTGAGGAGCTGGTTGTGGCCCGGGTTGAGGAGCTGGTTGTGGCCCGGGTTGAGGAGCTGGTTGTGGCCCGGGCTGAGGTGATTTGGCAGGCTGCGCTGGATCTAGTAGCTGTGGCCCAGGATGTGGAGGTCTCTGGGCAGGCTGAGCTGGACCTAGACCTGGCGGTGGCCCAATCGGTGATGCTGGCTGGAATGGCTGGGGCCCGGGCTGAGGAGCTGGAACCAGCTGTGTCAGTTCAACTTGAGTAGTTCTCACTAGGGAGTGAATTGGGCTGACTTCCGGTATTAGTGTTTGATGGGGATAGGCTCCATGTGAGGGAAGCTGTTGTATTGCGAGATGTAGGAGGGGTATTGGTATGGGCTGTTGATATAAGGATACGTGTTGTTGTGGGGGTAGGGCGCTCGTGCTGCGTTGCCCATAACAACTGAGAGTTCCTTCATCTGCTTGCTCATGTCCATAACACATGCCTCCATGCGTCACCATCTCTCGTCCTCATGTTCTCTCTCCTGGACGTGGGGAGTTGAATCGTTGACGCAGGTCCCCTGGCTGGTAGTGCTGAGCAATTGGTGCTTTTTGAGGTCGGTTCAGTTTCAGTTCGATTATTATTTTTTAATTAAACATTAAATGCACTATGCATTATATGGGTTGAATGCTGTAACAACACAGAATAAAACAATTAATACAAGTCAGGGCTTGATCTGATTTATCTCTAGAGAGACTGCACATTGAGCTCACAGAAAAAAACGAACGAAATGGTATTCAAATAATTGAACCGACATAGGTCAATTTGTTGTTTAAAGACTGAAAAATAACTGAAATTTCAGTTCAGCACTACTGACTGGGGAGTGATGCTGCTGTTGTTGTCATGTATGATGGCTCCATCATCGCTGGTGGAACGTGGTGATTAGGAGGGAAGCTCAACACATGGTCATCCAGATGTGTCGGGATCCACCGGGCCCTGCTGTTTTCCATCATAATAGTCACTGGAGTATGCCTTTAGCGCAGCTGATGTACTAATCCGTCTCTAGGGACCACTTGTAAAGGAGTGTATGTTCACTAAATGTTGCTAGTCATACAAAAGCTGCCCTCAATCTTCGGTAAGAAAGATGTCAGAAACTCCAGTTCCAGACAGTTATGATGTCTAATGGCAAATTATGTTGAATACTGTTTGTAAGTGTGTGTGTGTGGTTTCGTTGTATGAACGCACACATGTACAAAGTTATTATCAGTATGGAAACAACAAAAGGCAAGGTGCGCCAGGGGGAAATGTGTTGAGTCCTCAACAAGTTCAGGCAGGTTCTGACCTGAAGATATGCAAATGTCTGCATGTACATAAACAGGTGAGTGACGAAGCAACCAGAACGGCAGGGAATATTGTACACTCTCTATCTTATGTCTACATTAATGTCCTATTGTGTCCCAAGCATACCAATAATACTATATAATTGTCTTTGTAAATCCACACTCTCCCCGCCCTCTTTGTTTTTCTCTTTCTCTGTCCCCTCCTCCCTTACTCCATGCAGGGGGTGGAAATCCACAACTTCTCCTCCAGTTGGAGTGATGGCATAGCGTTCTGTGCCCTGGTGCACAGGTTCTTCCCAGATGCATTTGAGTACTCCATCCTCAACCCCAACGCACGCAAGGACAACTTTGAGCTGGCCTTCAGCACTGCAGAGTGAGTTCCCTATATCTCTTCTAAACAAACATTGAAACACACATACAGCCACAGAAACCTACTCTGACAAAATGCACTTTCTCCTCATTTATGCATATGAAGGCCCCAAGGGCTGTGCAGTGATAGATTAAACTTGACACAAAAACACTTTCAGATAAAACTCCCCTGTAGTGTCCTCTAGCTCAGCTGCCAGTGGATCCTGCCTCGGGACATTGGTTAAGGATTGTGATTGCTCAGGCCTGTGTCTCTCTCCTCTCACCTCCTTTCGCTGCAGGAGGCTGGCCGATTGCCCCCCTCTGCTGGATGTTGAAGACTTGCTGCGGATGCATGAGCCTGACTGGAAGTGTGTGTACACATACATCCAGGAGTTATACCGATGCCTGGTGGAGAAGGGCCTAGTTAAAACTAAAAAGAAACTCTAAATACACTGTTTCACAAAAATAAATACATGTTGTGTCCACGTGCCATGGGGAGGGGATATAAGACTATGCAGTTTGCCGCAGCAGCTTGTAAGCACATAGCTGGGATTTTGATTAACTGTGTGTGCCTGTGG
Organism: Coregonus lavaretus; assembly: GCF_964263955.1. Classification (NCBI taxonomy): domain Eukaryota; kingdom Metazoa; phylum Chordata; class Actinopteri; order Salmoniformes; family Salmonidae; genus Coregonus; species Coregonus lavaretus. Next base: position 45,031,650 of record NC_139991.1, read on the forward strand.
ATATCTTTGTATTGGTTTGTGTGTGCTTACACTTATCTGTGTATGTTTTTAGAGGACTGCTGGCACTTAGGATCAATACATTCCACTGAGATTACACATCTACATTAATCTTAGTCAGAGCCATAGTGAATCTGTGAATGGCTTTTTGTGGTGCTGCGGTGCTGTGCCCTGACTACAATACCTTTTTGTGTGTAGGCTATGTATGGGTTACAGATACTGTACATGAGGTCAAATATAATGTGAATGATGTGATTTGATTTGTGAACATTTATTTTGTTCTGATCACATTTTAGAGTAAGCCTACTACATTTCTATTATGGGGAACCCATACCATTTTCAGCCTGACAGAGGATTGTTCCCCAATCATTACTGTACTTGGTAACTGTCAAAAAATTGCAAATATCGCTGAAGTCTATTCCATCAAAGTTTACTACACACAAAACTGCATCTTGGTCCAGGGCAAATTAAAGGCGGTGGCTCACAGTAAGACTGATTAATTATAGGCTACTTGGGACCACCATGTGCTCAGTGACAGACTAGAATCATACTATATAAACACAGAGTTGCAATACCTTGTTCTGCATTTTTATTTTCATTGTGAATGGTTTAAATGTTTTTACCTTCATTATTGGGTGGGTCCAAAATAGGTGAGGGTTTTGTTTTGGGGAGGGTTTTGTGTTTTTTTATTGGGCACAGGGGAGGGCTGTGCATTTTTTCCCTGGTTCACAATCGCACTTTTGCAGGTTTTACTATATAATTTCTTCCATCCTAGCCAGATTTCCTCATCTGCTTGCATGCGCCTCCCCTTGCAATGTGTTTTGGTACTTCCCTTATGCACTACGCTTTTCCACCAGCTAACTATGCCACAGGTCAATATAGCCTACAAGTCTAACTGTATATCCTGCCCTCTATCTACCATTCATAGTGACAATAGTGGTACCACACATAAAAACATTCAAAGCTGTATACATTTTCAATATAAATCCACAAGAACAAGGAGGAATAGCTGATAGGCAGCGGAGAGGCCAGGTGAGTCATTGTGTATGAAAAAACAGTGAAGACATGAGACATGCAGCTCAAAAAGCTCCCCTATTGATCTTGTTTAGGGACAGTAAAATGATCTAGACTAGCCTACAACATCACAATGCAATGAATAAGTGTATTATGGTTTTCAAGTGAGTACAAAATTCTACTCTAAGCTGTAAACTGCAGTAAAAATTTCATTTGAATAATGGCGTCCAATCCCATTTGATTTTAATGTTTTATTCCATTCATTCCATTTGGATCAGTTGTGGGTCTACTCTCAACAGTTTATAAGGTCTAGAAAGGCACAGTAGCAGGCCAGTCTGGCTGTATTTTTACTGCTGATACTGAATGCGCTGTCTGTTGCAAATCATCATTCACCCAAGTCGTCCTATAATAATGTGGCTACATATGCTCCCAGAAGGCCCAGTTATTCAGTAAAGCTTAAAGGCGCAGTGCACTCAAAAACGAGATTTTCCTGAGTTTTATATATATTTGCAAACTACGAGGTTAAAGGCCCAGTGCAGTCAAAAACTAGATTTTCCTGTGTTTTATATATATTTGCACACTATGAGGTTGGAATAATACTGTGAAATTGTGAAAATGATTATAATGCCCTTTTAGCGTATGAGTTGTTTGAAAAGGCCGCCTTAAATTTCTGCCACTTTGTTGGGAAGGAGTTTTGGCCTGCCTGGTGACATCACCAGGTGGTAAATTAGTCAATAGACCAATAAGAAAGAGAGTTCCAAACCTTTCTGCCAATAACAGTTTTTTTCAGTTTTCCCCACTCCACTCAGATCACTCCCAGGCAGTCCTAGCTAAATTCTTGCTTGAGAAATTGCTCTTTGCAAAGAAGCTATGTTTGTACATTTTTACAATTTTTATTGAAAACAATCACAGTAAGATACTTAATTGTTACCTAGAAACTATTTGATATTGAGATAAAAATGACTCCATTGGATCTTTGTAGGAAAATATAACTCTTGGTATTTGTTTAATTAGTCCACTGTTGATACAGTCCCAAATTGTTTTGCATGTCAGCAATAACGTTTTCTAGATATAGAACTTTCAAAATAAAGAAAGTGCAAAATGCATCATACTGTGACACTTTTCTATATTTTGAAAGTTATATATCTTGAAAACTTGATTGCTGACATGCAAAGTATTTTGTGACTGTATCAAGAGCGGACTAATGAAACAAATACCAAAATATAGTTTTTGAGTGGAATTTTCCTTTATAATGAGGCTGTAACCCAACCAGTAACAATGTTTTAATCTGATTAGGCTACTTCAAAAGTCTCCTGTAGGTTACCTGTGCACTTTTGTCCAAAATATAATTCCAGCATCCAAACTGTGCACCAGCCACATCATTTGATGAATGGAAAGAGACATCTGTTACAAAACACCAAAAAGATTAATGACATTTGGAGATTGTCAAGCAAAGCCTTCGATACTGGGTACAACGGAGGGATGTATTTTCTGTTTGTTGAGATTTACATAGTCTATTTGATCGTGGTAGTGGTGAAAACGGAAACCATGACGTTGAAGTGCCGGAAGTCCGTATAATTTGCTTATTGGTTGTGTGGTGCATTGGCACAAAAACCTGTTGGTGGACAATTTGTTGCATATATTTTATATAATTATAAAGATAGCATCAAAATGTGGAAAATCTGATTTCCCCCTAGCTGATCCTAGTGTAATGAAACAGGCAGGGAGAGTGAGCTCGTCCGTGTCAGGTCCGTGAATCCTCAACCTTCTAGCCCATAGGCCTGCTTGGCATTGACCGTGCCATTAAACTATGCGGAAGTGGCAAAGTCTATATCCATGTTTCTAAACACAGGATCGCTACAGTTTTTGTTATTTGTGGTCGTAAACATTATTTTGATATAATTATATATATATATATTTTTTTTACAATAGGTGGGGGTCAATATTTTTAACATTGGGGAGGATGGTGCATTTTTTTATGACACCTCGAGTTTAATGACATAGGCCTACTCTGTTTTACCAGATAGATTAATCAGATCCATCCCAGTAGCCTACATTTTACGCTTTAAACGGGTAATCATAGTTCACAGTTAAATGATGTAATCTCTGCCGATCCTGTCAGAGTGATTTTACTTGAAATATTATTTAACGCGCTCAAGCATTGTGGTCACCTGGGGCACCAACTCCGGGCGCTCTTGCGCAGTGTCCTGTAATAACGATATCATTACACTAGTCTGCGCTTTAAGGTAGCCTAGCAACCTGTCTGACGTTGTGACATTTTAATTCTCTGTGTTCGGTTGTACGACTAACTCTCGGATTAATTACATCATTGACACGACAGAGCTCAGTTCATTTATGGAATCCTAGTCACAACGTCAGCTGAATTTGGAGGTTGAGATTCATCTTGGTTGCCTTTATTACAGTCTCCTCTGACTATTCTTAATCAGACATTCTCAGGACGGTGTGTGAGTGATGTTGGTTCCTCTCTAGGAAAACAGTTGGACGGGTCAGTCAGCAGGTAAGCAGGATCGAGGCGCAGGCAACTGGCCCGTTAACTGGACAGTCGGTATCACGCGCACAGAAGCTCCACCAGTAACCTATCTCAAGGATGCTGTGTTTACTGGACATCAGGCACTAGGCTACTGTTTTTCACGTTTTAGGACACTAAACTCGCGTACCGGGACCAGCGCCCAGTTTTTCACCTTTGACAACTCGCGCGAGTGTCACTCACGGTCTGTCATTCGCCACGGTATCGACTTGTCATTCACCGGGGCGTAGTATATTTCAGATGAGTCTAGAAGAAAACCGTTAACCGTAAAGTGCTGGCGTTTTGACGATTGAAGGCCTATAGATATTTGTGTCCATATCCTGGACCAATTCAATTGGATAGGTCTATTTCATCATGCCCTGCCTTGCGCCAGTTTGAGACCGATTCCCCGGCGAAGCATTTCACCTTGCAGATGAAAGGTACATTATTTGTCACAGAGAGTGTGCGCAACCCCACAGCATGTATGTATGTGATTATTATTGCATGTTGATTGATCATACATTCTTGTTTTACATTTTTCATAGTTCAGAGTGTGTCGTAGCAAAGAGGTGCATGGCTGAGTAGACCTGTCTCAAGTGATGTTATAGATCTGATGTAATCTTTGATGTGTTACAGATGGGTAGAATATCATCTCTAGGTCGGTGGTTTCCAACCTGTGGGCCATGGGGGGTACTGCAGGTGGTCCGTGAATTGTTTATTTTTAGATTATATTTATTTTTAGATAATTTTTTATTCAAAAATAAATAACAGTTGGAAGTATTAATGGTGTTATAAGCAATTGTACATTACTTTTCACAATACAAATCGTTAACAATAATAATAATAGGCCTTTGATTTGTTACATTCACTGCAAATGTGTGCTAAATTTGACCGCAAATATATTTTATGTAACTTTGCGAATGGTGGGCCTCGAGAGCTTTTGACGGTGATTTGGTGGTCCCCCAAACAGACAAGTTTAGGAATCGCTGCTCTAGGTCACTTGTAGTCCACCAATATGACTCCAGCTCTGCGGAAGTTCAAGGCCGACCACGGTACTGCAGGCATTGTTAGCAAATGGATCCCCATTATAGTGAATAGAAAAATAGCAATCTTTGTGAAAATAAATTGTTTTGACCCATTGTGTTCTTGTGCTATATCTGCTGCTGCAGTGGGTTAGTGTTCTGCCACAGATAGTGTGTGTGTTAGAGTGTATTAGAGAGATACCTTGTTCTACCTGCATTTACTGAGGCAGAGGGGCATGATAGATTGGTTTGAAGAGTAGAAAAGCCCACCCTTTCCCTCCATCTCCATAACATACAGTAGTTGAAAGAGAAGATGCAAGGAGGGAATGGAGCAGGGAGTAATGAGATAGAAAGGGGGTTGGACTAGGGGACTGAAATGTGTTGCTAAGCAACAGGAAAGTAGACCAGGATGGGGTAGAAAGTTGGTTCCCACCGCCTGCCTATGGTTCAGTATGGTTATGATGTCAGCAGTGATGTCTGGGGACTGGGAGGCAGGAGGTGGACAGGTACTCAATGTGAGCCAGTTCCCCCACCCCCTTCTGGCTGCATGCCAATACCCCCTCGCAGTCGGGCCACAGGGCTTAGTGATAAATGGAGACACTCTGTGACCAGAGGGGGGATGAGGGAAGGGGTTGTGAAGGACAAACAAACACAGGTCACTCATCTTCTCATTCTACATTTGCATCGGTTACACACCTAGCCCAGCAGACTGCATATTCCACTCTCTCTCTCATAATTGCTCTCCCATCTGTTCACTCTCTCTATCTAACAAACGCTCTCCCATCCCTTCCACATAATTTGTGGTTACTAATCAGGTTGATGGATCAAATGCAACAGAAACAAAGCAGCATAGATCCAGCGAGACTCTCTGGACAACCTGGGTTGAATGCTTTTCCAGGACCTGCTCAGGACACCTCTATCACCTGTCCCATAGTGGGGTCTGGGAAACTCCCAGGACTGGGTCCAGTTCAGGCCTCAGGTGTACGTGAGATGCCAGACCAGGTGAGGCCTGAGCATGTACAGCTTGGGTCCAGTCCTGCAGTTCCAGTCAATATCAGCCGTCCCAGACCCACTGCACTGAATTCCTCCAGAGGTCCAGAGGCTGATACGAAGGATAAGGCCTCTATTCCAAACCGCATTCCTGGACCACACAACCCCATCTCCCTGTCCCAGTCCCCTACAGAGTCTTCCCTGTTGTCCCACAGCCTTCAGAGTCCTCACAGCTTCATCCCACAGTCTAACCTGCCTCAGCCTTGCCTCACCCCGCCATCCAGCCTCAGCCCCAAACCAGGCTCCAGTCCACAGCCCCATAGGACCAGCTCCCCTGGGGGTGCTGTGGAGAACCAGCCACAGACTGACAAGACTGAAGGAGAAACAGATTACGGCTTCAGGTGAGACAGATCACGAATGATGACGCCAAGTACTATTTCAGTAGCATGCCCACTGTATATGACATTTGTTCTAAAGTTTTTGTTGTTGTCTCCATGGAGATTGTTCTCTCTTTCCCTGCTTGGCATGGCAAACCAGCTAGGCAGAACCCAGCCTCAGTTATAGAAGCCATTTACAGTATGATGTGTTGATGTGAGCCAGAGTGTGTCATATGAATCAAATGCCATACATCTCAGTATGAGTGGTCTGAACTAGACAGAATGCATGCAGGCTGCACATTTCCTTGGCAGAGGTCCCAGACAGTTCTCTCTCTCTCTCTCTCTCTCTCTCTCTCTCTCTCTCTCTCTCTCTCTCTCTCTCTCTCTCTCTCTCTCTCTCTCTCTCTCTCTCTCTCTCTCTCTCTCCCCTTCTGTTCATTCACAACCACTAAAATCACTGATACTGAAATTAGATTGGATTGTTCCTGTAGGTGCAGTATATAGTCTCCATTTACCCTAGGGTCAAGGCATTGACTATGATATGTTCACTGGTCACTTAACATTTTGAGTCAAGTAAGTGTACAGTATGGGTTCAACACTCAACATTGAGCTATACATTATTACATAATAATTACATTACTACACAGTTATGATTGCAAATCTACCCTGCAAAAGTATGTGGACACCCTTTCAAATTAGTGGATTTGGCTATTTCAGCCACACCCGTTGCTGACAGGTGTATAAAATCGAGCACACAGCCATGCAATCTCCATAGACAAACATTGGCAGTAGAATGGCTCGATGACTTTCAACGTGACACTGTCATAGGATGGCACCTTTCCAATAAGTCAGTTCGTCAAATTTCTGCCCTGCTAGAGCTGCCCCAGTCAACTGTAAGTGCTGTTATTTTGAAGTGGAAACATATAGGAGCAACAACGGCTCAGCCGCGAAGTGGTAGGCCACACAAGCTCACAGAACGGGACCGCCGAGTGCTGAAGCGCGTAGCGAGTAAAAATAATCTGTCCTCGGTTGCAACACTCACTACAGAGTTCCAAACTACCTCTGGAAGCAACGTCAGCACAAGAACTGTTCGTCGGGAGCTTCATGAAATGGATTTCCATGGCCAAGTAGCCGCATACAAGCCTAAGATCACCATGCACAATGCCAAGCGTCGCCTGGAGTGGTGTAAAGCTCGCCACCGTTGGACTCTGGAGCAGTGGAAACGCGTTCTCTGGAGTGATGAATCACGCTTCAACATCTGGCAGTCCGAGGGACAAATCTGGATTTGGAGGATGCCAGGAGAATGCTACCTGCCTGAATGCATAGTGCCAACTGTAAAGTTTGGTAGAGGAGGAATAATGGTCTGGGACTGTTTTTCATGGTTCGGGCTAGGCCCCTTAGTTCCAGTGAAGGGATATCTTAACGTTACAGCATACAATTACATTCTAGACAATTCTGTGCTTCCAACTTTTTGGCAACAGTTTGGGGAAGGCCCTTTCCTGTTTCAACATGACAATGCCCCCGTGCACAAAGCGAGGTCCATACAGAAATGGTTTGTCGAGATCGGTGTGGAAGAATTTGACTGGCCTGCACAGAGCCCTGATCTCAGCCCCATCGAACACCTTTGGGATTAATTGGAATGCCGACTGCGAGCCAGGCCTAATCGCTCAACATTTACATTTACATTTACGTCATTTAGCAGACGCTCTTATCCAGAGCGACTTACAGTTAGGGAGTGCATACATGATTTTTTTTTTTTTTTCATACTGGTGCCCCGTGGGAATCGAACCCATAACCCTGGCATTGTTAAACGCTATGCTCTACCAACTGAGCTACATCCCTGCTGGCCATTCCCTCCCCTACCCTGGACAACCCTGGGCCAATTGTGTGCCGCCCCACCTCACTAATGCCCAACCTCACTAATTCTCTTGTGGCTGAATGGAAGCAAGTCCCCGCAGCAATGTTCCAATATCTAGTGGAAAGCCTTCCCAGAAGAGTGGAGGCTGTTATAGCAGCAAAGGGGGGACCAACTTCATATTAATGCCCATGATTTTGGAATGAGATGTTCGACAAGCAGGTGTCCACATACTTTTGGCCATGTAGTGCATGTAAAGTGTAACTCATGTAGGTGTTTTTACTGGTAATGTAGGATGTGCATTACCCCCTGTGTTGTCCTCTGATAGGGTTCACATTGTCACATGGAATGTGGGCTCTGCTGTTCCTCCTGATGACATCACCTCTTTGTTTGGGCCGCATGCTGGCGATGGGAGCACAGACATGTTTATCATTGGGTGAGCTTCTGCTCCAATCAAAACGGTGCCAGGGAGACAGCATTGAATGTCTCCTCCATCATACCTCTATCACTGTTCTGATCTCTCCTCTACTACTGATGTCACCTCATCTATTCATCTAAACATTCTTCTTATTCCTCTTCTCCTTCCACTGAGTTATGAGTTGTTCTTCCTCTCTTCCTCCCCACTCAGGCTACAGGAAGTGAACTCCATGATAAACAAGCGGCTGAAGGACGCTCTCTTCACCGACCAATGGAGTGAGCTCTGCATGGACACACTCAGTCGCTTTGGATATGTGCTGGTCAGTATAGAGTTAACTCGCTATGTTGTGCCAGTCACTGTCTCAATCTCTGTGGATACAGTTTTTCTCTCTCTCTCTCTCTCTCTCTCTCTCTCTCTCTCTCTCTCTCTCTCTCTCTCTCTCTCTCTCTCTCTCTCTCTCTCTCTCTCTCTCTCCCCCTCTCTCTCTCTCTCTCTCTCTCTCTCTCTCTCTCTCTCTCTCTCTCTCTCTCTCTCTCTCTTTCACCTCCCCCTATATCGCTGTAGGTGGCGTCCCAGCGTATGCAGGGGGTGCTGTTGCTGGTGTTCTCTAAATTTTGCCATCTTCCATTTCTGAGGGGTTTGCAGACAGAGAAAACACGCACAGGCCTCGGGGGCTACTGGGTGAGTGTCACCCCTGGCAACCCATAGCTTTTAGATTGCATTAAAATATGTTAATATGCCAGGGAGAGAGAGCGAGAGAAGAAGATGTGTGTGTGTGTGTGTGTGTGTGACCTTCCTGTGTGGGTTGATGTCAGCATCACTACTGGCTGCTGGAGCAGTCTCCTTCTCTCTGAGGTCAGAGCAGCTGGACTGTCTGGCTGTCTGGCACTTTGATACAGACGATTCAAAAATACCATCTGTCCTTTCATCCTTATCACATTGGATGTTTGATTACAAAGGCTTGGAGAGCATCCATCTTTTATCCATCAGTGTGTGTTACATTTTCACACTATTTCTCTATTCCCCTCCCCAGGGTAATAAAGGGGGTGTGAGTGCGAGGATGACAATGTTCGGCCACCCGGTGTGTTTCCTGAACTGTCACCTGCCGGCTCACATGCGGAACCTGGAGCAGCGCATGGAGGACTTTGAGAGCATTCTGCAGCAACAACAGTTTGAGGGCGGGACAGCCTCGGGTGTGCTGGACCACGAGTGGGTCATTTGGATGTGGGAGGGCTGATATAAACAATATGTGTAGGGCCAGGAGTTCTTCCCACCTGACCACCTATGGTCATAACCATATCATAACAGCTGAGATAACTTGTCATAACCTGTTATAATATGGTCATAACACTGTCAGGACAAGACATCCTCTTTTTGACTGATGACTGATATAAGAGCATGTACGTGATAGGCCTATCTCAATCAATCAACTTTATTTATACATTTTACATAAGCAGATGTCACAAAGTGCTTATACAGAAACCCAGAAACCCAGCCTAAAATCCCAAAGAGCAAGCAATTCAGATGTAGAAGCATGGTGGCTAGGAAAAACTCCCTAGAAAGGCAGGAACCTAGGAAGAAACCTAGAGAGGCTTACAGTGTATTCGGAAAGTATTCAGACCCCTTCCCATTTCCACATTTTGTTACGTTACAGCCTTCTTCTTATTATTATTATTATTAAATGTGTATTTTTTTCTCCCCAATTTCGATCTTGTCTCATCGCTGCAACTCCCCAACGGCCTCGGGAGAGGCGAAGGTGGAGTCATGAGTCCTCCGAAACATGACCCACCTAACCTCGCTCCTTAACACCCGCCAGCTTAAGCCTCCGACACCAATGTGTCGGAGGAAACACCATTCAACTAGCGACCGGGGTCAGCCTGCAGGCACTCGGCCCACCACAAGGAGTTGCTAGAGCAGGAATGAGCCAAGTAAAGCACCCCCGGCCAAACCCTCCCCTAACCCGGAAGACGCTGGGCCAATTGTGCGCCGTCCTATGGGACTCCCAGCCACAGCTGGTTGTGGCACAGCCCGGGAATGAACCCAGGTCTGTAGTAACGCCTCTAGCACTACGATGCAGTGCCTTAGACCGCTGTGCCACTCGGGAGCCCCCACAGCCTTATCCTAAAATGTATGAAAAAAATAATAATCCTCATCAATCTACACACAATACCCCATAATGACAAAGCATTATTCAGACCCTTTGCTATGAGACTCGAAATTGAGCTCAGGTGCATCCTGTTTCCATTGATCACCCTTGAGATGTTTCTACAACTTGATTAGAGTCCACCTGTGGTAAATTCAATTGGCTATATGGCATTCAGGCCAAAGAGTTCAATATTGGTTTCATCAGACCAGAGAATCTTGTTTTTCATGGTCTGAGAGTCTTTAGGTGCCTTTTGGCAAACTCCAAGCGGGCTGTCATGTGCCTTTTACTGAGGAGTGGCTTCCATCTGGCCACTCTACCATAAAGGCCTGATTGGTGGAGTGCTGCAGAGATGGTTGTCCTTCTGGAATGTTCTCCCATCTCCATAGAGGAACTCTAGAGCTATGTCAGAGTGACCATCGGGTTCTTGGTCACCTCCCTGACCAAGGCCCTTCCCCGATTGCTCAGTTTGGCCGGGCGGCCAGCTCTAGGAAGAGTCTTGGTGGCTCCAAACTTCTTCCATTTAAGAATGATGGAGGCCACTGTATTCTTGGGGACCTTCAATGCTGCAGACATTTTTTGGTACCCTTCCCCAGATCTGTGCCTTGACACAATCCTGTCTCTGAGCTCTATGGACAATACCTTCAACCTCATAGCTTGTTTTTTTCTCTGACATGCACTGTCAACTGTGGGGCCTTATATAGACAGGTGTGTGCCTTTCCAATCAATTGAATTTACCACAGGCGGACTCCAATCAAGTTGTAGAAACATCTCAAGGACGATCAATAGAAACAGGATGCAACTGAGCTCAATTTCGAGTCTCATAGCAAAGGGTCTGAATATTTATGTAAATAAGGTATTTATGTTTTTTTAAGTTTAATACATTTGCAAAGATTTCTAAAAGCCTGTTTTCGCTTTGTCATTATTGTGTATTGTGTGTAGATTGCTGAGGATTTTTTATTTTTTTATCCATTTTAGAATAAGGCTGTAACGTAACAAAATGTGGAAAAAGTAAAGGGGTCTGAATACTTTCCGAAGGCACTGTGTATGTCATGACAATGTTATGACCATATTATGACAAGTTATGTCAGCTGTTATGACATATTATGACATGGTTGTGACCTAGTTACTGTTTTTTCTTGGTCAGGTCATGTGGTCAGATCATGTAGTCAGGTCAGGTGGTCAGGTCATGTGTGGTCAGGAAATACTCCTGGTCCTCATCATGTGTTCTGATGATCAGTCATTGGCTAAGAGTGGTGAAATGGATCCTGTGTTCTTCTCCCAGCGTGGTGTTCTGGTTTGGGGATCTTAACTTCCGCATAGAGGACTATGACATTCATGTGGTGAAGAGTGCCATTGACAGCAATAAGCTCCCTTTGCTGTGGGAGAGAGACCAGGTGAGAAAGCTGTAGAATCTATTCATTTGACATGAAAAATAGACCAAATTGAATTTTATTTGAAAACAGAGTACCAAATGGAAGTCATGTTTATCTTTGAAAACAATGACTGTTGATTAATTACCAACAGAGGGAGCTATAGCACCACAAAAAATGAATTTACGCCCAATAATATTCAATCACACAGTGACTGCATCAAGTCAAGCTAGCTACTTTGATAATTTAATGGTATTGTCTGTCTCTCTCTTTCCCTCTCTCTCTCGCTCTCTCTCTCTCCATTCCCACGTTTGTTTTGCAGCTCAACATAGCTAAAAACAGTGAGTCCATCTTAGACGGATTCTTAGAAGGCCCTCTCAAATTCCCCCCCACATATAAGTTTGATGTGGGGACACACACATACGACACCAGGTATGTGATACTGTGTAGCGCAATAAATGGTTTGTGATTGATGTGATGCTCCCTTTTTACTGACCTCTGTTATGATATGGGGGGTTGTTTAGTGTTAGGACACAGTTAGGCAACACACTACCAGGATACACTTCCACACTCCATCCCCAGGTAGCAGCACCAACCGGGTCAAGGGCTGTGCTCTGCCAGGAAGCCTGGATAAGTCGACAGGATGACGTGTATGTGACAGAGGCTTCTCGGCCTGTCAGTGTTCGGTGTTGTTTTGTGTTAATTAACCTCTTTATTTTAGGCATGCCTCTTTGTAGTTTAATTATTGTATATATTTATTTTGGGTCACCCCTTTGAACGAATACTAATCTGCTTGGACTCGCCGACCATGGGAGTCATTACTGAGTCATGCATTCAACACCTGGTTGCATACGTTTACTTCTCACATTTATGCACACATCAAATCAGGTTACAGACCATGTAGCTAGGCCTTAGACATAATGAGTGCAGCAAAATCAGTAGGCAAGTTATTGGTTTCTTAACACCTCTATTGACTGATTCACTAACCTCTAATTCCCACTATTATCTCTCTGTCTGTTCCTCTCACAGCAGTAAGAAGCGAAAGCCAGCATGGACAGACCGTATCCTGTGGCGTCTGCGTTGTACGGGCTCCCCTGTTCCTACCCACAATGCCACGCTGCAGCGCGGCCTGACCTCGTGGCTGGGTGGGGCAACCAAGGTGGTGCAACACTCCTACCGCAGTCACATGGGCTACACCTGCAGCGACCACAAGCCTGTCTCTGCTGTCTTCTCATTACATGTAAATCCAACCTCCCTGTGACCCCTGACCTCTCACCCCAGCAGTCACACTATTTGATGTTTATCCAGAGATGGTGAAAAACCTTCAATGTTACATTATAACCTTAGAATGTCGTCACATAAGAATCACCCTTTGAAATGATCTTTCTATCTGTCACTGTTTATTTTTCACTCTCCTGCTCTCTCCCTCAGTTCCCATTTAAAGTGGACCTTCCTCTTGTAACGTTAGAGTATGAGAAGGAGTGGACTAAAGTTTCTGACGCTACAGTCAGATTCACTGTGAGGTCCAACTTCCAGCGCAGTTCATGGGACTGGGTTGCAATATACAAGGTAACTGTGACTTCAACTTCAAAGCAGTGCGATTTCATATTTTCTCTCACACAATAACTAGGTTATTAGGGCTATGCGTAATTGTTCCATGGTCAATTGAAGTCTGTGATTTGTCTACACAGGTTGGGTTCAAACATCACAAGGACTATGTAGCATATGTGTGGGCCAAGGCGGATCACGGGTCACAGGTATGATACAAAGCCTGACAAACATACTCCCACAACCTCAACCTCAGATATCCACACACGTCCACTTACTATCTTTCCATTCTCTCTATTTTTACTGTTCGTCACTTTCTCCCCCTTTCTCTCCTCAGGTGACATTTACAGAGGAGGATTTACCCAGGGATGCAGGAGAATACATTTTGGGTTTCTACAGCAACAACATGAACACTATTATCGGCGTGACAATGCCCTTTCAGGTCAGGACCCTTCCTGACGTTTTCCTTCCTGTGTTCAATGAACAGGGAATAAAGCAGTTGCTGTCTGCCATTCAGTTCAGCTGGATATATCTCATTTTCTCCTCATTTTGTTCCCTCCCTCCCACTCTTTTCTCTTACTCTCTTCTCCAACCTTCCTCCATCTCCCATAGATCCATGTTCCTGTGCGCAGCCCGACAGCCACACCAGAATGCCGCTCAGACAGTTCTGACGTCAGCTCGGAGGATGACAGCACACTGGTCCTGCTGGCTCCTGCTAGCTCCCGCAGCCCAAGCCCTGGAAAAAGCAAACACCACCATCGCCACCGCCGCAGCCGCAGTCCTGCTCACTCCAACACCCCCATGCCCTCCCTGCAGGGCCTCAGCCTGCACCCTCGTCCCCTAGAGGGGCTCCCAAGCAGCCGCTCGCCCTGCTCTGCTGCAAAGAAGGAGCGCCTGGTGTCCCCCCAGGACACCCTGCCATCGCCCATCAGCCCGCTCACCCCCCGCAGCCCTGTGTCCCCCGGAGGCGGGGTCTCAGCCCCAGAGGCTCTGATCGCTGCCATCCTGGGGGAGCATAGACCAGCTCAGGTCACTCCCACAGGGGGCAGGTCACCAGGCAAGACTGGAGAGACAAGTTTATGAGGAGCCCAACCAACAATCTCTGTGGAGTCATGAATATGCATAGACATTAAAGGCTGAATTCAATCCAAATCAAATAATTATCTCGGAAGATCCTCATTATATTTCAAAATTTAAAGGCAATGTTCCTGCTTTCACGGTAAACACTGCATATGTCGGCTCAATCGGAAATTATCCTTAAATTTGTTTCCGCGATACAGATTGAATCCAGCCCTAAGATAAGACTGTTGAAATGAAGCCAGTAAAGACCATATGATGATAGAATCTAGGGCTGATATGGTCCATTATTTCTATGCTGATCTGACCTCACACTGTCACTGCACTCATAAAAGCAGTGCATTGTATGACTTAGCAACATTCCACATGGTGGTCAACCAGTTGTCTCTGTTTCTTAAAAGCAGTTAAATGTAATGTCAAAATGTAGATTTCCGCCAAAATAGACATACCCAAAAGCAATTATTTATCATGAGAGGGCCATAAACAATACCAGGTAATGCTTATACTGCCAGAAAGATTAAAATCTCACCTTTCTGGTAAAAATAGTTATAAATTGCTGAGGTGTAGTCACTTTTGAGCTCAAGTACACAGTAAAAATGTGAAACATCATATATATACTGTATTTTGTTTTCCTATTCAACAAAAGTGAATAGGAAGGCTTTAAATTATTGAAATGCTTTCAAAATATAGTAACAATGACATTATAAACGACTTACTATAAGATTTCACCTTAAATAAATATGATCATACAAAATTGCCACCATTTCATTTAACTGACGACAGAGAATTTTCTGCCCAACATCCTCTGAGCGACGTAGAGACGCCATTCAAATTCCAGCTGACTCGTGACAATGTCAGCTTTAAGCACAACGTGATTTTGTTCCTCTGTGATCACGAGAAAGTGACATTGTTTCAATTCTACTAAATTATTTTGTATTTTTTCATGTTGTGAGCTCTAAATCCATCTGAGAAAATTACAGTGAGATGAGACCGCTTTATCTGCAATCGCTAGGCTCTCCGTTTCATGTGCAGGATTGCAAGCGGAGCTGCAAGGTTCACAGCCAGAGGAAATCGATCCTTTGGCTGGCTATGCCAGAAAATGATATGTGTCGCTCCCTATGCAAATGAGGTGTCAGATTTCACATACTTCATCTCAGCTGAGAGCGGAGAGCAGCATGTGGAGAGGGACAACCAGAGTGTTGTTGATGTTGCACCGTTCACAGATCGCTCTGTACACACAAATGTTGGTTGGATCCGGTCCAGAACTGCTCTAAGTCCTCTAAATATGGGACTTTACATCTCAGAGCAATATACTTATCAGTGACTCCATCCTTAAGGGGGCTAGTCCAAATCGCTAAAAGTCTAAGCGATACCCCAAGAAGTGTTTTACAGACTCATATCAATACTGTATGTACACAATAAATGTAAAACCAAAGCAAGAGTAAATCTGCGATGTACAGTACTGTTGTTATATAGTAAGTTGAAGGGATGTCTATAAATATGCTCTACGTATCTGGGCCTGGATCACTTGGTGTGGTATGATATCTATCTTTCTATACCCCCAAGCTCCAACTGATATTAAAGTGGTTTGTTTCTGAATCTTCCCATCTTGTGTGTATATGTGTAGCACTGTTCATGTTTGAGAAAAAATATTGTCTTATTTTCAGAGAGATAAGTCTTCTAATGGTTTAGTGGTTTGTTTTGGTTGTGAAAATATTGGTTGTGTGAAGAAAATAAAATGACCAACCTGAAAAATAGATTTTTTATTATCATGCACAGAACATTCAATGGGACAGCTCATAATTATTATTTGCAAAGAGTCCACAGTTATTTGGATTGTTTTGATATATATATATATTTTTTTGCGGGTAGATCAGCTTTACTATTGCAGACAGATTGTGGCTTCCATCAATGTAATTGTCTGCGTCATTTCCAATCCCCCATACAGTGGGGGAAAAAAAGTATTTAGTCAGCCACCAATTGTGCAAGTTCTCCCACTTAAAAAGATGAGAGAGGCCTGTAATTTTCATCATAGATACACGTCAACTATGACAGACAAATTGAGAAAAAAAAATCCAGAAAATCACATTGTAGGATTTTTTATGAATTTATTTACAAATTATGGTGGAAAATAAGTATTTGGTCACCTACAAACAAGCAAGATTTCTGGCTCTCACAGACCTGTAACTTCTTCTTTAAGAGGCTCCTCTGTCCTCCACTCGTTACCTGTATTAAGGGCACCTGTTTGAACTTGTTATCGGTATAAAAGTCACCTGTCCACAACCTCAAACAGTCACACTCCAAACTCCACTATGGCCAAGACCAAAGAGCTGTCAAAGGACACCAGAAACAAAATTGTAGACCTGCACCAGGCTGGGAAGACTGAATCTGCAATAGGTAAGCAGCTTGGTTTGAAGAAATCAACTGTGGGAGCAATTATTAGGAAATGGAAGACATACAAGACCACTGATAATCTCCCTCGATCTGGGGCTCCACGCAAGATCTCACCCCGTGGGGTCAAAATGATCACAAGAACGGTGAACAAAAATCCCAGAACCACACGGGGGACCTAGTGAATGACCTGCAGAGAGCTGGGACCAAAGTAACAAAGCCTACCATCAGTAACACACTACGCCGCCAGGGACTCAAATCCTGCAGTGCCAGACGTGCCCCCCTGCTTAAGCCAGTACATGTCCAGGCCCGTCTGAAGTTTGCTAGAGTGCATTTGGATGATCCAGAAGAGGATTGGGAGAATGTCATATGGTCAGATGAAACCAAAATAGAACTTTTTGGTAAAATCTCAACTCGTCGTGTTTGGAGGACAAAGAATGCTGAGTTGCATCCAAAGAACACCATACCTACTGTGAAGCATGGGGGTGGAAGCATCATGCTTTGGGGCTGTTTTTCTGCAAAGGGACCAGGACGACTGATCCGTGTAAAGGAAAGAATGAATGGGCCATGTATCGTGAGATTTTGAGTGAAAACCTCCTTCCATCAGCAAGGGCATTGAAGATGAAACGTGGCTGGGTCTTTCAGCATGACAATGATCCCAAACACACCGCCCGGGCAGCGAAGGAGTGGCTTCGTAAGAAGCATTTCAAGGTCCTGGAGTGGCCTAGCCAGTCTCCAGATCTCAACCCCATAGAAAATCTTTGGAGGGAGTTGAAAGTCTGTGTTGCCCAGCGACAGCCCCAAAACATCACTGCTCTAGAGGAGATCTGCATGGAGGAATGGGCCAAAATACCAGCAACAGTGTGTGAAAACCTTGTGAAGACTTAGAGAAAACGTTTGACCTGTGTCATTGCCAACAAATGGTATATAACAAAGTATTGAGAAACTTTTGTTATTGAACAAATACTTATTTTCCACCATAATTTGCAAATAAATTCATTAAAAATCCTACAATGTGTTTTTCTGGATTTTTTTTCCTCATTTTGTCTGTCATAGTTGACGTGTACCTATGATGAAAATTACAGGCCTCTCTCATCTTTTTAAGTGGGAGAACTTGCACAATTGGTGGCTGACTAAATACTTTTTTGCCCCACTGTATATCCTTAATTATTTTGTCCTAACCCTACCATCCCTCCCCTAATTGGAGTAAACTAATGGACAACAACTCTTAGGCTTCTACTTCTAGCTTATACATACTATATGCATTTTACGGACACAGTATATTTTAAATAGTTATCTTTTGTTTGGTTTTTGTTCCATCCTTCAACTCCACTCAACCCCTCCCATCTACAGTGCATTTGGAAAGTAATCAGACCACTTGACTTTTTCCACATTTTGTTACATTACAGCCTTATTCTAAAATTGATTAAATAAATGTTTTTCCTCATCAAGCTACACACAATAGCCCATAATGACAAAGTGAAAACAGGTTTTTAGATGTTTTATTATATTTATAAAAAATAAAAACAGAAATACTTTATTTACATAAGTATTCTGACCCTTTGCTATGAGACTCGAAATTGAGCTCAGGTGCATCCTGTTTCCATTGATCATCCTTGAGATGTTTCTACAACTTGATTGGAGTCCACCTGTGCTAAATTCAATTGATGGGACAAGATTTGGAAAGGCACACACCTGTCTATATAAGGTCTCACAGTTGACAGTGCATGTCAGAGCAAAAACCAAGCCATGAGGTCGAAGGAATTGTCCATAGAGCTCTGAGAAAGGATTGAAAAAACTATTTAGTACATTTTAGAGTAAGGCTGTAACCTAACAAAATGTGGAAAAGTCAAGGGGTCTGAATACTTTCCGAATGCACTGTATCTTTGAACACCATCCAGTTTTGATTTCTATTTGCCATATATTTTTCAACGGTGTTGTGATGTTTCACAAAAATTCTGAACCTATCGATTTTCATAGATTGTACATATAGTAAATTAAAGATTTAAAAAAATGTAATTGACTATGACTTTTGAAATCACCCAGCAGTGCTATTTGCAGAGTTAACTCCAGGTAAATGTTGCTATTCTTCAGCCATTCCTGAACCTGAAACCAAAAACAAGCTACATAAACAAATGATCTAATGATTCTGTCTCTTCGCAGCAAAGTCTGCAGAGCTGGGATGGTTGTATCCCCCATATATATAACATTCTATTGATTACAAGAATTTGCATAATAATAAGTTGAAAACTCTAAGTTTTGAATCCAGCGTTGTTTTGTGTTTAAGTTCATAAACCATGTGCCATGGAATCGGTACATCAAAAATCTCTTCCCAACTATTTATATGGCACATCTGTTAATCGTTGGGTCCTTAAATGAAACTGGTATACTTTTTTATTTATCACATTTTTCTTCAGCCAATTTTGGTCTTTAATGCAGGGCCGACAGACAAGTTCCTTACTTTCTCCCCCTTCCACTTGCCTCTTCCATTTTTGTGGTAATGCTGCAATTAGTTGGTTGTCATTTTGAGTAGAGCAGACGTATCAATATATTTTTGTTAGCTGCATGTATGACATAACTCCATCAGTCCTATTCATGATATAATTTACAAAGATTATACTTTTTTTTTATTCCAAAATTATTGGATTTTTATTAATTAGTATATTTGAGTTTAACCATAATATTTGTTGTAATATTTGTTCTGTCTTTTCTGGTGAATAAACTGAAATTGCAACCAACTTTCCATGGCTTATTTTATAAATAGTTATATTTTGGAGATGATTTCATTTTCAAATAACCGAAAGTAAAAGGTTGTAATCTGAATAAAGGGAAAAAGGCCATTCTTGAACATGGGGTGAGACATTCTTAAAAGTCTGCTAGAGAACCAGTTCTGATTTAAGTATAGCTTTTGTATGACTGAAGCCTTTAGTCATTTCTGCCCTCCAAATTCATATTCATTATATAAATAGGCCCGTTTAATAGGCACATTTTAATTTGTTTTTTCTTTCGGGATTCTTTCTTTCTGGATATGAATACCGAGTATGTCCATTTCACCATCAGACCATTTTATTGGTAAACTACATGGTAATGTAAAAGTTGTATTTTTTAGTGATCCAATACGTAATATAGTACACTTATCATAATTTGTTTGTAATCCAGAGAGGTTAGAAAAAGTATCTAGATCATCTATGAGGCTGTGAAGGGATCCAAATTGTGGATTTAAAAGAAAACATGAATCATCAACATACAGTGACACATTTGTTTTTAAGACCTGGATTTCTAGGCCCTTGATATTATTGTTGGATCTAATTTTAATAGCTAACATTTATATGGCCATAATAAATAGATATGCAGATAGTGGACAACCTTGTTTTACTCCGCTTGACAGTTTAAAACTTTCTGAGAAGTAGCCATTATTTACTTTTTTTTTTTTTTTTTACACCTATACATAACTTTAATCCATTGTATAAGACATTCTCCAAAATTGAAATATTCCAGGCAATTATTTAATAAATTCCAGTCATACTTTATCAAAAGCCTTTTCAAAGTCAGTTATGAATACCAGGCCTGGTTTCCCAGATTGTTCATAGTGTTCTATTGTTTCCAGTACTGTTTCCAGTGTTCTATTGTTTCCAGATTAGGATGATAATATCCAACAAAAACTTTTTAATTCTAAGCGCTATGCACTTTGCTAGAATTTTGCATCACAACACTGAAGTGTAAAGGGCCTCCAACTATTTTAATTACATTTACATTTACATCATTTAGCAGACGCTCTTATCCAGAGCGACTTACAATTGGTGCATTCAATTTATGATAGCAAGTGGGACAACCACTTTTTTTATTCTTTTTTTATGGGGGGGTGGGGAGGGATTACTTTATACTATTCCAGGTATTCCTTAAAGAGGTAGGGTTTCAAGTGTCTCCGGAAGGTGGTCAGTGACTCCGCTGTCCTGGCGTCGTGGGGGAGCTTGTTCCACCATTGGGGTGCCACAGCAGCAAATAGCTTTGACTGGGCTGAGCGGGAACTGTGCTTCTGTAGAAGTAGGGGAGCTAGCAGGCCAGAGGTGGATGAACGTAGTGCCCTCGTTTGGGTTTAGGGTCTGATCAGAGCCTGAAGGTAAGGAGGTGCCGTTCCCCTCACAGCTCCGTAGGCAAGCACCATGGTCTTGTAGTAGATGCGAGCCTCAACTGGAAGCCAGTGGAGTGTGCGGAGGAGCGGGGTGACATGAGAGAACTTGGGAAGGTCGAACATCAGACGGGCTGCGGCATTCTGGATAAGTTGTAGGGGTTTAATGGCACAGGCAGGGAGCCCAGCCAACAGCGAGTTGCAGTAATCCAGACGGGAGATGACAAGTGCCTGGATTAGGACCTGTGCCGCTTTCTGTGTAAGGTAGGGTCGTACTCTGCGAATGTTGTAGAACATGAACCTGCAGGATCGGGTCACCGTTTTGATGTTAGCAGAGAACGACAGGGTGTTGTCCAGGGTCATGCCAAGGCTCTTTGCACTCTGGGAGGAGGACACAATGGAGTTGTCAACCGTGATGGCAAGATCATGGAGCGGGCAGTCCTTCCCCGGGAGGAAGAGCAGCTCCGTCTTGCCGAGGTTCAGCTTGAGGTGGTGATCCGACATCCACACTGATATGTCTGCCAGACATGCAGAGATGCGATTCGCCACCTGGTTATCAGAAGGGGGAAAGGAGAAAATTAATTTTGTGTCGTCTGCGTAGCAATGATAGGAGAGACCATGTGAGGATATGACAGAGCCAAGTGACTTGGTGTATAGAGAGAATAGGAGAGGGCCTAGAACTGAGCCCTGGGGGACACCAGTGGTGAGAGCACGTGGTGCGGAGACAGATTCTCACCACGCCACCTGGTAGGAGCAACCTGTCAGGTAGGACGCAATCCAAGAGTGAGCAGCGCCGGAGATGCCCAACTCGGAGAGGATGGAGAGGAGGATCTAATGGTTCACAGTATCAAAGGCAGCGGATAGGTCTAGAAGGATAAGAGCAGAGGAGAGAGAGTTAGCTTTAGCAGTGCGGAGAGCCTCCGTGACACAGAGAAGAGCAGTCTCAGTTGAATGACCAGTCTTGAAACCTGACTGGTTTGGATCAAGAAGGTCATTCTGAGAGAGATATTAGGAGAGTTGGCTAGAGACTGCACGTTCAAGAGTTTTGGAGAGAAAATAAAAAAGGGATACTGGTCTATACAGTGGGGAGAACAAGTATTTGATACACTTCCGATTTTGCAGGTTTTCCTACTTACAAAGCATGTAGAGGTCTGTAATTTTTTATCATAGGTACACTTCAACTGTGAGAGACGGAATCTAAATAAAAAAAATCACATTGTCCAGAAAATCACATTGTATGATTTTTAAGTAATTAATTTGCATTTTATTGCATGACATAAGTATTTGATACATCAGAAAAGCAGAACTTAATATTTGGTACAGAAACCTTTGTTTGCAATTACAGAGATCATACGTTTCCTGTAGGTCTTGACCAGGTTTGCACACACTGCAGCAGGGATTTTGGCCCACTCCTCCATACAGACCTTCCCCAGATCCTTCAGGTTTCGGGGCTGTCGCTGGGCAATACGGACTTTCAGCTCCCTCCAAAGATTTTCTATTGGGTTCAGGTCTGGAGACTGGCTAGGCCACTCCAGGACCTTGAGATGCTTCTTACGGAGCCACTCCTTAGTTGCCCTGGCTGTGTGTTTCGGGTCGTTGTCATGCTGGAAGACCCAGCCACGACCCATCTTCAATGCTCTTACTGAGGGAAGGAGGTTGTTGGCCAAGATCTCGCGATACATGGCCCCATCCATCATCCCCTCAATACGGTGCAGTCGTCATGTCCCCTTTGCAGAAAAGCATCCCCAAAGAATGATGTTTCCACCTCCATGCTTCACGGTTGGGATGGTGTTCTTGGGGTTGTACTCATCCTTCTTCTTCCTCCAAACACGGCGAGTGGAGTTTAGACCAAAAAGCTCTATTTTTGTCTCATCAGACCACATGACCTTCTCCCATTCCTCCTCTGGATCATCCAGATGGTCATTGGCAAACTTCAGACGGGCCTGGACATGCGCTGGCTTGAGCAGGGGGACCTTGCGTGCGCTGCAGGATTTTAATCCATGACGGCGTAGTGTGTTACTAATGGTTTTCTTTGAGACTGTGGTCCCAGCTCTCTTCAGGTCATTGACCAGGTCCTGCTGTGTAGTTCTGGGCTGATCCCTCACCTTCCTCATGATCATTGATGCCCCACGAGGTGAGATCTTGCATGGAGCCCCAGACCGAGGGTGATTGACCGTCATCTTGAACTTCTTCCATTTTCTGATAATTGCGCCAACAGTTGTTGCCTTCTCACCAAGCTGCTTGCCTATTGTCCTGTAGCCCATCCCAGCCTTGTGCAGGTCTACAATTTTATCCCTGATGTCCTTACACAGCTCTCTGGTCTTGGCCATTGTGGAGAGGTTGGAGTCTGTTTGGTTGAGTGTGTGGACAGGTGACTTTTATACAGGTAACGAGTTCAAACAGGTGCAGTTAATACAGGTAATGAGTGGAGAACAGGAGGGCTTCTTAAAGAAAAACAAACAGGTCTGTGAGAGACGGAACTCTTACTGGTTGGTAGGTGATCAAATACTTATGTCATGCAATAAAATGCAAATTAATTACTTAAAAATCATACAATGTGATTTTCTGGATTTTTGTTTTAGATTCCAACTCTCACAGTTGAAGTGTACCTATGATACAAATTACAGACCTCTACATGCTTTGTAAGTAGGAAAACCTACAAAATCGGCAGTGTATCAAATACTTGTTCTCCCCACTGTAGTTGTTGATATCGGAGGGATCGAGTGTAGGTTTTTTGAGGAGGGGTGCAACTCTTGCTCTCTTGAAGACGGAAGGGACATGGCCAGCGGTCAAGGATGAGTTAATGAGCGAGGTGAGGTAAGGGAGAAGGTCTCCGGAAATGGTCTCGAGAAGAGAGAAGGGGATAGGATCAAGCGGGCAGGTTGTTGGGCGGCCGGCCGTCACAAGTCCCAAGATTTCATCTGGAGAGAGAGGGGAGAAAGAAGTCAAAGCATAGGGTAGGGCAGTGTGAGCAGGACCAGCGGTGTCATTTGACTTAATAAATGAGGATCGGATGTCGTCAACCTTCTTTTCAAAATGGTTGACGAAGTCGTCCACAGAGAGGGAGGAGAGAGGGGGAGGAGGAGGAGGATTCAGCAGTGAGGAGAATGTGGCAAAGAGCTTCCTAGGGTTAGAGGCAGAGACTTGAAATTTAGAGTGGTAGAAAGTGGCTTTAGCAGCGGAAACAGAGGAAGAGAATGTAGAGAGGAGGGAGTGAAAAGATGACAGGTCCGCAGGGAGTCTAGTTTTCCTCCATTTCCGCTCGGCTGCCCGGAGCCCTCTTCTGTGAGCTCGCAATGAGTCGTCAAGCCACGGAGCAGGAGGGGACGACCGAGCCGGCCGGGAGGATAGGGGACATAGAGAGTCAAAAGATGCAGAAAGGGAGGAGAGGAGGCAGAATCAGGAGATCGGAGGGAGAAGGATTTAGCAGAGGGAAGAGATGATAGGATGGAAGAGGAGAGAGTAGCGGGAGAGAGAGAGCGAAGGTTGAGACGGCACATTAACATCTGAGTAGGGGCAGAGTGAGTAGTGTTGGAGGAGAGCAAGAGAGAAAAGGATACAAAGTAGTGGTCGGAGACTTGGAGGGGAGTTGCAGTGAGATTAGTAGAAGAGCAGCATCTAGTAAAGATGAGGTCAAGCGTATTGCCTGCCTTGTGAGTAGGGGGGGACGGTGAGAGGGTGAGGTCAAAAGAGGAAAGGAGTGGAAAGAAGGAGGCAGAGAGAAATGAGTCAAAGGCAGACATAGGGAGGTTAAAGTCACCCAGAACTGTGAGGGGTGAGCCATCCTCAGGAAAGGAACTTATCAAGGCGTCAAGCTCATTGATGAACTCTCCAAGGGAACCTGGAGGGCGATAAATGACAAGGATGTTAAGCTTGAATGGGCTAGTGACTGTGACAGCATGGAATTCAAATGAGGAGATAGACAGATGGGTCAGGGGAAAAAGAGAGAATGTCCACTTTGGAGAGATGAGGATTCCTGTGCCACCGCCGCGCCGACCAGATGCTCTCGGGGTATGCGAGAACACATGGTTAGATGAGGAAAGAGCAGTAGGAGTAGCAGTGTTTTCTGTGGTAATCCATGTTTCCGTCAGTGCCAAGAAGTCGAGGGACTGGAGGGTAGCATAGGCTGAGATGAACTCTGCCTTGTTGGCCGCAGAACGGCAGTTCCAGAGGCTGCCAGAGACCTGGAATTCCACATGGGTCGTGCGCGCAGGGACCACCAGATTAGAGTGGCAACAGCCACGTGGTGTGAAGCGTTTGTATGGCCTGTGCAGAGAGGAGAGAACAGGGATAGACAGACACATAGTTGACAGGCTACAGAGAAAGGCTACAATAATGCAAAGGAGATCGGAATGAAATGAACTAAACATCTGGGAAAGCGAGAGAGCTGGGCCTCCCTCACTTACGTTTCACTGAAACACTCAAATATAACTCTCCTAACTTCCACTTTAGAAATTATAATTGTTGTAAACTACAGCGGTTCAATGTTTCTAGGAATAGACTCTAACTTAGTTTATTCAGCTAGCTAACTTGGTACACCGAATCATATGACGCCAAAGCCAACTAGCATGCCAGCCTCCAATAACACGGTTTAGCACCAATACTCGGTTACAACAAACCACCAGTGTGTTAACACGCCAAGCAGATCATTTGTGTCCGTGTCTAACGTTGTGTAAAGTTTTGGGGTAGTTTTGACAGTTTGAGTGAGAACGTCGTCAACTTATTCAGCCAGTTAGTTAGCTAGAATAGTTAGCATACTAGCTAGCCATTGCTCTCTGCCAACGAACTAACCCCTCCTCCCACGGCACGAACACACAGAGAGCCAAGCTAACGTTAGCTAGTCACCCATGGCCCGAATTCCCTTAAACAACTCTGGTTACCAGTATGTAAAAACAAAACAAAAATAAATGTAGGTTATAGCTTACCCTTAGTAGCTACTATTAAGTTGCGTCAATTCAAATCTGGTATAGGAACAAAAGAGGTCAATACACGTCTTCTAAAATAGACTAGTATTTTAATTAATGCAAAACACTTCAATGGTAAATATGATGTTTGTATATACAGGTCCACTGAAATACCACACAGGGCACTCAGAGAACTGGTCCATTGTTCTAAGTTCTTTCCTAAATACTCTGACAGAGATAGTTCCCGCTCTCTGCTGGCCTATCAGAGTAGAGACTGAGCGTGGTTTAGACTTACTCAGCCTATCGTTGGCGCACAGGCTGGTCCCAGACCCTTGGCGCTTCACTGTTGCACACTGTTGCCAGGCATAAATTGTTATCATCACAACTTGTCCAGAGAGTCGGCACTTTTTGCAGTACACGTCCTTGAGCGCGGTTTAACAAAGAGGCAGTGTTCGTGTATGTGAGACACAAGTTCTTATCTCCCCCTACTCCCTAGCAGCTCCTCACATGAATCACAGCTTGTTATGTTAAACAATTTATATCAGTACAGTACAAACCTATTATGTTTAATCATTAATGCATTCTTTCTAAGCTAGGCATCACATCTAGTTATAAGAAAATAGATCCCCACAATCCCCCTTTTCACACCCACTGGGTGTGAACCCAAAAGAAGAGAACCCAAAAGAAGAAATTTCAGGGAAATGTAGGATTCCCCCTATTGACACCCTCTAGGGTGTCACTCATTAAAATACAATACAAACAAAAAGAATCACACTTTTATTAATAGGCAATAATGATAATAAAAAGGCCTTCAGTCCTTCCATCTACACCCAACTTGTACTAGGTTGGCTACCAGCCACCCAGGAACTTCAAACCTTCACATAAGGAAAGACAAACATTCACAATGGTTAACTTGATTAATAAAGCATAAAACACAAAGATTAATACATTTTGGCCCCCTTTAGACACCCTCTAGGGTGTCACTCCACCACCTCACCAATAGCAAACCAAGGGTCATCCTCAGTCAACTTCATCTCAGTGTCTGCATCTCCTTCTTGAGCCCCCAGGAGGGGCATCATACTAGCCGTATGCATGACATCTGTAACATACTTTCTCAGACAAGGAATTACACAGGCAGTACAGCACATTAATATTAGAAACACAACTACTAGGGTCAGAAATCCAGTAACCACCACAACAGAGTACCCACCAAACCAATCACCCAACCAGGAGAACAGTCCGTTTCCCTCCATTCCAGCCATGCTCTTCATTTCAGCTGATAGTTTATCTAAACCAACTAGGGCTTTAGAGATGGATAAACGTACAACAATACAACAATGGCTTACCATTCTATAGACACCACCCCTTTCTGCCTGATCTAGAGCCAACCTCTTTTTACTAAGTCATAAGAGTGAGATGGCGGATAATTGTTCAAAAGATCCCTCCTGTTGCATCCCTAGTCCAGCCAATAAATCGTTGTTGATCGTAATAGATATAATTAATCTAATTCACAATTTTGTTTATTGTCACCCACCAAAAGAACGTGGTAGTAAACCCTTCCCCTAATTGTTTCATAGCTCGGTATCCATCCGATACCCCCCTTGGTATCCCAATCACATCCATCTAAATAGGGCTATTCTCCTTCTTGTTAAAACTCCTCCTACATCTGTTTAATCCTTGGTTCCTGTTGACTAATTCTAACTAGTTGAACCAGTATAACCAGGGCGCATGTATCTAGCCACCCCTTTGGAATTCTCTGCCTTACACTGCCCTTACTGGCACACGCCCACCACACATCGGTTACAGGGGCTGTAAGGTTCAGAATTCTCTCCTGTGCTTCCGAACTTAAGTCTCCAATTGATAATGTCTTTATTTCTCTTTACCCCCCATCTGGATGTTCAGTCCCCCTCGGTCTCATATCCCCATCCCCAAGTGTATTTAAACACTTGAGTCTAGGAACAATCCGCCGTGGGGTCCAAACATGAATATAATAGGATTTTATAATCCCAATTTGTTTATTGACATGTACCCACCCATTGGCTACGTCCCCAACCCTTATTTTGAATCTGACAGTCTGCCCTTCTCTGACTCCTATTTTGTAGGCCACTCGTCCTTGACGGTCAGTATGTCGGGTCGCTTCTCTTCTCTTTTACTTCTTAACAATGGTAAGGGCATAGCATAATTGGTGGTGGATCTTGATATCATAAAATAAATTATAGTTCTAGAATTCACCAACTATTTGCATACACTACTGGTGTTAAGCAACCTATCGAATAAAGTAATAACAATTAGACTTCACCAAAGAAATGCTTTTCATTCAACTATTAAAACTTCTGCTCGATCTAGTCAAGCAAGTACAACCCTTTTACCCGGGAACTAGAATCATAAATTATCTTCCTTTGTCCTCAACTTAAATAATTTCACAGCTCTATCGCCATTTCAGTTCGCTATTCAATTTCTTTAACTGTTCTCTCTGATTAGGCCCTAATTAATAAAACAAATACTGGCTATAATTTACCAGCACACATTTAATTCAAATCCCTATCATTTTTGAACTATGTACTGTCTCTCACCCCTCCCCTTGCTCCTTCCTACACAACGGGGAAGGCGCGGGACCTTTTAACATATTTTCATAGACCTTTCTAGAATACTTCTACTTAAGCTATCTAATTCAACCTTTCACATTTCTCAATCCACATAGTAATCTAGGTCTATAGCCCCAATGCGAAAGCTTTACCCACTGTCCCTACCTGTGTTCGAACCCGGGACCCTTAGATACATTGCCAGTCACCCCACACATTCCGCGATGCTTTCAAAGCACGCCAAACAACCACTTCCATGTCGCACAACCAGCCACATCATCACTCCCTACTAGCCAGCCCTTTCATCTCAAACACTAAATCCCCTAGTAGCAAAAATAAAACACACTCTCAAACAGCGTTCTGCATTTACCTCTATCATCGGGTTTAAAAACTAACGTAACAACATTAACCATCCTCTATTGCTGTAGTAACGTCATGTTTGGTTCAGTTTATTTATTACGGAGTGTCCATAATACTTCTCTATTCTCAGTAATTTAACTCTCACCTCATTCAGCAACACAACTCTCTCTCCGCACCTATTCCAGTTGAATAAGTGAGTCTTTCTATTTAACCCCAACCATGCTACAAATCTTCCATTCAACATCAACAAACCAAATACTCAGTAGCAGTGGCGGCTCCTGAAAAAATTCTCAGGAGGGGCAATTTTTCTGATGATTTAGGTGACCTACACACATTTTTAAAAAGATATGTCCAGCAACAACATGAAGACAGGGGCAGCATATAAGTCAATACCAGAAGCATTTATTGACTGATCTCAAAAGTGTTGGCTTACAAAAGCAAAATAAGTTATCACAGTAAAAATAATCAAGGGTGTTCTTTCACATTCCTCAACACTGCATAAACAATATGTATGGCTTTGTAAAAATGAACAACCATATTCTGGCCAATTGTATAGATTTGTAAATATGAACAACCATATTCTGGCCAATTGTATAGATTTGTAAAAATGAACATGAACAGATTTTTTATTTTTTTGAATGGCAGTACCTTTCAAACATGTCTGCTTGCAGTAAGGTAGCACTCACAAGGTGGCCAGAGAAAGAGAACCTTTCTTTGGTGTGATCCAGGATGGTGTTGCAGACCTCTTCAGACAGCCTCTGCTTCTCCTCTTCTCTCAAAGCTGTTCTGGGTCTTTTGGCTCCTGTTGCTTCTTGCAGCTGCTGTTGAGAGGAGTCCCTGAAGGCAAACAGACCAATGTGTTTGTTGGCTTTGTACAGTATTGTTGTCTATGTGATGCACAGGTATATGCAATGTATCCATGTATAGTACAAATACTTCAGTTCCACTTAAAATGGGCAGGGATGCATAAAGTCTTTAGTGTTTAAGTTAGCCTTTGTGTCTCACATAGCCTGGATGTTCAGCACAGTATACAGTGGTGCTCATAAGCTTATGATCCCATGCTAAAGTTGACTAAAAAGAGGAATAAAAAAGAAAAGAAAATTGGTGTCCTTAAAGGTTGGATTTTCCAACTTTTTTAATTAAGTCATTAAGATCAATTTCCAAAAGATGATTTTTTTATTTTTTTATTCCTCTTTTTAGTCATCTTTAGAATGTGTTCATACACTTATGAGCACCACTGTACAGTACACATAGTATATAAAATAAGATAGATTACACCACTGGCCATATATAATGACAATAATGTAATTTCAAACACAAATGCAGTCTCCTTTCATGCATACATTTTCAAATAAAGCTCTGCTTTGAGAAAGATCGAATGATATTGTTTAATCTTTATCTTACCTTATGGCCTGCACACTGCTTGCGAAGCTGTCGAGGGCACGTTTGATAAAGACAGCATCGATGTCCTTATTCTGTAGCTTCTGGTACGGTGGGCTGGTCAAATGAACCCAATGAACCCGTCCGGATGGCTTCAAAACATTCTATGAGGTCGTCTCGATTCTCGTAGACAGTGTTCACGACTCTGCTGTTGCTAACCTCATCGTTGTGGCGGCGGACAGCTAGCCTGTATCCCTCATCCAGTTGAGTGGCAATATTCACTCTCACCAAAGCAGACAATCTCAAACAGCTATCAATGTGGGTCTTTGACAGCTCATTTTTCTTAATCTTTTCTGAAAGATGGTGCATGTCGGTTACACCAGTCGCTGTCCAAGCGTTGCTGTCTGCCGTTCATGGTTACGTTACGTTACGTATGACGAAAGCGCGTAAGTGCAAGCCCTCAGACACCCATAGAGAATGTATTGAAAGCTCAGAAATTTGAAAAAAAAATATTTTACATTAGAGGCTATGAGAGACTTCTGGGCGATTTTCAACCTGACTGAAATCGCCCCAAAACGGGCGGGGACATTTGAAGCACGACTTTAGCCTGATTGGACATTTAGTGGCTGGCAGATCAGACGTGAACACTGAACTACTGTTGCCATGATATAATTGATTAGAAAAAAAATCCCTTCCTTTTCCCGTTTGGCAGTGCGTCGCCCATATCGCCCTATTGAACACACCGCCCATGCTCAGTAGTATCCGGTCACTACCCAAACCAGCCGTTGAATTCACTCATACACACAGACCCCACCCCATGCCACCGAAATGCCCAACAAAACATAATAGTTCAATGGAGCCCCCTACTGGCTCTCCACTATTTATACATTACTTCCATAACCACACCAGTCATGGTCCGATCACCCATCAAACCCCATCACATTATCAAACAACGGTACAACCTTAAACTCATATTCTCTACTTTCTCGCCCATTACGTACGTTCGGGCGTGCAAGCTCATACGTATATATCGTCAGAAACCCACAGGCACCTCTCAAACAATCGCCCCGTGGTGTTCCCAGCCAACTCCCAATCGACACAAATCACCCCCTAGTCTCTCCTGACTCTCCAAAAGCCACACTCTCGCTGTCTCCAGCCCCTCCCCTCGCGTTTCTCCCTCCTGTGTCCAGTCGGAACAGGTTTTGTCTGTTTTTCGTTTTAATTTGTAATATTCGTCTGTTATTTAATTATTTAAAGTACGTCTATCTATTTATTTAAATCAAATTATTCCCACCTAATTAGTTAAAGTCAGTGCATATTTATATTTCAACGATAAACCAAATTATTTCAGTCTAATTATTTAACCAGTATTTTGCAGGGTCAAACATCAAACATTAAATCAAATAATAAACCAAATTACTTCAACATAATTATTTTAAACCAGTATTATGCTATGTCAAACATCAAACATTACAGTTCAATCATATCAGTTCAAACGTTTCAGTTTAGTCATACTAGTTATTCATTATTTTACCTTTATGTTCCCAATTGTTATTAACGGGTTATACGGTTTAAGCAACCACAAACCCAACAGTTATTCACAAATTATACAGTTTGGACAGCCACAGACGTCTTTAATTCCTAATTCGTTTTCTATCAAGGTATACAGGTTTATTAATTTGGTAACCCGCATTCCCTCTTTTATTTCGTCTGCAAACACTATTTTATTACACTGGGATCATTCACACTCTCATGCATACGACACCCTATACTTTAAAGTGGTCCTCCGATCTGGGAGGTACCCCCAAGTACAGCTCCCTGCCGAAGCGCAACACTATAGTGTACTTTAAAGTGCTCCTACGATCCTAGCCGTACTAGTTACGGACCTTGCCGATAGCGCAACACTATCTAAAATTGTAAGTGTCCCTCTGATCCTAGCCGTACTCTCATAGATACGATCCTTGCCAGTAGCGCAACACTTTTAATCCAATAAGTACCCCCAGTTCACACTTCCGGTGGTCCTAGCCTGGGGATTTCAGTATTTTTCCCCGATCCTAGCCGTACCTAGCCCTCTGGTACGTGCCGGTGGAACAATACTCTATGGTACCAAGGTTTAACATCACATTCACCACAGGTTTGCATGTACCATGGTGCTTATCTACTCATAATAATTCGTATAATTTAGTTCACTTACATCAGACAGGTGTTTCACAAAATTAATTTGGATAAAGCCAATGTGCAGAACTTTAGTTATATAACAATAGGTGTCTGCTTACCTGTTTTTAGTAGTCCGGACTCTTTGTGAAACACACCGTCCAATGACAGAGATGTCCAATGGGCCAGACAATACCCAGCGAAGTCCCTTCCACCAGATCACAGTCGGTGGTCACCAATTGTTAAGTTGCGTCAATTCAAATCTGGTATAGGAACAAAAGAGGTCAATACACGTCTTCTAAAATAGACTAGTATTTTAATTAATGCAAAACACTTCAATGGTAAATATGATGTTCGTATATACGGGTCCACTGAAATACCACACAGGGCACTCAGAGAACTGGTCCATTGTTCTAAGTTCTTTCCTAAATACTCTGACAGAGATAGTTCCCGCTCTCTGCTGGCCTATCAGAGTAGAGACTGAGCGTGGATTAGACTTACTCAGCCTATCGTTGGCGCACAGGCTGGTCCCAGCCCCTTGGCGCTTCACTGTTGCACACTGTTGCCAGGCATAAGTTGTTATCATCACAACTTGTCCAGAGAGTCGGCACTTTTTGCAGTACACGTCCTTGAGCGCGGTTTAACAAAGAGGCAGTGTTCGTGTATGTGAGACACAAGTTCTTATCTCCCCCTACTCCCTAACATCTCCTCACATGAATCACAGCTTGTTATATTAAACAATTTATATCAGTACAGTACAAACCTATTATGTTTAATCATTAATGCATTCTTTCTAAGCTAGGCATCACATCTAGTTATAAGAAAATAGAGCCCCACACTACTGTTAGCCAGTTAAGTGCAAAGCTAGCCACTGAATCGATTCAGCCAGTTCGCGCCTCCCGCCAGAGAGAGACACAACTTCAACCGTCGCTGTACTAACTAACTAATGGACTGGATCTTTATATTTACCACTTGGGTCCTGTTTCAGTAATAATTAAATCAGACCTTCTTGTTGAGTATCTGATAATATACCATTTTTATAGGAGTGGTTAAAACATGCTAATAACGGTCCTCTGAGTACATCAAAAAAGGTTTGGTATACCTCAACTGGTATGCTTTCCAGCCCTGGAGTTTTCCCGGACTTAAAGGCTTTAATTGCATCAAGAAGTTCCTCCTCTGTAATTTGGCATTCACATGAGTCTTTCTTTACAGCTGTTAATTTTACATTATTAATAGGAAAAAAATCCTTACAATTGACTTCGGTTTGTGGAAATGGAGGAGACTGAAACAAAAACATATGCTTAAAGTACTTTGCTTCCTCTTTCAAAATGTTGTTTGATGAATCATGGGTGACTCTGTCATTTGTAACAAAACATTTTCCCCCATTTTTATAATACTGTATATTACACTTGATCTTTCTTGAATAAGTTCCTCCATTTCTTTTTGTTTTTTTCTCTAAACTATTATGTGCCTATATGGTACTGTTTTCATTGCTATCTGCAGAGTTAGTCCCTCTATTTCCTTTCTTAATATGGATTATTTTGACTTATATTGCTTTTGTTTTAAAGATGAGTGAGATGAGGTGATGTTGAAGGAGTCAGGCGCAGGAGGGTAAATCACAGAATAACAGGCTTTATTCCACAACCACAGAGTGACACAGGAACGCGTCAAAACACTCCAGTGCGCAAAACAGGTGCACTGGAAAATACAAGGCACACAGGAAAATATCCCGGTGATACGAAATACAAGGATTTCCACCAAGCTTCACTACTCTCCACAATAAACAATCACACACAAAGACAAGGGGGCAGAGGGAACACTTATATAGGCACTGATGAGGGGATCTGAACCAGGTGTGTGTAATAAACAAGACAAAACAAATGTAATGATGAGATGAGGAGCGGCAGTGGCTAGAAGGCCGGTGACGACAACCGCCGAAGCCTGCCCGAACAAGGAGAGGAGGCAGCTTCGGAGGAAGTTGTGACAGTACCCCCGCCCTTGACGCGCAGCTCCAGCAGCGCGCCGACACCGGTCTCGGGAACGGCCAGGAGGACGCAGAGCAGGGCGAGCCGGATGGCGACGGTGGAAATCCTGCAACAGGGAGGGATCGAGGATATCCCTCACTGGGACCCAGCACCGCTCCTCCGGACAGTACCCCTCCCAATCCACGATGTACTGAAGGCCCTCCACCCGACGCCTCGAATCCAGGATGGAATGGACGTAGTACACCGGGACCCCCTCGATGTCCAGAGGGGGCGGAGGAACCTCCCGCACCTCAGACTCCTGGAGCGGACCAGCCACCACCGGCCTGAGGAGAGACACATGAAACGAGGGGTTAATATGGTAATCTGGAGGGAGTAGTAACCTATAGGTAACCTCGTTTATTCTCCTCAGGACTTTGAACGGCCCCACAAACCGCGGGCTTAGCTTCCGGCAGGGCAGGCAGAGGGGCAGATTCCGGGTCGAGAGCCAGACCCGATCACCCGGTACAAAGACCAGGGCCTCACTGCGGTGGCGATTAGCGTTGGCCTTCTGGCGACGCACGGCGCATTGGAGGTGGACGTGAGCAGCGTTCCACGTCTCCTCCACGCACTAAAACTAGTCATCCACCACAGGAGCCTCGGTCTGGCTCTGATGCCAGAACCGGCTGATAACCTAAAACACATTGAAATGGCGTCAGGTTAGTGGAGGAGTGGCGGAGAGAGATCTGGACATATTCTGCCCATGGCAAGAACACCGAACACGTCCTGGCAGTAGGACCGCAGGAACCTGCCCACATCCTGATTCACCCGTTCCACCTGCCCATTAGACTCGGGGTGAAAACCAGAGGTCAGGCTGACCGAGACCTCCAGACGTTACATGAACGCCTTCCAAACCATGGATGTGAACTGGGGACCCTGGTCAGACACTATGTCCTCTGGCACCCCGTAGTGCTGGAAGACGTGTGGAAACAGGACCTCTACAGTCTGCAGGGCCGTGGGGAGACCGGGCAAAGGAAGAAGGCGGCAGGCTTTGGAAAAGCGGTCCGCAACGACCAGGATGGTGGTGTTACCTTGAGAGAGGGGAAGATCAGTAAGGAAGTCAATGCTCAAGTGGGACCATGGCCATTGTGGAACTGGTAAGGGCTGTAACTTACCCGCTGGGAGGTGCCTAGGTGCCTTACTCTGGGCGCACACCGAGCAGGAGGAGACATACACCCTCACGTCCTTAGCCAAGGTAGGCCACCAGTATTTTCTGGCCAGATAGCGCACTGTACGACCGATACCTGGGTGACCAGAGGAGGGGGACGTATGTGCCCAATAGATCAGATGGTCACGGACAAGAGCAGGCACGTACTGCATCCCAGCTGAACACTGAGGTGGAGATGGCTCTGTGCGTAACACCCGCTCTATGTCCGCGTCCATCGCCCATACTACCAGCGCCACAATGCAGGAGGCCGGGAGTATGGAGGTGTTGTCTATGGGCCTCTCCTTTGGGTCGTACAGCTGTGACAGTGCGCCTGCCTTCACGTTCTTCGTACCCGGGATGTAAGATAGGGTGAAATCAAACCGGGTGAAGAATAGGGCCCCCCTGGCTTGGCGAGGGTTCAGACTCCTTGCTGCCCGGATGTACTCCAGGTTACGGTGGTCTGTCCAGACGAGGAAAGGGTGTTTCACCCCCTCGAGCCAGTGCCTCCACACGGTCAGGGCTCGGACAACAGCCAACAGCTCCCGATCACCAACGTTGTAGTTCTGCTCCACCGGGCTGAGCTTCTTGGAGAAGAAGGCACAGGGGCAGAGCTTGGGTGGCATGCCCGAGCGTTGAGATAGGACAGTGCCTATCCCTACCTCGGACGCATCCACTTCCACTACGAATGGTAGTGATAGATCGGGATGGGCCAGTACCGGGGCTGAGGTGAACAGGACCCTCAGGTTACTGACGGCCCTGTCAGCCTCAGCAGACCAGCGGAGCCGGGACGGCCCACCCTTCAACAGTGATGTGATGGGAGCTGCGACCTTGCCAAAGCCCCGGATAAACCTCTGATAGTAGTTGGAAAAGCCAATAAAGCGCTGCACCTCCTTAACCGTGGTTGGAGTTGGCCAATTACGCACGGCTGAAATGCAATCTCCCTCCATCTCCACACCTGAGGTGGTAATGCGGTATCCGAGGAAGGAGACAGACTGTTGGAAAAACAGACACTTTTCTGCCTTGGCATAAAGGTCATGTTCCAACAGTCGGGCCAGCACTTTGCGATCTAGGTACACATGCTCGGCGCGCGCAGCTGAATACACCAGAATGTCATCGATGTAGACCACTACACCGCGGCCAAGCATGTCCCGAAACACCTCGTTCACAAAGGACTGGAAGACGGATGGAGCATTCATCAAACCGTAAGGCATCACCAGGTATTCCTATTGCCCTGTGGTTGTGCTGAATGCTCTCTTCCACTCATCCCCCTCTCGGACATGCACCAGGTTGTACGCACTCCGGAGATCTAATTTTGGGAAGAAGCGCGCCCCATGCATTAACTCAATCACAGATGGAATGAGGGGTAGAGGATAACTATAACGTATTGTCCCCTTATTCAGTGCTCGGTAATCAATGCGAGGGCGCAGACCTCCGTCTTTCTTCTTCACAAAAAAGAAACTTGAGGAGGCGGGCTAAGTGGAGGGACGTATGAACCCCTGGCACAGGGACTCGGAGACGTATGTCTCCATAGCCTCCGTTTCAGCCTGTGACAGGGGGTACACATGACTCCTGGGAGGCACAGCGTCTACCCGGAGGTTTATCGCGCAATCCCCCACCCGATGAGGTGGTAATTTGGTCGCCTGCGTTTTGTGAAACGCATACGCCAAATCGAGGTATTCGGGGGGGAATGCGCACGGTGGAGGTAGTGTCTGGACTTTCCACCGTGGTTGCACCAACGGAAACACCTAGACACCTACCCGGACACTCTCGCGACCACCCCGTGAGAACCCTCTGCGGCCATGAAAAGGTGGGGTTGTGTGTAGTGCTAACCACGGAAGACCTAAAACAACAGAGTAATCAGGAGACTCAATAATAAAAAAGTGACTTACTCTTGATGCATCTTGTGTGTAACCATAGTGACTGGTGCTGTAACCTCCCTAACGAACCCGGACCCTAATGGTCGACTATCAAGTGCTCTGATGGGGAGTGGAATGGATAGGGGAACCAATGAAATGCCTAGACTTTGCAAATGACCTGTCCATAAAGTTCCCAGCTGCGCCTGAATTGACCAGCGCCTTACACTGGGGAACTACTGTGTAATCAGGAAAGTGGATGGGTATGGTACAGTGTGCAGCAGAGGGCTCTGAACGAGTGTGGGTGTTCGATACCTGGGGTAACGCTAGAGTACCCTGCCTGCCGCCTCCAGACCCAAAAGAATGCGACGACAGCGTGCAGCAGAATGTCCTCACGTGCCACAAGAGTGACACTGGCGCTGTCGTCCTCCGCTCTCCCGGATCCCACCCAGCTCCATCATCTCGTGATCCGGGTTGGGGGGGGTAGAATGGGCAGGCCCCTTCCAAGACGTCCTCTAGAAGCCAGCAGGTTGTCCAACCGGATGGCCATGTCCACCAGTTGATCAAAGGACAACGTGGTGTCCCGGCAGGCTAGCTCCCTTCAGACGTCTTCTCGTAGCTGGCACCGGAAGTGGTCGATGAGGGCCCGCTCGTTCCACCCGGACCCAGCCGCTAGAGTCCGAAACTCCAGGGCGAAGTCCTGCGCGGGCCTCGTCCCCTGTCTCAGGTGGACCAGCTGCTCGCCCGCTTCTCTACCTTCGGGCGGGTGGTCAAAGACTGCCCGGAAGAGGTGAGCGAACTACCCGTAGTTCTCCAACGTGGCTCCTCCTTCACTCCAAACCGCGTTGGCCCATTCCAGGGCTTTCCCCGAGAAACAGGAGACGAGGGCGGACACATTTTCCCGCTCCGAGCCGGGCTGACGGTTGTAAAGTTGAGGTCCAGCTGCAGGAGAAATCCCTGGGAGCGGGCAGCTGTCCTGTCATACTCCCTTGGTCGGGATAGTTGAATCCCTCTGGGTGCTGGGGTGTGGGTGGCTGGATCCGGTCGCTCAGCTGGTCTCGAAGGATCAGGTCCTCTCCTCTCCAGGCGTTGGATGACCTGGAGAACCCAATCCATCGCTTCTCCCAAGCTGGCTAGCATATCAGAATTCTCCCGGACCCGTGCCACGACTCCAGGCAGGTGCTCCTCTCCTGCTGACTCCATGTTTGGGTGTGTGATTCTGTGATGAGGTGATGTTGAAGGAGTCAGGCGCAGGAGTGTAAATCACAGAATAACAGGGTTTATTCTGCAACCACAGAGTTACGCAGGAATGCGTCAAAACACTCCAGTGCGCAAAAAATTGAAAATACAAGGCACACTGGAAAATATCCCGGTGATACAAAATACAAAGAGCTCCATGAGTTTCACTACTCTCCACAATAAACAATCACACACAAAGACAAGGGGACAGAGGGAACACTTATGCAGGTACTGATGAGGGGATATGGACCAGATGTGTTTAATAAACAAGACAAAACAAATGGAATGATGAGATGAGGAGCGGCAGTGGCTAGAAGGCCGGTGACGACAACCGACGAAGTCTGCCCGAACAAGGAGAGGAGGCAGCTTCGGAGGAAGTCGTGACAATGAGTATTGAATTGCATGGCCTATAAAGGCACATTTAAAAGTGTCCCATACAATAAGGGGATCTGCTGTACCTATGTTATGTAGGAGAAAGTCAGTTATATTTGGATTTATCAGGTTTCTCATCCCCTTGCCTGCGTCATGAGTAATTTTTGGACTAAAAGTATCAAGTTTGTCTCTGTCTCAGTTTATTTTCACCCACTCAAAAAGACAGTCAATAGTTTGTTGAATTCCCAATATGTTATCACTAGGCTTTCAACCTGTCACGCCCTGACTCAGGGGACTCTTATATGTTGAGTCAGGGTGTGTATATTCTTTGTTGTGTATGTTCTATGTTGTATATTCTAGTATGTGTGGATCTATGTTAGCCGGTGTGGTTCCCAATCAGAGGCAGCTGTCGCTCGTTGTCTCTGATTGGGGACCATACTTAGGCAGCCTATTGGCACTGTCTAGTTGTGGGATCTTGTTCCGGGTAAGGTTTGTTGTATGTACAACCTTAGGACTTAGTTTTCGTTTGTTGTTTTGTCGTGTGTTTATTCAGTGTAAATAAACATGTACGTATATCACGCTGCGCCTTGGTCTGACCCGTCATTCAACGAACGTGACACAACCATCTAAAAGCACAACCAAATTCCAATGGTAAATTAATGTCAGATTTCTGGTTTAGTTGTCACCTAAATGTGTTATCACTGTGCTTCCAACCATTTAAAAGCACAACAAAGTTCAAATGGGAAAACAATGTTTGTTTATTTATACAACAACTTAATGTGTTATCACTGTGATCATCTACTAGCATAGCCAAATGACCTTGAACGCAATTGAGATTATTTAAGTACTGTACATGGTGCAAGTGGTAAATGCCGTTAGAGATTCTGCGCAGATTATTATAGCAATTGTGAAGATCTCCACAGACCTTTGACATTTGTACACTATCTTGAACATGCACACTTTCTATGATTACATAAGAAGACATTTATTGTTACAGTAACCTCAAAATGTAGCCAAGGATGTGTTACTCATTTTGAAGTTGAGTAAGTACTGTTGCATTAGTTTGTAAGATAGTGTAGTGTTTCAACAGTTTATGACTTTGCTAATGGTTTCAAATGGTTTTAGAGGATGTTGACTCACCTTAAGGGAGCATCTGGGGAGTAGTTCTATAGGGGCACCCTAAAGCCGAGGAAGTCTGTTAGGTGGAGTCCTGGGATTGGTGTAGGGGAAAACACCCATATTATGTTACATAGGGCATAGGAAATAAATACCACGGTTAAAACAAAGGAGGACAGAACAACATATTATTTTGAGTCCGTTGTTCTCCAGATGCCTGCAGATGTCTGTCAATTTACGCTGAAATCTTGTGATATAAATAAACCTTTATAATCAAAGTACAGTGTAAGCGGACTCCTTGGTCTCACAGCATAATAAGCATCATATTATTTAGATACAACAGAATGGCGACAAGGAACATTTGGGGCATGATGCGTCTCTCCAGTGTTCCATTCATGAGCTGCGAAGTGACTCCCGCTCAAGACGCCGGCTCATTAGGTGAGATTTCTCACAATTTTGTTCGCTGGTTGGTTCGCTTGCTTATGGGTGTGTGCGCTGGAGAAATGTACCGTTTAAAAGACTTATGTGTGCAAGTTTTGCTGTTATTTGCTGTGGGGTAGGAGTCCGTTCTAAATTTCTAAATTTGTTTGCGCTGGTAACAACGCAAACAGGGGGGGGAGTGTCTATAACTATTGAAGAATAGAATGAAGGAATAAGGCCAAGGAAAATGTATACAAATTAGGACATTGCGAATCTATGGAAGCCCTCTAACAAGGCGATCATTAGGATGGGCCGAAAAATCCTAAAAGCACGTTAGGTGAATTTAGGTAAGTCCCGGGGACTTTGGGTTGTGGTATATATATTCGGTTGCAAGTTACCACTCAACTTATAGTTGACGAAGTATATGATTGATGTAACCGCTCATCGGATGTCCGCGAACTCGTGGTAACATAAATTTAGGAACAAGGAAAGATACGGCGCAATGGAGGTAGAATACTGCCTTAGAGGTCCGTAGGAACGGAAAAAGCCTCTTAAACTGTGTATGTGTGTGTGTGTGTGTGTGTGTGTGTGGGAGAGAGAAAAATAATAAAATAAAGACGTCTCTGTTGTGTTTAAACTGTGTGTCGACTCATGTTAGGATAAGATTTATGTTAGAGATATATACATATATATGTTTTGGTTGAGGATAGGGGTTTTTGTTTTTATAAGGAAATATGTAAGTTAAGGTTAAAAAATCTTATGAGTCTCCGTTGGTGAGAACGTTAATAATTGTTAATTATATATGAGCCCCCTGGAAGGACGTTAAGGTTAAAAAATCTTATGAGTCTCTATAAAAAGAGAACGTTTACTAACTATTAGAATATCATGAGCCTACAGGGAGGAGTTTTAACAGTGTATAGAGATGTTTTGTAATGGATAAGAAAATCACTATAAATCTGCAGATTAGGATAAGTGACGTTAAGAAACTTCAAAGTAGGATTTGTGTTTTATGTTGGTTTGTGAGTTCTGTTAAGTGTTACTGTTTGTCTATGAGGGGAAAGAGAGGAAGTACAGCGGGACTGTCTACTTTCTGTTGTCTAGCTGGGAGAGTGCTGGGAGAGAGCTCCCTCCACTCTGAAATCGCACTGGTGAATGTACTACGCATGCGTGTGATTTTATGAGTTTAGAGTTACGTAGAGCAAATATGCCACTCCCTTGCCTGCACTGAGCTGCTGGGAGACTCAGACTCGGAGCAGACAGAGAGAGGGGGAGATTTAAACACTAATAAAGTGTTCTGTTTGTTAAATAGGCTGTTGCTTAATGATGAAACTATTTGATTGAGATCTATTGAATTGATAAATGAGAGAGATGTGTTGACGGATTAAAAATTAAAATAAAATATAATTAAATAAATAAATAAAATAAAATGTTATTGAGCTATTTATACTATTCCTGAGTTAAGTTGTTTGCTTATTTCTTAGAGCGAATGTGAACAGAGGAATATTGAATGGTTGAAATAACCCAGTGAGTGCATAAACTACTAAATTCTTGTCTGTTTCTTTGTTCTTCTGTGATATGAGAGACGATAAGAAGGAGGAGACAGAGAGAGAGAGGAAGTGCTGACGAGTACATCATGCGACAGGGTGTGCTGCAACGGATCAAGTCAAATCAAGGCTAGTATTGTTCTATTCACAAAACGTACCTTCCCATAGAGGATATTTTGGGTGCCTAGCATATTTGATGTTATGACAATTTGACAAGGACTTGGCAACAGACTGATCAATTGATGTAATTAAGAATTGCATTTTGGAGTTTTTTTTGCATGAGTGGGTTTGATTAGAGTTGAGTGGGGAAATCGAGTACTGACATTATTCTGTAAAATTAAGGTAATTGGGTGCTTATTAAGCAATTGGTTTGTGAGTACTGTAGTGTTGCAGGATTATTTTTTTGGATTGCTCTGAAGGTGACTACTTTCATTTACTTTCCTGATCGGATGTGGTAAGATTGCCACTAATCAATAATTTGGTAAAATACAATAAAATAAATTGATGAATAAATTAATAGATTGATTAATTGATTAATTAATTAATTTGGGGAAGGAAAAAAAAATTATAAAAAAAAAAGAGGGAACTATAGGCTACATAGTCTAAAATAATAAAATAATTCACAATAAAGGAATATAAAAGAGTTGTTACAATGGGGAAAAAGGACATCAAAACTATGAAAGTAATTACTCCTGTTGATGTAGTACAAAATAGTAATCCTCTAATTAAATGGCATATTATTATTATTATTATTTTAATGGTATTGCAAGGTTATCTGGAAAGGGAATAAACGTTGGCCTGACATTGAACAACCATGGCCAGTGGAAGGGACTCTTAACCCTGACGTCATCAACATAATGAAAGTGCTTCTGTCAATTCATAAGGCAGATCAAAAGAAGGGGGAAAAAAGGGTCTCCAACGTGGTATAATTTGTCACATTGTGTTAAAGCGCCTGGAGAAGAGGTGCCAAACGCAGAGAGAGAGGATGTTGAAGGCTCAATAGAGCAGGATGGAGATAGGGGAGAACAGGAAGAAGGAGAGATGCATGACAATATCCAGAGTGAAAACCCAGAAGGAGAGATTGTCAATGTTGTGGATAACGTTGATGATAATGTTTACACTTCCGATGATGCCAGAGATGACTCTGCAATGGAGGGAAAGGAAGGGAGATTAGGAGAAAGATTACAAAGGAGTAGGGTTTTTGGGAATCATATTTGCTTGAATATATTGACTATGTCATAGGCAGGAGGACAATCTGTCTGAAAAATAATGTTTAAAAGGGGGTGACTGTTATTCTTGGTTACATTCCTACACCAAGAGGTGAATAAGATGTCAAACTAAGCTAAAAGATGCTCAATCGTTTGCCAAGTTTTTGTGTAAAGAAGTCATAAGCAGGTGGGGACTTCCCGATCGAATATCCTCAGATA
The DNA here is from genome assembly GCF_964263955.1 of Coregonus lavaretus. Taxonomy (NCBI): domain Eukaryota; kingdom Metazoa; phylum Chordata; class Actinopteri; order Salmoniformes; family Salmonidae; genus Coregonus; species Coregonus lavaretus. Next base: position 45,075,030 of record NC_139991.1, read on the forward strand.
ATGGAAAGGAATTTGTGGATAAATCAGTGAAATGGTCTTTGAAAAATTAGAGGGAAAGGAATTTGTGGATAAATCAGTGAAATGGTTTTTGAAAAATTAGGAGAAAAGTCAGACTAAAAAGTTAAGAAAACTAGGGTTGAAGTAACTCTAGGACAGTCAGCTCAGCTCCCATGTAAGTGCATGAGAGAACAGTGGTTAAGGGAAATTTAGAGTTCAGTGGGAAGATAGATATGGTAGGAGTTTAGATCTGTTAGGAGCAGTTGCATTGAGAAAGTATGCGTTGTTGAATGATAAGAGAAGAGTGAAGATTGAGGGTGATTGCAGTATCTATATTTACAATTCCCAGCAGGAAGATCAAGGTCAAATCAAATCAAATCAATTTTTATTGGTCACATGCGCCGAATACAACAGGTGCAGACATTACAGTGAAATGCTTACTTACAGCCCTCAACCAACAGTGCATTTATTTTTAACAAAAAAAGTAAAAAATAAACCAACAACAAAAAAAGTGTTGAGAAAAAAAAGAGCAGAAGTAAAATAAAGTAACAGTAGGGAGGCTATATATACAGGGGGGTACCGTTGCAGAGTCAATGTGCGGGGGCACCGGCTAGTTGAGGTAGTTGAGGTAATATGTACATGTGGGTAGAGTTAAAGTGACTATGCATAAATAATTTACAGAGTAGCAGCAGCGTAAAAAGGATGGGGTGGGGGGGCAGTGCAAATAGTCTGGGTAGCCATGATTAGCTGTTCAGGAGTCTTATGGCTTGGGGGTAGAAGCTGTTGAGAAGTCTTTTGGACCTAGACTTGGCACTCCGGTACCGCTTGCCGTGCGGTAGCAGAGAGAACAGTCTATGACTAGGGTGGCTGGAGTCTTTGACAATTTTGAGGGCCTTCCTCTGACACCGCCTGGTATAGAGGTCCTGGATGGCAGGAAGCTTGGCCCCAGTGATGTACTGGGCCGTACGCACTACCCTCTGTAGTGCCTTGCGGTCGGAGGCCAAGCAGTTGCCATACCAGGCGGTGATGCAACCAGTCAGGATGCTCTCGATGGTGCAGCTGTAGAATTTTTTGAGGATCTGAGGACCCATGCCAAATCTTTTCAGTCTCCTGAGGGGGAATAGGCTTTGTTGTGCCCTCTTCACGACTGTCTTGGTGTGTTTGGACCATGATAGTTCATTGGTGATGTGGACACCAAGGAACTTGAAGCTCTCAACCTGTTCCACTACAGCCCCGTCGATGAGAATGGGGGCGTACTCAGTCCTCTTTTTTTTCCTGTAGTCCACAATCATCTCCTTTGTCTTGGTCACGTTGAGGGAGAGGTTGTTGTCCTGGCACCACACGGCCAGGTCTCTGACCTCCTCCCTATAGGCTGTCTCATCGTTGTCGGTGATCAGGCCTACCACTGTTGTGTCGTCGGCAAACTTAATGATGGTGTTGGAGTCGTGCCTGGCCATGCAGGTGATTATAAATGTATTTTTTATAATCAACAGTTTGAAAGTGAGGGATTAGAGTTGGGACTGAGAGTTAATGTAGTGACACTAGTGGTGATAGATGGAAATACAAGTAAAGAGTTCAAAGCTTTAGGGAGAATGGATGAATCAACAACAATGACATCAACACTTCAGCCTATTATAACAACAGTGAGAAGCAATTCAACTCTTTCAACATTGACAGTTATTAAAGCTATAAATATATCACATTTGATTACAAGTGAGCCAATTGCTCCAGCACCAATTTTAGAGGAAAATACTGTCATTAGGGTTAGGATGGGTGGTACAGCTCATCTTCCTTGTAGATGTGAGAGATGGAGTGGGGGTGGTGACGTTCCTCTCATATGGAGAGATAATTATGGAGAAGAAGTGTTGTTATGAGGATAAGAAGTAGAAGCTGTTTCACCTAGTGAAAGGAAGTATATTTTGTACAACGATGTGAAGTGGAAGAGGGTTATGAGTGATTGCTCACTTATTTTGCGTAATGTTACATGGAAAGATCAGGGAGAATATATGTGTACTTATTTAGTGCAAGCATTAAAGTTTGTTCCGGCTAAGAATTATTGGTTAAAAGGCTATGTAACTCGTAAGGTGACGCTTATGATGGAAGATTTGAAGTCTGTTGAAGCTTCCACAGTCACCAAAGGAGATCAGGAGAAGTATATTACAGTAGCTACTCCAACAGTAAATAATACACAGAGGACATCTGTAACTTTCCCACTGGAAATAGTTAAGAGTGTTAATACATCAACTAAAGCAACTGTTTTAATAGCAACTTTGAAAGAGATTAATGGTACGACGGCAATAACAAATTTAGGAAATATGACACAGACACCAACAACAACTTTTCTGAAACTAAAGGATGTAGCAAGAGTGACTCAGGAGTTTATGATACGGATGGAGAGTGCTGTCAATGGTAATAAGGATAGTGTTGAAATAGGAGAGCAGATGGTAGTAGAGAATGATGTAGATTCATCTGAAATAGTGCAGAATACTATCATGGAGGTACAGGATGAGTTCTTTGATTTTAATGGAAGACAATAAGATATATCTGATCAATACCGCTCGTTAGGGAAGAGAGAAACTAAATGGAAGGCATATGGATTTGATTCTTCTGTTTTGCAAATTAAAGATGGATGGGCAGGTAGGAATCTTTGGTTCCAGCAGTTAACTCATTCTGTAAGATCATTGAGGAATCTTGAGGGTCCATGCCTGTTGAGAATTCCAGCACCAGGCACATGGGGTTCTATCTTAGAGACGGTGGCTCAACCTCTATCAAGTATGTGTAAATCTTATGTTTTATAATGGCTGTTGTATCAGCAACAATCATTAAGAGATAAAATAATGTCGATGTTGAAGCTTCCATATGAGGTTTTTAAAATTAAAAGAGGGGAAGCAAGGGACATAGATAAATCTGATTCTGAAAGAGAGAAGTTTAATAGTCTGGAAGCCTACCATTGGAGGATAAGTCTAGGAGAGAAGTGGGGATTTCTTCCATGGTATGGCGTAAAATTTGGGAAGATCACATTGATAATATTACTTATACTTTGCAGGGTTTTGCAAATGAAACGATAAGAGGGTTTAACCTTCTGTCGAATACTCAAAGAAGTCACAGACTGACGCTGTTGAAACATGACATGGCTCTTGACTATATTTTAGCAAAACAAGGTGGCTTATGTTTGGCTATGAACTTGACGGAGGATGATTGTTATACTTTGATCCCAGATAGTTCCGATAATATCACTAGTGTTATAGATGCATTGAAGAATATAAGGGATGCGTTTGGTAGATCTGAAGGAGCTGGATGGTCAGTGAAGGCTTGGTTGCAAGATCAGTTAGGCCCAGTGGGAGCAGTGATAGTTCAGATTTTAGTAGCAGCTCTGACAGCGCTGTGTGTGATGTTTTGCTTTTGTACTTTGTTATTTACTTTTGCGAAGGCTATGATATTGAGATGGGTTGGAGTTGTGATGCCTGGAGAAAACACTCAGATGCCGTTGTTAACTGTTACTGATCTAGATGAAGATGAACAAGTGGGACTGGATGGAGAATTGATGGATAGATATCCATTTTGAATATCCGATCATTTTTTCACATGGTTTTAAATATTAGTGTGATTTTAGTATTTTGTGATGAATCAAAGGGGGGAAATGGTATGTGATTCATTTTATATATCATTTTTATATTTTTAGTTGATATTGATGTTTTAATTTGAATGTGTTGTTTTGCAAAAGATACTGTTTGGTCTTTTATTTTCTTCCAGAAGCATATGGGGGAATGTGTAGAGGGGATTCAAATACTCAAACATGGACAATATGAAGGGACAATATGAAGGGACAATATGAATGGACTGGAGGAAGTGGAACAAGGAAGGTGTGGAAATGTTCAGATTCCATCATCGATGTTGAATTGGAAGTCGACACTGCTGAGGAGATGAAGTGTAGTGAACTACATTCCAGTGTCTGCAATGATATATAGACATATTTGCATGTGTAATACATAATTTGTGTCATATTCTTTCTGTATTAATTTTTGAAGAATTATATTTGCTGTTATTGGGTACATGTGGGGATCTCAGATGTTTTTGTTTATTTCGTGGATGCTTAGGGATATTGGGTCTAGGCAGGGATAGAGAGAATCCACAGGAGGGTCCGATGGGTCGACCAGCCTGAATGTGGACATTTTTGATTGTATTTTGTTTGCTGAGGCTTTCATGTGTATTCAAATTGCATCATAGTTTAAAATGCATTGATAAAGATTTATGAATTGATCTGGAGTACTTAGGTGGTTGCCTGGGGCAGAGGGGCCGTGAGAGAATTTTACTGTCTTGATTGATTGATGGATATTTGGAAAGAAAGCTGCCAGACAGGTTTTTCGCTCTCACACTCCATAAAGATTTGTTCATATTTCATAGAAAGGTATTTGCACTCCATAGAAAAATTTGTTTTTGGTTTATTGTTAAAGATACTGTAGTGTAGGTTATTCGTAGGTGTTACCGTCAATCAAGGAGTCTGCTTAGGCTGTCTCGTGTTCAAAGGCCTTTATTCAAACCACGAGGTTCCAGCGTAAGTACAGACACAATGTCCGGAGAACCAGACCCAAATAAATCTTGCTGTATTCTAACTCTTCGTCGCTGCTCCCCCCTTTATATAGCCTTCCAAGAGTTGAATAGCTCCCTCTACTGTTCAATCCCCGTATCTTACCACCCACTTCCTGTCTGTCATATGTGACGTCACGCTAAAACCTTCCCTCTTGATAGCAATAATCAACCTTCCATTTCTTCCTGAAAAACCTTTAACAAAGACATAATTTTAATACACTACATATTCCCCCCTTCGAGACAAAACTAAAAAGTCTCGACAACAATAGGATTATGACCAGTAACAATTTATCTTATTGAGTATCTTTAACCTTAAACCAAAAACATTCTTCTCTAGAGTGTAAATACCTTTCTATGAAATAACTGTTTATGAAGTGTGAATACATTACTATGACATATGAAGAAATCTCTATGGAGTGTAAGAGCGAAAAACTATCCGGCAGCCATCTTTTCAGATATCCATCCATCAATCAAGACAGTAAAATTCTCTTACGGTCCCTCTGCCCCAGGCAACCACCTCGGTACTCCAGATAACCTCATAAACCATGTAAATACATTTGAAACTATAATACAATTAACTACACATGTAAGCCCCTGTAAACAAAATCCTATCCATAAACATCCATTGTACGGCTGGTCAACCCATTGGACCGGACAATGAAACTCTCCCTTCCTAGCCTCTCTGTCCCTAAACATTCACCGAAATAAACAAAAACATCTAAGATCCTTACATGTAGTCAATAACATCAAACATCATTCTACAAAAATTAATACCTAAAAATATGACACAATTATGTATTACACATGTCTATATTTCATTGCAGACACTGGAATGTAGACCACTACACTTCATCTCCCTGTAGTCCCGACTTCCAATGGATTTGTTGATGGAATCGGCCACACCCTCCTTGTTTCATCTCCTCCAGTCATATTGTCGTTTCATATTGTCTTTGTTTGAGTATTTCAATCTCCACATGTCATCCAAATGCTTCTGGAAGAAAAAGAAAAAGACCAAACAGTATCTTTTCCAAAAAACACTTTCAAATTAAACATCAATATCCACTAAGACTATAAAACTGATATATAAATGATGCATGAATCACATAAACCCATTCCCCCCTTGATTCATAAATCATACTAAAAATCACACTAATATTGAAAAAAAAAAAATAATTGAAAAATGATCAAATAATTAAAAAGGATATTTATCCATCAGTGGTCCATCTAGACCCCCTCGTCCGTCTTCGTCCAGATCCGGAACAATCAACAACGGCATCTGAGTGTTGTCTCCAGGCATCACAACACCGACCCATCTTAATATCATAGCTTTTGCAAAGGTCAGTAACAAAGTACAAAAGCAAAACATGACACACAACGCTATCAGAGCTGCGACTAAAATCTGAACCATCACTGCTCCTATTGGGCCTAACTGATCTTGCAACCAAGACTTCGCTGACCATCCAGCTTTCTCAGATCTTCCAAATGCATCCCTGATATTCTTCAAGGCATCGATAACACTCGTGATATTATCGGTACTATCTGGGATCAAAGTATAACAATCATCCCCCGTCAGATTCATAGCCAAACATAAGCCACCTTGTCTTGCCAAAATATAATCAAGAGCCATGTCATGTTTCAACAACGTCAGTCTGTGACTTCTTTGAGCATTTGACAGAAGGTGAAACCCTCTTATTGTTTCATTTGCAAAGCCCTGCAACGTATATGTAATATTATCAATATGATCTGCTAAGAATGTTACACCATACCATGGAAAAAGACCAAGTCCCCACTTCTCTCCCAGACTTATTCTCCAATGGTAGGCTTCAAGATTAGTAAATTTAGCCATGTCTCTTTTAACCCTATTTTCAACAGTAGTTTCAGATTGATCTGGGTTCGGTGCTACTCCTCTTCTAATTGTAAAAACCTCATATGGCAACTTCAACGTGGACATGTAACAACACCCTTTCCATCCATAGGGTAAAAATATATATGCTTTATCACCACAAACCCACCAAATATCTCTAAAATTCCCAATAGTTGCATTGATAGGGAAAAATTGATCCATCACCATCAAAGTCCTGCCCTTCTTACTACCTGGTGCATAAAAAGTTACATTATATTTGTCACCTTTACCCTTTCGTCCGTGTTTACCCAAAGTCAACATATACCCATCACAATCTGATATTCCCATGAACATACCATTTACCTCATCTGTATTATTAGAACAAATACAAGTTTTAGCTCTCACTGCTCTCACCTCAAATGCTTCAGGGATCACTGTCACCTGACTTTCTTTACCACCCACCATATTCACATAGGGAAATTCATTTAACCAAGAACACTTATAACTAGGCTTATACAAATGGTGTGACAACGACATGTCTTTGTCTGTCAATACTCGTTGATGATACAACAGCCATCTCAACGCATAGGCCTGACACCCACCCGCCAATGGTTGAGCAACCGTCTGTAAAATTGAACCCCACGTCTCTGGTGCTGGAATTCTCAACAGACATGGACCCTCAAGATTCCTCACTGATCTTACAGCATGAGTTAATTGCTGGAACCAAAGATTTCTCCCTGCCCATTGATCTTTAATTTTCAAAACCGCCGAATCAAATCCATATGCTTTCCATTTAGCGTCTCTTTTCCCTATCGAGCGGGATTGATCAGATGTATCTTCTGATGTTAAGTTGAACCCAAAGAACCCATCCTGTTCTTCCATGATATTATCCTGTACTATTTCAGATGAACCTATGTTGTTCTCTACCACTATTTGCTGAGTCATTTCTGTTACATCGTTTACTTTTAGAAAAGTTGTTGTTGGTGTCGGTATCATACCTCCTACATTTGTTATTGCCGTCGTACCCCCAAATCCTTCCAAAGTTACCATTAAAGTAGTTGCTTTAGTTAATGTCTTTTGTTCTAACATTGGTGCTGACACTATTGGATCCCTTGTAATCGAATGCGATATATTTATGGCTTTACCAACTGTCAATGTTGAAAGAGTTAAATTGCTTCCCACTGTTGTTCTAACAGACTGACGTGTTGGTGTTATTGTTGTTACTTCATTCCTAGTTTTCGTAACGTTTTGGTCTGACTTTTCTCCTAACTGGTCTAGGCCTATTTTGTCCAACCGAATCACTAGCTTCTCCTTTACCAGAGTTGCCCTTGGTGGCCTCTGCTGCTTCACATCCCACTGAAATATTCCCTGTTGCTTCTGGGACGTATTGGAAATCAATTTCTCCAAATCCTCTTTCCTTTCCATCCCCTGCATAGTCATCTCTGGCATCATCAGAAATGTCACCATTATCAATGTTAACCCCAACACTGACAATCTCTCCCTCTTCCTGTTCTCCCCTATCTCCATCCTCTCTCTCTGCACGTGGCACCTCTTCTGTAGGCGCTTTAACACAATGTGACAAATGATACCACGTAGGAGACCCCTTAACCTGGACAGCTGTTCCAGTACTACGAACCACTTCAAATGGTCCTTCACGACGTTCGTTATACCACTTCCTCCTGAATACCTTTACGAATACTTTGTCTCCCGGTTGTACTGTATTCCGCTTATCCTCCTCAGGCGCCTTCTGCACCTCTTCTTGTCTTTGCCTGTCAGAAACATATGTGGACAACTTTTTATGAAAATTGGCCATATATGTAACGTACGCTCTCATTTCATCTTCCAACAGGGCCAAGCTTGGACCCTTTCCGCTTGTTCGCAAACAAGGCGTTGGCATCCTTCTTCCTGTTACCAACTCATGGGGTGTCATACGTAGATCACGTAACTCACTTGAGCGACACACCATTAGTGCCAAAGGAAGCGCCGCTATCCAGTTTAGACCTGTATGTTGACAAATCTTCACAATGCGATTTTTCAAGACACCGTTCATTCTTTCACACATCCCCTGACTTTGTGGGTGATAAACTGCTCCAAGACGTTGCTTAATTCCCAATTTTTGCAACATCAATTTTACTGATTTATCCACAAATTCTCTTCCATTGTCTGAGGATATTCGATCGGGTAATCCCCACCTGCTTATGACCTCTTTACATAAGAACTTGGCAACCGACTGAGCATCCTTACGCTTGGTTGGACAAGCTTCCGTCCATCGTGAAAATCTATCTACAACCACCAACATGTATCTTTTCCCATCAACTGGTTGTATCATATCAACAAAGTCAATGACCAACTCACGCATAGGACCCCTGGGTGTAGGAATGTAACCTGGATGAACAGGTATCCCTCTTCGAACATTATTTTTAAGACAGATGGTGCATCTTCCTATCAAATAATCAATTTGTTCAAACAAATATGGAGCCCAAACACCATATTCCTTTGTGATCTTTCTGTGAACCTCTCCCCTCGCAACATGAGCTAAGCCATGTGCTTCTTGAATCATCAGACCTAAAAGGTCTAGAGGCGCTACTATCAACCCCTCATGGTTTCTCCACAGACCAGTAGCATCTTTGACCGCTCCTCGGTCTAGCCATAGCTGTTTGTCGATCATAGAAGCGGCTTCTTGCATCAAAATTACATCTCGAAGCGTAATTTTGTCTTCCAAGTCCACTACATGAGTGACCAGCAAAACTTTCCCCAATTTATCCGCTCCTGCGACGGCTTTTGCAGCTTCATCAGCAGCTTTGTTCCCTTGTGTCACTCTTGACATATCTGTCTTGTGAGCTGCACACTTAGCTATCGCTATCTCTGTAGGCTTCATCATAGCATGCAACAATTTCATGATTTGTGCATGATGTTGTATCGGAGAACCATCCGATTTCTTGAACCCTCGACCTTTCCATACCGCCCCAAACAAATGACATACACTATGTGCATATGCTGAATCAGTGTATATGGTTACTCGCTTACCTTCCGCTAACAAACATGCTTCTGTTAGCCCCACAAGTTCAGCAAGTTGTGCAGACGCAGGCTGTGGTATTACTTCAGCCTTTTCAACAACAAATCCCGTCCCTCTGCCTCTAACTACTGCATAACCAGCACATAACTTATCTCCCACCCGATAGCAAGACCCATCAGTCCAATACTCCAGGTCTGCCTCACGTAACGGAAAGGCTTGCAAATCTGATCGAAGCCTCGAATATCTCTCTGCCTCTTGGACACAATCATGTGGCTCACCATCCTCGGAAGTTGGTAAACTCTCGGCTGGATTTACTGTATCACATCTCACAAGGGTGACATCCTCCTGCTCTAAGAGTCTATGATAGTCTCTGAGCCTAGGCATTGTCAATGTATACTTCCCATAGTTCAAAAGATTTCTGAGACTATGATGGGTAAGAATTGTCACGGGGTAGCCCATCGTGACCGATGATGCTTTGTCATACATGGAATACACCCCCACCATTGCTCTGTAGCATAGTGGTAACCCTAGTTCTACCTCTGAATAAGCAGTAGAGTAGTAGGAAATAGGCTGAGGATTCGTCCCCATGCCTGTCGGTTGACAAAGAACCGCGCATGCATATCTACCTCCAGTAGAAGTAGACACATATAGCAAAAAGTTCTTTGAATAATCTGGTAGTGCAAGTGCAGGTGCCTCCTGCAACCTCTGTTTGATAGTTTCAAATGCCACATGGCCTTCCTGTGTCCAGGAAAGATTGCTATGGAGTTGACCACTCTCAGTACCCCTCACCATAGCCCTCAATGGAGCCATCAAACTAGTATAATCCTCTACCCAAGCTGAGGAATAACCAGCAATACCCAGAAATGTCATCATTTCTCTGACTGTTCTAGGTTTTGGAGCCTTACGAATAGTTTCCACCTGCTTGTCCGAAATGTTTCTGTGGCCATGAGTTATGTTTTGACCTAAATATACAACTTTCTCCTGACAATATCCCTATGACATGTTTCCTTATTTTGTGAGCAAACCATTATATCATCCACGTACTGAATGACAGTGCTCTGCAATATCTGATCTATCCCTACCAAATCTTCCTTCAGTACTTTATTGAAGATATGCGGCGAATGCCGGTACCCCTGTGGCATTCTATTGTACTCATAGAACTGTCCCTTATAGGTGAACCCAAATAAATCCTGACTCTCTACACTAAGTGGAACACTGAAAAATGCTCCACATAAGTCCAGTACTGTAAAATGTGTCGCATCTGGAGGAACTTGAGCTAACAAGGTATGAGGATCTGGCACTTCTGCTGGAAAGTCAATCACTATCTCATTTACGGCTCTCAAGTCATGAGCTACACGATAACTTCCATCTGGTTTTTTTACAGGCCACAAAGGCGTGTTACTCCGAGGGTGTTTTGTTGTCTTTAAAACCCCTGCTGTCGAAAGTCCATCAATTTGTGGTTCAATTCCTTTGATTGCTTCCTCTTTCAATGGATACTGATTTTTCCATGGAGGTTTGGCTCCTGGTCGAAGTTCAACCTTCACAGGTTGGGCTGATTTCACAAGTCCAATATCAGTACTATGTTGAGACCACAACCCTTCTGGAACTTGTTGTAACATCTCCTCTTTCATAGGGTCTGAATCAATCTTCATATTGCAAATAGATTCATGTGTCATTCCTACAGCCTGTGGCTCTCCTTGTCCTTGAGCCGAAATCATTATTTTAAGAAATCGTTGATCTTCACTTCTCCAGATCGCCAAATTTTCTTTCGTTGGTCTGAAAGTAAGTTTCTCTGCTTCTGTCATCATTTCTCCTATTTGCTTTTGCTCATAGCCTTCTGAAACCAACAAGGTAACATGTGGCACACTCTTCTCAATCTCAAATTCTCTATTCAGATAATCATCGGTGTTTATCTTCATAGCTGCTCCTTGTGGTCCTAAAATAATGCAACTTGAGCTAAGTTGAACATTCTTCGGTTGATGACTCAACCATTCCTCTGATTGTGGTTGAGCAGCCTTCTTGAAATACTTAAGCGTACAATGGAATGGATATTCCGGAAGCTTCGCATCCGGCATATTTGCAACAATAAATCTTTCCCATATCTTAGCCTGCTTCATAAAATCTTCACTGAGATTTCCAATCCAGAATACTGAAGACGAATCCATCTCCGTCATCATCGACAATTGGTAAACCCTTTCCTTTGGCATTTCTATCAGACAGCCGTCTGGTGTACATCTGATTGTACAGTTCAACTTACACAAGGCATCTCTTCCCAATAATGCAACAGGTGTATGTTCTGATACCAGTATGGGTATTTTAATTTTGTGATCTTTATAGCAGAGCTCAATTGGTTCCGTAAGAGGAATCAGCTGTTTTACTCCCTCAAATCCGATTGTCCTAACGAGTTGATTGGACATAGGGAGATGTGTAGCATCTTCAGGTCGAACACAGGTGAACGCTGCTCCGCTATCCGCCATTACTTCCAACGGTCGGTTGTTTATTTTCACCTCAATTGTTGGATCTTTCTCCGATCCTGACGCTACCAGCTGACACCCCCCTTTCGAATCATCTAGGCACCTCTAGAATCCTGGCTCCGGACCCCTGTAGGGGTTCACCGGTCCTCCAGATGCTTTTGACTGGCCCCTGTATCTTCCTCTAAAATTCCCTCTAAAGTTTCCTCCTGACCAATTACACTCACGGGAAAAGTGACCAACCTGTCCACAATTATAACACACCTCTGGAGACTGCGGGAGGTATGGAAATCTTCCTCCCCTTTCTACTCCTTCTCGTCCTCTTCCTCTCCAATTCTGTGTTTGTCCAGAAATTGGCTGTGGGTATGAATTAACTGGTGCCGCCATTGGTGGCTGGTACAATTGCGGTTGGAACTGTTCTGGTGGAAGCTGTGACAGCGCTTGTTGGTTCGGTGCACACGGACTCTGCATAACCAAAGCTTGTTTCTTATCCTTTTTATTCTCTCCCAGTTGTATTAGATTCAGTTTCCGGAGAGTTTCTTCGTCCTGCTCTTTCTGGTTGAGTTCCTTCTTCCTGTACAGATCCACTTGATGAGCTATGTGATCTGTATAGACCCCTTTTGTCATGCTTCCAAGTCCAACCACTTCTGCCAGTTTGTTTCTTACTGGTGCGGGCAGTCCCATTTGCAGTTTAGCTCTCAAAATTGACTGCTCAATTTGACTCACATCTGGATCATTTCCAGTAATATTTCTCCACACTTGATGAACTCTTGACACATAGGCTCTCGGATTTTCTTGTTGTCCTAGTGGGTCAATCAGAATATTATCAGGATGCACATTTGTTGGAAATGTATCTTTCAATGCTCTCCACAGACGATTCCTACTTGCAGCCAACAATTCAGGATCGTTCACTGCCGTCCCAACATATCTCATGAGTCCAGCCCTCTGGAAGACTTCTTCCATATCCGGAATCCCAATGAGATTAGCCAACAGTCTCTTAACGTCTCCTATGGCAGACTGTGTTCCCACCGTAATTTCTTCCAATTTCGAAATCCAAGGATAGGCCCCATTCTGAAGAATAGGCAGCTTCTCAAGTATGTTCGACATATCGGTATTTTGCAACGGCTTATATTCAAAGTTTTGACCTCGAATGATAACTGGTACCATTTTGCTCGGGGTATCTTTCCTTGACCTTAATGCATATTTTGTCTCATCTTTTTCAGATTCTCTTCTCAGCTGTCTCTCCTTCCGTATGGTCAGCGTCTGAAGTTCTTCCTGTAACTCTCTTACTTCTCCTGCAGTCCTTGCACTCTTCAGTTCTGATAAGCATTGGTCTATATCTCCGTCTATTTCTTCTGCGACAGTCTTTGCAGGACAAACTCCTTTCGAATACGCAGCACCTTCAGTCTTCTCTTTATCGCTGTCTTCATCTTTGCTTCCCTCAGCACTCGAATATATTGTATCCTTCTTCTTCGAATCTTCCTCAGCACTGTAATATCTTGTATCCTTCTTCTTCAAATCTTCCTCAGCACTGTAATATCTTGTATCCTTCTTCTTCAAACCTTCCTTACCCCTTCTCTCCGTTCTGGCCAACCTCCGTTTGATGACCGGATCATATCCACCCATGATCCCCTCTAAATCACTCTGATCATCATCGTCCTTCTCCAATTCCATCCTACTTAACCTCATACCACCCTTAGTTTTCAGACTTCTCGTTTTCTTTCCACCTTTGGTGCTTGGATGCATTTTTACGGTCGTTTCTGCTTGTCCTCTCTCTATAATTTGTTCATCTTCATCTCTGATGTAATAATCCCCCTGCTGGAGGATTACTGGAAGCTGAGGATAAGCATCCCTAAGCTCAACTTCCTTCTCATACGGTGGGGGTCTTCTCGCCGAATCCGTATGTGAGAAAGGTATGCCGACCTCTACCCTCAGTTTCTCTGTCGACGTCTCTTCCTTTAGCTTTTTCTCCATACCTTTGCTTCCCTTGTCTTTGGTATCTTTCCTCAGTTTTTGTCCTTCATCTTCAAACAATTTAAGAACACCCAGCTCCCTTTGTCTCTTCTCTTTACGTCGTTCCTTTTGTTTTCCCTTCTTCTGATCTGCCTTGTAAATTGACAGAAGTACTTTCATGATGTTGATAACATCCGGATTAAGAGTCCCTTCCTCTGGCCAGGGTTGTTCAATGTCAGGCCAACGTTTGTTCCATTTGCCGGATAATCTCGCAATACCCTTAACTAAAGGATTACTATGTTCGACTATATTAACCGGTGTAATAACTTTCATAGCCTTGCTATCCTTTCTCCCCATTGTAAGTCCTCTTTTATCTTTCTTTATTGTGAACTATTTATTTTAGCCTATATAGCCTATGGCTTCCCCCCCTTTAATTATTAATATAACCTAAACAACCCGAGAGAAAACCAAGATTATTATTATTATTATTATTATTTTTTTAAATATGAATAGTAAAAAAAATTAAAATATGAATAATAAAAAATTTAAAATTCTGAATATTAAAAATTAAAAAATATGAATATTAAAAAATTCTAAAAATCTGAATTTAAAATTTTTCCAAAAAATATGAATATTAATTTTTTTTTTGAAAAATATGAATAACTAAACAAATTAAAATATGAATATTAAAATTTTAAACCCCCCTAAAAAAAATCCATTAAATTATTCAATTAAAATTTTAATGAACAACTATGAATAATTTTGAATAATTAAGACCAATTTTTATTTCTACACCTATTTTACCAATTTAGGACCCACTTACCTTAACCCCTCCGGAAAGTGAATACCAGTAGTCAACTTCCACAGCAATCCAAACAACATGGAATTCCAATCTACAACACCATCACCCCAATAAATTCCATTGTTTAATATGCACCCAAGTATTTTACTATCACAGAATAAAACAATATGCACCCAAGTATTTTAATATCACAGAATAAAAGACTTCCAATCTACAACAATACCACACCAATATAAACCATTGTTTAATATGAAGCCAAATATTTCAATATCACAGAATAATGTCAGTACCTGCTTTCCAACCGAATCCCCCAGTCAGGCCCAGTAATGCACAGAGACCCAAAACTGCAACTTTTATTCACTGATCAGTCCGTTGCCAAGCGTCTAAGAGAGTGTCATTGCATCCAACATCCTAGGGAAAGATTTGTAGACAAAAAGTACTAGCCTGATTTTGAATGATCCTCTGCCTGCGTCACACCTTGTCACGTCACGTCACGTCACGCACACGTTAACCCCCCTCTCTCTCTCCTTTGCTCCGTTCTATAGCCTCATATAACAAGGGAAGAAAACAATACAGACAAGCATTTATTCACATTCAATATATATATTCTGCTACCAACCCGAACCCAGGAAGAAATAAATAGCTCAAAACATTTTAAAACCTGACCCCAAGAAGAAATAGATCGCTCAAAACATTTTAATTTTATTTTAATCCGTCATTCAAATCAATGCATTATACTTCGTCAACATATATTCAATTTATAAATTTACTACATCTCTACAAATAGTTTAACGTTCACATAACAGTTACTTTAACGATTTTAAAAGAGTCATGTTCACCTTTCTTTTCCGGTAGCCATTAAACCCTTGAAAAGAAACCCCAAACAACATATGACCTTACGCCACCATTTTGTTTCGTAGGCTCAGCACGACCGCATGTCGTAGCTCTAGCCCTGTAAAATCCCGCATGCGCACATCCAATCAAAAACACGTTTTCACCTCCACTAAATCGATAACAGTCCAGCTGTACCTTTCGTTCCCCTCCTAGTCAACCAACATTTAACAGCGCTCACAAAACATACAACCTGACTTACAGACAGTGACAAGTTTAAGAGACTTTAATCCATCGCAATGGAATCTCTAAGGATATCCGTTAGCATGTAGCACGCAACACAATTAGCATGTAGCATTAGCATTTAGCTTAGCCTAAGGTACACTGCGGCACAAAACACAATTAGCATGTAGCATTAGCATCCACCTCAGCCACCATGTAGAATGTAGCATGATTCACACTTTAGCCTTACAAAAATTAGCCTTAGCAACGATGTACCACGTGGCCTGAAACAATCAAACATTAGCCACGAGGCACCACGTGGCCCAAAACAATCCAGCCTTAGCTTCAGCCTCTAGCCAACTGCGGCCTACTAGCTATACAAATGAACACCCCGCACCGTGGCCAAATCATCATCATCGCAATTATCTCCGTCTAACTTTTTGTTGCCGTAAGTTCTGGATAATCATAGAGAGGTTACCCCATACATTATAGTTCGTCAACCATACGATGAGTATATAACATGCATATAATTCGTCCAGCTTAATAATTCCCAGAATTAACCTTACACCACATAACGCGTTGCAAGGATTTTATGGCCCATTCCTAAAGAATCGCCTCGATCCGAGGTCTTTTCCGTATTCACGGTGCCCTAACTATGCAGACGTCTTCCAACATTTATTCTCTACCAATCCATTATCCTAAACATGCTATTATTCCCCGTTTACCCATCAACCAAATTTAGAATATTTGTTATCAGACTCCTAATCGACAGAAACACCCCACATCAACCATGACCCAAGTACTTTTAACTGTACACCGTCAAAGCCCTCTCATGAATCAGCGGGATAACCAATGGCCAAATTTCTTTGTGAGTAATCTCTCACCTTTTAAAGCCGGCTTGGACAGTAGTCACCTCGCGAATCCAGGAAAGGGACCAACAACGATGCAATCAATATCTCAGCGGTGCCTCCATTTGTAGTGTAGGTTATTCGTAGGTGTTACCGTCAATCAAGGAGTCTGCTTAGGCTGTCTCGTGTTCAAAGGCCTTTATTCAAACCACAAGGTTCCAGCGTAAGTACAGACACAATGTCCGGAGAACCAGACCCAAATAAATCTTGCTGTATTCTAACTCTTCGTCGCTGCTCCCCCCTTTATATAGCCTTCCAAGAGTTGAATAGCTCCCTCTACTGTTCAATCCCCGTATCTTACCACCCACTTCCTGTCTGTCATATGTGACGTCACGCTAAAACCTTCCCTCTTGATAGCAATAATCAACCTTCCATTTCTTCCTGAAAAACCTTTAACAAAGACATAATTTTAATACACTACAATACTCAATAAGAGAAATTGTTATTTGTCATAATCCTATTCTTTTTGTTTTCGAGACTTAATTAGTCTCGAAGGGGGGAAATATGTAGTGTTTCAACAGTTTATGACTTTGCTAATGGTTTCAAATGGTTTTAGAGGATGTTGACTCAGCTTAAGGGAGCATCTGGGGAGTAGTTCTATAGGGGCACCCTAAAGCCGAGGAAGTCTGTTAGGTGGAGTCCTGGGATTGGTGTAGGGGAAAACACCCATATTATGTTACATAGGGCATAGGATATAAATACCACGGTTAAAACAAAGGAGGACAGAACAACATATTATTTTGAGTCTGTTGTTCTCCAGATGCCTGCAGATGTCTGTCAATTTACGCTGAAATCTTGTGATATAAATAAACCTTTATAATCAAAGTACAGTGTAAGCGGACTCCTTGGTCTCACAGCATAATTAGCATCATATTATTTAGATACAACAATAGCCTTAACTTTAGGCTATTTACTGTATTACAAAAGTAATATTGACTTGTTTGGTTGACAACACATTTTAGTCATTTAGCAGACGCTCTTATCCAGAGTGACTTACAATTAGTGCATTCATCTTAAGATAGCTAGGTGAGACAACCACATACCACAGTCGTAGCAAGTACATTTTCCCTCAATAAAGTAGTTATCAGCAAAGTCAGTGCTAGTAGGAAAATATCAAGGGCAGGTTTTTTTGTGTGGATTGGAAGGTATCAGAAGATGTTGATGAAAAGAGGATGATTGATGATAACTCACAATAACAAAGAGTAGCCTGCCTACTCGTGGAGTAGGCGAAACAACATCAAAGCTTTAAGTAGGCCTCCCACCCCAGCCAATTGGGGTCTGGACATTAATGGCACAGGACAGGAGGTAGTGCACTGTTCAGATGTTACCTCTCATTCAGTACATTAGAATATTGGGGCATTATTTCCTCTCAGTTCAAGTCAATTCATTAAGACTCTTTAGACTTCATCACTTCAAGGGACAATTATGCATTGTAACACATGCAAAAAATATATATATAATTGTATATCTGTATATGTAATTTTTCACAAAATGTCCTCTTGAATCACTGAGATTAGGATCTGTACTTATCTGTTTCATAATTATTATTATGTTTTTTGATCAGATATTATGCATTTTGCTCCTGAGTGGCGCAGTGGTCTAAGGCACTGCATAGCAGTGCTAACTGTGCCACTAGAGATCCTGGTTCGAATCCAGGCTCTGTCGCAGCCGGCCGCGACCGGGAGACTCATGGGGCGACGCACAATTGGCCCAGCGTCGTCCAGGGTAGGGGAGGGAATGGCCGGCAGGGATGTAGCTCAGTTGATAGAGCATGGCGTTTGCAACGCCAGGGTTGTGGGTTCGATTCCCACGGGGGGCCAGTATGAAAAAGATATGTATTCACTAACTGTAAGTCGCTCTGGATAAGAGCGTCTGCTAAATGACTAAAATGTAAATGTAAATTTTACCAAAATGTTCACTAAATTCTCATTACTGTGACAGTTTTCGAAGTCCAAAAAGTAATAAACAAATCAATATTTCTAATACTTTTTAACATTGCGCCCCTAATGAAAAGGCTTGAGTTAAACATAACACTGAAAATAAAAATATTTCAAATTAAATTATAAAATGTGTATCAAATTAAATCAGACTTTTTCCCAATTTGAGCTCTTTAGCCATTTTAGTAATGAGAAGGCCAAGTGGGGTAAAAGGGGTGTTTGAGAATAAGAACCTCATTCTGAAGGCATATAAGTGAATAAATTAAGTTAACAAAAATATTAGGATATGTTATTGACATTGAACTGATTATATAGCCTATTAACCAGATGTGTTTAATCTGTAGCATAGGCCTATGGATTGGGCTGCTGTTCTGTTCTGCCGACTATTAGCTGTGATTTCTTTTTGCCCAAGGCCAAACCTATTACCGACCCCTGATGTACACTATTCTAGTTTAGCGGCGATAGGAGAGGGGTGGCAATTTCTGGTCTCACCTAGGGCAGCATACTTGTTAGGCCCATACTTTTTTTTTTGTGCACGCGTGTGCAAACGTAGGAGGTCCCGTGCCGAGAAGAAATTAAATCTACTTTCACCCCTGAGTAAATCTGAGTTGGATGAAGGACGGTAGTCGGATTAGTGATGAGTCTACCTACACGACTGTATGAAGAAAAAAAGGGAAAGGTTCAGATAAGGGGATGTGGGTGGATTTACCACAGATGGGGACAGAAATGGAAGGGGGGAATCTAGGAGAGCAAACAGGCAGGGAGATGAGGTACAGGAGAACAGAGTAATGGTGGTATTTTCTGAGCCAACCAGCAGAATGTTACATCTGGAAACGTCGTCAAGGCCATCAAATCAGATGTAGGACATGTATAAGATGCAAGGTGCGCAAAACACCAGTCTCAACGTCAACAGTGAAGAGGCGACTCCGGGATGCTGACCTTCAGAGTTGCAAAGAAAAAGCCATATCTCAGACTGGCCAATAAAAATAAAAGATTAAGATGGGCAAAAGAACACAGACACTGGACTTTTTCTATGCAACTCTGCCTAGAAGGTCAGCATCCCGGAGTCGCCTCTTCACTGGTGATGTTGAGACTGGGGTTTTGCGGGTACTATTTAATGAAGCTGCCAGTTGAGGACCTGTGAGACGTCTGTTTCTCAAACTAGACACACTAATGTATTTGTCCTCTTGCTCAGTTGTGCACCGGGGCCTCTTAGAAATTTCTCGCATGGAATAGCCTTCATTTCTCAGAACAAGAATAGATTGACGAGTTTCAGAATAAAGTTTTTTGTTTCTGGCCATTTTGAGCCTGTAATCAAACCCACAATTGCGGATGCTCCAGATACTCAACTAGTCTCAAGAAGGCCAGTTTTATTGCTTATTTAATCAGCACAACAGTTTTCAGCAGTGCTAACATAATTGCAAAAGGGTTTTCTAATGATCAATTAGCCTTTTAAAATGATCAACTTGGATTAGCAAACACAACGTGCCATTGGAACACAGGACTGATGGTTGCTGATAATGGGCCTCTGTACGCCTATGTAGAAATTCCCATTAAAAATCAGCCGTTTCCAGCTACAATAGCCATTTACAACATTAACAATGTCTACACTATATTGTGTTATTTTAATGGACAAAAACATTAAAAAACAAGGACATTTCTAAGTGACCCCAAACTTTTGAACGGTAGTGTACCTTTGTATGCCTCCTCGTCTGTATACCTGCAGACACAGACACAAAAGTGATCAGTTCAGTCATCTGCCCCCAATATAGCTAGCCTTCAACATATTCTTATAGCCTACATATTCTTACCTCTTTGTTGATTGATATCCATTGAATTGTGTCCATTTTTATAAGATTTGCACAAATATAAAAAGATAGATGGTATCATCATAAAACAATATCAATTTAGATCACAGAAGGGGCAAACCTTACCCTAAATTGAGGAGATTTTTTAATTGTTCAGTTAAGTGCCTGCACCTGCTGTCCTTTCAAATCCAAATGTTTCAGTTGGGCAGTTAGGTTCCTACAAGAACCCCCACCAACTAAGGAGGTTCCTCGATGAACCCCACCTCCTATGGGGTTCTTGGAAGAACCTTTTAGGGGCAATTTTCAGTGCCAAGAACCCTAAGGTTCTTCAAAGAACTTTGAGGATCTTAGAAGAACCTTTGTTGAACCCCTAATTTTTAGAGTATACTCAGAGAAGTGTAGTTAGTCCAGTGTTGTTCACCCTGATGATGGATGACACCTTTAAGGAGGTGGGACAGGGAGTGGGTCTGGCCTTGTATGCTGATGATGGGGCTGTATGGAAGAGAGGTGGGAATGTGAAATATGTGATGAGGAAGATGCAAGAAGCTGTGGGAGTTGTGGAAGATTGGTCTTTAACGTGGGGGTTCAAATCAAATCAAATCAAATTGTATTGGTCACATGCGCCGAATACAACAGGTGCAGACATTACAGTGAAATGCTTACTTACAGCCCTTAACCAACAGTGCATTTATTTTAACAAAAAAAGTAAAAATAAAACAACAACAAAAAAAGTGTTGAGAAAAAAAGAGCAGAAGTAAAATAAAATAACAGTAGGGAGGCTATATATACAGGGGGGTACCGGTGCAGAGTCAATGTGCGGGGGCACCGGCTAGTTGAGATAATTGAAGTAATATGTACATGTGGGTAGAGTTAAAGTGACTATGCATAAATAATTAACAGAGTAGCAGCAGCGTAAAAAGGATGGGGTGGGGGGGCAGTGCAAATAGTCCGGGTAGCCATGATTAGCTGTTCAGGAGTCTTATGGCTTGGGGGTAAAAGCTGTTGAGAAGTCTTTTGGACCTAGACTTGGCACTCCGGTACCGCTTGCCGTGTGGTAGCAGGGAGAACAGTCTATGACTAGGGTGGCTGGAGTCTTTGACAATTTTGAGGGCCTTCCTCTGACACCGCCTGGTATAGAGGTCCTGGATGGCAGGAAGCTTGGCCCCAGTGATGTACTGGGCCGTACGCACTACCCTCTGTAGTGCCTTGCGATCGGAGGCCAAGCAGTTGCCATACCAGGCGGTGATGCAACCAGTCAGGATGCTCTCGATGGTGCAGCTGTAGAATTTTTTGAGGATCTGAGGATCCATGCCAAATCTTTTCAGTCTCCTGAGGGGGAATAGGCTTTGTCGTGCCCTCTTTAGGATGTCTGTGGCCAAGTCCTGCTTTATGGTGTTTTCTAGGAGGAAGGTTAAAGATGTTAGGCTGCAAATATACTGTCAGGATATAGGTAGGGTGTCTGAGTTTAAGTATTTAGGTATGTGATTTGATGAGAGGCTTACGTGGAAGAGACGTTGCGTGTATCGAAATTACGTGTAGGAAGGTGCTGAACCTCATGAGGGCAGTGGCAGGATATGATTGGGGGTCAGATAGACAAACACTGTTGTACATGTACCAGGCATTGATCAGGTAATCTTTGGATGCTTTGTTATTGGATCGGCAGCCAAAATGGTACTACAGTGCCTGGATAGGATACAGTCAAGGGCCCTGAGATTGTATGTGGGTGCCTTCAGGACGACACCTGTTGAGACATTGCAGGTGGATAGTGGGGAACTGCCACTGAGGATAAGGTGGGACAAACTTGCATTAGCGTACTGGGTGAGGTTGAAAGGGAAATCAGAAGGACATCCTGCAGTCACGCCAACTGGGGAATACTGGGAGCGAGGAGTGGGTAAGCAGAGGGCAAACGGGTGGACATTGGGCAGACGGTGGTAGAATATGGACTGGGGGAGAGAGAGATCCTCCGTGGATGTTTCCAAAACCATGTGTATATGTAAACATGATTGAGGGCAGGAGAGAATGGGGTGAGGACGTGAGATGGTGTGTGGAGAGATATATAGATAATCGGTTTTATTTGTTTTTAAGGATATATACAGATTGTTCAAAGGATCCAATCAGTGGACGGGTAGGGTCTGGGGTGTATATCCCAGATTTCAAAGTTATAGTATGTAAGCGGTTAACTGATTATGTGTCAGTGTATGCGGCAGAGTTGATGGCCATGATTATAGGTTTGAGATGGGTAGAGGAGGTGAAAACACTCGGCTGCTGTGTTGAGTAGTGTGAAGACGGGTAGGTCGGATAGGGGAGTCTTGTTTGTGGATGATGGCGCTGTTAATGGGATTGGAGAGGATGGGAATGGTGATAAGCTTTTGTTGGGTTCCCGCCCACATACACAGATTTAGCAGATGTTATTGCGGGTGTAGCGAAATGCTTGTGTTCCTAGCTCCAACTGTGCAGTAGTATCTAACAATTCACAACAATACACAAATCTAAAAGTAAAATAATATAATTAAGAAATATAAGTTATTTCCGGCTGTATGTAATAACACAAAAAAACGTTCTGGGCTAATAATGTATGAAATAACACACACACAAAAGAAATACTGCAAAGTTGTTTAGGAGCTAGACGCAGAGCTGCCATGTCTGTCGGCGCCATCTTGCTATTTGAGAAGGTCGATGTGGTGGCTAAGAGTGCTGTGAGGAGAGAGGGGGTAGATATTCAGCAGTGGAGGCTGCTGAGGGGAGGACGGCTCATAATAATGGCCGGAGCGAATGGAATGGCATCAAACACATGGAAATACATGATACCATTCCACGAATTCCGCTCCAGCCATTACCACGAGCCCGTCCTCCCCAACTAAGGTGCCATCAACCTTCTGTGCTATTCAGGTCCCGCTGGGTCGCTGGGAAGTCAAGTCCTTGATCCGGGCAAAAGGGCTCGATCTTTGTCTGGGAGTGGGATGCTAATAGTAAGGGGAGGCAATTTTATTGCGTGCATCGGTCAATATGGGATGTACGAGAGAGGAAGTTGTGTGGAGTAGACTACGGTTTGGTAATACAGGTTTGATTGCCACGTTGTGGATGAGGGAGGGAGACATGAAACAGGTCTGCTCCAGTACAGTAGGTGGCGGTGTATGCACCTTGAAAGTTGGATGCGATCCGACAACCCAATCCCGAAGAAGAAGACGCATGAAAAAGTATAAATATCACCACTACCAATTTGTTTTGCGAGAACACCGGCGAAAGAACAAGTCTTTAGAGGCCTGCTGTGGGGTTTTTAAATATTATTTATTGGGCATTAGAATTACTGTCAGATAAATCATAATTTGTTAAACCATAGTTGACTCATTTTAGGTAGCCAGCTAGTTATAACTTGACAAACAACAATTCCTTTAAAATGAACCGGCAATTGAACGGTTTCCATAACTCAATCATTGATGAAGACTGCTTTTTGTTCACCTCTGAATCTGTTGGAGAAGGTCACCCAGGTGAGTTTGCAATGTGGCGGTCTTATTTTAGCTAGCTAGGTAACGTAGTTAGTTTCTATATTTTTCAACACAAGGTCATGGCGTAGATTCAGCGAACTACAGTAACAAAGTGTTACCAAATGCGTGCCAATCATTTTTACGAACACGCATAACGTCAGTTAATATACTGTTTGTATGGTTGTCAACTAGCTAATTGACAATTTTTCATATGTGCTGATGTTTGAGCCGGACGACATTGTGAATGGGGAACACGCGATAGGCTCAGGCCCATTTTTTACAGTTTATGTGCAGGCCACGCGGGATGCCTTCGACCTAGCATGGGGTGTCTAGTTAGCTAGTAGCAGATAATGCTAATCCAGAAAAGTAGGCCACTAAATTACTTGTCTGGATTGTTAAATCACTGCTGATGTTAGGTGGCGCGTTTGTTGAAAAACTGAACATCTATGCCATATTGTTTTTATATATTCGTTTCTTTCAGTCAATTTATTCGTACATTTGCCCGAGTTGAAACACTGGTGTTACATCAATAGACAACGAGCTCGTTCACATGACACATGCATTCACGACTGCGCGTGCTGAGTACAGTTGGCTTTGTTGTTATCCAGTCACTGGGTTAGCTGAGCTCTCCAACTGTCAATACCGTCGTTGTGTATTTAAGCAATAAGGCCCGAGGGGGTATGGTATATGGCCAATATACCACGGCTAAGGGCTGTTCGTAAACACGACGCAACGCGGATTGCCTGGATACAGCCCTTAGCCGTGGTATATTGGCCATATACCACAAACAACCGAGGTGCCTTATTGCTATTATAAACTGGTTACCAACGTAATTAGAAGAGTAAAATGTATTTTTTTTGTCATACCCATGGTATACGGTCTGACGTACCACGGCTTTCAGCCAATCAGCATTCAGGGCTTGAATCACCCAGTTTATAATTTAGTTCATTGCAGTGCTTTAACAGTTGTGTGGGTGATATTTTGATTGACAGAAGCATGGGGCCACTTAACTTCTATTAGCAATGCTGGTGTATTTAGACAACAGCGTTGCTCCCTATCTAGGGTGTCCATTCAAAAACGCATCTTTTGAACAATGGTCAAAAACAGTTATTGTGTAGATACGCCTCTAAGAAAACAATGGTCCAAACTTCATGTCTCTATCATAATCAGTTCAAAAGTTAATGGAGTTCTGACCCTTGTAGGATGGCCACAATTAGGATGACAAAAAATCTGGAATATTACGTCAGCAAGGCTGGATGCTGTGCAAGAATTAAGGCTAACTGACAGGTTTACCGCTGAACTAATCTATCTTCTCAAATCCGGAGAAGATAAAACAGTATACAGGTAAGATGGGTATTGATTTTGAGACATGGCATGTAGTATACTGTAGCTCAGTTGGTAGAGCATGGCGCTTGCAACGCCAGGGTTGTGGGTTCGTTTCCTGCGGGGGGCCAGTATGAAAAAAATGTGTGCACTCACTAACTGTAAGTCGCTCTGGATAAGAATGAATGCGAAATTCATTTTTCCCCCCAAAGATTTCTCACAAAAACAAGCATATCTCAGTGAAATGTCAACGGAGCACTTTTACATTTAATTGAGTTTGTCGTGTTAATTTGGCTTTTTGCGACCCGCGGAAACAACTTTGCAGACAGGCACCACAACATTTTAAAATGCTCGCTGCGAATGTAAAACATCGCTCCACCATCTCCTCGTTGCTACAATTCTAATAGTTCGCCTACTTTCAGTTTGTGACAAAGCAAGCATAGTGTAGCGAATCATTGTACCATCTAAACTGCTGTGAAATATATTTTCCATAACCAAATATATTGTATGTTCAGCTCTTTGAAGCTTGTGTACAAAACCAAATGTAAAAGATGTGAAAAATAAACTTACGGGAAGCATAGAAATAAATAGCTCACTTACAACACATCTACCGTTTCTTAGATTTGCTTTCAATGAGAATGAAGATCTGTAAGTCACATTTCTATATGAATTTGGTTGGGTCTGTTGATCCACGTCCTTTCCACTTACCTCATGTCAAAATAAAAGTCCTGCATGTGTGCCATATTTGGCCAAAAAATGAATAACTTGTGGGACTTTTATTTTGCGCTAAGTTAAGATGAATAAGTATGTTTAATAATGCGTTCCTTTAAATATTTTGTCTCAAATTTCCCCTGTTTTAATGACCAACTGTCCTGCCCACTAGCACAATAAGTAGAAATTGAATTGTATTTAACTTATGGCTTCCTCTGGACTGTTTTTGTGCAACCAATACAATAGGGAGCAACACTATAGTGTAAATACACCAGTGTTGCTAATGGCAGCTAGGGGCCATGGTGTACTCCTTTCACCTAAAATCACGTGGTTTTTATATCCACATAGCTAACGTTAGCTAGCAAGGTATTTGCAGTACTCTCAAACCAACTGCCCTGCTCAGCTCTTCTGGTGTCTACCTTCTCATTGTTTGTCTTTGCTAATGCTAAGTCAGTCCACTAAATGTACATTTGCGTTACAGTACCTAGCCAGGTGTTCTGGCTACAGCTGTAAAGTACAGGTTTAAGTGCAGTGCGCACTCGACATATGGGGGAGGGGGGGGGGGGGCAGCTTCCATTGCAGCTGATTATCTAGGCTTATCTCCATTCTAAATATAGGCCTAGGTCTCCTCTCCAGGGACTGCAGTGCAACTGTGTGCAGCCTGTCGCATGTACCTTTTGGCACAAGAAACTGCTTTGAGAAAGCAGTCACTGTGGTGACGATTCAGTGCATATGATAATCCATTAAATTGAAGTCAACATAGTGCTAGTGGTGTGACAAGGTCTTGTAGAGGCTTGATCCAATGACTGCCCCGTCTCCCTGCAGGGCTGGGGGGGTGCAGGCCAGGGTGTGAATGTATTGCTGTTAGGAATGTGGCAACTGTAGTACTTTGCAGCTGTCAATCATAAAGTGCATTTGGAAAGTATTCAAACTCCTTCACTTTTTTGACATTTTGTTATGGTACAGCCTTGTTTTTCCCTCATCGATCTACACAAAATACCCCATAATGACAAAGCGTAGACAGGTTTTGAGAAATTATTGCAAATGTATAAAATAAAAACAGATACCTTATTTACATTAGTATTCAGACCCTTTGCTATGAGACTTGAAATTGAGCTCAGGTGCATCCTGTTTCTGTTGATCATCCTTGATGTTTCTACAACTTCATTGGAGTCCACCTGTGGTAAATTGGACATGATTTGGAAAGGCACACACCTGTCTATATAAGATCCCACAGTTGACCGTGCATGTCAGAGCAAAAACCAAGCCATGAGGTCAAAGGAATTGTCTGTAGAGCTCTAAGACAGGGTTGTGTCGAGGTACAGATCTGGGGAAGGGTACCAAAAAAATTCTGCCGCATTGAAGGTCCCCAAGAACACCGTGGCCTCCATCATTCTTAAATGGAATAAGTTTGGAACCACCAAGACTCTTCCTAGAGCTGAGCAATCGGGGGAGAAGGGCCTTGGTCAGGGAGGTGACCAAGAACCCGATGGTTACTCTGACAGAGCTCCAGAGTTCCTCTGTGGAGATGGGAGAACCTTCCAGAAGAACAACCATCTCTGCAGCACTCCACCAATCAGGCCTTTATGGTAGAGTGGCCAGACAGAAGCCACTCCTCAGTAAAAGGCACATGACAGCCTGCTTGGAATTTGCCTAAAGGACTCTGACCATGATAAACAAGATGGTCTGATTAAACTAAGATTGAACTCTTTGGCCTGAATGCCAAGCGTCACGTCTGCAACGCCAGGGTTGTGGGTTCGATTCCCACGGGGGGCCAGTATGAAAAATAAAAAATGTATGCACTCACGAACTGTAAGTTGCTCTGGATAAGAGCGTCTGCTAAAGACTAAAATGTAAATGTCTGGAGGAAACCTGGCACCATTCCTACAGTGAAGCGTGGTGGTGGCAGCATCATGCTGTGCGGATGTTTTTCAGCGGCAGGGACTGGAAGGACTAGTCATGATCGAGGGAAAGATGAATGGAGCAAAGTACAGAGATCCTTGATTGAAAACCTGCTCCAGAGTGCTCAGGACCTCAGACTGGGGCGAAGGTTCACCTTCCAACAGGACAACGACCCTAAGCACACAGCCAAGACAACACAGGAGTGGCTTCAGGACAAGTCTCTGTCCTTGAGTGGCCCAGCCAGAGCCCGGACTTGAACCTGATCGAACATCTCTGGAGAGACCTGAAAATAGCTGTGCAGCGTCTCTCCCCATCCAACCTGACCCAGCTTGAGAGGATCTGCCCAAATACAGGTGCGCCAAGCTTGTAGCTTCATACCCAAGAAGACTCGAGGCTAATCGCTGCCAAAGGTGCTTCAACAAAGTACTGCGTAAAGGGTCTGATTACTTATGTAAATGTCATATTTCAGTTTAATTTTTTATACATTTGCAAAAATGTCTAAACCTGTTATTGCTTTGTCATTATGGGTTATTGTGTGTAGATTGAGGGGAATAAAAAAATATATATTTTAGAATAAGGCTAACGTAACCAAATGTGGAAAGTCAAGGGGTCTGAATACTTTCCGAATGCACTGTATACCTGGCCGTGGCTGCGGAGTCTGGCTTGTTGCCCAGTTTGGTCCATAAAAGGTTATTGGTTTTGCAGGCATAACATGTCTTGAAGTGTTTAGTAGGGTCTTTTTTTGCTGCACGATACACCCCATAACTCTTGTTTCTCTTGACAGATAAGCTTTGTGACCAGATCAGCGACGCTGTGCTCGATGCGCATCTCAAGCAGGACCCTGATGCGAAAGTGGCATGTGGTAAGGATCAATCACATCTATAAAAAATGAACCTTTCTATAGGTTTGTCCATGTTGCGCTGTCTGATGCTGTAACATGCCCTTGCTTCTGTCCTCCCTTCGTCTTCCTAATTAGCTAATGCACACGTTTACCTCACTTTCCTTCACTTGATTTCCCTCCATCCATCCCCAGTCTTTTGCTCACATGTTTTCTCTTTCTGTCTGCGTCTTTTCAGAGACAGTGGCTAAGACTGGGATGATTCTGCTGGCAGGGGAGGTCACCTCCAGGGCCAACGTTGATTACCAGAAGGTCGTCAGGGACACCATCAAGCACATTGGCTATGACGACTCCTCCAAGGGTATTGCTGCAAATTTGCTCTGATTTAATTGCTCACTTCATTGAATACATGGTTTTAAGAAGTCACAGGTTAGCTTTGGCAAAGAGATATAGACAGTAAGTAACACTGAGGTTTGATTATATTCCCTTCCCGCAGGCTTTGACTATAAGACCTGCAACGTCCTGGTGGCTCTGGAGCAGCAGTCCCCTGACATCGCTCAGGGTGTTCACCTGGACCGCAAAGAGGAGGATGTGGGGGCTGGAGACCAGGTTAGAAGCCTCCTGTATTTGAATATTTGTGAGTCAGTGACTAATTGACTGGGCCTGATGCTCAACTGTATATTAGTTTTTAATGGTTTTTGTCTCCGCACTAAGTGTTAGACTGTGTTTTGTGTTATAGGGTCTGATGTTTGGTTATGCCACTGATGAGACTGAGGAGTGTATGCCCCTCACCATCGTCCTCGCCCACAAGCTCAATGCCAAGATGGCTGAACTACGCCGCAACGGAACCCTGCCCTGGCTGAGACCAGACTCCAAAACTCAGGTTAGATTCAGCACGCAGCCTATACTCCAAATACGGCAGGGATTAACATTTAAAATTCAAAATCAAATAGCAAAATTATCCTTGGTATGACCTTAAAAACATTCCAAATAGCTTAGTAGTACCCCCACCCCTCCCCCGGCTTACTCTTATGGGTTAAGGTCTGAAAATGAGTATTTCTTTGGTTGCCGGAAGATTCTGATCACTTGGCAGAAAATTAAGTTATTTTCACGTACACATGGGGTGGAACCAGAAAGACCAGACTACTGGAATTCTTTGCATTTAGGTTATCATGTTTTAAAAAATCCTGACCAATGGTGCAACCGAGCAGGCTCAACTTGCACAACTCCTCAGGTCACTTGCCCCGGGCAATAGGGCAACCCTTAATGTCAATCCCTGCGGCTATGTTCACATATCAATTTATGGAAATCCCTTGTCCAGATGCATGTTATAAAGCAGGCCTTTCAGGCACACTTGCACAGCTATCTCCACTTGTATGCAGGTATCCTAGTAATAATAATAATAATATGCCATTTAGCAGACGCTTTTATCCAAAGCGACTTACAGTCATGCGTGCATACATTTTTGTGTATGGGTGGTCCCGGGGATCGAACCCACTACCTTGGCGTTACAAGCGCCGTGTACTTTGCCTTACCTTGTCAGACATGCTTGTACACTTTGAATTACATGTCATACCTCGTCTCCCCCTCTCTAGGTGACCGTTCAGTACAGGCAGGACCGTGGGGCCATGCTTCCAGTGCGTGTGCACACTGTCGTGGTGTCTGTGCAGCACGACGAGGTAATTTGCCTGGATGAGATGCGTGACGCGCTGAAGGAGCAGGTTGTGAAGGCAGTGGTTCCCACCGTGTACCTGGATGACGACACCATCTACCACCTGCAGCCTAGCGGCCGGTTCGTCATCGGAGGCCCTCAGGTGAGATATATTCTAGACCAGTCCTCAATAGATGTACGGGAAGAAAAAAAAATATCCATTGTGATGTGATCAAGTAGGCACATTGTCAGTCATTAAAAAGTAGGCGCTCTTATCACCACGAGATAGACACTTCCAAGGCTGTCCTGGGCTACTTGGCTGACTCTTCCTTTCCCCTTCACAGGGTGATGCTGGCCTGACAGGACGTAAGATCATTGTGGACACCTACGGAGGCTGGGGGGCCCACGGTGGAGGGGCCTTCTCAGGGAAAGACTACACTAAGGTAGACCGCTCTGCTGCCTACGCTGCTCGCTGGGTGGCCAAGTCCCTGGTTAAAGCTGAGCTCTGCAAGCGTGTACTGGTCCAGGTGAGGAATGAGCTAATGGCTGTAACCTAACTGTTTATTTGTCTTTTTGTTGTTGTCAGGTTTTGATTGCTATATGAGTCATTCACTTATAGCTGTTATGCATCACCGTGACATGAAAAGTAAAGGAAGCATATGTTATTATTACCTGTTATGTGAATCTTGATCCTGTTTGTTAATAAGTGGCTGTGTTGTCAGGTAGCCTATGCCATTGGAGTGGCCCATCCCCTGTCCATCTCCATCTTCCACTATGGGACTTCCCAGAAGAGTGAGCGGGAGCTGCTGGACATTGTCAAGAAGAACTTTGACCTCCGCCCTGGTGTCATTGTCAGGTAGAGTGTGGAACAATGGTGTCCCATGGGGTCAAAGCTGGTCCTTGTTGGTGGAGGGGTTCTACATTTTAAATGGTGATGTTACACAGCTTGGTTTGCCCTCTGGTAATCTATGCAGTTATTTACCCAGTTCAACACGTTATTGTGTTTCTCTGTGTTCCAGGGAGCTCGACCTGAAAAAGCCCATCTACCAGCGGACCGCTGCCTATGGCCACTTTGGGCGGGAGGCCTTCCCCTGGGAGGTCCCCAAAAAGCTCAAATACTGAACCCCTCACCCCCAACTTTCCCACCCAGAGCTGTAGGTGTGCTACAGAAAAACCAACACTCTGGGAGGGAAAAATGTTACACTCCTGTCCCCTCATCTCTACCCACTTCAAATTGCTTGCACACTCCTTGAAATCCATTTCCCGGTCTTCTTTCCCTGACTGTTCTGTAGTTGTGATTTGCCTTCACAGAAATGTATTCTCACCCTAGCCTGTCCACCAGTATCTTTAGCTAATCCACTCCCTGTACTCCATGTCATGTGCCAAGGAGTAGAATGTTAGCTAAAGAGACTGGTACTCAGACTAACCCCCCCCCCTCCCCCCTGTACGTAACCCCCACTCATGTTTCTCCTGTAGGATAAATAAGTGATGGCACATTTAGGATTGAAGATTGCTAGGAGTAATTGGGTAATTAGTATGCAACTCTTGTACCCTTAACTATTTTTTATAAAAATTGATTTTCTTTTGCAAATTGACAGACGTAACCAAAAATGTAATTGGTGAAGAGGAACGTGAGTGTCGTAAAATATAGTACCTCGTTTGGAAGCATCATCCCTTCAGACCATGTTTTCTGATGTATTACAGAGAAGTCAGAAGCTGCTAATGACCTCTGGCTTGTTGGGGTGTACCTTCCATATCTCTAGCTCATCCTTTGTCACTTGAAGATTTCATGTGAAAGTTCTAGAATTTTGTTAGGTTTGTCCCCGTCTGATAGGTGAGGGCAAGGCACTCCCCCTCAGACTGTGGCTACAGAGAAACTCGGCTTGTCACTCCTGATGAGGGGCTGTCTTTACCCTGGTTCCTGAAGTGTTCTACAGAAAAACTTTGGGTTGCAGCCACAAGGTGGTGCAGTAAGCATTTGCCTGTGTTATTTATATTTTAGGTTTGTGAGATTACTTAACTCCCCAAGAAGTAAAACAATTTAAATGTTTTTGTTCCCATAGGCCCACAGATGGAAGCAAAAGTCTGGCTGGTGTTGTACAGAGAAACCGGTCTCGTTTACAATGCTCTCATTAGTGGGTCTGTGGGGACTGGCTCTTATTTTCTCTACATTATAAAATAGGTTTTTAAATCTGGTTACTGAAGGTGAAAAAGTGCCTTTTCTAGTGTTTTCCCTTCCACGCCATCCACACCCTACCTACTCCTGCTACCATCCCCAACCCGTTACATAGCCTGTCTCTTAAGTCATACATCCCTTCCCTTGGCTGAAATGTTCCATTTCGGAAAGAAACGCTGTCCCACGTGAAATCTTTGAATAAAAGTATGTTCTGGCGTTCTCTACGTAAGTCTTTTATTCTCGTCAACATGCAACTCTTGGAGCACAAACCGCCATGGTGTCTGTAACAGAAACAACTGAATTGGGAGAGGTAGAATATCATGTCCCTAATGAGGACAATGTAATGTACAGTGTTTGGATTGCACTGCACCATTGCCCCCCTTTGTGGGAATGATTTAGACGAACGGGTCAGTCGCTGAAATGGAAACGTTTTTATTTGGGTAAAATACTTGATATAGTTTAGCTTTGGTCATACATTATTTTTTTAACATCACTTTCAGTAACCAAAAGAGTGGGCATGAACACAACTAATATATTTGAGAAGGATTTTGAGACTACATGTACAGCTAAAATCGCAAGCATACACGGTGCAAGTCAGTTGTTCTTTTGTCGTTTTAAAATCTGTTTCAACACGTCAGCTCTCATTTTAATCTGATCATTTCCCCAGTACCTTTCTAGGCCACCTTTACTGCTAATATAAAGAATGTCTAGTTTAAACATCTTTGTTCTCTTGAGAAATCCCAAGCCACAGGAATGTATTGACTTGGTCTGTAGAGTTCATACTGATTCTGTGTGCAGCAGATAAAAGGACAAAAGAGCATAAAATGGCAAAATATTCAGTGCAATGTCTGTCTGTGGGAAATGTTATCAGATATTGACACTGTAAATATAGAGTATTTACAATTTGATGTTGAAAGCTTTGGGATCATCCATTGTAGCAAAGGCTGCAGGCTCTCAATCTTGGATCGTCAGTCTGAAAAGAGAGTGGACCCACACTTACCTGAGTTGTGTGTGACAACCAGTTTTCTGAAACAAATACTGTATGTATATAAAGTAAACTTACCATCCACTTTGTGAGTAGGTGCTGGGCAAAGCTTCTTACTTCCACAAAAACTTCTGGCAGAAGGACACTGTCTGCGTAAGACAAATTGTATTCCAAGATTTAAACACCTTTGTTCTGTTATGAAATTAGTACTATACTTTTTTGTATTTTCTATTGTGTAATGTAGCCTTGGAAAAAGTGACCTTCGTCTCAATGGGACTCCCTGCTAATAGAAAGGTCAAATAAAACTTTGTTGGTTCGTTCGGTAGCCTTACCCCGCATTCCAGGGCAGTCTTGAGGTCTCTGCACCTGTAGCTGGTGCCCAGAGTGCATAGGTCCTCTCCCTGTTTTTCTGCCTCTCTCACTGCCCCACACAGACCCACCCTCTGAGAAACAAATGACATGTGTTACTCTCACAGCCACTTATAGTACATCCCCACCCAGCCCATAGAAACTTGGATTTAAGTGACTTTCATGTGATGATAGTGTGTAGTCGAGTGAATCTAAACATGACACACCTCACACACATTAAGGGCAGACTCTGGTTTACCCAGAACCCCCTTCAGCTGGTGCCCATGGAGCTGGGTGAAGTCGTCACACTGAAAAGAGAAATAAGACATGAGCCCAGAGGCTTCTATAAGGCTCCTATGTGAGATGAGGGGTCAGGGCTGACCTTGGGGAGGGTGTTGGGGTGGAGCTGGCAGAGAGAGCCCAGGAAGGAGGCGGTCTGGGGCTCTGAAGCGTTGGAGCCCAGCTGTAGACGAGTCAAAACCGCCAGGGTCAGACAGGAGTCACAGTCAGACAGAGGAGCACTCTCTGAGAAAGCGAGAGAGACGTTTAAAGAGTCATTTCAAAACAGGGAAATATAAAAGAGGAAATGGATAGAGAGAAAAGTGATTATATGGTGATGGTGCAGGGCAGGAAGTGGTCATGAACTCACCCAGGACAGGTGTCTCCATGCCATGACAGACTTGGATGAGGGTGCAGATGGCCTCAGGGGTGACGTAGCTCAGGAGCATGTCCATCAGCATCTTACCATACTTCATTATCACGTTCTCACACTGCTCTCTGTAAGATGAGGGCAGAATGCCACATACCTTCCCCAGCATATCAATCACAGCCATCTGGGAGGGGAAACCGATACAGGGCATTGGAAAATGAGAGTAAGAGTGTGTGTGTGTGTGTGTGTGTGTGTGTGCGCACGTGCATGCCTTAAATAAATAGAATCACTACAGTAATTATATTTCTAAGGCATGCCTTACCTCAGTACTTACTTTGGGCAGCATCCTCTCCAGTAACTTGATGAGATAAACGCAGAAGGTACATTGTGGTGAGAACTGCACCTGGTAGAGAGAAAGAAAACCAGATAAAGACAGACAAACACAGTCAGGTTCAGACAGACAAAAACAGTCAGAGGGACACAGAGAAAAGGTCAGAGAGAGAGAGAGAGCATAAGCCTTGTTCTTTCTGTCTCACCTTTGTCATTGTCATGGCTGACTTCAGACCATCTTGAATGTGATAGGTCAGCAGGTCGTGCTGCTGGCGGTCTGACTGGGAGCCACACAGTCCCAATACGGAGCACACCTGAGCTGGTTTCTGTGGGAGAGGAGAGAAGCTTAATTCAGGCTCATTCAGTCAGAATTATTTTAAGAAGTACAAACTAGGATCTTTCTCAACCTCCCACAGACACTTACGACGAAGCTGGTCAAGAAGGTGATGGACAGGGGGAAGTTCTTATCCACCTGCTCCCGGCACAGTTTAGGTGCTGCAGGGCCTGGTATGTGGTCACACAATTTCTCCAGCTCGCTCCTGATCTTGGTCTGGGGATGGAGGAGTGGCAGAGGCAGTTGAAATCATTTTGTGATGCATAAAGTAAATTGTGTTCTACAATCATTAACACGTATTAAAGAATTTATTGAAAGCTACAGTAAAATAATTTTATTTTAGCCTACCACTAGTTTGTTGGGCCACTGATTGTGTTTAAGATGAACTTTTCACAGGTGACTTGACAGACCAAAGTGCATGACCAGCTTCAGAGGAAAGGGGAACTCATTTGTCAGAAATACTTCTATAGTTTATTTTCATGTTAAGAAAGAAAACAGAAAGTGTCTCTCTAATTCAACAGCAGTGCATAACAGAAACACACACATACTGTACCACTTCTAGTGTTGAGTGAGGGTTTGAGATGGGCATTGTATGGGTGTTACAGGTGAAAACCATGTCAGGAACTGAAAGTCTGTGTTTCCTTCTGGTTTGCGCAAAATAAACCTCTAGGCTCTATCCACAGCCTTACTTCGACAGCCAGGAAGAAAAACTGACCCAGGTGAATGGACATCATAATGCAAATATTAGCGATGGATGTTTATGGGTGTTTTTATGAATGATGAAATGTATGGTATGTATGGTTCAGGGGTGTTCTGCAGATTTATTCACCTGCATGTCCGGACTGGAGAGAAGGTCTGTCAGGAGTTCAATTATTTTGGTACAGTCCTGGCAGTTGTCCCATTGCTGAGCGGAGGAGAGGAAAAGAGAAGAATGCTAACAAAAAGTTGTGGTGGGATACTGAGGAAAATACCTCAATTTATTCTACTCAGTATATACTGTAAGTGGAAGTTTATATTATTCCTGAAATGGTACTGCCTGAAAAGCAGTGTTGGATTTTGATTAACTGTTATTTTGTGTTGCAAAACATTTCCGTCTTTTATTTGGAAAAATAAACGGACTGTTTTCTACCTTCTTTTACAAGAAAACAGAAATGAAATTGACTCGGTTTTTAATTACCCCATGGTTTGGGGCTGTGGTGGCTATTGAAGTTAAGTTTATTTTGGATGAGAGGGGGTTGTAGTTTCTTGGGGCATAGTACGCTGATCTTGAAACTAATGCTTAGCTATTTTTAAACGTTCAATTTAGCATTTATTATATTATGGGAATTCCATAATGACTGCATATGAACTAATCTGATTGATAATGCTATTGATACTTTATTTGATTCAAATATATATATACTTATATATGTGCCTTCAGAAAGTATTCACACCCCTTTACCCTTTCCACATTTTGTTGTGTTACAGCCTGAATTGAAAATGTATTACACTGAGATTTTGTGTCACTGATCTACACACAATAATACCCCATAATGTCAAATTGGAATTTTGTTTGTAGAAAATGTGAGAAATGTATTTTAAAAAATGAGAAGCTGAAACATCTTGAGTCAATACATTTAAGCCTAAATAAGTTCAGGAGTAAAAATGTGCTTAACAAATCGCATAAAAAGTTGCATGGACTCATTCCGTGTTAAATAATAGTGGTTAACATGATTTTTTAAAGCCTATCCCATCTCTGTACCCCACACATACAATTATCTTTAAGGTCCCTCAATTAAGTAGTGAATTTCAAGCACAGATTCAAGCACAAAAAACAGAAGGGCACTGATCGGTAGATGTGTAGAAAATACAAAAAGAATACGCTGAATATCCCGTTAAGCATGGTAAAGTTATTAATTAGGCTTTGGGTGGTGTCTCAATACACCCAGTCACTACAAAGATACAGGCGTCCTTCCTAACTCAGTTGATGGAGAGGAAGGAAACTGCTCAGGGATTTGATCATGAGGCCAATGGTGATTTTAAAACAGTTACCGAGTTTTATGGTTGTGATATGAGAAAACTGAGGACAGATCAACAACATTGTAGTTACTCCCCAATACTAATCTAAATGACAGAGTGAAAAGAAGGAAGCTTGTACAGAATAAAACAATTTCCAAAACATGTATCCTGTTTGCAACAAGGCACTTAAGTAATGCTGTGAAAAAATTTGGCAAATAAATGAACTTTTTGCCCTGAATATAAAATCATTACAGTGCCTTGCAAAAGTATACATCCCCCTTGGCGTTTTTCCTATTTTGTTGCATTACAACTTGTAATTGAAATTTATTTTTATTTGGATTTCATGTAATGGACATACACAAAATAGTCCAAATTGGTGAAGTGAAATGAAAAAAATAACTTGTTTCATAAAATTCTAAAAAATAAATAACGGAAAAGTGGTGCGTGCATATGTATTCACTCCCTTTGCTATGAAGCCCCTACATAAGATCTGGCGCAACCAATTACCTTCAGAAGTCACATAATTAGTGAAATAAAGTCCACCTGTTTGCAGTCTAAGTGTCACATGATCTGTCACATTATCTCAGTATATATATACCTCTTCTGAAAGGCCCCAGAGTCTGCAACACCACTAAGCAAGGGGCACCACCAAGCAAGCGGCACCATGAAGACCAAGGAGCTCTCCAAACAGGTCAGGGACAAAGTTGTGGAGAAGTACAGATCAGGGTTGGGTTATAAAAACATATCAGAAACTTTGAAGATATCACGGAGCACCATTAAATCCATTATAAAAAAATGGAAAGAATATGGCACCACAACAAACCTGCCAAGAGAGGGCCGCCCACCAAAACTCACGGACCAGGCAAGGAGGGCATTAATCAGAGAGGCAACAAAGAGACCAAAGATAACCCTGAAGGAGCTGCAAAGCTCCACAGGACCACTTTAAGCCGTACACTCCACAGAGCTGGGCTTTACGGAAGAGTGGCCAGAAAAAAGTCATTGCTTAAAGAAATAAAGAAGCAAACATGTTTGGTGTTCGCCAAAAGCCATGTGGGAGACTCCCCAAACATATGGAAGAATGTACTCTGTTCAGATGAGACTAAAATTTAGCGTTTTGGCCATCAAAGAAAAACACTATGTCTGGCGCAAACCCAACACCTCTCATCACCCAGAGAACACCATCCCCACAGTGAAGCATGGTGGTGGCAGCATCATACTGTGGGAATGTTTTTCATTGGCAGGGACTGGGAAACTGGTCAGAATTGAAAGAATGATGGATGGCGCTAAAACAGGGAAATTCTTGAGGGAAACCTGTTGAGACTGGGATGGAGGTTCACCTTCCAGCAGGACAATGACCCTAAGCATGCTGCTAAAGCAACACTCGAGTGGTTTAAGGGGAAACATTTAAATGTCTTGGAATGTCCTAGTCAAAGCCCAGACCTCAATCCAATTGAGAATCTGTGGTATGACTTAAAGATTGCTGTACACCAGCGGAACCCGTGAAGAATGGGCAAAAATCCCAGTGGCTAGATGTGCCAAGCTTATAGAGACATACCCCAGGAGACTTGCAGCTGTAATTGCTGCAAAAGGTGGCTCTACAAAGTATTGACTTTAGGGGGGTGAATAGTTATGCATGCTCAAGTTTTCAGTTTTTTTTGTCTTATTTCTTGTTTGTTTCACTTTTATTTTATTTTGCATCTTCAAAGTGGTAGGCATGTTGTGTAAATCAAATGATACAAACCCCCCAAAAATCAATTTTAATTCCAGGTTGTGAGGCAACAAAATAGGAAAAATGCCAAGGGGGTGAATACTTTCGCAAGCCACTGTATGTTTGGGGCAAATCCAACACAACACATCACGGATTACCACTCTTCATATTTTCAAGCATGGTGGTGGCTGCATCATGTTATAGGTATGCTTGTCATCAGCAAGGACTTGGGAGTTTCTTAGGAAAAAAAAAATGGAATAGAGCTAAGCACAGGAAAATCCTAGAGGAAAACCTGGTTCAGTCTGCTCCCAACAGACACTGGGAGACGAATTCACCTTTCAGCAGGACAATAACCTAAAACACAAGGCTAAATCTACACCGGAGTTGCTTACCAAGACGACATTGAATGTTCATGAGTGGCCTAGTTACAGTTTTAACTTCAATTGGCTTGAAAAGCTATGGCAAGACATGAAAATGGCTGTATAGCAATGATCAACAATCAACTTGACAGAGCTTGAAGACTTTTTAAAAGAATAATGGGCAAATATTGTACAATCCAGGTGTGGAAAGCTCTTAGAGACTTACAGCTGTAATGGCCGCCAAAGCTCCAACAGTGCTTCTACTAAGTATTGACTCAGGGGTGTGAATACTTATATACATTTCTAAAAACATGTTTTCACTTTGTCATTATGGGGTATTGTGTGTAGATGGGTGAGATTATTATTTTTTAAATCCATTTTGAGTTCAGGCTGTAACACAACAAAATGTGGAATAAGTCAAGGGGTACGAATACTTTCTGAAGGCACAGATCCTTTCAAGCTGACAGAGCTTGAGAGAATCTGCAGAGAAGAATGGGAGAAAGTCCTCAAATACAGGTGTGCCAAGCTTGTAGCGTCATACCCAAGAAGACTCAAGGCTGTAATCGCTGCCAAAGGTGCTTCAACAAAGTACTGAGTAAAGGGTCTGAATACTTATGTAAATGTGATATTTATATTGTTGCATTTGTGCAAGTTTTCAGACCCCTTGACTTTTTCCACATTTTGTTACATTACAGCCTTATTCTAAAATGGATTAAATTGTTTTTTCCCTCATCAATCTACACACAATACCCCATAATGACAAAGCAAAAACAGGTTTTTAACTGTGGGACCTTATATAGACAGGTGTGTGCCTTTCCAATCAATTGAATTGACCACAGGTGGACTCCAATCAAATTTCGAGTATCAAGCAAAGGGTCTGAATTGTTATGTAAATAAGGTATTTCTGTTTTTTATTTTTTTATACATTTGCTAAAATGTATAAAAACCTGTTTTCGCTTTGTCATTATGGGGTATTTTGTGTAGATTTTAGCATAAGACTGTAACGTAACAAAATGCGGACAAAGTCAAGGGGTCTGAATACTTTCCGAATGCTATATATATACAGTACCAATCAAAGGTTTGGACACACCTACTCATTCAAGGGTTCTTATTTATTTTGACTGTTTTTCACATTGTAGAATAATAGTGAAGACATCAAAGCTATGAAATAACACATATGGAATCATGTAGTAACCAAAAAAGTGTTAAAGAAATCAAAATATATATATATACTTCAAATAGCCACCCTTTGCCTTGATGACAGCTTTGCACACTCTTGGCATTCTCTCAACCAGCTTCACCTGGAATGCTTTTCCAACAGTCTTGAAGATGTTACCACATATGCTGAGCACTTGTTGGCTGCTTTTCCTTCACTCTGCCATCCGACTCAGCCCAAACCATCTCAATTGGGTTGAGGTCGGGGGATTATGGAGGCTAGGTCATCTGATGCAGCACTCCATCACTCTCCTTCTTGGTAAAATAGCCCTTTCACAGCCCAGAGGTGTGTTGGGTCATTGTCCTGTTGAAAAACAAATTATAGTCCCACTAAGCCCAAACCAGATGGGATGGCATATCGCTGCAGAATGCTGTGGTAGCCATGCTGGTTAAGTGTGCCTTGAATTCTAAATAAATCACAGACAGTGTCACCAGCAAAGCACCCCCACACCATAACACCTCCTCCTCCATGCTTTACGGTGAGAACTACACATGCGGAGATCATCCGTTCATCCACACCGCGTCTCCCAAAGACACGGCGGTTGGAACCCAAAATCTCAAATTTGGACTCCAGACCAAAGGTCTAATGTCCATTGCTCATGTTTCTTGGCCCAAGCAGGTCTCTTCTTCTTATTGGTGTCCTTTAGTAGTGGTTTCTTTGCAGCAATTCGACCATGAAGGCCTGATTCACACAGTCCCCTCTGAA
Source organism: Coregonus lavaretus (assembly GCF_964263955.1). Classification (NCBI taxonomy): domain Eukaryota; kingdom Metazoa; phylum Chordata; class Actinopteri; order Salmoniformes; family Salmonidae; genus Coregonus; species Coregonus lavaretus. The sequence continues at coordinate 45,116,126 of NC_139991.1, forward strand.
CAGTTGATGTTGAGATGTGTCTGTTACTTGAACTCTGTCAAGCATTCATTTGGACTACAATTTCTGGCTGGTAACTCTAATGAACTTATCCTCTGCAGCAGAGGTAACTCTGGGTCTTCCATTCCTGTGGTGGTCCTCATTAGAGCCAGTTTCATCATAGTGCTTGATGGTTTTTGTGACTGCACTTGAAGAAACATGAAAAGTTATTGAAATGTTCCGTATTGACTGACCTTCGTGTCTTAAAGTAATGATGGACTGTCATTTCTCTTTGCTTATTTGAGCTGTTCTTGCCATAATATGGACTTGGTCTTATACCAAATGAGGCTATCTTCTGTATAACCCCCCCCCCCCCCCCCCCCATCATGAGGAAGGAAAATTATGTGGATATATTGAAGCAACATCTCAAGACATCAGTCAGGAAATTAAAGCTTGGTCGCAAATGGGTCTTCCAAATGGACAATGACCTCAAGCATACTTCCAAAGTTGTGGCTTAATGGCTTAAGGACAACAAAGTCAAGGTATTGGAGTGGCCATCACAAAATTCACACCACTTATTGTAGGAAGCTTGTGGAAGGCTACCCGAAACGTTTGACCCAAGTTAAACAATTTAAAGGTAATGCTACCAAATACTAATTGAGTGTATGTAAACTTCTTACCCACTTGGAATGTGATGAAAGAAAGAAAAGCTGAAATAAATCATTCTCTCTACTATTATTCTGACATTTCACATTCTTAAAATAAAGTGGTGATCCTAACTGTCCTAAGACAGGGAATTTTAAATCTCAGGAATTGTGAAAAACCTGGTCATTTTTTCCCCATATTTGTTAGCTTTCTGAATCTGCTTTGAACCTTGCCAGTTTGTTGTTAGTTGGCAGCACAATATGTTGCATACACAGGTATGGCTATATTTTGGGGTTTTTGTTTCCAAAGAACAATAGTTCTTACGTTCAGCTTGTCCCAGACGTTTTGTGTTTCCTCCCCAGCGACAACCCTCGCCAAAGCTGTGGAAAGATGATAAAAAAATGTCTCCATTGAATACTCCATTTATGGTTCTAAATGTCTCATGAACACGATTCTATATTTTTATTACATATTTAATTGAATTAAAACATTAATTTATATGTCAATGTCCATTGAATAAAAAATACTATAACATCACATTCATAGAGTAAACAACCTAAAATGTGTGCTATTGTATAGCGGACTCGTACCTGTGGTCTGGTAAGCAATTAAGACAGCGAATACAAGCTTGAAAAATGCCATCATAAGTCAGTCTCTCTCTTAAAGACTCTACTTGGAAAATGAATACCTGCTCAACGCAGAACTGGGGTATAGAGGGGGGCGTACCTACTACAGAAAGCCCTCGCCAATCAGAGCTTGACAGAAAAGTGTGATAAGCTATTTGTATTCTCTTTGGTATTGCGAACTGAGTTGTACAAATGTAATGTGGGTCCCAATTCAATATAAGCTGTAATTTTTGTTTCAGTTAAGTATCTGGATCCTCTAACAAAACCCGTTTACAACTACACATCCCTGACTGAATGCTTGAAAGGGATAGGGTCAAGGTTAGATTTAGGTAAGGTGAATACGATTTTGGAAGTTTGTGAATTTTGTAAATGTTTTATTTTGTTGGGAATGACTGAATCCTTTAAGAATTGGAGATGACACTTGAAGTGCATACAATTAAGGTAAACAAATGTAGTTTTGTTTGAACTTTGATCAACTCTGGTTGCCATGACAAATGCAAAATAAAATACCTTCAAATTATTTTATAAGAAGTTTTACAAGAGATGCATAGGAGCATCATTGACTAATGCTGGTGGTAGGTTGAATTATGGTCAATTTAGTCTATTCAACAGCACCTCAGTGCCACATGATGTTATTGCCACAGGTAGGATGTTGTGTCAGGTTGAGGTTGGCTGCGGAGGACTGAAGTGATGCTCTCTGCCGGTCTGATGAAAGGTATGCTCCCTCTGGTGATCACTACTAGTAGCGCACCAGGAAAACTACTTGTTTCTAAGTAATGCTATATACTGTAATAAAGCCATAATCAGTTATTGAAAGGTCATAAACCGTTGATGTGATATCATGTCAAACAACAATGCCATCATGGAAGGATATTCTGTTTTTTTCTCTGAATTCATATTGAGCTAAAGGAAAAGCGAGTATGAACTTTAAAGGATAGAAAATATTACAATAAATGGATATGTCTCACTTGATGCCTGATGTTCTTTGAAGTGTCTTAATTTACAGTATTTGCTATTGGGGAGAATTTCTTATGGACCTATGATGTGAGACCAAATTATGAATTCTAAATAGACCTACCCAACCACTATACAACAGGGTTGTTTACACACCTTATGTAGTTCCAGTTGCATGGAGGATTAAAAACTCAAGATGCTCCCACACTGGCATTCTTGTATGCTCCACAATGTTTTGCTGAAAATAAATGTTTTGGGTCAATAGACCTTCATCAGGATTTACAGAAAGGTGTGTCTTTGGCTTTATGTCAAAACTGCTCCTTACACTAACCATAATCTCCATAAAGAGGATTTATTTGACTGGCCCTGAACAAAGACACTCCTTTCGGTCATCACTGAATGCCCAGGCCAGCCATTACACAGTCATAAACCATGCATGTCAGTTCCTGGAGGCAGTGATTGCGTCAGCTTTACGGTAAGTTGCCAATTAAGTTATAGTCTATATATCCGGGACAACTAAGATCACAGCAGCTATGGTGGCTGTGCCTCAGTATCTCTCTCTATTATTTTTCAAACGTATATTGCAGGGGGGTTTGTCTTCTTTAAAAAAAATTGCATAATAAGATAAGAAATGTGTTCAGTTATGATATTCAATTAGAAATCAGACCTGGGTTCAAATACATGTGTATTTGAGTATTTTCAAATAATGTGGCCCGAATCAACTATTTCTATTGGAAGTATTTTAAAATATTTTAAAATAATGTCCTATAAATAGCATACTATTTGAAACTATTTCCAAATACGTTATTTCAAATACCAAACAGAACTGGGTTCAAATGGATGAAGTATTTAAATACTATTTGAAAATACACTTCTTTTCTGATAAATCCCAATACTTTCAAAGTATATTTCCAAATACATTCCAATACTCAAATACTTGTATTTTCAAAGAGAAAATATCAAAATAATTTCTTCCAAATGTCTTTTAATGTATTTGAAATACCCTTAATAGTATTTGAACCCAGGTCTGATTAGAATATAAACTATTATAGTTTATGTCCATTTATTGAGGCTGTACTCAGGGGCACTTCCTCATTGTATAACCATGGCTTATATGGTGATTATTATTGTTGTGCAACAGGATAGGTGAAGAGCTTGTTACAAAATGAGATAAAACAAGATCAATGAGCAAGAAGTAGCCAATAAATATGACATGTATCACACTAATGACCCACTTATTGGGCCTTACCTCAAGTATAGTTCAAGGTATTTACATTGATTCTTGATATCACTTTGAGCTGAAACCAAGGTGCAAGAAACCAAATATGTTTTATCCCCCATATGGCTGGATGCTGAGAGGACTGAATAGGCCATGGAAGCATATGGCCTAATGGTGTAGAGGCTAGGGGCACCTAAGTGCTCAACAGTCTGCCAGCCTCTCACCACTAGTGCAATCATGTGGCCTCTAATTAGTTTTCTCTGTGTCATGGTATCGGCAAACGAGAAACCATTTCTTGGTAAACCTGTCTAAAACCTTAAAGGTAATTTCCGGTACTGACTGGCTAAACACTTTCCTGTATGGGCCTTGTAGGCTATTACAGAAGGAAACATAGTTTTCCCAGTTATATTTCTGTTAGTGGATATGCAAAAAGCGGGTTCTGAGGATCCCGAATGCAACAGTGACACAAAAGACTCATGACAGCATTGTGCCATAGAGGCTGGCGAACTTGACAGAATGGCATGCCCCAGGAAACTCTGCGTGTTGCAACCATGCTCTTATGTGTCTGTCTCATGGGCAGGTCCAAGCAATTAGTAATCAGCCATGCAAAACAAAACTATATTTTGGTCTATGTGTTCAGAAACAGGTGATACTGCAGTATCAATCATGGAACACACATCATCATCCAAGGTAAAATATTACCTAGGGCTTTTCTATTCCCTTTCCTCATTCCACAAAGAACAACACAAAATAGCATTAAGGTTGTGTTGCATACAAGGAAGTTCTCTATGCAAATGCACTGCATCAACACATTGTTAAGATCGCATCAATGGCACTCCCTGAAACAAGGAAGAATGATTGTGAATGTCTAAACCAGTTCCAAAGCTTTTGTATGGCTGTTTTATTTCAAATGAGTAATGTTAAGAGTTAATGACCTTACTTTTTTACTCAGAAACTTCCCTATGGAGTTTTCTCAAATAACAGTTATTGGCACCCTATGGGGTTCTTTTCTTCATATGCATCATTCTTTTGATGCCAAACCCACCACTGGTGTGCGTGGCCAAAGAGCTCTATTTTCATGTCATCCAACAAATGTCACTGCCTGGAGTATGTTAAACAGCATTGGCACTTGGATTGGAACCGGTGCAATGGTCAGATGACATGAAAATAGAGCTCTTTGGCCACACACACCAGTGGTGGGTTTCGCATCAAAATAATGATGCATAGGCAGAAAATAACCCCATACCTACTGTAAAAAATGGTGGTGGATCTTTGATGTTATGGGGCTATTTTGCTTCCACTGGTCCTGGGACCCTTGAACTTTATCCAGTACAAGGACATTTTTGCCAAAAACCTGGTTGCCTCTTCTATGAGGCTGAAACTAAGTGGATCTTCCAGCAAGACAATAACCACAAGCACACATCAAAATCCATAAAGAAACGGTTAATTGACCACAATATCAACATTTTGCAATGGTCATCTCAATCTCCGGACTTAAACCCCATTGAAAACCTGTGGTTTGAATTGAGAAGGACAGAAAGATCTAGAAAGATTCTGAATGGAGGAATGGTCTAAGATCACTCCCAATGTATTCTCTAATATCATAAAACATTTGAGAAAAAGTCTGTCACGTTAACCTCGCAAGGTGAGGTACAGTGCTATGAAAAAGTATTTGCCCCCTTTCTAATTTTCTCTACTTTTGCATATTTGTGATACTGAATGTTATCAGATCTTCAACCAAAACCTAATATTAGATAAAGGGAACATAAGTGAACAAATAACACAACAATTACATATTTATTTTATTTATTTCATAAACAAAGTTATGCAACTTTTTGGAACCATGTTGTCCAAAAAGTTATACTTTTGAATCATCTGTCCATAGAACGTTCTTCCAAGTGTCTTGATGATCATCCAGGTGCTTTTTGGCAAACTTGAGTCAACTTTTTGGACGAGATGGGTCCCATTATGCCTGGCGAAAACCAAACACTGCATTCCACAGTAAGAACATCATACCAAAGGTCAAGCATGGTGGTGGTGGTGTGATGGTTTGGGGATGCTTTGCTGCCTCAGGACCTGGACGACTTGCCTTAATAGAAGGAACCATGAATTCTGCTCTGTATCAGAGAATTCTACAGGAGAATGTCAGACCATCCGTCTGTGAGCTGAAGCTGAAGCACAGCTGGGTCATGCAGCAAGACAATGATCCAAAACACACAATCAAGTCTACATGAAAATTGCTAAAAAGCAACAAATTGGACGTTTTGGAATGGCCTAGTCAAAGTCCAGACCTAATCCCAATTGAGATGTTGTGGCAGGACTTGAAATGAGCAGTTCATGCTTGAAAACCCACACGTCACTGAGTTAAAGCAGTTCTGCATGGAAGAGTGGGCCAAAATTCCTCCACAGCGACGTGAGAGACTGATCAACAACTACAGGAAGCATTTGAAGGTGAGAGTAAAGTCATTTATTTATGGTCAATGAAATGCAATTTATGTTGATGGCTCCACATTATCAGACAAATCAAGGGCAGACTTCTCGGAAGGAATAAGGAAATATATTCACAGTCAGACATCTGAGAAATGACATGACAGGGGGCGAGGCTTTGCAAGATTGACTATATATAGAACAGAGAGAGAGCACCATACATCTTCAGACAAGAGTTGACTTCTCAACAAGACTTCACAACAACAGTTTTTAAAACAGAGGTAAGACAATTTTATACACTTTTATTCACTATGTTTCTCTTGTCTTGTCTGATAATCAGGTTTAATTTTTGTTTTTCTATTATCCATAGTAATTCTGACCCCTGCATGAATGTGTTATTAATGTTAATATTGCGTGCAAAAGTATTTTGTGAATTTCTCTCACACAATCTGAAAAACCGCTATGCACAAAAAGATGTGCACATTACATTTAAGAGAGCAGCATCCCACTGGGCACAAACTGTTGAATCAACATTGTTTCAACGGAAATACATACACTGTTGTTTTGAGGGTGACATTTCAACCACATGATTATGTCATCATGGTAACCAAATTTCAACATTGACAAATATGTTGAATTTGTACCTTAAAACAACGTCAGATCTTCAACGTTATATCCACTATCAGAAAGAAAAAAATGTCTGTGCAGCACCTCCTACTGGAGAATGTATCTATCTACAGCTACCCTTTGGTCTCCCATCCAGGGTTTTAACCAAGCCCAGTCCCGCTTAGTTATGATATTTGTTAGACTATTACCATTGTGCAATGGTGAGAATGATTGTTGAGAGATCTCCACTTAAAAACTAAATAGATTCACTGTTGCTATCAAAGTCATTCCAAAGGGAAGGTTTAACAGGGGAAATTAAATGTGACCATACTTTATCACTCATATATCATCAATGATGCTATTTAGGCCTATACACTGAGTATACCAAACATTAGGAACATCTTCCTTTTGCCCTCAGAACAGCCTCAATTCGTCGTGGCATGGACTCTGTGTAAAGTTGGCTGGATGTCCTTTGCGTGGTGGACCATTCTTGATACACACGGGAAACTGTTGAGCGTGAAAAACCCAGCAACGTTGCAGTTCTTGACAGAAACCGGTGCGCCTGGCACATACTACCATACCCCGTTCAAAGGCACTTAAATATTTTGTCTTGCCCGTTCACCCTCCTAATGGCACACATACACAATCCATTTCTCAATTGCCTAAACGCTTAAAAATCCTTCTTTAACCTGTCTCCTTCCCTTTATCTACACTGATTGAAGTGGATTTAAACAAGTGACATCAATAAAGGATAATAGCTTTCACCTGGATTCACCTGGTCAGTCTATGTCATGGAAAGAGCAGGTGTTCTTAATGTTTTGTATACTCGGTGTATAGCGTTTGCAAAGTAATCAACAGCTATTGATGAAATTCAAACCAGAATTCAACTAAAAATAGACAATACAATAGGCTTAGGGTTTCAAGCTCCGGTTGATTTCAAATGTAATGATATTTAGTGATATTGAATTGTGTTTGGTTGTCAACACAACCAAATATCAACATTCTGCTAGGATAGTCACATCTGCGCAGTCTGGCTTTAATTCTAGTTTGTTTACAAATTCATAGCTTATATGTTGGATTCACGTCTCCATCTCAACCAAAAATATAAGTTAAAGAATAGGACATCTTTTTTTTTTTTTTTTACTGCATTTAAAGTTTGATTTGATTTGATTTAGTCAATCAATCAATCAATCAAATTGTATTCATGAAGCCCTTTTTACATCAGCAGATGTCATAAAGTGCTATACAGAAACCCAGCCCAAAACCCCAAACAGCAAGCAATGCAGCTGTAGTCCTATTCTTTATCTTAGACTTAACTTATTAAAAAAAAAATATTAGATGGAGATGTGAATCCAACATATAAATTATTAATTTGTAGACAAACTGGAATTAAAGCCAGAATGAGTCAGTGGCACAGATGGAACTATCCAAGTAGAAGATAAATGTCCTTCAAATGTTGGTATTTGGTTGCGTTGAACAGAACAGCAATAACACATGAATCTGATGTATAAATAAACAAAACATCTGACATTGTATTCCCATTTGAACTTTAGTGTGCTTTTAAATCAAATCAAATCAAACTTTATTTGTCACATGCGCCGAATACAACAGGTGTAAACCTTACCATGAAATGCTTACAAGCCCTTAACCAACAATGCAGTTCAAGAAAGAGTTAAGATTTTTTTTTCTCCAAATAAACGAAAGTAAAAAATTATAAAAATTAACACAATAAAATAACAATAACGAGGCTATATACAGGGGGTACCGGTTAGTCAAGGTAATTTGGACATGTAGGTAGGGGTAAAGTGACTATACATAGATAATAGACAGCGGGTAGCAGCAGTGTAAAAACAAATGGATGGGGGGGTGTCAATGTAAATAGTCCGGGTGGCCATTTGATTAATTGTTATGGCTTGGGGGTAGAAAGCGCAGTGATAGACAGTTGTGCTTTTAGATGGTTGAAAGCATAGAGATAAATTCAACTAACTTCTGGCTGTCTTTTTGAATGGGTGAATATTGGTTGAAATCTCATTGATCAACGTCTCAACCAAATATGACCCAATTATCCACACTGAAATGACATGGTGTGCCCAGTGGGATGTTTTTTTTAAGGACGGTATCTGATGAACGCCCCTTTTTGCTTTCCAGAGATGAAGCCGTTTCCCTCCCTCCTGGCATTAGGGTTGTGCATGATGTTCAGCCAGCCAGCCCTGTCTACAGAGGAAAGTTTGGGTGGCCCTTTCATTCAAAGTTCAGTGGAGGAGGCAAAGAGACTCGTAGATGAAGCTTACAAGTACTCCAGAGAAAAGTGGGTGAATCTGACAGTTGTCTTTGTAGATAGCAGCACTAGTGTCACTGTGTGCAATTAGCAACATTTTCTCACTCAGTCTAAGAGATGGATTTACTTTCATTTATTTATTACGGTAGTCTTTCTTATTCCTCCTTATTTCCCTTTATTTTACTTTTTGTATTTCCTTTAGAAAATAATAATAGTTTCATAATTTATATTTTATCATTTCAATTTCTAATCATTTCTAATGATTAGGCCATACCCATTTTATGAAATAATTAACATATTTGTTTTAATTTTTAAAGTGAGGCTAGAGAATTTTTTTTGTAGACCCTCATGTTAAGTTCTATAGTAACCTTAGTTCAACACTGAGCAACCTAATCAAGAAATATTAGCCTCTTGAGGCAGCCTTAAAGAGGTATAGTTCAGCCACAATCAGAGAGGAAGTTGTGTATCTCGATATAATTCTTGCCATAACCATGCAATTTTTCAGTACATTTTTCAATTTTTCAGATTTGTATTTGTATTTTATTTTTTAGGAAAGGAAGAGGGGCATCCGTTAAACATTTAATTACATTTGTATGGCCTTAATACTAAATCTGCCTCTACACTGAGTTTTTATTCAACTGCAGGGCCATGTTTCTGTTCATAACTCTGTCAGCTTCTTGTCCATAACTCAGGAGTCTGGAGAGAGTGCGTGGGCAGTCCACCAGGCCATCAGATGTCCTGCGTCTCCTGAAGCAGCCTGCCAGGGACACACGCTCTGCTGTACGGTCTGCAGACTACCTGGAGAACACCCTGAGACTGATCCATGAGAAGGTCCACAGCACGCACAGGTTGCACAAACGCTCGCTCAACGCAACAGGTCAGTCACACACGGTCATACATACCTACACACACATTCACTCTGTGAGAAATTCAGAATTCATATTCACTCAGATATAGACACACAGTGGTAGTAAGTACACATACAACTCTTTCTTATCCCTCGCTCTTGTTTCTCAGACCTGCTCACACCAGAGGAGCTAAACACCATTGTCCGGGTAACTGGCTGTGCAGCTCGTGTCAGCAAACCCTCCTGCCACACCACACCCAATGTTAACAAGTACCGCACAGCAACCAGCGTCTGCAACAACCTGTAAGAGCACCAGGGCTGGCGGGTTGAATACTTTCACACAACAATTTGAAAGCCTTGCACACAGAAGTTGTGTAGGGTGGAATGTAAGGGGATGTTCATGTTCGTGTACACTATGTCTGAGGACTGGCTGAGTGCATAGGCTGCAGGAGATAAGGTCATGTCCCTTGAGTTCCTCAAGTGAGGTTTCTAAATTCTGGTGTGTATTTTCTTCATGCTTATCAGGAATTACCCTCGTCTTGGAGCCTCAAATACACCCTTCACTCGTTGGCTGCCTGCTCAGTATGACGATGGGGTCTCTCAACCCAATGGCTGGGACCGAAACACGCGCTTCAACAACTTTATGCTCCCTCTGGTATGACGAGAAAAAATATATTTGGAATAACTGCTACTATGTCACCACAAGTTATATATAAAGTAACATCATTATATTTATCCTTCTCCCTCTTTCCCTCCTTCCCTCCCTGTGTGCAGGTAAGGGATGTCTCTAACCGTATCCTGGCAACCAATGATGCTGGTGTAGAGAGCGATCACGAGCTCACACACATGGTCACCTTCTTTGGCCAGTGGAACGACCATGACCTGACGTTCACGCCCTTCTCCCCCAGCATCCGCTCCTTCAGCAACGGCCTGGACTGTGACAAGAGCTGTGAACGTTCCGAACCCTGTTTCCCCATCCAGGTCAGTCACAGCTCTCACATCACATCCCACAGACTTACACTTACAGCATGCACAATGACTGCATGCAGTCATCCCTGTATATCTTGCCCTTTTCTACATTCTTACAAAAAAAGGGTTCCAAACGGTTTCTTTGCGGAGGGATAGGGTTCTACCAAGAACCGTTTTGGTCAGAAGAACGGGTTCTTTGATGATTCTTTGGAAGGCAAGAAGGATTATTTGGAAGGCAACGAGGGTTTTACATAGAACCATATATAATATTTCCCAGCATGCTCTATTGCAGAGAGATTTTCAGAATTGTTTGTTTTACTGTAATGTCTGTGTTTTTGGAAGTACATTGATTGGTTGATTAATTTTATGCTACACGAAGATAAATAACATACAGTTTTCTAAACTAATCCAATCTGTTAGTAATTGGATTTATTGCACCCATAGTCTCAGTATTCAACCTTGCCTACCCTGGCAGTCATTCTGAGTGCAGGTTGTGGGTGATTAACAATTCCACTTGTTGTATATCCTAACTCTGGCTGGTCTCCAATAGGAATTACACATCACTTTGCAAGCCAGCATAATGTGACTTTTAGGCCTGATGTGGCCTGTAAACCAGGAGATTCCTAACACTACTGTGTTAGGGTGTAATTAGGCCGTCAAAGAAAGGTCATATGATATACACTGAGTATACCTAACATTAGGAACACCTTCCTAATATTGAGTTGCACTCCCACCCCCTTTTGCCCTCAGAACAGCCTCAATTCGTCAGGCATGGACTCTGCAAGGTGTTGAAAGCATTCCACAGGGATGCTGACCCATGTTGACTCCAATGCTTCCTACAGTTATGTCAAGTTGGCTGGATGTCCTTTGGGTGGTATTTGTATTTGTATTTATTATGGATCCCCATTAGCTGCTGCCAAGGCAGCACTTACTTTTCCTGGGGTCCAGCAAAATGAAGGCTGTTATACAAAACACATTGCAATACATTTACAACAGATTTCACAACACATTAAGTGTGTGCCCTCAGGCCACTACTCTACTACCACATATCTACAACACAAAATCCATGTGTACGTGTGTGTATACTGCGTATGTTATTGTGTGTATGCATGTGTCTATGCCTGTGTGTGTGTCTCTTCACAGTCCCCGTAGATCCATAAGGTGTATTTTTATCTTTTTTTTATTTTTTTATCTGATTCTACTGCTTGCAGCAGTTACTTGATGTGGAATAGAGTTCCATGCAGTCATGGCTCTATGTAGTACTGTGCACCTTCCATAGTCTGTTCTGGACTTGGGGACTGTGAAGAGACCTCTGGTGGCATGTCTTGTGGGGTATGCATGGGTGTCCGAGCTGTGTTAAGTAATACCAAGCCCAATAGACCACAGGTCTGACCAGCTTTTGCTGGGCTCTCTTCTGTAGTAAGGAAGTAATCATATGTTGTGCCAGAGTATAGAAGCACAGCCTTGTGGTTATTTAACAACAATGGGTCGCTGTGTGCCAGTAGTTCAAACAGACAGCACGGTGCATTCAACATGTCAAGGGGGTGTAAAGTCATAACACATACGTTTTTTCCAGCAGCAGACTATGATCGATAATGTCAAAAGCTGCACTAAAGTCTAACAAAACAGCCCCCTCAATCTTTTTATCATCAATTTCTCTCAGCCAATCATCAGTCATTTGTGTAAGTGCTGTGCTTGTTGAATGTCCTTCCCTATCAGCATGCTGAAAGTCTGTTGTCAATTTGTTTAATGTAAAATAGCATTGTATCTGATTAAACACAATTTTCCCCAAAGTTTACTAAGGGTTGGTAATAGGCTGATTGGTGGTGGACCATTCTTGATACACACAGGAAACTGTTGAGCGTGAAAAACCCAGTAGCGTTGTAGTTCTTGACACAAACCGGTTCTAGGTAGAACCATATACATGAGGTTCTTTGAAAAACCCTACATAGAGGGTTCTAGATAGAACGCTCTGCAAATGGTTCTCCCCCGAACCAAAAACAGATCCCCTATGGGGACAAACCGAACAACCCTGTATGGTTCTACTGAGCACCTTTTTTTTTCTAAGAGTGTGTCCATGGTCCATAGATTATTAGGTCTTCAACTTCTGTTGTTTCCTCCATGACCAGATTCCTCCCAGAGACCAACGCTTGCCCACTGGCCCAGACAGCTGCATTCCGGTCTTCCGATCAGCGCCCGTGTGCGGCACAGGAGAGTCTGCTTTCAATTTCGGTGGTGTGGCCAAGAAGAGGGAGCAGATCAATGCTCTCACGGCCTTCCTGGACTTGGGGCAGGTGTACGGCTCTGAGGAGGGGTTGGCGCGTGACCTCCGTGACCTCACCAACGATGGGGGCCTGCTGCGTGTCAACAAAGAGTTCACAGACAACGGGCGCAACCTGCTACCCTTCACGAAAGTGATGGGGAACATGTGTGCCACCCGCCAGAGAGTCACCAACGACACCAATGCCAAGGAGGTGCCCTGCTTCATGGCAGGTTAGCCTTTTAACTTTGTTTCTCTGAAGAGTAGACCATCTTCCTAATTTTAAGTTGCACCCCCTTTTGCCCTCAGAACAGCCTCAATTCAACGGGGCATGGACTCTACAAGGTGTTGAAAGCATTCCACAGGGATGCTGGCCCATGTTGACGCCAATGCTTCCCACAGTTGTGTCAAGTTGACTGGATGTCTGTTTGGGTGGTGGACCATTCTTGATACACACAGGAAAATGTTGAGCGTGAAAAACCCAGCAGCGTCGCAGTTCTTGACACGAATCGGTGCGCCTGGCAATAACTACCGTACCCCGTTCAAAGGCATTTAAATATTTTGTCTTGCCCATTCACCCTCTGAATGGCGCACATACACAATCCATGTCTTAATTGTCTCAAGGCTTAAAAATCATTCTTTAACCTGTCTCTTCCCCTTCATCTACACTGATTGAAGTGGATTTAACAGGTGACATCAATAAGGGATCAAAACGTTCACCTGGATTCACCTGGTCAGTCTATGTTGTGGAAAGAGCAGGTGTCCCTAACATTTTGTACAATCAGTGTATATTTAAGTGAAAGTATATATTTAGGTTATAGGCCCAATGCAGCCGGTTTTTTTCTCAATATCATATAACTTCTGAAAAAATAAAAAAAAGGAAAACTAGCAGTTATTGGCAGAGAGGTTTGGAACTCTCTTTCTTATTGGTCTATTAACTAATCACCAAAACTCAATGCCATCAAAACAGGCGGAAATTTCAGGCAGTCTTTTCAAACAGCTCTTACACTAAAAGGGCATTATCATGTTCACAATTTAACGGTGTGGAAATATATCTAAAACACAGGAAAATCACATTTTTGACTCAATGGGACTAAGGAAGTCTAAGGAACAGAATTTCACAAAGAGAGAGAACTTTAATTAGAGTAATTATTTGACTTTAATGTACAATAGTTGTCTGGATACAGACAAACAATGTGTATTATGTTCATCTCAATCACTATTTGGCTTAACCAGTAAGTCTCTGTCTGCCAGGTGATGTCCGTGTGGATGAGAACATAGCCTTGACATCTATTCACACAATGTTCATGCGTGAGCACAACCGTCTGGCCCGTGCCCTGCGTCGTCTCAACCCACAATGGGATGCTGAGACACTCTATCAGGAGGCCCGTAAGATCATGGGCGCCTACACCCAGGTACCACAAATAGACACATATCACTAATACTCATGGTGTCAGTTCCTTCTCTCCGCTACTTGTCCAGTGCATACTCTCTAACATACACTCTCTTTCCCTTTGCTTCTCATTCTTACACATGGAAATATTCTAGAATATTCTCACAGACACAGCTTCCCTATCACATAGACACCTAAAATTGTGTCTCTCTCACTCTATTCCTCTCAATCCCTCCTAGGTGTTTGTGTTCCGGGACTACCTGCCGCACATCGTGGGCCCAGACATCATGGCCCGCCAGCTCGGCAGTTACCCTGGTTACGATGAGAAGATTGATCCCAGCATTGCCAACGTGTTTGCTACAGCAGCGTACCGCTTTGCCCACCTGGCCATCCAGCCCATGTTGTCCCGCCTGGACAGCAACTACAGGGAAAATGCCAACTTCCCCAGTGTGCCTCTGTTCAAGGCTTTCTTCACCCCCTGGAGGCTGGTGTTTGAGGGTGAGTGGTGGGAGATACTCATAGGGATGCTAATTGACTTTGATGGTGGAAAAGGTTAAACATTTAAATATTCAATTCTCTTTTTGTCCACCTTTAGGTGGTATCGACCCTCTGATCCGAGGTCTGGTGGGTCGGCCTGCTAAGCTGAACACCCAGGATCACATGATGGTGGACGCTCTGAGGGAGAGACTCTTCCAGTTCGTACGACACCTGGCTCTGGACCTGGGCTCCCTCAACATGCAGCGTGGACGTGACCATGGCCTGCTTGGTACACACGTCCCTATACCGCCATTCTGATACCACAGATAAACACATTTCTAACGTTATACTTACAGCTAATCCTTTACATACCTTGCTGAAAAAAACAGCATAGACCAGCCTAAATTTCAAGCTGGTTTCATCCTGGTCTATTCTTATCCATGCTGGTCTTAGCTGGTCAAGCTGGTCTGACCATCATAGTTTAGCTGGTTAGGCTGGTGTGCTGGTGACCAGCTCATACTGGTATGCTGGTGTGCTGGTGACCAGCTCATACTGGTATGCTGGTGTGCTGGTGACCAGCTCATACTGGTATGCTGGTTTGCTGGTGACCATCTTATGCTGGTATGCTGGGGATGCTGGTATGCTTGTGACCAAGCTGGTCCATGCTGGTCTATGCTGGTCCAGCATGCTCTAGCTAGCTGATCAAGCTGGTCTGGCAAAACCACTCCTATCATTATCATATTTCCCAGCATGCTCTATTGCAGTTAGATTTTTAGAATTGTTTGTTTCAATATGTACATTGATTGATTAATGAATGTTATACTACACAAAGATAAATACATTCTAAACTAATCCAATCTGTTAGTTGGACTTATTGCATCTGTTACTGAGATGGTTGTTCCAGTTTAGAGTGTTTAGGTAGTCTCATTTATTAATCTTTCTAACCCGGGAAGTCATTCTGAATGCAGATTGTGGTTGAATAAAAGTTTAAACATTTGGATATCCCCACTCTGGCTGGATTCCAATAGGAATTAAACATCACTTTGCAAGCCAGCATAATGTGACTTGCAGGCCTGATGTGGCCACTGTATTAGGGAAAAACTAGGTCCTCAAAGTAAGCCATTATGATTTATTTAATGTATTGGCTTAAATAATTAAGCAGATTGATGCTGGTTTTGCTGGTGACAAGCATATGGTGGTACACTGGTCACCAGTGTCCAAAACACAGCGAAGGCTGGTCGAAAAATTGCCAAAGACTCTAGTCACCAAGCCATAGACTGTTTATTCTGCTACCATCCGGCAAACGGTACCGGAGCATCGGCTCTCGGACCAACAGGCTCCGAGACAGATTCTACCCCCAAGTCATAAGACTGCTTAATAGCCATAAGACTGCTAAATAGTTCATTAAATGGTTCCCTGACTATCTGCACTGACCCTATCGCACACTCACAAGAATATATATACACATAATATACACACTCACACACACTACACTGACACTCTCACACAAAACCCACACACATTCACACTACATACGCACACACACGTAACAAACACACGCATACGACGCAAACACACACACACATACACACACACTTTTACATTCATCATTTGCTGCTGCTACTCTGTTCTTTATTTACTTTTTATTATTATCTATCCTGATGCCTAGTCACTTTACCCTGCCTTCATCTACATATCTACATCAATTACCTCGTACCCCTGCACATTGATTTGGTACTACTCCCTTTATATACCTCCATTGTTGTGTATTTTATTTTTGTATTTTTACTTTGCATCGTTGTGATGCAAGCATTTCACGGTAAAGTCTACACCCGTTGTATTCGGCACGTGACAAATACATGTTTTATTTTATTTAGATTTTATTACACCAGTGTCCAAAACACAGCGAAGGCTGGTGACCAGCATGACCAGTCTATGCTGTTTTTTTCAGCAGAGTAGATCTATTGACACCAAATCTGTTGGGGAGGAAATATTGCCTACAAGATTAATATTTTTCATTTTTCTCATCCTAAATATAGCTCTATCAATCTGTTCCATGCACTAATTATTTTCTTTCTGTCCCCCAACCTAGGCTACAATGCTTGGCGAAAATACTGTGGACTCTCAACTCCTAAGAACCAGGTTCAGCTGGCTGTGGTTCTGAACAACACAAACCTGGCCCGCAGACTGATGGAGCTCTACGGCACCCCAGCTAACATTGATGTGTGGATGGGGGGCGTGGCTGAACCCTTCGTACGAGGAGGACGCGTCGGGCCTCTCTTCGCCTGCCTCATAGCCACCCAGTTCCAGAGGATCCGCCAGGGAGACAGGTGTGTATGTATGTGTGTTAGAGCCCTGCACAGGGATGAATTTTAAGCCTGAGACGGTCAGGCCCTACCCTACCCAGGCCCGATTGCTTCTGCCAGATTTAAGGCCCTGCCTGAAACCCGAAATCAGAAATAACTTCCTCCATTAGTAAATCCATTAGCTGCTCCTCTCTCTGTCACTTGCTCCCTGCGCGCTGCGCGCTCTGCATGCGCGCTGCTAATGGTGGCTCTGCGTCTGTGATTATCCATAGCAACGGCTCCGCTTGTGCTGCTCTACTAAATGACGAGGCAAAACTCAAGGAACATTATTATTTTCTGTGAAATAATCTCTCCTGTCTTATATTTGACAAGGTTAAAGCACTTCTGACACCATGTTATGATCTTAGTCAGATATAGGGCTGTTACGGTGACCATATTACCGCCACACCAGCGGTCACGAGTCATGAAGGCAGTCAAATTCCATGTGACCAGTCACGGTAATTAGGCTTCTCCAAGCTCTGATGCTGCTGATGGTCATTAGTAGCCTACCAAACTTGCTAACTGCCTGGTACTCAGCATTCTATTGTCCCTCTAATCACTCTGACATCAATGCAAATGTAATCGGAAATCTAATCAAACACTTAATGAGAGCCAATGAGCTCATGTTGCGCAACATTTCTATAGGCTATGCAATTGCGTGAGAAAACAGAGTGATGGCCTCTATTAAAAAGAGGAGGATCCCATCAGCTTTCTATAGGCTTACTATATTTATTTCTCAACTTTCCTAATATTAAGCACATTGCTTTTCTTTACAACAGGAGTATAGCCTACCTGGCTGGTATGAAAATGAACAGCATAGATGACATGTATTTTTTCCCCTGCCCCTGTTTAGAGACAGGTGCATGATAATGGTCCATTCTAAATCAAAACAAATTTCACACATATTATTTAGTATATGTAAAGACAAGATTCAATCAAGAATAGTCTGATGGGTGACAATATTAGCCTATCACTTGTGAATTATATATTATCACTTGTGAATTATGCCTTGTTTTGGGTACTTTTTCATATCATAGTCCCACACCTCATGTAGCCTAGCCCATAGGCCTATATGTTTTAATAAGGTTTGTATCACAACTAAAGTGGCCAAAAAACTTCTTAAAATTAAGCACATTAATCCGCTTTACAATGGGTGTAGAGCCTAACTGGCATAGTTTCAGGTTTGGGGAAGATAATTTTCACAGCAGCAAGATTTGTGACCTGTTGCCACAAGAAAAGGGCAACCAGTGAAGAACAAACACAATTGTAAATACAACCCATATTTATGTTTATTTATTTTCCCTTTTGTACTTTAACTATTTGCACATCTTTACAACACTGTATATAGACATAATATGATATTTGAAATGTCTTTATTCTTTTGGAGTGTAATATTTACTGTACACTTTTTATTACCTTTATTATTGTTTATTATCTATTTCACTTGCTTTGGCAATTCAAGCATATGTTTCCCATGCCAATAAAGCCCCTTCAATTGAAATTGAATTGAGAGAGAGAGAGAGCGAAAGAAGGAGCGTGAGAGAGTGAGAGAAGGAGAGGGAGAGAGAGAGAGAGAGAGAGAGAGAGAGAGAGAGAGAGAGAGAGAGAGAGAGAAGGAGAGGGAGCAAGAGAGAAAGAAAGAAAGAAAGAAAGAAAGAAAGAAAGAAAGAAAGAAAGAAAGAAAGAAAGAAAGAAAGAAAGAAAGAAAGAAAGAAAGAAAGAAAGAAAGAAAGAAAGAAAGAAAGAAAGAAATGGAGAGAGAGAGAGAAATAGAGAGAGTGGTTGTTCCAGCATGTGTTTGTCAGAGTATGCACGTGTCGCTCATATCCCTTTTGCTTGTTGATCCCCAGGCTGTGGTATGAAAACCCAGGCGTCTTTACCTCAGCTCAGAGGGCTGCCCTGAGTCGTGCCTCTTTGGCTCGGATCATCTGTGACAACACTGGCATTACAGTTGTATCCAATGACCCATTCAGAATCCCCGAGGGTAAGAACAGACCCATTAACTGCAACAGTATCCCGCAATTAAACCTTCAAGCCTGGAGGGAGAGACAGCAGAACCAGAACCAGAATCAGGAGGAGGATCAGGCTCAGGAGCAACAGCAACAACAACAGCAGCCTCAGCAGCAGCGGTCGGACCAGGACAACGAGGTAATTGGTTCAACATCAGTTAATAACTCAATACTTCTGCACCGAGGTGACATTTAATCCATCCATAACCCATCCACCGCTTACTGCAAACATCACCCTATTTTTCTGTATTATTTTCTAGATCCCCCTGACGTAAGGCCCCCTGGATCCCAAGGTCCCAGCAGCAACTCCACCCTGCAGCTCTCTGCCTTCTCTGTCCAGCCGGCCGACAACTTCCTCACACTTACAACAGAAACATTACAACACAGAGTCAGGGGTGTTATTTACCACCAGCACCATACCTGGTATCACTACTTTCCCTTCTTCTGCACAGCGGTTCACAGCGTGGACCTGTGGCGTAACAATGAGCTGTGTCAATGGCCTTACGTCAGCCAGCTGATTCTCAGGAAATCTGCTGCACTACTTGCAGCTGGTCAAGGTCAATTAACTAGTAATGCTTCTTGTCATTTTGAACAGGATTTTTAAAAGATTTATTTGCATTCTGCAAACTGATATTTTGGATGTTTTATGTGTTGTTGATTTATTCTATGACAAGAAAATCAAGGAGTGCTGTAAGAATGTGTGTGAAGGAATGCAAACAGAAGAAAAAATTGCAAAAAGTTTAACATTATAAAGTAAATGTATTAGTAAACAGAAAGGGAAACTACTGCTGAATTACTCTATACACACCACCTTACCTCAAAAATATAATTTGTTTATTATCAACAAATGTAACCGTATTAGGTTATATTCGTAGCCTAATGTTCAAGTCAGTTATGATCAGACTTTTTAAATTAAAGATCCTACATGCTTTTTGTACTGCACACAATTTTGACCTGCTAGTGCGGGGGCACTAGCCGTAAGCTAGTAAGCATTTGCCTGTGTTATTTATATATTAGCGACAAAGGTTTGTGAGATGATTGACCTCCCCAAGAAGTAAAACAAATTCAATGTTTTTGTTCCCATAGGCCCACAGATGGAAGCAAAAGTCTGGCTGGTGTTGTACAGAGAAACCGGTCTCGTTTACAATGCTCTCATTAGTGGGTCTGTGGGGACTGGCTCTTATTTTCTCTACATTATAAAATTAGGTTTTTAAATCTGTGGTTACTGAAGGTGAAAAAGTGCCTTTTCTAGTGTTTTCCCTTCCACGCCATCCACACCCTACCTACTCCTGCTACCATCCCCAACCCATCACATGTTACATAGCCTGTCTCTTAATTCATACATCCCTTCCCTTGGCTGAAATGTTCCATTTCGGAAAGAAACGCTGTCCCACGTGAAATCTTTGAATAAAAGTATATTCTGGCGTTCTCTACGTAAGTATTTTATTCTCGTCAACATGCAACTCTTGCAGCACAAACCTCCATGGGGTCTGTAACAGAAACAACTGAATTGGGAGAGAGAATATCATGTCCCTAATGAGGACAATGTAATGTACAGTGTTTGGATTGCACTGCACCATTGCCCCCCTTTGTGGGAATGATTTAGACGAACGGGTCAGTCGCTGAAATGGAAAAGTTTTTATTTGGGTAAAATACTTGATATAGTTTAGCTTTGGTCATACATGATTTTTAACATCACTTTCAGTAACCAAAAGAGAGTTGGCATGAACACAACTAATATATTTGAGAAGGATTTTGAGACTACATGTACAGCTAAAATCACAAGCATACACGGTACAAGTCAAAGTTGTTCTTTATGTCGTTTTTAAATCTGTTTCAACACGTCAGCTCTCATTTTAATCTGATAATTTCCCCAGTACCTTTCTAGGCCAACTTTACTGCTAATATAAAGAATGTCTAGTTTAAATATCTTTGTGTTCTCTTGAGAAATCCCAAGCCACAGGAATGTATTGACTTGGTCTGTAGAGTTCATACTGATTCTGTGTGCAGCAGATAAAAACAGATAAAAATAGCAATGGCAAAATATTCTGTGCAATGTCTGTCTGTGGGAAATGTTATCAGATATTGACACTGTAAATATAGAATATTTACAATTTGATGTTGAAAGCTTTGGGATCATCCATTGTAGCAAAGGCTGCAGGCTCTCAATCTTGGATCGTCAGTCTGAAAAGAGAGTGGACCCACACTTACCTGAGTTGTGTGTGACAGCCAGTTTTCTGAAACAAATACTGTATGTATATAAAATCAACTTACCATCCACTTTGTGAGTAGGTGCTGGGCAAAGCTTCTTACTTCCACAAAAACTTCTGGCAGAAGGACACTGTCTGCGTAAGACAAATTGTATTCCAAGATTTAAACACCTTTGTTCTGTTATGATAATAGTACTATACTTTTTTGTATTTTCTATTGTGTAATGTAGCCTTGAAAAAGAGACCTTCGTCTCAATGGGACTCCCTGCTAAAAGAAAGGTCAAATAAAACTTTGTTAGTTCGTTCAGTAGCCTTACCCCGCATTCCAGGGCAGTCTTGAGGTCTCTGCACCTGTAGCTGGTGCCCAGAGTGCATGGGTCCTCTCCCTGTTTTCCTGCCTCTCTCACTGCCCCACACAGACCCACCCTCTGAGAAACACATGACTTGTGTTACTCTCACAGCCACTTATAGTACATCCCCACCCAGCCCATAGAAACTTGGATTTAAGTGACTTTCATGTGATGATAGTGTGTGGTCGAGTGAATCTAAACATGACACACCTCACACACATTAAGGGCAGACTCTGGTTTACCCAGAACCCCCTTCAGCTGGTGCCCATGGAGCTGGGTGAAGTCGTCACACTGAAAAGAGAAATAAGACATGAGCCCAGAGGCTTCTATAAGGCTCCTATGTGAGATGAGGGGTGATGTAGACCAGGGGGCAGGGCTGACCTTGGGGAGGGTGTTGGGGTGGAGCTGGCAGAGAGAGCCCAGGAAGGAGGCGGTCTGGGGCTCTGAAGCGTTGGAGCCCAGCTTTAGACGAGTCAAAACCGCCAGGGTCAGACAGGAGTCACAGTCAGACAGAGGAGCACTCTCTGAGAAAGCGAGAGAGACGTTTAAAGAGTCATTTAAAAACAGGGAAATATAAAAGAGGAAATGGATAGAGAGAAAAGTGATTATATGGTGATGGTGCAGGGCAGGAAGTGGTCATGAACTCACCCAGGACAGGTGTCTCCATGCCATGACAGACTTGGATGAGGGTGCAGATGGCCTCAGGGGTGACGTAGCTCAGGAGCATGTCCATCAGCATCTTACCATACTTCATTATCACGTTCTCACACTGCTCTCTGTAAGATGAGGGCAGAATGCCACATACCTTCCCCAGCATATCAATCACAGCCATCTGGGAGGGGAAACCGATACAGGGTATTGGGAAAATGAGGGTAAGAGTGTGTGTGTGTTTGTGTGTGTGTGCGCACGTGCATGCCTTAAATAAATAGAATCACTACAGTAATTATATTTCTAAGGCCTCAGTACTTACTTTGGGCAGCCTCCTCTCCAGTAACTTGATGAGATAAACGCAGAAGGTACATTGTGGTGAGAACTGCACCTGGTAGAGAGAAAGAAAACCAGATAAAGACAGACAAACACAGTCAGGTTCAGACAGACAAAAACAGTCAGAGGGACACAGGGAAAAGGTCAGAGAGAGAGCGAGAGAGTATAAGCCTTGTTCTTTCTGTCTCACCTTTGTCATTGTCATGGCTGACTTCAGACCATCTTGAATCTGATAGGTCAGCAGGTCGTGCTGCTGGCGGTCTGACTGGGAGCCACACAGTCCCAATACGGAGCACACCTGAGCTGGTTTCTGTGGGAGAGGAGAGAAGCTTAATTCAGGCTCATTCAGTCAGAATTATTTTAAGAAGTACAAACTAGGATCTTTCTCAACCTCCCACAGACACTTACGACGAAGCTGGTCAAGAAGGTGATGGACAGGGGGAGGTTCTTATCCACCTGCTCCCGGCACAGTTTAGGTGCTGCAGGGCCTGGTATGTGGTCACACAATTTCTCCAGCTCGCTCCTGATCTTGGTCTGGGGATGGAGGAGTGGCAGAGGCAGTTGAAATCATTTTGTGATGCATAAAGTAAATTGTGTTCTACAATCATTAACACGTATTAAAGAATTTATTGAAAGCTACAGTAAAATAATTTTATTTTAGCCTACCACTAGTTTGTTGGGCCACTGATTGTGTTTAAGATGAACTTTTCACAGGTGACTTGACAGACCAAAGTGCATGACCAGCTTCAGAGGAAAGGGGAACTCATTTGTAAGAAATACTTCTATAGTTTATTTTCATGTTAAGAAAGAAAACAGAAAGTGTCTCTCTAATTCAACAGCAGTGCATAACAGAAACACACACATACTGTACCACTTCTACTGTTGAGTGAGGGTTTGAGATGGGCATTGTATGGGTGTTACAGGTGAAAACCATGTCAGGAACTGAAAGTCTGTGTTTCCTTCTGGTTTGCGCAAAATAAACCTCTAGGCTCTATCCACAGCCTTACTTCGACAACCAGGAAGAAAAACTGACTCAGGTGAATGGACATCATAATGCAAATATTAGCGATGGATGTTTATGGGTGTTTTTATGAATGATGAAATGTATGGTATGTATGGTTCAGGGGTGTTCTGCTGATTTATTCACCTGCATGTCCGGACTGGAGAGAAGGTCTGTCAGGAGTTCAATTATTTTGGTACAGTCCTGGCAGTTGTCCCATTGCTGAGCGGAGGAGAGGAAAAGAGAAGAATGCTAACAAAAAGTTGTGGTGGGATACTGAGGAAAATACCTCAATTTATTCTACTCAGTATATACTGTAAGTGAAAGTTTATATTATTCCTGAAATGGTACTGCCTGAAAAGCAGTGTTGGATTTTGATTAACTGTTCTTTTGTGTTGCAAAACAGTTTTCTACCTTCTTTTACAAGAAAACAGAAATGAAATTGACTCTGTTTTTAATTACCCCATGGTTTGGGGCTGTGGTGGCTATTGAAGTTAAGTTTATTTTGGATGAGAGGGGGTTGTAGTTTCTTGGGGCATAGTACGCTGATCTTGAAACTAATGCTTAGCTATTTTTAAACGTTCAATTTAGCATTTATTATATTATGGGAATTCCATAATGACTGCATATGAACTAATCTGATTGATAATGCTATTGATACTTTATTTGATTCAAATATATATATACTTATATATGTGCCTTCAGAAAGTATTCACACCCCTTTACCCTTTCCACATTTTGTTGTGTTACAGCCTGAATTGAAAATTGATTACACTGAGATTAGGTGTCACTGATCTACACACAATAATACCCCATAATGTCAAATTGGAATTTTGTTTGTAGAAAATGTGAGAAATGTATTTTAAAAAATGAGAAGCTGAAACATCTTGAGTCAATACATTTAAGCCTAAATAAGTTCAGGAGTAAAAATGTGCTTAACAAATCGCATAAAAAGTTGCATGGACTCATTCCGTGTTAAATAATAGTGGTTAACATGATTTTTTAAAGCCTATCCCATCTCTGTACCCCACACATACAATTATCTTTAAGGTCCCTCAATTAAGTAGTGAATTTCAAGCACAGATTCAAGCACAAAAAACAGAAGGGCACTGATCGGTAGATGTGTAGAAAATACAAAAAGAATACGCTGAATATCCCTTTAAGCATGGTAAAGTTATTAATTAGGCTTTGGGTGGTGTCTCAATACACCCAGTCACTACAAAGATACAGGCGTCCTTCCTAACTCAGTTGATGGAGAGGAAGGAAACTGCTCAGGGATTTGATCATGAGGCCAATGGTGATTTTAAAACAGTTACCGAGTTTTATGGTTGTGATATGAGAAAACTGAGGACAGATCAACAACATTGTAGTTACTCCCCAATACTAATCTAAATGACAGAGTGAAAAGAAGTAAGCTTGTACAGAATAAAACAATTTCCAAAACATGTATCCTGTTTGCAACAAGGCACTTAAGTAATGCTGTGAAAAAATTTGGCAAATAAATGAACTTTTTGCCCTGAATATAAAATCATTACAGTGCCTTGCAAAAGTATACATCCCCCTTGGCGTTTTTCCTATTTTGTTGCATTACAACTTGTAATTGAAATTTATTTTTATTTGGATTTCATGTAATGGACATACACAAAATAGTCCAAATTGGTGAAGTGAAATGAAAAAAATAACTTGTTTCATAAAATTCTAAAAAATAAATAACGGAAAAGTGGTGCATATGTATTCACTCCCTTTGCTATGAAGCCCCTACATAAGATCTGGCGCAACCAATTACCTTCAGAAGTCACATAATTAGTGAAATAAAGTCCACCTGTTTGCAGTCTAAGTGTCACATGATCTGTCACATTATCTCAGTATATATATACCTCTTCTGAAAGGCCCCAGAGTCTGCAACACCACTAAGCAAGGGGCACCACCAAGCAAGCGGCACCATGAAGACCAAGGAGCTCTCCAAACAGGTCAGGGACAAAGTTGTGGAGAAGTACAGATCAGGGTTGGGTTATAAAAACATATCAGAAACTTTGAAGATACCACGGAGCACCATTAAATCCATTATAAAAAAATTGAAAGAATATGGCACCACAACAAACCTGCCAAGAGAGGGCCGCCCACCAAAACTCACGGACCAGGCAAGGAGGGCATTAATCAGAGAGGCAACAAAGAGACCAAAGATAACCCTGAAGGAGCTGCAAAGCTCCACAGGACCACTTTAAGCCGTACACTCCACAGAGCTGGGCTTTACGGAAGAGTGGCCAGAAAAAAGCCATTGCTTAAAGAAATAAAGAAGCAAACATGTTTGGTGTTCGCCAAAAGCCATGTGGGAGACTCCCCAAACATATGGAAGAATGTACTCTGTTCAGATGAGACTAAAATTGAGCGTTTTGGCCATCAAAGAAAAACACTATGTCTGGCGCAAACCCAACACCTCTCATCACCCAGAGAACACCATCCCCACAGTGAAGCATGGTGGTGGCAGCATCATACTGTGGGAATGTTTTTCATTGGCAGGGACTGGGAAACTGGTCAGAATTGAAAGAATGATGGATGGCGCTAAAACAGGGAAATTCTTGAGGGAAACCTGTTGAGACTGGGATGGAGGTTCACCTTCCAGCAGGACAATGACCCTAAGCATGCTGCTAAAGCAACACTCGAGTGGTTTAAGGGGAAACATTTAAATGTCTTGGAATGTCCTAGTCAAAGCCCAGACCTCAATCCAATTGAGAATCTGTGGTATGACTTAAAGATTGCTGTACACCAGCGGAACCCGTGAAGAATGGGCAAAAACCCAGTGGCTAGATGTGCCAAGCTTATAGAGACATACCCCAGGAGACTTGCAGCTGTAATTGCTGCAAAAGGTGGCTCTACAAAGTATTGACTTTAGGGGGGTGAATAGTTATGCATGCTCAAGTTTTCAGTTTTTTTTGTCTTATTTCTTGTTTATTTCACTTTTATTTTATTTTGCATCTTCAAAGTGGTAGGCATGTTGTGTAAATCAAATGATACAAACCCCCCAAAAATCATTTTTAATTCCAGGTTGTGAGGCAAGCCACTGTATGTTTGGGGCAAATCCAACACAACACATCACGGATTACCACTCTTCATATTTTCAAGCATGGTGGTGGCTGCATCATGTTATAGGTATGCTTGTCATCAGCAAGGACTAGGGAGTTTCTTAGGATTAAAAAAAAAACGGAATAGAGCTAAGTACAGGAAAATCCTAGAGGAAAACCTGGTTCAGTCTGCTCCCAACAGACACTGGGAGACGAATTCACCTTTCAGCAGGACAATAACCTAAAACACAAGGCTAAATCTACACCGGAGTTGCTTACCAAGACGACATTGAATGTTCATGAGTGGCCTAGTTACAGTTTTAACTTCAATTGGCTTGAAAAGCTATGGCAAGACATGAAAATGGCTGTATAGCAATGATCAACAATCAACTTGACAGAGCTTGAAGACTTTTTAAAAGAATAATGGGCAAATATTGTACAATCCAGGTGTGGAAAGCTCTTAGAGACTTACAGCTGTAATGGCCGCCAAAGCTCCAACAGTGCTTCTACTAAGTATTGACTCAGGGGTGTGAATACTTATATACATTTCTAAAAACATGTTTTCACTTTGTCATTATGGGGTATTGTGTGTAGATGGGTGAGATTATTATTTTTTAAATCCATTTTGAGTTCAGGCTGTAACACAACAAAATGTGGAATAAGTCAAGGGGTACGAATACTTTCTGAAGGCACAGATCCTTTCAAGCTGACAGAGCTTGAGAGAATCTGCAGAGAAGAATGGGAGAAACTCCTCAAATACAGGTGTGCCAAGCTTGTAGCGTCATACCCAAGAAGACTCAAGGCTGTAATCGCTGCCAAAGGTGCTTCAACAAAGTACTGAGTAAAGGGTCTGAATACTTATGTAAATGTGATATTTATATTGTTGCATTTGTGCAAGTTTTCAGACCCCTTGACTTTTTCCACATTTTGTTACATTACAGCCTTATTCTAAAATGGATTAAATTGTTTTTTCCCTCATCAATCTACACACAATACCCCATAATGACAAAGCAAAAACAGGTTTTTAACTGTGGGACCTTATATAGACAGGTGTGTGCCTTTCCAATCAATTGAATTGACCACAGGTGGACTCCAATCAAATTTCGAGTATCAAGCAAAGGGTCTGAATTGTTATGTAAATAAGGTATTTCTGTTTTTTATTTTTTTATACATTTGCTAAAATGTCTAAAAACCTGTTTTCGCTTTGTCATTATGGGGTATTTTGTGTAGATTTTAGCATAAGACTGTAACGTAACAAAATGCGGACAAAGTCAAGGGGTCTGAATACTTTCCGAATGCTATATATATACAGTACCAATCAAAGGTTTGGACACACCTACTCATTCAAGGGTTCTTATTTATTTTGACTGTTTTTCACATTGTAGAATAATAGTGAAGACATCAAAGCTATGAAATAACACATATGGAATCATGTAGTAACCAAAAAAGTGTTAAAGAAATCAAAATATATATATATACTTCAAATAGCCACCCTTTGCCTTGATGACAGCTTTGCACACTCTTGGCATTCTCTCAACCAGCTTCACCTGGAATGCTTTTCCAACAGTCTTGAAGATGTTACCACATATGCTGAGCACTTGTTGGCTGCTTTTCCTTCACTCTGCCATCCGACTCAGCCCAAACCATCTCAATTGGGTTGAGGTCGGGGGATTATGGAGGCTAGGTCATCTGATGCAGCACTCCATCACTCTCCTTCTTGGTAAAATAGCCCTTTCACAGCCCAGAGGTGTGTTGGGTCATTGTCCTGTTGAAAAACAAATTATAGTCCCACTAAGCCCAAACCAGATGGGATGGCATATCGCTGCAGAATGCTGTGGTAGCCATGCTGGTTAAGTGTGCCTTGAATTCTAAATAAATCACAGACAGTGTCACCAGCAAAGCACCCCCACACCATAACACCTCCTCCATGCTTTACGGTGAGAACTACACATGCGGAGATCATCCGTTCATCCACACCGCGTCTCCCAAAGACACGGCGGTTGGAACCAAAAATCTCAAATTTGGACTCCAGACCAAAGGTCTAATGTCCATTGCTCATGTTTCTTGGCCCAAGCAGGTCTCTTCTTCTTATTGGTGTCCTTTAGTAGTGGTTTCTTTGCAGCAATTCGACCATGAAGGCCTGATTCACACAGTCCCCTCTGAACAGTTGATGTTGAGATGTGTCTGTTACTTGAACTCTGTCAAGCATTTATTTGGACTACAATTTCTGGCTGGTAACTCTAATGAACTTATCCTCTGCAGCAGAGGTAACTCTGGGTAAAGTAAAAGTGGTTATCCCACTGGCTATAGGGTGAATGCATCAATTTGTGAGTCGCTCTGGACTAGAGCGTCTGCTAAATGACGTAAATGTGCCCTTGAGCAAGGCACTTAACCCTAATTGCTCCTGTAAGTCGCTCTGGATAAGAGCGTCTGCTAAATGACTTAAATGTAAATGTAAATGTTAAAGTAATGATGGACTGTCATTTCTCTTTGCTTATTTGAGCTGTTCTTGCCATAATATGGTCTTATACCAAATGAGGCTATCTTCTGTATAACCCCCCCCCCCCATCATGAGGAAGGAAAATTATGTGGATATATTGAAGCAACATCTCAAGACATCAGTCAGGAAATTAAAGCTTGGTCGCAAATGGGTCTTCCAAATGGACAATGACCTCAAGCATACTTCCAAAGTTGTGGCTTAATGGCTTAAGGACAACAAAGTCAAGGTATTGGAGTGGCCATCACAAAATTCACACCACTTATTGTAGGAAGCTTGTGGAAGGCTACCCGAAACGTTTGACCCAAGTTAAACAATTTAAAGGTAATGCTACCAAATACTAATTGAGTGTATGTAAACTTCTTACCCACTTGGAATGTGATGAAAGAAAGAAAAGCTGAAATAAATCATTCTCTCTACTATTATTCTGACATTTCACATTCTTAAAATAAAGTGGTGATCCTAACTGTCCTAAGACAGGGAATTTTAAATCTCAGGAATTGTGAAAAACCTGGTCATTTTTTCCCCATATTTGTTAGCTTTCTGAATCTGCTTTGAACCTTGCCAGTTTGTTGTTAGTTGGCAGCACAATATGTTGCATACACAGGTATGGCTATATTTTGGGGTTTTTGTTTCCAAAGAACAATAGTTCTTACGTTCAGCTTGTCCCAGACGTTTTGTGTTTCCTCCCCAGCGACAACCCTCGCCAAAGCTGTGGAAAGATGATAAAAAAATGTCTCCATTGAATACTCCATTTATGGTTCTAAATGTCTCATGAACACGATTCTATATTTTTATTACATATTTAATTGAATTAAAACATTAATTTATATGTCAATGTCCATTGAATAAAAAATACTATAACATCACATTCATAGAGTAAACAACCTAAAATGTGTGCTATTGTATAGCGGACTCGTACCTGTGGTCTGGTAAGCAATTAAGACAGCGAATACAAGCTTGAAAAATGCCATCATAAGTCAGTCTCTCTCTTAAAGACTCTACTTGGAAAATGAATACCTGCTCAACGCAGAACTGGGGTATAGAGGGGGGCGTACCTACCACAGAAAGCCCTCGCCAATCAGAGCTTGACAGAAAAGTGTGATAAGCTATTTGTATTCTCTTTGGTATTGCGAACTGAGTTGTACAAATGTAATGTGGGTCCCAATTCAATATAAGCTGTAATTTTTGTTTCAGTTAAGTATCTGGATCCTCTAACAAAACCCGTTTACAACTACACATCCCTGACTGAATGCTTGAAAGGGATAGGGTCAAGGTTAGATTTAGGTAAGGTGAATACGATTTTGGAAGTTTGTGAATTTTGTAAATGTTTTATTTTGTTGGGAATGACTGAATCCTTTAAGAATTGGAGATGACACTTGAAGTGCATACAATTAAGGTAAACAAATGTAGTTTTGTTTGAACTTTGATCAACTCTGGTTGCCATGACAAATGCAAAATAAAATACCTTCAAATTATTTTATAAGAAGTTTTACAAGAGATGCATAGGAGCATCATTGACTAATGCTGGTGGTAGGTTGAATTATGGTCAATTTAGTCTATTCAACAGCACCTCAGTGCCACATGATGTTATTGCCACAGGTAGGATGTTGTGTCAGGTTGAGGTTGGCTGCGGAGGACTGAAGTGATGCTCTCTGCCGGTCTGATGAAAGGTATGCTCCCTCTGGTGATCACTACTAGTAGCGCACCAGGAAAACTACTTGTTTCTAAGTAATGCTATATACTGTAATAAAGCCATAATCAGTTATTGAAAGGTCATAAACCGTTGATGTGATATCATGTCAAACAACAATGCCATCATGGAAGGATATTCTGTTTTTTTCTCTGAATTCATATTGAGCTAAAGGAAAAGCGAGTATGAACTTTAAAGGATAGAAAATATTACAATAAATGGATATGTCTCACTTGATGCCTGATGTTCTTTGAAGTGTCTTAATTTACAGTATTTGCTATTGGGGAGAATTTCTTATGGACCTATGATGTGAGACCAAATTATGAATTCTAAATAGACCTACCCAACCACTATACAACAGGGTTGTTTACACACCTTATGTAGTTCCAGTTGCATGGAGGATTAAAAACTCAAGATGCTCCCACACTGGCATTCTTGTATGCTCCACAATGTTTTGCTGAAAATAAATGTTTTGGGTCAATAGACCTTCATCAGGATTTACAGAAAGGTGTGTCTTTGGCTTTATGTCAAAACTGCTCCTTACACTAACCATAATCTCCATAAAGAGGATTTATTTGACTGGCCCTGAACAAAGACACTCCTTTCGGTCATCACTGAATGCCCAGGCCAGCCATTACACAGTCATAAACCATGCATGTCAGTTCCTGGAGGCAGTGATTGCGTCAGCTTTACGGTAAGTTGCCAATTAAGTTATAGTCTATATATCCGGGACAACTAAGATCACAGCAGCTATGGTGGCTGGGCCTCAGTATCTCTCTCTATTATATTTCAAACGTATATTGCAGGGGGGTTTGTCTTCTTTAAAAAAATTTGCATAATAAGATAAGAAATGTGTTCAGTTATGATATTCAATTAGAAATCAGACCTGCATGGGTTCAAATACATGTGTATTTGAGTATTTTCAAATAATGTGGCCCGAATCAACTATTTCTATTGGAAGTATTTTAAAATATTTTAAAATAATGTCCTATAAATAGCATACTATTTGAAACTATTTCCAAATACGTTATTTCAAATACCAAACAGAACTGGGTTCAAATGGATGAAGTATTTAAATACTATTTGAAAATACACTTCTTTTCTGATAAATCCCAATACTTTCAAAGTGTATTTCCAAATACATTCCAATACTCAACTACTTGTATTTTCAAAGAGAAAATATCAAAATAATTTCTTCCAAATGTCTTTTAATGTATTTGAAATACCCTTAATCGTATTTGAACCCAGGTCTGATTAGAATATAAACTATTATAGTTTATGTCCATTTATTGAGGCTGTACTCAGGGGCACTTCCTCATTGTATAACCATGGCTTATATGGTGATTATTATTGTTGTGCAACAGGATAGGTGAAGAGCTTGTTACAAAATGAGATAAAACAAGATCAATGAGCAAGAAGTAGCCAATAAATATGACATGTATCACACTAATGACCCACTTATTGGGCCTTACCTCAAGTATAGTTCAAGGTATTTACATTGATTCTTGATATCACTTTGAGCTGAAACCAAGGTGCAAGAAACCAAATATGTTTTATCCCCCATATGGCTGGATGCTGAGAGGACTGAATAGGCCATGGAAGCATATGGCCTAATGGTGTAGAGGCTAGGGGCACCTAAGTGCTCAACAGTCTGCCAGCCTCTCACCACTAGTGAAATCATGTGGCCTCTAATTAGTTTTCTCTGTGTCATGGTATCGGCAAACGAGAAACCATTTCTTGGTAAACCTGTCTAAAACCTTAAAGGTAATTTCCGGTACTGACTGGCTAAACACTTTCCTGTATGGGCCTTGTAGGCTATTACAGAAGGAAACATAGTTTTCCCAGTTATATTTCTGTTAGTGGATATGCAAAAAGCGGGTTCTGAGGATCCCGAATGCAACAGTGACACAAAAGACTCATGACAGCATTGTGCCATAGAGGCTGGCGAACTTGACAGAATGGCATGCCCCAGGAAACTCTGCGTGTTGCAACCATGCTCTTATGTGTCTGTCTCATGGGCAGGTCCAAGCAATTAGTAATCAGCCATGCAAAACAAAACTATATTTTGGTCTATGTGTTCAGAAACAGGTGATACTGCAGTATCAATCATGGAACACACATCATCATCCAAGGTAAAATATTACCTAGGGCTTTTCTATTCCCTTTCCTCATTCCACAAAGAACAACACAAAATAGCATTAAGGTTGTGTTGCATACAAGGAAGTTCTCTATGCAAATGCACTGCATCAACACATTGTTAAGATCGCATCAATGGCACTCCCTGAAACAAGGAAGAATGATTGTGAATTTCTAAACCAGTTCCAAAGCTTTTGTATGGCTGTTTTATTTCAAATGAGTAATGTTAAGAGTTAATGACCTTACTTTTTTACTCAGAAACTTCCCTATGGAGTTTTCTCAAATAACAGTTATTGGCACCCTATGGGGTTCTTTTCTTCATATGCATCATTCTTTTGATGCCAAACCCACCACTGGTGTGCGTGGCCAAAGAGCTCTATTTTCATGTCATCCAACAAATGTCACTGCCTGGAGTATGTTAAACAGCATTGGCACTTGGATTGGAACCGGTGCAATGGTCAGATGACATGAAAATAGAGCTCTTTGGCCACACACACCAGTGGTGGGTTTCGCATCAAAATAATGATGCATAGGCAGAAAATAACCCCAAACCTACTGTAAAATATGGTGGTGGATCTTTGATGTTATGGGGCTATTTTGCTTCCACTGGTCCTGGGACCCTTGAACTTTATCCAGTACAAGGACATTTTTGCCAAAAACCTGGTTGCCTCTTCTATGAGGCTGAAACTAAGTGGATCTTCCAGCAAGACAATAACCACAAGCACACATCAAAATCCATAAAGAAACGGTTAATTGACCACAATATCAACATTTTGCAATGGTCATCTCAATCTCCGGACTTAAACCCCATTGAAAACCTGTGGTTTGAATTGAGAAGGACAGAAAGATCTAGAAAGATTCTGAATGGAGGAATGGTCTAAGATCACTCCCAATGTATTCTCTAATATCATAAAACATTTGAGAAAAAGTCTCAGTCACGTTAACCTCGCAAGGTGAGGTACAGTGCTATGAAAAAGTATTTGCCCCCTTTCTAATTTTCTCTACTTTTGCATATTTGTGATACTGAATGTTATCAGATCTTCAACCAAAACCTAATATTAGATAAAGGGAACATAAGTGAACAAATAACACAACAATTACATATTTATTTCATTTATTTCATAAACAAAGTTATGCAACTTTTTGGAACCATGTTGTCCAAAAAGTTATACTTTTGAATCATCTGTCCATAGAACGTTCTTCCAAGTGTCTTGATGATCATCCAGGTGCTTTTTGGCAAACTTGAGTCAACTTTTTGGACGAGATGGGTCCCATTATGCCTGGCGAAAACCAAACACTGCATTCCACAGTAAGAACATCATACCAAAGGTCAAGCATGGTGGTGGTGGTGTGATGGTTTGGGGATGCTTTGCTGCCTCAGGACCTGGACGACTTGCCTTAATAGAAGGAACCATGAATTCTGCTCTGTATCAGAGAATTCTACAGGATGTCAGACCATCCGTCTGTGAGCTGAAGCTGAAGCACAGCTGGGTCATGCAGCAAGACAATGATCCAAAACACACAATCAAGTCTACATGAAAATTGCTAAAAAGCAACAAATTGGACGTTTTGGAATGGCCTAGTCAAAGTCCAGACCTAATCCCAATTGAGATGTTGTGGCAGGACTTGAAATGAGCAGTTCATGCTTGAAAACCCACACGTCACTGAGTTAAAGCAGTTCTGCATGGAAGAGTGGGCCAAAATTCCTCCACAGCGACGTGAGAGACTGATCAACAACTACAGGAAGCATTTGAAGGTGAGAGTAAAGTCATTTATTTATGGTAAATGAAATGCAATTTTTGTTGATGGCTCCACATTATCAGACAAATCAAGGGCAGACTTCTCGGAAGGAATAAGGAAATATATTCACAGTCAGACATCTGAGAAATGACATGACAGTGGGCGAGGCTTTGCAAGATTGACTATATATAAAATATAGAGAGAGCACCATACATCTTCAGACAAGAGTTGACTTCTCAACAAGACTTCACAACAACAGTTCTTAAAACAGAGGTAAGACAATTTTATACACTTTTATTCACTATGTTTCTCTTGTCTTGTCTGATAATCAGGTTACATTTTTGTTTTTCTATTATCCATAGTAATTCTGACCCCTGCATGAATGTGTTATTAATGTTAATATTGCGTGCAAAAGTATTTTGTGAATTTCTCTCACACAATCTGAAAAACCGCTATGCACAAAAAGATGTGCACATTACATTTAAGAGAGCAGCATCCCACTGGGCACAAACTGTTGAATCAACATTGTTTCAACGGAAATACATACACTGTTATTTTGAGGGTGAAATTTCAACCACATGATTATGTCATCATGGTAACCAAATTTCAACATAGACAAATATGTTGAATTTGTACCTTAAAACAACATCAGATCTTCAACATTATCCACTATCAGAAAGAAAAAAATGTCTGTGCAGCACCTCCTACTGGAGAATGTATCTATCTACAGCTACCCTTTGGTCTCCCATCCAGTGTTTTAACCAAGCCCAGTCCCGCTTAGTTATGATATTTGTTAGACTATTACCATTGTGCAATGGTGAGAATGATTGTTGAGAGATAGATTCACTGTTGCTATCAAAGTCATTCCAAAGGGAAGGTTTAACAGGGGAAATTAAATGTGACCATACTTTATCACTCATATATCATCAATGATGCTATTTAGGCCTATACACTGAGTATACCAAACATTAGGAACACCTTCATTTTGCCCTCAGAACAGCCTCAATTCATCGTGGCATGGACTCTGTGTAAAGTTGGCTGGATGTCCTTTGGGTGGTGGACCATTCTTGATACACACGGGAAACTGTTGAGCGTGAAAAACCCAGCAACGTTGCAGTTCTTGACAGAAACTGGTGCGCCTGGCACATACTACCATACCCCGTTCAAAGGCACTTAAATATTTTGTCTTGCCCGTTCACCCTCCTAATGGCACACATACACAATCCATTTCTCAATTGCCTAAACGCTTAAAAATCCTTCTTTAACCTGTCTCCTTCCCTTTATCTACACTGATTGAAGTGGATTTAACAAGTGACATCAATAAAGGATAATAGCTTTCACCTGGATTCACCTGGTCAGTCTATGTCATGGAAAGAGCAGGTGTTCTTAATGTTTTGTATACTCGGTGTATAGCGTTTGCAAAGTAATCAACAGCTATTGATGAAATTCAAACCAGAATTCAACTAAAAATAGACAATACAATAGGCTTAGGGTTTCAAGCTCCGGTTGATTTCAAATGTAATGATATTTAGTGATATTGAATTGTGTTTGGTTGTCAACACAACCAAATATCAACATTCTGCTAGGATAGTTACATCTGCGCCACTGACTTAGTCTGGCTTTAATTCTAGTTTGTTTACAAATTCATAGCTTATATGTTGGATTCACGTCTCCATCTCAACCAAAAATATAAGTTAAAGAATAGGACAACATCTTTTTAAATTTTTTTTACTGCATTTAAAGTTTGATTTGATTTGATTTAGTCAATCAATCAATCAATCAAATTGTATTCATGAAGCCCTTTTTACATCAGCAGATGTCATAAAGTGCTATACAGAAACCCAGCCCAAAACCCCAAACAGCATGCAATGCAGCTGTAGTCCTATTCTTTAACTTAGACTTAACTTTTTTTTTTTTAATATTAGATGGAGATGTGAATCCACATATAAATTATTAATTTGTAGACAAACTGGAATTAAAGCCAGATTGAGTCAGTGGCACAGATGGAACTATCCAAGTAGAAGATAAATGTCCTTCAAATGTTGGTATTTGGTTGCGTTGAACAGAACAGCAATAACACATGAATCTGTTGTATAAATAAACAAAACATCTGACATTGTATTCCCATTTGAACTTTAGTGTGCTTTTAAATCAAATCAAATCAAACTTTATTTGTCACATGCGCCGAATACAACAGGTGTAGACCTTACCATGAAATGCTTACAAGCCCTTAACCAACAATGCAGTTCAAGAAAGAGTTAAGATTTTTTTTCTCCAAATAAACGAAAGTAAAAAATTATAAAAATGAACACAATAAAATAACAATAACGAGGCTATATACAGGGGGTACCGGTTAGTCAAGGTAATTTGGACATGTAGGTAGGGGTAAAGTGACTATACATAGATAATAGACAGCGGGTAGCAGCAGTGTAAAAACAAATGGATGGGGGGGTGTCAATGTAAATAGTCCGGGTGGCCATTTGATTAATTGTTATGGCTTGGGGGTAGAAAGCGCAGTGATAGACAGTTGTGCTTTTAGATGGTTGAAAGCATAGAGATAATTTCAACTAACTTCTGGCTGTCTTTTTGAATGGGTGAATATTGGTTGAAATCTTATTGATCAACGTCTCAAACAAATATGACCCAATTATCCACACTGAAATGACATGGTGTGCCCAGTGGGATGTTTTTTTTAAGGACGGTATCTGATGAACGCCCCTTTTTGCTTTCCAGAGATGAAGCCGTTTCCCTCCCTCCTGGCATTAGGGTTGTGCATGATGTTCAGCCAGCCAGCCCTGTCTACAGAGGAAAGTTTGGGTGGCCCTTTCATTCAAAGTTCAGTGGAGGAGGCAAAGAGACTCGTAGATGAAGCTTACAAGTACTCCAGAGAAAAGTGGGTGAATCTGACAGTTGTAGATAGCAGCACTAGTGTCACTGTGTGCAATTAGCAACATTTTCTCACTCAGTCTAAGAGATGGATTTACTTTCATTTATTTATTACGGTAGTCTTTCTTATTCCTCCTTATTTCCCTTTATTTTACTTTTTGTATTTCCTTTAGAAAATAATAATAGTTTCATAATTTATATTTTATCATTTCAATTTCTAATCATTTCTAATGATTAGGCCATACCCATTTTATGAAATAATTAACATATTTGTTTTAATTTTTAAAGTGAGGCTAGAGAATTTTTTTTGTAGACCCTCATGTTAAGTTCTATAGTAACCTTAGTTCAACACTGAGCAACCTAATCAAGAAATATTAGCCTCTTGAGGCAGCCTTAAAGAGGTATAGTTCAGCCACAATCAGAGAGGAAGTTGTGTATCTCGATATAATTCTTGCCATAACCATGCAATTTTTCAGTACATTTTTCAATTTTTCAGATTTGTATTTGTATTTTATTTTTTAGGAAAGGAAGAGGGGCATCCGTTAAACATTTAATTACATTTGTATGGCCTTAATACTAAATCTGCCTCTACACTGAGTTTTTATTCAACTGCAGGGCCATGTTTCTGTTCATAACTCTGTCATCTTCTTGTCCATAACTCAGGAGTCTGGAGAGAGTGCGTGGGCAGTCCACCAGGCCATCAGATGTCCTGCGTCTCCTGAAGCAGCCTGCCAGGGACACACGCTCTGCTGTACGGTCTGCAGACTACCTGGAGAACACCCTGAGACTGATCCATGAGAAGGTCCACAGCACGCACAGGTTGCACAAACGCTCGCTCAACGCAACAGGTCAGTCACACACGGTCATACATACCTACACACACATTCACTCTGTGAGAAATTCAGAATTCATATTCACTCAGATATAGACACACAGTGGTAGTAAGTACACATACAACTCTTTCTTATCCCTCGCTCTTGTTTCTCAGACCTGCTCACACCAGAGGAGCTAAACACCATTGTCCGGGTAACTGGCTGTGCAGCTCGTGTCAGCAAACCCTCCTGCCACACCACACCCAATGTTAACAAGTACCGCACAGCAACCAGCGTCTGCAACAACCTGTAAGAGCACCAGGGCTGGCGGGTTGAATACTTTCACACAACAATTTGAAAGCCTTGCACACAGAAGTTGTGTAGGGTGGAACGTAAGGGGATGTTCATGTTCGTGTACACTATGTCTGAGGACTGGCTGAGTGCATAGGCTGCAGGAGATAAGGTCATGTCCCTTGAGTTCCTCAAGTGAGGTTTCTAAATTCTGGTGTGTATTTTCTTCATGCTTATCAGGAATTACCCTCGTCTTGGAGCCTCAAATACACCCTTCACTCGTTGGCTGCCTGCTCAGTATGACGATGGGGTCTCTCAACCCAATGGCTGGGATCGAAACACGCGCTTCAACAACTTTATGCTCCCTCTGGTATGACGAGAAAAAATATATTTGGAATAACTGCTACTATGTCACCACAAGTTATATATAAAGTAACATCATTATATTTATCCTTCTCCCTCTTTCCCTCCTTCCCTCCCTGTGTGCAGGTAAGGGATGTCTCTAACCGTATCCTGGCAACCAATGATGCTGGTGTAGAGAGCGATCACGAGCTCACACACATGGTCACCTTCTTTGGCCAGTGGAACGACCATGACCTGACGTTCACGCCCTTCTCCCCCAGCATCCGCTCCTTTAGCAACGGCCTGGACTGTGACAAGAGCTGTGAACGTTCCGAACCCTGTTTCCCCATCCAGGTCAGTCACAGCTCTCACATCACATCCCACAGACTTACACTTACAGCATGCACAATGACTGCATGCAGTCATCCCTGTATATCTTGCCCTTTTCTACATTCTTACAAAAAAGGGTTCCAAACGGGTTCTTTGCGGAGGGATAGGGTTCTACCAAGAACCGTTTTGGTCAGAAGAACGGGTTCTTTGATGATTCTTTGGAAGGCAAGAAGGATTATTTGGAAGGC
The DNA here is from genome assembly GCF_964263955.1 of Coregonus lavaretus. NCBI lineage: Eukaryota > Metazoa > Chordata > Actinopteri > Salmoniformes > Salmonidae > Coregonus > Coregonus lavaretus. The sequence goes on from NC_139991.1 coordinate 45,155,738, forward strand.
AACGAGGGTTTTACATAGAACCATATATAATATTTCCCAGCATGCTCTATTGCAGAGAGATTTTCAGAATTGTTTGTTTTACTGTAATGTCTGTGTTTTTGGAAGTACATTGATTGGTTGATTAATTTTATGCTACACGAAGATAAATAACATACAGTTTTCTAAACTAATCCAATCTGTTAGTAATTGGATTTATTGCACCCATAGTCTCAGTATTCAACCTTGCCTACCCTGGCAGTCATTCTGAGTGCAGGTTGTGGGTGATTAACAATTCCACTTGTTGTATATCCTAACTCTGGCTGGTCTCCAATAGGAATTACACTTCACTTTGCAAGCCAGCATAATGTGACTTTCAGGCCTGATGTGGCCTGTAAACCAGGAGATTCCTAACACTACTGTGTTAGGGTGTAATTAGGCCGTCAAAGAAAGGTCATATGATATACACTGAGTATACCTAACATTAGGAACACCTTCCTAATATTGAGTTGCACTCCCACCCCCTTTTGCCCTCAGAACAGCCTCAATTCGTCGGGCATGGACTCTACAAGGTGTTGAAAGCATTCCACAGGGATGCTGACCCATGTTGACTCCAATGCTTCCTACAGTTATGTCAAGTTGGCTGGATGTCCTTTGGGTGGTATTTGTATTTGTATTTATTATGGATCCCCATTAGCTGCTGCCAAGGCAGCATTTACTTTTCCTGGGGTCCAGCAAAATTAAGGCTGTTATACAAAATACATTACAATACATTTACAACAGATTTCACAACACATTAAGTGTGTGCCCTCAGGCCCCTACTCTACTACCACATATCTACAACACAAAATCCATGTGTACGTGTGTGTATAGTGCGTATGTTATTGTGTGTATGCATGTGTCTATGCCTGTGTGTGTGTGTCTCTTCACAGTCCCCGTAGTTCCATAAGGTGTATTTTTTTTTTTTTTTTTTTTTACATCTGATTCTACTGCTTGCAGCAGTTACTTGATGTGGAATAGAGTTCCATGTAGTCATGGCTCTATGTAGTACTGTGCGCCTCCCATAGTCTGTTCTGGACTTGGGGACTGTGAAGAGACCTCTGGTGGCATGTCTTGTGGGGTATGCATGGGTGTCCGAGCTGTGTTAAGTAATACCAAGCCCAATAGACCACAGGTCTGACCAGCTTTTGCTGGGCTCTCTTCTGTAGTAAGGAAGTAATCATATGCTGTGCCAGAGTATAGAAGCACAGCCTTGTGGTTATTTAACAACAATGGGTCGCTGTGTGCCAATAGTTCAAACAGACAGCTCGGTGCATTCAACATGTCAATACCTCTCACAAATACAAGTAGTGATGAAGTCAATCTCTCTTCCACTTTGAGCCAGGAGAGATTAACATGCATATTATTAATGTTAGCTCTCTGTGTACATCCAAGGGCCAGCCATGCTGCCCTGTTCTGAGCCAATTGCAATTTTTCTAAGTGGCACCTGACCACACAACTGAACAGTTGTCCAGGTGCAACAAACTAGGGCCTGTAGGACCTGCCTTGTTGATAGTGCTGTTAAGAAGGCAGAGTAGCGGTTTATTATGGATACACTTTTCCCCATCTTAGCTACGGTTGAATCAATATGTTTTGACCATGACAGTTTACAATCCAGGGTTACTCCAAGCAGTTTAGTCAACTCAACTTGCTCAATTTCCACATTATTCATTACAAGATTTAGTGGAGGTTTAGGGTTTGGTGAATAATTTGTCCCAAATACAATGCTTTTAGTTTTTTTAATATTTAGGTCTAACTTATTCCTTGCCACCCATTCTGAAACTAACTGCAACTCTTTGTTAAGTGTTGCAGTCATTTCAGTCGCTGTAGTAGCTGACGTGTATAGTGTTGAGTCATCCGCATATATAGACACACTGGTTTTACTGAAAGCTAGTGGCATGTCGTTAGTAAAGATTGAAAAAAGTAAGGGGCCTAGACAGCTGCCCTGGGGAATTCCTGATTCTACCTGGATTATGTTGGAGAGGCTTCCATTAAATAACACCCTCTGTGTTCTGTTAGACTCTTTATCCACAATATAGCAGGGGGTGTAAAGTCATAACACATACGTTTTTTCCAGCAGCAGACTATGATCGATAATGTCAAAAGCCGCACTGAAGTCTAACAAAACAGCCCCCACAATCTTTTTATCATCAATTTCTCTCAGCCAATCATCAGTCATTTGTGTAAGTGCTGTGCTTGTTGAATGTCCTTCCCTATCAGCATGCTGAAAGTCTGTTGTCAATTTGTTTACTGTAAAATAGCATTGTATCTGATCAAACACAATTTGGGTTGGTAATAGGCTGATTGGTGGTGGACCATTCTTGATACACACAGGAAACTGTTGAGCGTGAAAAACCCAGTAGCGTTGTAGTTCTTGACACAAACCGGTTCTAGGTAGAACCCTATACATGAGGTTCTTTGAAAAACCCTACATAGAGGGTTCTAGATAGAATGCTCTGCAAATGGTTCTACCCAGCACCAAAAACAGATCCCCTATGGGGACAAACCGAACAACCCTGTATGGTTCTACTGAGCACCTTTTTTTTTCTAAGAGTGTGTCCATGGTCCATAGATTATTAGGTCTTCAACTTCTGTTGTTTCCTCCATGACCAGATTCCTCCCAGAGACCAACGCTTGCCCACTGGCCCAGACAGCTGCATCCCGGTCTTCCGATCAGCGCCCGTGTGCGGCACAGGAGAGTCTGCTTTCAATTTCGGTGGTGTGGCCAAGAAGAGGGAGCAGATCAATGCTCTCACGGCCTTCCTGGACTTGGGGCAGGTGTACGGCTCTGAGGAGGGGTTGGCGCGTGACCTCCGTGACCTCACCAACGATGGGGGCCTGCTGCGTGTCAACAAAGAGTTCACAGACAACGGGCGCAACCTGCTACCCTTCACGAAAGTGATGGGGAACATGTGTGCCACCCGCCAGAGAGTCACCAACGACACCAATGCCAAGGAGGTGCCCTGCTTCATGGCAGGTTAGCCTTTTAACTTTGTTTCTCTGAAGAGTAGACCATCTTCCTAATTTTAAGTTGCACCCCCTTTTGCCCTCAGAACAGCCTCAATTAGTCGGGGCATGGACTCTACAAGGTGTTGAAAGCATTCCACAGGGATGCTGGCCCATGTTGACGCCAATGCTTCCCACAGTTGTGTCAAGTTGACTGGATGTCCGTTTGGGTGGTGGACCATTCTTGATACACACAGGAAAATGTTGAGCGTGAAAAACCCAGCAGCGTCGCAGTTCTTGACACAAACCGGTGCGCCTGGCACTAACTACCATACCCCGTTCAAAGGCACTTAAATATTTTGTCTTGCCCATTCACCCTCTGAATGGCGCACATACACAATCCATGTCTTAATTGTCTCAAGGCTTAAAAATCATTCTTTAACCTGTCTCTTCCCCTTCATCTACACTGATTGAAGTGGATTTAACAGGTGACATCAATAAGGGATCAAAACGTTCACCTGGATTCACCTGGTCAGTCTATGTTGTGGAAAGAGCAGGTGTCCCTAACATTTTGTACAATAAGTGTATATTTAAGTGAAAGTATATATTTAGGTTATAGGCCCAATGCAGCCGTTTTTTTTCTCAATATCATATAACTTCTGGGCAACAATTAAGTACCTTCCTGTGATTGTTTTCAATCAACATTTTAAAAAATAAACAAAGATAGCTTCTTACCAAGACCAATTTCTCAAGCAATAATTTTGCTAGGACTGTCTGGGAGTGGTCTGAGTGGGTAGGGGGAAACTGAAAACTTGCAGTTATTGGCAGAGAGGTTTGGAACTCTCTTTCTTATTGGTCTATTAACTAATCACCAAAACTCAATGCCATCAAAACAGGCGGATATTTCAGGCAGTCTTTTCAAACAGCTCTTACACTAAAAGGGCATTATCATGTTCACAATTTAACGGTGTGGAAATATATATAAAACACAGGAAAATCACATTTTTGACTGCAATGGGACTAAGGAAGTCTAAGGAACAGAATTACACAAAGAGAGAGAACTTTAATTAGAGTAATTATTTGACTTTAATGTACAATAGTTGTCTGGATACAGACAAACAATGTGTATGATGTTCATCTCAATCACTATTTGGCTTAACCAGTAAGTCTCTGTCTGCCAGGTGATGTCCGTGTGGATGAGAACATAGCCTTGACATCTATTCACACAATGTTCATACGTGAGCACAACCGTCTGGCCCGTGCCCTGCGTCGTCTCAACCCACAATGGGATGCTGAGACACTCTATCAGGAGGCCCGTAAGATCATGGGCGCCTACACCCAGGTACCACAAATAGACACATATCACTAATACTCATGGTGTCAGTTCCTTCTCTCCGCTACTTGTCCAGTGCATATTCTCTAACACACACTCTCTTTCCCTTTGCTTCTCATTCTTACACATGGAAATATTCTAGAATATTCTCACAGACACAGCTTCCCTATCACATAGACACCTAAAATTGTGTCTCTCTCACTCTATTCCTCTCAATCCCTCCTAGGTGTTTGTGTTCCGGGACTACCTGCCACACATCGTGGGCCCAGACATCATGGCCCGCCAGCTCGGCAGTTACCCTGGTTACGATGAGAAGATTGATCCCAGCATTGCCAACGTGTTTGCTACAGCAGCGTACCGCTTTGCCCACCTGGCCATCCAGCCCATGTTGTCCCGCCTGGACAGCAACTACAGGGAAAATGCCAACTTCCCCAGTGTGCCTCTGTTCAAGGCTTTCTTCACCCCCTGGAGGCTGGTGTTTGAGGGTGAGTGGTGGGAGATACTCATAGGGATGCTAATTAACTTTGATGGTGGAAAAGGTTAAACATTTAAATATTCAATTCTCGTTTTGTCCACCTTTAGGTGGTATCGACCCTCTGATCCGAGGTCTGGTGGGTCGGCCTGCTAAGCTGAACACCCAGGATCACATGATGGTGGACGCTCTGAGGGAGAGACTCTTCCAGTTCGTACGACACCTGGCTCTGGACCTGGGCTCCCTCAACATGCAGCGTGGACGTGACCATGGCCTGCTTGGTACACACGTCCCTATACCGCCTTTCTGATACCACAGATAAACACATTTCTAACGTTATACTTACAGCTAATCCTTTACATACCTTGCTGAAAAAAACATTTCAAGCTGGTCCATCCTGGTCTATTCTTATCCATGCTGGTCTTTGCTGGTCAAGCTGGTCTGACCATCATAGTTTAGCTGGTTAGGCTGGTGTGCTGGTGACCAGCTCATACTGGTATGCTGGTGTGCTGGTGACCAGCTCATACTGGTATGCTGGTGTGCTGGTGACCAGCTCATACTGGTATGCTGGTTTGCTGGTGACCATCTTATGCTGGTATGCTGGTGATGCTGGTATGCTTGTGACCAAGCTGGTCCATGCTGGTCTATGCTGGTCCATTATGCTCTAGCTAGCTGATCAAGCTGTTCTGGCAAAACCACTCCTATCATTATCATATTTCCCAGCATGCTCTATTGCAGTTAGATTTTTAGAATTGTTTGTTTCAATATGTACATTGATTGATTAATGAATGTTATACTACACAAAGATAAATACATTCTAAACTAATCCAATCTGTTAGTTGGACTTATTGCATCTGTTACTGAGATGGTTGTTCCACTTTAGAGTGTTTAGGTAGTCTCATTTATTAATCTTTCTAACCCGGGCAGTCATTCTGAATGCAGATTGTGGTTGAATAAAAGTTTAAACATTTGGATATCCCCACTCTGGCTGGATTCCAATAGGAATTAAACATCACTTTGCAAGCCAGCATAATGTGACTTGCAGGCCTGATGTGGCCACTGTATTAGGGAAAAACTAGGTCCTCAAAGTAAGCAATTATGATTTATTTAATGTATTGGCTTAAATAATTAAGCAGTTTGATGCTGGTTTTGCTGGTGACCAGCATATGGTGGTACACTGGTCACCAGTGTCCAAAACACAGCGAAGGCTGGTCGAAAAATTGCCAAAGACTCTAGTCACCAAGCCATAGACTGTTTATTCTGCTACCATCCGGCAAACGGTACCGGAGCATCGGCTCTCGGACCAACAGGCTCCGAGACAGATTCTACCCCCAAGTCATAAGACTGCTTAATAGCCATAAGACTGCTAAATAGTTCATTAAATGGTTCCCTGACTATCTGCACTGACCCTATCGCACACTCACAAGAATATATATACACACAATATACACACTCACACACACTACACTGACACTCTCACACAAAACCCACACACATTCACACTACATACGCACACACACGTAACACACAAACGCATACGACGCAAACACACACACACATACACACACACTTTTACACTCATCATTTGCTGCTGCTACTCTGTTCTTTATTTACTTTTATTATTATCTATCCTGATGCCTAGTCACTTTACCCTGCCTTCATCTACATATCTACCTCAATTACCTCGTACCCCTGCACATTGATTTGGTACTACTCCCTTTATATACCTCCATTGTTGTGTATTTTATTTTTGTATTTTTACTTTGCATCGTTGTGATGCAAGCATTTCACGGTAAAGTCTACACCCGTTGTATTCGGCACGTGACAAATACATGTTTTATTTTATTTAGATTTTATTACACCAGTGTCCAAAACACAGCGAAGGCTGGTGACCAGCATGACCAGTCTATGCTGTTTTTTTCAGCAGAGTAGATCTATTGACACCAAATCTGTTGGGGAGGAAATATTGCCTACAAGATTAATATTTTTCATTTTTCTCATCCTAAATATAGCTCTATCAATCTGTTCCATGCACTAATTATTTTCTTTCTGTCCCCCAACCTAGGCTACAATGCTTGGCGAAAATACTGTGGACTCTCAACTCCTAAGAACCAGGTTCAGCTGGCTGTGGTTCTGAACAACACAAACCTGGCCCGCAGACTGATGGAGCTCTACGGCACCCCAGCAAACATTGATGTGTGGATGGGGGGCGTGGCTGAACCCTTCGTACGAGGAGGACGCGTCGGGCCTCTCTTCGCCTGCCTCATAGCCACCCAGTTCCAGAGGATCCGCCAGGGAGACAGGTGTGTATGTATGTGTGTTAGAGCCCTGCACAGGCATGAATTTTAAGCCTGAGACGGTCAGGCCCTACCCTACCCAGGCCCGATTGCTTCTGCCAGATTTAAGGCCCTGCCTGAAACCCGAAATCAGAAATAACTTCCTCCATTAGTAAATCCATTAGCTGCTCCTCTCTCTGTCACTTGCTCCCTGCGCGCTGCGCGCTCTGCATGCGCGCTGCTAATGGTGGCTCTGCGTCTGTGATTATCCATAGCAACGGCTCCGTCTGTGCTGCTCTACTCAATGACGAGGCAAAACTCAAGGAACATTATTATTTTCTGTGAAATAATCTCTCCTGTCTTATATTTGACAAGTTTAAAGCACTTCTGACACCATGTTATGATCTTAGTCAGATATAGGGCTGTTACGGTGACCATATTATCGCCGCACCAGCAGTCACGAGTCATGAAGGCAGTCAAATTCCATGTGACCAGTCATGGTAATTAGGCTTCTCCAAGCTCTGATGCTTCTGATGGTCATTAGTAGCCTACCAAACTTGCTAACTGCCTGGTACTCAGCATTCTATTGTCCCTCTAATCACTCTGACATCAATGCAAATGTAATCGGAAATCTAATCAAACACTTAATGAGAGCCAATGAGCTAATGTTGCGCAACATTTCTATAGGCTATGCAATTGCGTGAGAAAACAGAGTGATGGCCTCTATTAAAAAGAGGAGGATCCCATCAGCTTTCTATAGGCTTACTATATTTATTTCTCAACTTTCCTAATATTAAGCACATTGCTTTTCTTTACAACAGGAGTATAGCCTACCTGGCTGGCATGAAAATGAACAGCATAGATTACATGTATTTTTTCCCCTGCCCCTGTTTAGAGACAGGTGCATGATAATGGTCCATTCTAAATCAAAACAAATTTCACACATATTATTTAGTATATGTTAAGACAAGATTAAATCAAGAATAGTCTTATGGGTGACAATATTAGCCTATCACTTGTGAATTATATATTATCACTTGTGAATGATGCCTTGTTTTGGGTACTTTTTCATATCATAGTCCCACACATCATGTAGCCTAGCCCATAGGCCTATATGTTTTAATAAGGTTTGTATCACAACTAAAGTGACCAAATAACTTCTTAAAATTAAGCACATTAATCCGCTTTACAATGGGTGTAGAGCCTAACTGGCATAGTTTCAGGTTTGGGGAAGATAATTTTCACAGCAGCAAGATTTGTGACCTGTTGCCACAAGAAAAGGGCAACCAGTGAAGAACAAACACAATTGTAAATACAACCCATATTTATGTGTATTTATTTTCCCTTTAGTACTTTAACTATTTGCACATCTTTACAACACTGTATATAGACATAATATGATATTTGAAATTTATTTATTCTTTTGGAGTGTAATATTTACTGTTCACTTTTTATTACCTTTATTATTGTTTATTATCTATTCACTTGCTTTGGCAATTCAAGCATATGTTTCCCATGCCAATAAAGCCCCTTGAATTGAAATTGAATTGAGAGAGAGAGAGAGCGAAAGAAGGAGAGAGAGAGAGAGAGAGAGAGAGAGAGAGAAGGAGAGGGAGAGAGAGAGAGAGAGAGAGAGAAGGAGAGGGAGCGAGAGAGAAAGAAAGAAAGAAAGAAAGAAAGAAAGAAAGAAAGAAAGAAAGAAAGAAAGAAAGAAAGAAAGAAAGAAAGAAAGAAAGAAAGAAAGAAAGAAAGAAAGAAAGAAAGAAAGAAAGAAAGAAAGAAAGAAAGAAAGAAAGAAAGAAATGGAGAGTGAGAGAGAGAGAGAAATAGAGAGAGTGGTTGTTCCAGCATGTGTTTGTCAGAGTATGCACGTGTCGCTCATATCCCTTCTTGCTTGTTGATCCCCAGGCTGTGGTATGAAAACCCAGGCGTCTTTACCTCAGCTCAGAGGGCTGCCCTGAGTCGTGCCTCTTTGGCTCGGATCATCTGTGACAACACTGGCATTACAGTTGTGTCCAAAGACCCATTCAGAATCCCTGAGGGTAAGAACAGACCCATTAACTGCAACAGTATCCCGCAATTAAACCTCCAAGCCTGGAGGGAGAGACAGCAGAATCAGGAGGAGGATCAGGCTCAGAAGCAACAGCAACAACATCAGCAACAGCAACAACAACAGCAGCCTCAGCAGCAGCCGTCGGACCAGGACAACGAGGTAATTGGTTCAACATCAGTTAATAACTCAATACTTCTGCATAACCCATCCACCGCTTACTGCAAACATCACCCTCTTTTTCTGTATTATTTTCTAGATCCCCCTGACGTAAGGCCCCCTGGACCCCAAGGTCCTAGCAGCAACTCCACCCTGCAGCTGTCCGCCTTATCAGCTGGCTGACAACTTCCTCACACTTACAGCAGAAGCATTACAACACAGAGTCAGGGGTGTTATTTACCACCAGCACCATACCTGGTATCTACTACTTTCCCTTCTTCTGCACTGCGGTTCACAGCGTGGACCTGTGGCGTAACAATGAGCTGTGTCAATGGCCTTACGTCAGCCAGCTGATTCTCAGGAATGCTGCACTCCTTGCAGCTGGTTAAGGTCAATTAACTAGTAAGGCTTCTTGTCATTTTGAACAGGATTTTTAAAAGATTTATTTGCATTCTGCAAACTGATATTTTGGGTGTTTTAGGTGTTGTTGATTCATTCTATGACAAAAAAATCAAGGAGTGCTGTAAGAATTGTACTGTGTTTGATTTGTGTGAAGGAATGCAAACAGAAGAAAAAATAGCAAAAAGTTTAACATTATAAAGTAAATGTATTAGTAAACAGAAAGGGAAACTACTCTGTGGCAAATAAAAAATGATTTGATTTGATTTGATTTAAATGTGTACTGCATCTGTTTCTTTTTTCTTTTTAATTAATGCGCAAAAATGTCTAAAAACCTGTTTTTGCTTTGTCATTATGGGGTATTGTGTGTAGAATAATAAGGGGTAAAAAACAATTTAATCAATTTTAGAATAAGGCTGTAACGTAACAAAATGTGGAAAAAGTAAAGGGGTCTGATTACTTTCCGAATGCACTGTATAAAGTTTGGGGGTGTGGGTGCTGCGAGTTTTTTAAATGATTTTGTCGACGGGTGGGGAGGGGTGCTGACAACAACAACAAAATCCCTTGCTACAGACGCTATATCGGTCCGCTAGTACAGAACTAGTAAAGGCCCAGTGCACTACTTTTGATATTTTTTATTTTTATTATTATTTTTAAATATATCTATTATTTTTTTATTCAAATTTTTCAGGGGGTGCTGGAGCACCCTCAGCACCCCTACTTCCCGCGGCTATGGTGCAAATATGACCAACCGGTACCTTCAAAGCCTCTCACTGGCCAATACATAGCATCAACAATCCAGGGTTTATATACACTATATATACAAAAGCATGTGGACACCTCTTCAAATTTGTGGATTCTGCTACTTTAGCCATACCCGATGCTGACAGGTGTATAAAATCGAGGACACATTCATGCAATCTCCATAGACAAACATTGGCAGTAGAATGGCCTTACTGAAGAGCTCAGTGGCTTTCAACATGGCACTGTCATAGGATGACACCTTTCCAACAAGTCAGTTTGTCAAAATGTTGCCCTGCTAGAGCTGCCCCGTTCAACTATAAGTGTTGTTATTGTGAAGTGGAAACGCGTAGCGCGTAAAAATCGTCTGTCCTCGGTTGCAACACTCACTACCAAGTTCCAAACTGCCTCTGGAAGCAACATCAGCACAAGAACTGTTCATCGGGAGCTTCATGAAATGGGTTTCCTTGGCCGAGTAGCTGCACACAAGCCGAAGATCACCATGCACAATGCCAAGCGTCGCCTGGACTGGTGTAAAGCTCACCGCCATTGGACTCTGGAGCAGTGGAAACACGTTCTCTGGAGTGATGAATCACGCTTCCCCATCTGGCAGTCCGACAGACGAATCTGGGTTTCTGCCCGAATACATAGTGCCAACTGTAAAGTCTGGTGGAGGAGGAATAATGGTCTGGGGCTGTTTTTCATAGTTCGGGCTAGGCCTCTTAGTTCCTGTAAAGGGAAATCTTAACGCTACAGCATACAATGACATTCTAGACGATTCTGTGCTTCCAACTTTGTGGCAACAGTTTGGGGAAGGCCCTTTCCTGTTCAGGCATGACAATGTCCCTGTGCACAAAGCGAGGTCCATACAGAAATGGTTTTGGTGTGGAAGAACTTGACTGGCCTGCATATAGCCCTGACCTCAACCCCATTGAACACCTTTGGGATGAATTGGAACACCGACTGTGAGCCAGGCCTAATCGCCCAACATCAGTGCCCGACCTCACTAATGCTCTTGTGGCTGAATGGAAGCAAGTCCCCTTAGCAATGTTCCAACATCTAGTGGAAAGCCTTCCCAGAAGAGTGGAGGCTGTTATAGCAGCAATGGGGGGACCATTTCCATAGTAATGCCAGAATAATGTCATAAATCAATAGATTGAGTGTTTCAATCCAGCCAACACCGGTAAAGTTTTCTGTGACATCTCTGCTTGTTTCACGGAGCAAAGGACCGGGGACCAAATGCAATAACTAAAAGAAAAACAGGAAAGATTTTCAGTGCAAAATTTTGACCGGTTGTAAGGGAATAGAAAGCTGTGAAAATGACCCAATATGTTTCTGATAAGATTTCCGTTCGGCTTGGATGTATAGGCTATTTTGTGTGGTTGAAATAGCCTACTAACAGCTTTTATGATGCTGATAAAGATAGCACCTCTACAGATGGTGTCTAACCAAGCATTTGCATTCGTTGCAAGATGCTGAAAGAAATCAATCATATTTCTCCACTCCTGTTCCCAAGTCAAAATGTTGCCTGCATTTGGTGTATAATTTTACTGCAAGAAATGCTTAATTCTGCAGGAGTTAATATTAAGGCTGTGTGAGAGGTTATAGACCTACAGTCAGTGTCCAGATTTCCGTTTCCATTTAACCCATCTGAACAGTAGGCTACATACAGTTCCCTTGACATGCCATAGGCTTATTTGAAGTCCCCCTCTTGTGACTGTCGAATTTGCTATCATCCTCTTTTACCACTTCACCAAATATTTTACAAACATTACTTTTCTGACACTCCCTTCTCTTTATTTTAAACTCTCCATTTCACAGCTTTTCTCTTATTGAATTAAACTCCGACATTGTCCCTTTTGCCTCTGGATCAACGTTAACTTTTTCTGCCAGTTCCCTAAAGCATTTGGCGATTTGCGTGTAGGATATTTAAATCTAAGCTAACTCAAGAAATCTGTCATTTATTTTGACGTTTTGCAGAGGAGATCTTAGTCGCGCAATTTTACATCTAACTTAGATGTTTTGTGCAGTATTCCTCAATGAAAAAAATGTGCACGAAAAGGATCTCTCGTTAAATTACAACAAAGACTTTACTGAAGAATCCCTACTGTTTACCAATCACCAAAGAAAGGGTGATAGACTCCAGCTACCGACTTCGGATTGTTCCAAGAAAAATATGTGTTCCGGAACAACCGAAGAAATCCTTAGCGAATTCCAAAACTAGCAAAAACGTCACATCATAATATATGCACAAACTCTTCAGAACTGTTTCGACTGGGAAGCATTCGGACGCCTTTTGGCCCTAATGCATAGGCTTACGCACTAATGCCAGATAGCCTAAAATAATAAAAGAAACCCATAATGTAGCCTATAAATTGTCTAAGAATTAAACATTTATGGATTTTTTAAGGTATTGTTTTCTCTTTATTGAACCCGGCTTTTGAACCCTAAACCTGCCCCACTGTGGGTTATGAGTCAACCTGCGCATCACTAATAACTAAGATAGCTTCATTATTTTCATGGTGTGTTGACCTCTTCTATTCTATGCTGATAATAACTTGGGTTGAAAAAACAGATGGCATACTACATACCACAAATTCCTCTTTATGTGTGATGCTGCAAATTATCCCTTAAGCTATGTAACTTTGCACAATTAAGAAAACTATAAGTCTTGCCACCCTCCATATGATAACATCAATAAGTATCACGCTCTGAAATCAGGATGAACATTTTTGAATTTCTTAACCAGGTCCAAAGCATTGGTGTGGCTGTTTTATTTCAAATGTCCTTAGTCATGTTAAGGGTTAATGACCTTACCTTTGTACTGAAACTTCCCTATGCAGGCTGCTTTCTCAAGTAACAGTTTGTGTGTGGAAACAACATTAAGCAAAAGCATGGTGACCACAGACTATAGCTATAGATGTAGTCTTAATTTGAGCCAGTTTGCTACAGCAGGACAATAATCATGCAGGGAATCAAATACTATGATCAAATACAGTGGGGAGAACAAGTATTTGATACACTGCCGATTTTGCAGGTTTTCCTACTTACAAAGCATGTAGAGGTCTGTAATTTTATCATAGGTACACTTCAACTGTGAGAGACGGAATCTAAAACAAAAATCCAGAAAATCACGTTGCATGATTTTTAAGTAATTATTTTGCATTTTATTGCATGACATAAGTATTTGATACATCAGAAAAGCAGAACTTAATATTTGGTACAGAAACCTTTGTTTACAATTACAGAGATCATATGTTTCCTGTAGGTCTTGACCAGGTTTGCACACACTGCAGCAGGGATTTTGGCCCACTCCTCCATACAGACCTTCTCCAGATCCTTCAGGTTTCGGGGCTGTCGCTGAGCAATACGGACTTTCAGCTCCCTCCAAAGATGTTCTATTGGGTTCAAGTCTGGAGACTGGCTAAGCCACTCCAGGGCCTTGAGATGCTTCTTACGGAGCCACTCCTTAGTTGCCCTGGCTGTGTGTTTCGGGTCATTGTCATGCTGGAAGACCCAGCCACGACCCATCTTCAATGCTCTTACTGAGGGAAGGAGGTTGTTGGCCAAGATCTCGCGATATATGGCCCCATCCATCCTCCCCTCAATACGGTGCAGTCGTCCTGTCCCATTTGCAGAAAAGCATCCCCAAAGAATGATGTTTCCACCTCCATGCTTCACGGTTGGGATGGTGTTCTTGGGGTTGTACTCATCCTTCTTCTTCCTCCAAACACGGCGAGTGGAGTTTAGACCAAAAAGCTATATTCTTGTCTCATCAGACCACATTACCTTCTCCCATTCCTCCTCTGGATCATCCAGATGGTCATTGGCAAACTTCAGACGGGCCTGGACATGCGCTGGCTTGAGCAGGGGGACCTTGCGTGCGCTGCAGGATTTTAATCCATGACGGCGTAGTGTGTTATTAATGGTTTTCTTTGAGACTGTGGTCCCAGCTCTCTTCAGGTCATTGACCAGGTCCTGCCGTGTAGTTCTGGACTGATCCCTCACCTTCCTCATGATCATTGATGCCCCACGAGGTGAGATCTTGCATGGAGCCCCAGACCGAGGGTGATTGACCGTCATCTTGAACTTCTTCCATTTTCTAATCATTGCACCAACAGTTGTTGCCTTCTCACCAAGCTGCTTGCCTATTGTCCTGTAGCCCATCCCAGCCTTGTGCAGGTCTACAATTTTATCCCTGATGTCCTTACACAGCCCTCTGGTCTTGGCCATTGTGGAGAGGTTGGAGTCTGTTTGATTGAGTGTGTGGACAGGTGTCTTTTATACAGGTAACGAGTTCAAACAGGTGCAGTTAATACAGGTAATGAATGGAGAACAGGGGGGCTTCTTAAAGAAAAACTAACAGGTCTGTGAGAGCCGGAATTCTTACTGGTTGGTAGGTGATCAAATAGTTATGTCATGCAATAAAATGCAAATTAATTACTTAAAAATCATTCAATGTGATTTTCTGGATTTTTGTTTTAGATTCCATCTCTCACAGTTGAAGTGTACCTATGATAAAACAATTACAGACCTCTACATGCTTTGTAAGTAGGAAAACCTGCAAAATTGGCAGTGTATCAAATACGTGTTCTCCCCACTGTAGGTACTAAAGTAAAACTGCAAAAAATGTGGCATAGAAATAAACTTTATGTCCTGAATACGAAGCGTTATGTTTGGGGCAAATCCAACACAACACATCACTGAGTACCACTCTTCATATTTCCATGCATGGAATGGGTATGCTTGTCACCAGCTAGGACTAGTGAGTTTTTTAGGATGAAAAGAAACAGAACAGAGTTAAGCATATGCAAAATCCTAGAGGAAAACCTGGTTCAGTCTGCTTTCAATCAAACACTGGGAGACAAATTCACCTTTCAGCAGGACAATAACCTAAAACACATGGCCAAATCTACACTGATTTAATGTCATCTTGCTTACCAAGATGACATTGAATGTTCCTGAGTGGCCTAGTTACAGTTTTGACTTAAATCGGCATGAAAATCAATGCAAGACTTGAAATGGCTGTCTAGCAATGATCAACAATCAACTTGACAGAGCTTGAAGAATGTTTTTAAGAATAATGGGCAAATATCATACAATCCAGGTGTGCAAAGCTTTTAGAAACGTACCCAAAAAGACTCACAGCTGTAATTGCCGCCAAAGGTGCTTGTATAAAGTATTGACTCAGGGGTGTGAATACTTATGTAAATGAGATGTTTCTGTATTTCATTTTCAATACATTTGAAAACATTTCTAAAAACATGTTTTCACTTTGTCATTATGGGTATTGTGTGTAGATGGGTGAGAGATAAAAACATATTTAATCAATTTTGAATTCAGGCTGTAACACAACAAACGGTGGAATAAATCAAGGGGTATAAATACTTTCTGAAGGCACTGTACAAAATTCAATCAGACACCCCACCTGTGAAATGACAGATGACAGGAGGCGAGGCTTTGCAACATTTACTATAAATAGAACAGTTAGAGAGAGCACCATACATCTTCAGACAAGAGTTGACTTCGCAACAAGGGTTGTTAAAACAAAGGTAAGACTATTGTATACACATTTTATGCAGTATGTTTCACTCTTGTCTATTAATCAGGTTACATTTTTTCTCTGTTATCCATGGTAATTCTGATCCATGTACTATGAATGTGTTATTAATATTGTGAAAAGTAGTATTTTGTGAATTCTTTAGAGATGTCTCTGCAGTTGAGAAGAGAACAGTTATCTCTCACACTATCTGAAAAAGAGCTAAGGGCATAAGGATTAGCACATTAGATTTCAGAGAGCAGCATGGTTTTTCAAAAGAAGATCTGATGAACCCCTTTTTGCTTTTCAGAGATGAAGCCGTTTCCCTCCCTCCTGGCATTAGGGTTGTGCATGATGTTCAGCCAGCCAGCCCTGTCTACAGAGGAAAGTTTGGGTGGCCCTTTCATTCAAAGTTCAGTGGAGGAGGCAAAGAGACTCGTAGATGAAGCTTACAAGTACTCCAGAGAAAAGTGGGTGAATCTGACAGTTGTCTTTGTAGATAGCAGCACTAGTGTCACTGTGTGCAATTAGCAACATTTTCTCACTCAGTCTAAGAGATGGATTTACTTTTATTTATTTATTACGGTAGTCTTTCTTATTCCTCCTTATTTCCCTTTATTTTACTTTTTGTATTTCCTTTAGAAAATAATAATAGTTTCATAATTTATATTTTATCATTTCAATTTCTAATCATTTCTAATGATTAGGCCATACCCATTTTATGAAATAATTAACATATTTGTTTTAATTTTTAAAGTGAGGCTAGAGAATTATTTTTGTAGACCCTCATGTTAAGTTCTATAGTAACCTTAGTTCAACACTGAGCAACCTAATCAAGAAATATTAGCCTCTTGAGGCAGCCTTAAAGAGGTATAGTTCAGCCACAATCAGAGAGGAAGTTGTGTATCTCGATATAATTCTTGCCATAACCATGCAATTCTTCAGTACATTTTTCAATTTTTCAGATTTGTATTTGTATTTTATTTTTTAGGAAAGGAAGAGGGGCATCTGTTAAACATTTAATTACATTTGTATGGCCTTAATACAAAATCTTCCTCTACACTGAGTTTTTATTCAACTGCAGGGCCATGTTTCTGTTCATAACTCTGTCAGCTTCTTGTCCATAACTCAGGAGTCTGGAGAGAGTGCGTGGACAGTCCACCAGGCCCTCAGATGTCCTGCGTCTCCTGAAGCAGCCTGCCAGGGACACACGCTCTGCTGTTCGGTCTGCAGACTACCTGGAGAACACCCTGAGACTGATCCATGAGAAAGTCCACAGCACGCACAGGTTGCACAAACGCTCGCTCAACGCAACAGGTCAGTCACACACCGTCATACATACATACACACACATTCATTCTGTGAGAAATTCAGAATACATATTCACTCAGATGTAGACACACAGTGGTAATAAGTACACATACAAGTCTTTCTTATCCCTCGCTCTTGTTTCTCAGACCTGCTCACACCAGAGGAGCTAGACACCATTGTCCGGGTAACTGGCTGTGCAGCTCGTGTCAGCAAACCCTCCTGCCACACCACACCCAATGTTAACAAGTACCGCACAGCCACCAGCGTCTGCAACAACCTGTAAGAGCACCAGGGCTGGCGGGTTTACACAACAATTTGAAAGCCTTGCACACAGAAGTTGTGTAGGGTGGAATGTAAGGGGATGTTCATGTTCGTGTACACTATGTCTGAGGACTGGCTGAGTGCATAGGCTGCAGGAGATAAGGTCATGTCCCTTGAGTTCCTCAAGTGAAGTTTCTAAATTCTGGTGTGTATTTTCTTCATGCTTATCAGGAATTACCCTCGTCTTGGAGCCTCAAATACACCCTTCACTCGTTGGCTGCCTGCTCAGTATGACAATGGGGTCTCTCAACCCAATGGCTGGGACCGAAACACGCGCTACAACAACTTTATGCTCCCTCTGGTTTGACGAGAAAAAATATATTTGGAATAACTGCTACTATGTCACCACAAGTTTTATATACAGTAACATAATTGTATTTATCCTTCTCCCTCTTTCCCTCCTTCCCTCCCTGTGTGCAGGTAAGGGAGGTCTCTAACCGTATCCTGGCAACCAATGATACAGGTGTTGAGTGCGATCGCGAGTTCACACACATGGTCACCCTCTTTGGCCAGTGGAATGACCATGACCTGACGTTCACGCCCTTCTCCCCCAGCATCCGCTCCTTCAGCAACGGCCTGGACTGTGACGAGAGCTGTGAACGTTCCGAACCCTGTTTCCCCATCCAGGTCAGTCACAGTTCTCACATCACATACCACAGACTTACACTTAGAGCAGGCACTATGCCTATATAGTCATCTCTGTATATCTTGCCCTTTTCTATCCATGGTCCATGGATTATTAGGTCTTCAACTTCTGTTGTTTCCTCCATGAACAGATTCCTCCCAGAGACCCACGCTTGCCCACTGGCCCAGACAGCTGCATCCCGGTCTTCCGATCAGCGCCCGTGTGCGGCACCGGAGAGTCTGCTTTCAATTTCGGTGGTGTGGCCAAGAAGAGGGAGCAGATCAATGCTCTCACGGCCTTCCTGGACTTGGGGCAGGTGTACGGCTCTGAGGAGGGGTTGGCGCGTGACCTCCGTGACCTCACCAACGATGGGGGCCTGCTGCGTGTCAACAAAGAGTACAAGGACAAAGGGCGCGAACTGCTACCCTTCACAAATGTGACGGGAAACATGTGTGCCACCCGCCAGAGAGTCACCAACAGCACAAATGCGAAGGAGGTGCCCTGCTTCCTTGCAGGTTAGCTTTTTAACTCTGTTTGTCTGAGGAGTATAGACCAATGTATATTTAAGTGAAAGTCTAAAGAACAGAATGAGGCCTCTGCTCAACATTTTCTTCCAGTAACTTCACTTCCTTTTAATTAAAGCAATTCATGTACAACAGAGTGGGGAAAAAAAGTATTTAGTCAGCCACCAATTGTGCAAGTTCTCCCACTTAAAAAGATGAGAGAGGCCTGTAATTTTCATCATACGTACACGTGAACTATGGCAGACAAAATGAGAAAAACAATTCCAGAAAATCACATTGTAGGATTTCTTATGAATTTATTTGCAAATTATGGTGGAAAATAAGTATTTGGTCAATAACAAAAGTTACTCAATACTTTGTTATATACCCTTTGTTGGCAATGACACAGGTCAAACGTTTTCTGTAAGTCTTCACAAGGTTTATTTTGGTTTCATCTGACCATATGACATTCTCCCAATCCTCTTCTGGATCATCCAAATGCACTCTAGCAATCTTCAGACGGGCCTGGACATGTACTGGCTTAAGCAGGGGGACACGTCTGGCACTGCAGGATCTGAGTCCCTGGCGGCGTAGTGTGTTACTGATGGTAGGCTTTGTTACTTTGGTCCCAGCTCTCTGCAGGTTATTCACTAGGTCCCCCATTGTGGTTCTGGGATTTTTGCTCACCGTTCTTGTGATCATTTTGACCCCACGGGGTGAGAACTTGCGTGGAGCCCCAGATCGAGGGAGATTATCAGTGGTCTTGTATGTCTTCCATTTCCTAATAATTGCTCCCACAGTTGATTTCTTCAAACCAAGCTGCTTACCTATTGCAGATTCAGTCTTCCCAGCCTGGTGCAGGTCTACAATTTTGTTTCTGGTGTCCTTTGACAGCTCTTTGGTCTTGGCCATAGTGGAGTTTGGAGTGTGACTGTTTGAGGTTGTGGACAGTTGTCTTTTATACTGATAACAAGTTCAAACAGGTGCCATTAATACAGGTAACGAGTGGAGGACAGAGGAGCCTCTTAAAGAAGAAGTTACAGGTCTGTGAGAGCCAGAAATCTTGCTTGTTTGTAGGTGACCAAATACTTATTTTCCATCATAATTTGCAAATAAATTCATAAAAAATCCTACAATGTGATTTTCTGGATTTTCTTTTCTCAATTTGTGTACCTATGATGAGAATTACAGGCCTCTCTCATCTTTTTAAGTGGGAGAACTTGCACAATTGGTGGCTGACTAAATACTTTTTTCCCCCACTGTAGTTGCCCAGACACAGACAAACAAGTAAGTCTCTGTCTGCCAGGTGATGTCCGTGTGGATGAGAACATAGCCTTGACATCTATTCACACAATGTTCATGCGTGAGCACAACCGTCTGGCCCGTGCCCTGCGTCGTCTCAACCCACAATGGGATGCTGAGACACTCTATCAGGAGGCCCGTAAGATCATGGGCGCCTACACCCAGGTACCACAAATAGACACATATCACTAATACTCATGGTGTCAGTTCCTTCTCTCCGCTACTTGTCCAGTGCATATTCTCTAACACACACTCTCTTTCCCTTTGCTTCTCATTCTTACACATGGAAATATTCTAGAATATTCTCACTCTGACAAAGCTTCCCTATCACATAGACACCTAAAATTGTGTCTCTCTCACTCTATTCCTCTCAATCCCTCCTAGGTGTTTGTGTTCCGGGACTACCTGCCGCACATCGTGGGCCCAGACATCATGGCCCGCCAGCTCGGCCGTTACCCTGGTTATGATGCGAAGATTGATCCCAGCATTGCCAACGTGTTTGCTACAGCAGCGTACCGCTTTGCCCACCTGGCCATCCAGCCCATGTTGTCCCGCCTGGACAGCAACTACAGGGAAAATGCCAACTTCCCCAGTGTGCCTCTGTTCAAGGCTTTCTTCAGCCCCTGGAGGCTGGTGTTTGAGGGTGAGTGGTGGGAGATACTTTGTAGACCCCTTGCCAGTTGTTAACTAATTAACTTTGATGGTGGAAAAGGTTAAACATTTAAATATTCAATTCTCTCTCTGTCCTCCTTCAGGTGGTATCGACCCTCTGATCCGAGGTCTGGTGGGTCAGCCTGCTAAGCTGAACACCCAGGATCACATGATGGTGAACGCTCTGAGGGAGAGACTCTTCCAGTTCGTACAACATCTGGCGCTGGACCTGGGCTCCCTCAACATGCAGCGTGGACGTGACCATGGCCTGCCTGGTACACACCTGCCTTATCCCCTCTATATACTATACTGATACCACAGATAAACACATCTATACCATTATACTCATATCCCAGCTTATCCTTTACACATGTTAACATCAACTCTAAAATGTCCTTCATCTCTCTGTCTTCCTCAAAATAGCTATATCAATCTGTTCCATGCACTCATTCTTCTCTTTCTGTCCCCCAACCTAGGCTACAATGCTTGGCGAAAATACTGTGGACTCTCAACTCCTAGGAACCAGGTTCAGCTGGCTGTGGTTCTGAACAACAGAAACCTGGCCCGCAGACTGATGGATCTCTACGGCACCCCAGCTAACATTGATGTGTGGATGGGGGGCGTGGCTGAACCCTTTGTACGAGGAGGCCGCGTCGGGCCTCTCTTCGCCTGCCTCATAGCCACCCAGTTCCAGAGGATCCGCCAGGGAGACAGGTGTGTGTGTGTCTGTGTGTGTGTGAGTGAGAGGGAGTGGTTGTTCGAGTGTGTGTTTGTCTGTCAGAGTATGCATGTGTGTTTCATGTCCTCATCATGCTTGTTGATCCCCAGGCTGTGGTATGAAAACCCAGGCATCTTTACCTCGGCACAGAGGGCTGCCCTGAAATGTGCCTCTCTGGCTCGGATCATCTGTGACAACACTGGCATTCTACAAGTCACCCGTAACCCCTTCAAGATCTACAATCGTCAGACCAACGGTATCGTCAACTGCAACCGTATCCCACAATTAAACCTCAATGCCTGGAGGGTGAATCCGACTAAGGCCAAACAGCAGGACCAGAACCAGGAGCAGGAGCAGGAGCTGGAGCAGTCGGACCAGGACAATGAGGTAATTGGTTAATAACTCAATACTTCTGCACTGAGGTGACATTTAATCCATCCACAACCCATCCACCCCTATCTCCAAAAATCACCCTATTTTTCTGTATTCCTTTCTAGATCCCCCTGAAGTGAGGACCCCCCGGACCCCAGGGACCCAGCAGCAACGCCATCCAGCAGCTCTCCGCCTTCTCTGTCCAGCTGGCCAAAAACTTCCTTTGTTACTGTCACTTTTTGTGTTGATTCATTCCATGACAAATATTCAAGGAGTAGCCTACCATATGAATTGTAATCCATTGATTTGTGTAAAGGAATGCAAATCAAAATGTTTACAAATTATAAAGTTACTAAACAGAAAAGGAAACTACTGCTGAATTCCTCTATACACACCACCTTAACTTGAAAATATACATTGGCACTGAACATGTAGGACTACTGTAAATCAGTTAGTAGTTCTAGTAGCACATTTTGTATAATTTTATTTATCAACAAATGTAACAGTATTAGGTTATATTCGTAGCCTATGTTCAAATCAATTATCATCAGACTTTGTTAATTGAAGCACTTCCTGAATTGTGTAATGATTTAAATGTGTACTGCACTCCTATTTCCTTTACTGCTTTTTATGATTTATTTAACAAATATTTCATTTGATTGAAATATGTTGAATATGTCTAATTGTATAAATATGTACTGCATCAGAAAATGAAAATAAAAATGAACCTCATTTGTTTGCGGACCGCCATTATACCATAGAAGAAGAAGTTGGAAGTTGCCTGTCACGTGCAACAAACGCATGTGCAGATCATTTTTGTTCAGTACATGTAGTAAGTTCTATTGGTTTCTCAAAGTCATAAACGGAACTGTACACCAATTTACAATCATAACATCAATCATAAATAATTATTAAATAGTAAAATCCTAAACTAGCAAAACACTTTCGATATAATACAATGTAAAATATGCAATATATACAAAACAACAATACTACAAAGACAAGCTTTGGGGTGGCAGCTTTAGAAAATACATCTTTAGAGTTCTTAAGTAGGTGGGCTATATGGTGTGTGCATTGATCAGTTTAGAGAAGTATGGAATAGGAAAGTTCTGTGCGTGTCATGGGAGTGTTCCGTTTGTGGCTGTTGCTGTGCTGGTTGCCCGTCCAGTAATCTGCTGTCTGGTTGGGGGGAGCCAGTCTGCAAACTGGGAGTTCTGCAGGGATTTCGCAAATGAGTACTTGGTCAATGAATTCCTCAAACTGTCTGGAGACCCTGCTAGGGATGGAGACTCACCGCACATCAACCTTCATCCTATCCCTGGACTACATAAACGACAAACTTTCACCAGGGTCTGTAAAGCTTCTCCAGACACTGTGGATGTTTAGGGCGTTTGGTTCTCCAGGCAGAGAATTCCGGATTCTGATGTGAAACAGGTGTTCTGACCAGACATTGAAAGCACCATTTACGAATCTTGCAGAAGTTACAGTATAATACGAAGAAGTAGTGGCACAGGCTGCAGCCAAATTAAGTCTATGCTTGTTTACACCCATCTGTCGGGCAGACCTCCTCAATGACGTCACGTACCTTTCTATAAAAACAAGGTACACCCAACTACTGAAGAAAACACGCATAATAATCTAACTGCAAAAACTAAAGCAGGAAGCAGGAAGCACCAGTGACTCTGTTAATAAAAAAGTGGTCAGATGACACAGATGCTAAGCTACAGGACTGTTTTGCTAGCACAGACTGGAACATGTTACGGGATTCTTCAGATAGCATTGAGGAGTACACCACATCAGTCACTGGCTTCATCAATAAGTGCATCGATGATGTCGTCCCCACAGTGACCGTACGTACTTACCCCAACCAGAAGCCATCGATTACAGGAAACATCCGCACTGAGCTAAAGGGTAGAGCTGCCGCTTTCAAGGAGCGGGACTCTAACCCGGACGCTTATAAGAAATCCCGCTATGCCCTCCGACGAACCATCAAACAGGCAAAGAGTCAATACAAGACTAAGATTGAATCGTACTACACTGGCTCTGACGCTCGTCGGATGTGGCAGGGCTTGAAAACTATTACAGACTACAAAGGGAAGCACAGCCGCGAGCTGCCCAGTGACACAAGACTTCCAGACGAGCTAAACCACTTCTATGCTCGCTTCGAGGCAAGCAACACTGAAGCATGCATGAGAGCACCAGCTGTTCCGGATGACTATGTGATCACGCTCTCCGTAGCCGATATGAGTAAGACTTTTAAGCAGGTCAACATTCACAAGGCCGCAGGGCCAGACGGATTACCAGGACGTGTACTCCGAGCATGTGCTGACCAACTGGCAAGTGTCTTCACTGACATTTTCAACATGTCCCTGACTGAGTCTGTAATACCAACATCTTTCAAGCAGACCACCATAGTCCCCGTGCCCAAGGACTCTAAGATAACCTGCCTAAATGACTACCGACCCATAGCACTGACGTCTGTAGCCATGAAGTGCTTTGAAAGGCTGGTCATGGCTCACATCAACAGCATTATCCCAGAAACCCTAGACCCACTCCAATTTGCATACCGCCCCAACAGATCCACAGATGATGCAATCTCTATTGCACTCCACACTGCCCTTTCCCCACTGCCCTTTCCCACCTGGACAAGAGGAACACCTACGTGAGAATGCTATTCATTGACTACAGCTCAGCATTCAACACCATAGTGCCCTCAAAGCTCATCACTAAGCTAAGGATCCTGGGACTAAACACCTCCCTCTGCAACTGGATCGTGGACTTCCTGACGGGCCGCCCCCAAGTGGTAAGGGTAGGTAACAACACATCTGCCACACTGATCCTCAACACGGGGGCCCCTAAGGGGTGCGTGCTCAGTCCCCTCCTGTACTCCCTGTTCACCCATGACTGCATGGCCAGGCACGACTCCAACACCATCATTAAGTTTGCTGACGACACAACAGTGGTAGGCCTGATCACAGACAACGATGAGACAGCCTATAGGGAGGAGATCAGAGACCTGGCCGTGTGGTGCCAGGACAACAACCTCTCCCTCAACGTGACCAAGACAAAGGAGATGATTGTGGACTACAGGAAAAAAAAGAGGACTGAGCACGCCCCCATTCTCATCGACGGGGCTGTAGTGGAACAGGTTGAGAGCTTCAAGTTCCTTGGTGTCCACATCACCAACGAACTATCATGGCCAAACACACCAAGACAGTCGTGAAGAGGGCACGACAAAGCCTATTCCCCCTCAGGAGACTGAAAAGATTTGGCATGGGTCCTCAGATCCTCAAAATATTCTACAGCTGCACCATCGAGAGCATCCTGACTGGTTGCATCACCGCCTGGTATGGCAACTGCTTGGCCTCCGACCGCAAGGCACTACAGAGGGTAGTGTGTACGGCCCAGTACATCACTGGGGCCAAGCTTCCTGCCATCCAGGACCTCTATACCAGGCGGTGTCAGAGGAAAGCCCTCAAAATTGTCAAAGACTCCAGCCACCCTAGTCACAGACTGTTCTCTCTGCTACCGCACGGCAAGCGGTACCGGAGTGCCAAGTCTAGGTCCAAAAGACTTCTCAACAGCTTCTACCCCCAAGCCATAAGACTCCTGAACAGCTAATCATGGCTACCCGGACTATTTGCCCTGCCCCCCCACCCCATCCTTTTACGCTGCTGCTACTCTGTTAATTATTTATGCATAGTCACTTTAACTCTGCCCACATGTACATATTACTTCAACTACCTCAACTAGCCGGTGCCCCCGCACATTGACTCTGCACCGGTACCCCCCTGTATATATAGCCTCCCTACTGTTATTTTATTTTACTTCTGCTCTTTTTTTCTCAACACTTTTTTTGTTGTTGTTTTTTATTTATTTTTATAAATGCACTGTTGGTTAAGGGCTGTAAGTAAGCATTTCACTGTAATGTCTGCACCTGTGGCCAATAAAATTTGATTTGATTTGATTTGAACTGCACTGGAATACTTTGTGACAAATGTATTGTAATGTTTGTAGATTTTCCTATATTGTTTTACTTCCACTATTGGCCAGCTCAGTTTCAATTTCAGCGTTTTCCTCCTTGGCCATCATATATTTTATAAAGGATAGCAATCAATGTATCTATGCTCTGGACTTGCATTTTGTAAAAAGTTGTTCATTCAATCCCAGACATAGCCTTGAAAGAAAGGGAAATGTGCTACCTCCTACCCGGACAGTTTCTGATTGATAGAGGCTTCTCTGGTGAAATAAATTATTGTTGAAGGTCAAGGCTGTGTTCAAATAGTAGCTGTACAGTGCTGTATGTGCAATTTCACAGGATTTGTTTTAGAGTGGGTGAGAAGGCACTGTGTTTGCAAGACAACCTATGGCGATTGACTTTCTGTCTCTAACGTGTCATGGTGAGTCATCTCAAAATGTATATTTTGATGGAGTTTCTTAGATGTGCCTCTGACTGCAAGGCAAGGGTCAGAGGAGAACACTGTAGTAAGCACTCATCACATAAATGTAATCTGCACAAACATATTCTACAAACCCACAATACAAGGCGAGACTACACTACTTGAGACACACAAATCATGTTTTGTAGGTCTTGTAAAATGCAACTGCTCTGTAAAATGTCCACCAAGATACTCTTAGTTCTCTGTTTGGTACCTGAAACATCTTCCATAAGATAAGTGCCAGTGTGGCACACCCAATAACTTACAAACTAAAGGGCCACCACCAGACTGTTTTGCTGGTTGGCTGCATTTTATTATATGCCCAGTAGATGGTGGCAATGGGCTATTCATATGCGTTGGTGAAGTGTGTTGTAGTGACAGCATTAGGACCAAGGCAAATACAGTGGTAGTTATAGAACTGAACAGGACAACAAAAAGGAAACTTGAAATACCTTAAAAGTGTAATTTGCTTCGAATTAGGCCAATCGTTTTTTTTTTCAATCTCTTACCATTCCGACCCGGCTTCTCTGTAATATCACTCTCCCCCCTCACATCTCTCAGTGTTTCCTGATTTTACTACTTCCTGTCCATTTCCTTCCATCTTTGCTTCCATCTTACCCAGACAATGCACACTGATTTAGTTTATGGTGATTGTCCTGGGAAGAAGATAAATGAATGAGACATCATTACATTACGCGTTTAGTATGTGCAAACATTCAAAAGTCCAGGATTCACTTGGAGCCACAGACTGCCTCCTCCCATGTCTTTCAGATGCCAGACTTTAGGAGGTTGAAAAGTACTGATCATTATGGCGTGGGAGTGAAACCAGCAGCTCCAGTGTCCTTGTGGGAGTACAGTGTGGGGGTCTCTGGGGTTCTGCTAGCCTCAGTGAAGGGCTCCTCCTCCTGGATGCTGTGTATAGGCCTACTCCTATTTGGAAGCCTACACGTGCAGAATGCCACGTAGCCTGTGGTGTGTGTAAGTGTGTGCTGCCAAGATGCAGTTCTATACTCTTGAGTTGAGTTGAGTAATCGAAACCTGCAGTGTATGAAAGAAAAAACATTGACATTTTATATCTTGATGTTTATTTGTCTGCAGTGTAGAAGTGGCAGCCTAGTTTCAAATGCTTGGTGTAGTTGGAAATTATGAACACAAGATAATTTGACTGATATTGCAAAGGGGATGTAGATTGGGAAATGGTGACTGGATAAAATACTTGAGGGAGTAAAACATGTTGGGGTGTATGTGATGGAGAGGAGGACATCATAATAGTATCACCACTAAGCAGAGCAATTTGAACAAGGATGTTTAGAGGTAGGGAAAACATATCCCACTAGGCACAGACGTCATTTCAACGTCTAGTTTTGATTTACGAAATCACGAAATTCCCTTACGTTGATTACTTTTATAAACTACAATCAGTTTTTCACTCATCACATATATTTATTTTTTTATTTTGTATTATGTGTAAACAATGTTGATTCAACCTGTTTTTGCCCAGTGGGATATCTTTGTCTTGATATAGAAAGGTGAAAATATCTTAAACACTGGTATATTTCTTCCACATATCCAAACAGGATGGCTCTGATCTACCAGTTGAAGTTGTTTACCTGAGATATTACGCTGTAGTTGATGTCAGCTCCTGCTGCCTCATTTCCTACTGCTGACAGAAGTTTCTAATCCAATACTTTTTAGAAGTTGCAGTGATTGAATAATTCGTAGTGTGTCCACTAGGATGTCTGTGCCCAAAGTCGGAAAGCGAGAATTCGAGCAACGTGGACAAAGGAACTTGGCTAATGGCTTGCATATGTGGTTCCACTGGCTAGGGAACACTGTGCAGCCTTTCCCGGAGAGAGAGGAGTCTGCATGGAGCGATTCAATGAATTACTTGAAAAACAACAGTGGCCAGTACAGATGGTTCTGTCGGTCTGCTGTTCGGTGGAACAGAGGAACCAACCAAGAAACACCTACGCATATTTTCACTTTTTGGGGAACTATTGGTATGCTGAATCATAAAAGTCTTGGCAATGACAGCCAACTAATCAAATCATGTTAAAAACATAATCAAAATGAATAATCAAAATTCCTTCCCTCCTTTTTCTCTGGAAAGATAGGCCACCTGTTGGATTTGACTGGAAATAGGACTCTACTGCTATAGCATATACAATTAATGGGAAAATACATACCATTTTATATTTGAATGCTTTAACAGCTGAATGGAAAACCACGTTTATAAGAGTACTAGCCTGCTCCAGGGAAAAAACTATAAAAATATGTACGATTGTTTACGTGTCTTTTGAGGCTGCTTTTGTTTATGCAATTAACATAATTTGACACTGATATACTTTCCAGGAAAGTACTTCTACCCATACAAAAATTTATTTGTTGTGGCAAACCTCCCGCAAGTTTGTGGCAAATGTTCTCCAAACTACAGTGTCTTCAGAAAGTATTCATACCCCTTGACTTATTCCACATTTTGTTGTGTTACAGCCTGAATTCAAAATGGATTAAATTGTTGTTGTTTTTCTCACCGATCTTAACACAATACCCCATAATGAAAAAGTGAAAATGTGTTTTTAGACATTTTTGCAAATTTATTGAAAATAAAATACAGAAATGCTCATTTACATAAGTATTCACACCCCTGGGTCAATACATGTTAGAATCACCTTTGGTAGCGATTACAGCTGTAAGTCTTTCTGAGTACGTCTGTAAGAGCTTAGCACACCTGGATTGTGTAATATTTGCCCATTATCCTTTTAAAAATTCTTCAAGCTCTGTCAAATTGTGTGTTGATCATTGCTAGACAGCCATTTTCAAGTCTTGCCATAGATTTTCATGCCGATTTAAGTCAAAACTGTAACTAGGCCATACAGGAACATTCAACGTCGTCTTGGTAAGCAACTCCAGTGTATATTTGGCCTTGTGTTTTAGGTTATTGTCCTGCTGAAAGGTGAATTTGTATCCCAGTGTCCTCTAGGATTTTGCCTCTGCTTAACTCTATTCCGTTTATTTTTATCCAAAAAAACTCCCTAGTCCTAGCCCATAACATGATGTAACCACCACCATGCTTGAAAATGTGAAAAGTCGTACTCAGTGATGTGTTGTGTTGGATTTGTCCCAAACATAACGCTTTTTATTCAGGACATAAAGTTTATTTCTTTGCCACATTTTTTGCAGTTTTACTTTAGTGCCTTATTGCAAACAGGCTGCATGTTTTGGAATATTTTTTATTCTGTACAAGCTTCCTTCTTTTCACTCTGTCATTTAGGTTAGTATTGTGGAGTATATACAATGTTGTTGATCCATACTCAGTTTTCTCCTAACAGCCATTAAACTCTGTAACTGTTTTAAAGTCACCATTGGCCTCATGGTGAAATCCCTGAGCGGTTTCCTTCCTCTCCGGCAACTGAGTTAGGAAGGACGCCTGTAGCTTTGTAGTGACTGGCTGTATTGATACACCATCCAAAGTGTAATTAATAACTTCACAATACTCAAAGGGATATTCAATTTCTGCTTTATTTTTTATTTTTACCTATCTACCAATAGGTGCCCTTCTTTGCGAAGCATTGGAAAACCTCCTTGGTCTTTGTGGTTGAATCTGTGTTTGAAATTCACTGTTCGACGAGGGACCTTACAGGTAATTATAGGCGTGGGGTACAGAGATGAGGTAGTCATTCAAAAATCATGTTAAACACTATTATTGCACACAGAGTGACTCCATGCAACTTATTATGTGACTTGTTAATTTTTAATCACTGGACATTGATCACCGGATATTCGGCCAGTCTGCACAGCGCGTTATCGACCCAGCGCGTTATCGACCCAGAACATATCAGTTTTTCCGCCGGAATCACTGAATCACTGGACCTTTAACTCCGGATTCATCGCTACCAGCTGGCTACAACAAAACGGACGTAGCACACGCTAGCCGTGGCCTCTTACTTACTAGCGCTTCACCACCGGACCTTATGATAACTCAGCTATACAGCTGATATCTGCTGGACTGTTCCTTTTTACGGTACTACATCCTGTTTATGTTTAGCCTCAGCCCAAACATGGTTAGTTTATTGTTGTTTCGGTTATTTCTAATTGTACTATATCACTGTAGACCCCCCAGCCTAGCTAAACATGCCTTAGTTAGCTCCTTTGTTCCTCCCCCCATACACTCAGAGACCGACTCAATTGATGCCTCTAGAGATACTATCTCTTTCATTGTTACCCAACGCTTAGGTTTACCTCCACTTTACTCATATCCTTCCATATCCTTGTCTGTACATAATGCCCTGAATCTTTTCTATAACACCCGGAAATCTGCCCCCTTTATTCTATGTACCCAACGCACTAGAAGACCAGTTCTTAAAGCCTTTAGCCGTATCCTTATTCTAGTCCTCCTCTGTTCCTCTGGTGATGTAGAGGCTAACCCAGGCCCTGTAGCCCCCAGTATCACTCCTACTCCCCAGGAGCTATCATTTGATGACTTCTGTAATCGCAAAAGTCTTGGTTTCTTGCACATAAATATCAGAAGTCTACTTCCTAAGTTTGAGTTATTCACTGCGTTAGCACACTCTGCCAACCCTGATGTTCTAGCAGTGTCTGAATCCTGGCTCAGGAAGGCCACCAAAAAATCTGAAATTTCCATCCCCAACTATAACATTTTCCGTCTAGATAGAACTGCCAAAGGGGGTGGAGTTGCAATCTACTGTAGAGATAGCCTGCAGAGCTCTATCATACTATCCAGGTCTGTGCCCAAACAGTTTGAGCTTCTACTTCTAAAAATCCACCTTTCCAGAAATAAGTCTCTCACTGTTGCCGCTTGCTACAGACCCCCCTCAGCCCCCAGCTGTGCCCTGGACACCATATGTGAATTGATTGCCCCCCATTTATCCTCTGAGTTTGTACTGCTTGGTGACCTAAATTGGGATATGCTTAATACCCCAGCCATCCTACAATCCAAGCTAGATGCCCTCAACCTCACGCAAATTATCAACGAACCTACCAGGTACAACCCTAAATCCTTAAACATGGGTACCCTCATAGATATCATCCTGACTAACATACCCTCTAAATACACCTCAGCTGTCTTCAACCAGGATCTCAGCGATCACTGCCTTATTGCCTGCGTCCGTAACGGGTCCGCGGTCAAACGACCACCCCTCATCACTGTCAAACGCTCCCTAAAACACTTTAGCGAGGAGGCCTTCCTAATTGACCTGGCCCAGGTATCCTGGATGGATATAGATCTCATTCCGTCAGTAGAGGATGCCTGGTTGTTCCTTAAAAGTAATTTCCTCTCAATCTTAAATAAACATGCCCCATTCAAAAAATACAGAACTAAGAACCGATATAGCCCCTGGTTCTCCTCAGACTTGACTGCCCTTGACCAGCACAAAAACATCCTGTGGCGTACAGCATTAGCATCAAATAGCCCCCGCGATATGCAACTTTTCAGGGAAGTTAGGAACCAATATACACAAGCAGTCAGGAAAGCAAAGGCTAACTTTTTCAAACAGAAATGTGCATCCTGTAGCACTAACTCCAAAAAGTTTTGGGACACTGTAAAGTCCATGGAGAATAAGAGCACTTCCTCCCAGCTGCCCACTGCACTGAGGCTAGGAAACACTATCACCACCGATAAATCTACAATAATCGAGAATTTCAACAAGCATTTTGCTACAGCTGGCCATGCTTTCCATCTGGCTACCACTAACCCGGCCACCAACTCTGCACCCTCTGCTGCAACTTGCCCATGCCCCCCCCGCTTCTCCTTCACACAAATTCAGACAGCTGATGTTTTGAAAGCGCTGCAAAATCTGGACCCCTACAAATCAGCTGGGCTAGACAATCTGGACCCTTTCTTTCTAAAACTAGCCGCCGAAATTGTCGCAACCCCTATTACTAGTCTGTTCAACCTCTCTTTCATAACGTCTGAGATCCCCAGAGATTGGAAAGCTGCCGCGGTCATCCCCCTCTTCAAAGGGGGTGACACTCTAGATCCAAACTGCTACAGACCTATATCCATCCTGCCCTGCCTTTCGAAAGTATTCGAAAGCCAAGTTAACAAACAGATCATCGACCATTTCGAATACCACCGTACCTTCTCCGCTATGCAATCCGGTTTCCGAGCTGGTCACGGGTGCACTTCAGCCACGCTCAAGGTCCTAAACGATATTATAACCACGATTGATAATAGACAGTACTGTGCAGCCGTCTTCATCGACCTGGCCAAGGCTTTCGACTCTGTCAACCACCGCATTCTTATTGGCAGACTAAATAGCCTTGGTTTCTCAAATGACTGCCTCGCCTGGTTCACCAACTACTTCTCAGATAGAGTTCAGTGTGTCAAATCGGAGGGCCTGTTGTCTGGACCTATGGCAGTCTCTATGGGGGTGCCACAGGGTTCAATTCTTGGGCCGACACTTTTCTCCGTGTATATCAATGATGTCGCTCTTGCTGCTGGTGACTCTCAGATCCACCTCTACGCAGACGACACCATTTTGTATACATCTGGCCCTTCATTGGACACTGTGTTAACAAACCTCCAAACGAGCTTCAATGCCATACAACAATCCTTCAGTAGCCTTCAACTGCTCTTAAACACTAGTAAAACTAAATGCATGCTTTTCAATCGAACGCTGCTAGCACCCGCCCACCCGACTAGAATCACCACTCTCGACGGGTCTGACCTAGAGTATGTGGACAACTACAAATATCTAGGTGTCTGGTTAGACTGTAAACTCAACTTCCAGACTCACATAAAGAATCTCCAATCCAAAGTTAAATCTAGAATCGGCTTCCTATTTCGCAACAAAGCCTCCTTCACTCATGCTGCCAAACATGCCCTCGTAAAACTGACTATCCTACCGATCCTTGACTTCGGCGATGTCATTTACAAAATAGCCTCCAACACTCTACTCAGCAAATTGGATGTAGTCTATCACAGTGCCATCCGTTTTGTCTCCAAAGCCCCATACACTACCCACCACTGTGACCTGTACGCTCTTGTTGGCTGGTCCTCACTACATGTTCGTCGTCAAACCCACTGGCTCCAGGCCATCTA
Organism: Coregonus lavaretus; assembly: GCF_964263955.1. Lineage (NCBI taxonomy): Eukaryota > Metazoa > Chordata > Actinopteri > Salmoniformes > Salmonidae > Coregonus > Coregonus lavaretus. The sequence continues at coordinate 45,188,970 of NC_139991.1, forward strand.
TAAATCACTGCTAGGCAAATCCCCGCCTTATCTTAGCTCATTGGTCACCATAGCAGCACCCACCCGTAGTCTGCGCTCCAGCAGGTATATCTCACTGGTCATTCCCAAAGCCAACACCTCCTTTGGCCGCCATTCCTTCCAGTTCTCTGCTGCCAATGACTGGAACGAATTGCAAAAATCTCTGAAGCTGGAGACTCTTATCTCCCTCAATAACTTTAAGCATCAGTTGTCAGAGCACCTTACCGATCACTGCACCTGTACACAGCCCATCTGAAATTAGCCCACCCAACTACCTCATCCCTATATTGTTATTTATTTTGCTCTTTTGCACCCCAGTATCTCTATTTGCACATCATCTCTTGCACATCTAGCATTCCAGTGTTAATACTATTGTAATTATTCTGCACTATAGCCTATTTATTGCCTTACCTCCATAACTTGCTACATTTGCACACACTGTATATATATTTTCTGTTGTATTTCTGACTTTATGTTTTTTTTTTACCCCATATGTAACTCTGTGTTGTTTTTATTGCACTACTTTGCTTTATCTTGGCCAGGTCGCAGTTGTAAATGAGAACCTGTTCTCAACTGGCTTACCTGGTTAAATAAAGGTGAAATAAAAAAATTAAAAAAATTGTTAAGCACATTTTTACTCCTGAACCTATTTAGGCTTGCCATAACAAAGGGGTTGAATACTTATTGATTCAATTAATTTGTAAAACTTGCTACCTACCAAAGTTTTCAGGCGAGTGTCTGACTTAATAATTAAACTTTCTCTAAACTAAAAAATGGTGTTAGCTAATTAATGCCTAGTTAACAATGTCATGTTTTATGTGATAGAGTGAAACACATTTTGTTGATACCAGTTTCAATCTGTCAGCGCCACTGACTGGCTAGCGCTTAGCTAGCTGGCTAGCGCTTAGTGAGCTAGCCAATGTTAGCTATCATATTTTTGCACAATTCATGTGATAGCTAGCTAGCTAACTAATGATTCGCTTAAACACTTATATTTTTAGGTGAATACATTTCTGTCTTTTAATACCAATATGGACATCAATATGCTAGTGTCACTGTTCAGTAGCATGTTAGCTAGCACAACAGCTAAGGTTATAACAATATGAGCTTACTTGACATTAAAGCAAGACTTTCCTTTGGAGATGGATACCCTTCCTCTACCCATTGTGTTGGAAGATACTGTATTGGGAGGAGGATGCATCAACACCATGGAAAGATGTTTGTGGTGCACTCCCTCAAAACACTTTTCTTAGGTGATAAATGAGTGTGTCATCTTCAAGCTTGGTAAGGTATGCAAATGCTTGTATTATTCTCATAAATGTAGCCCATACATTCATTCTTTGTAACAATTAGATATTTCATTGCTTTGAACTAGTAGCTAGCACATCTTGATCATGTGTTGTTCCTAAAAAACTGATTTAGGCCTTCAATCAATCTGAGGACAGAGAACTATATGTTCACCAAGTCAAAGCTTCTTGCATGCATGGCTTTGAAATGAAAGCTAACATGAATTCATTTTTTAATTGCCATATTAGGCATAACACATGTTTTTGTTGGTTTTCTTCCACCCAAGCCTTATACACCTGAGTCAGGAAGAAAAGACAACTAGTAGACAACTATCTCTTAATGATGAAGTCCCCATTCTAGATTGAATATCATAATTAGTTGATTAGTTTGAACTAATTGTGTTGAAGCTTGGCTGGAGAAAAATCTTGTACACTGTGGCTCTCTAGGAACAGTTGGCCACACATTTAAAGGTAGTTTTAGTAGGCCTACGTCCCAGTTTATGTTAGATACATCATTTTATTCGGCAGGTAGCTTAGTGGGTAAGAGCGTTGTGCCAGTAACCGAAAGGTCGCTGGTTCTAATCCCCGAGCCGACTAGGTGAAAAATCTGTCGATGTGCCCTTAAGCAAGGCACTTAACCCTAATTGCTCCTGTAAGTCGCTCTGGATAAGAGCGTCTGCTAAATGACTAAAATGTAAAATGTAAATGTACAAGGCAGAAACATTGTTTTCTTGCTGAAGAATCATAGAAAGCCAGTTTCAGTGGGAAGCATAGAAACATCAAGGACCCTGTTTTTCCAAAGCCGAACCCGCCCATTAGCTGCTGAGTCTACCTTTTAAGATGCCAAAATATAAAATGTTTTCAGTAGTTGTTTTCAGTATCCTAATTTTGTTTTTGTTTTTTCTGATTGTTTCAGTGCATGCATTCAACAAGCTTTGGATGAAGGACTTCCACAGGGCCGCCATCTCCAAAGTTCACTCAAAACGTCAATAGTTCTGAACTGGGTTTGATTTCATTTTTTCTGTTTTAATTATTTCAATGTTGTTAATTATCTTTTAAACTTCCATTGGTTGAAAGCTATTGCTCAGTTATCACTTGGCTCATGTAAATTATGTAGTTGCCCCTTTAAATTTCCTACGGTCAACATCATCAGAGTGTTCAGATTTCTCTCATGTAAATTTTGTAGCTACATAAAAATATGAAATGAACAATTTATTTGTGAAATATCCAGTCTTTGCTCTTTTCTTCATTACCATGCTGATGATTTCAAGTTGTATTGGATTTATTTTGATCTGTTAAGACATTGAATACGTTGTTGAGTATATTTTGTACATTTAGTGTGTTTAGTTTAGTTCTCTGTGAGAAGCAAGTTCATTTAAAGTTATATGTGATTTGGTTTATGTAGTTAACACCCATCAACCAAAAACCTTATCTAATTAGCATATTCATTCTGAGTTTGCCACAAACTTGCTGGAAATTGGCCAAAGGTTTCCCACAACTGTTTGTTAGAAGCCTGTTTTTTCGGTAAGGGTACTGTTCCTTTTGAGGGCCCTGTAAATTGAAGTAGATCATTGTATCCCCATAGTTGTCTTTGTTGCTTATTTTGGATTGAACTGTGTATATTGACTATATCCAATGGCTACTCCACTTCACTGGATCAAATATCTGCTATTTAATTCCAAGACAGTTTGAGGGCACATTTTGGGGAAGTGAAATAATGCCTCTTGGCTCTGATTTGCCTTTATAGAGCTTACACAAGGAATTATGTGAAGTCATGTGACGCTTGTCGGAAAGCAGATGTGCAAAGCAGACTATTTTATAATTCAGTACTGGCTGGCCTATTCTATGAAGTTGGATTTTTCCACAGTGTGTGATCTATGTCAATGACAAATTCTAAGCCAATTTAGGCAAAAAATACAATATGGTAATTTATTATAATGTTAGGAGGTTATAAACAAGTGCTTCTTTCCAGATTTCCAGATTTTGTCTCTTTGTGTGGTTGATGAAAAGAGCTTTGTGGACACATTGATTAGTCTTTCTGCAATGTACAATACTGTTTAATTAATGATGACTAATAGAAAGTGCCCAGTGTCCAATGGAAAACATTCCTATTACAAAACTATGTGACAGATAAGAAAACAGATGCATTACATTGGTTTGCTACAATCTGTCCCCTAGTGTAAAATGTGGGTGTGGATATAACATGGCTCCCTTAGTTTCAGGATTCTTAGTGTACATTGTACTGTATGCATTTTGATAGTGTACAGCAGTGTTGGCTGTGGATTGAGAGATTAGATTGTGTTGTGTTCTGATGATTTTTCATATGGTACTGCAGTACAGTCGTGGCTACTGTGGTCAGTCATGTATAAAAATGGCTAGACAGAGAAAAATGAAAACCATTGATTAAGATTTCCCAACCATATATTATGTCCCTAGGCCAAGTGTTAACAACAGGCAAGTGTTTTCATTGGCATACTGCAAGGGAAAAGTAAAGGTCTAGATTTGTCCAGGGCTTTAGGGGTCAACGTGGTCACACTGTAACCAGAGCAACAATGAAACACTCCCAAGTGAAAGAACACAGAGACCTCAATGTGTTTATTGCATAGAATAACTGCTACATAAAATCATATTGCAAAGCTTGAAAATAAGAGAATCACATTGCCAAAGAAGGGCCAAAAAGAAAGACGGTATTGGAAAAGTATAACTGGAATATTTTGTTCAGTTTTAGTTCATGGGACTCGGGAGTGGACGTTCCAATGACATGTTGTAAACCCAACATGCAATCCTGTTTACGTTTCAGAGCTTCTCCTGTGAGAAAGTTGATATGCAGAGACCATTTTGGCACAATAGGTTGCACTTTTGTCAAAGTTCATCCAATAGAGTAAGTGCTATTTGTCATAACATTTGCGTTCCTGTTGATCTGGCTAAGGAACTTGTTATTTTCTTATCACATACTATGAGAAATAGGCCATCAGAATCTTCCCAACTAATGTCTGACTATAAAATACTGTGTGTGAGTGTGTGTGTGCGTGTGTGCGTGTGTGGTGTTTTCTCCCAGGATATTATCCTGGGTGGGGTAATTGCAGAAAGGCATTGTGACTGTGATGATGTGCTTTTACTGTGATGTGTTTTTCCAAGACCGAAGCAGTCATTAGCAATGTCCACACATCAGTGATTCCACCTTGATTACCCAGACTGGTCTCACCATATTATAAGTTGTGCAAATTTGTACAGTATTGTACCTTTTGCAAATTCGTAACATATTGTACGAATTGCCATTTGTAATATATCAGGGTGACATAGGTATTTACTGAGGGACCTGTTGAAATGTTGATTCATTGAGCCACTATGTATCCTAGATAAATGTATGTTAAAGCAAATTAAACATTCATATTTCATATATAAATGATGAATATTTGTCATTTTACTCCATGGTTAGTAAAACTACACATCTGCACCTCTTTCTAATAACAAAACACAAAGCCTTATGTCAGTGTCACGCCCTGGCTTTGGGGAATCTTTATGTTGAGCCAGGGTGTGGAGTTTCTGTTACATTTTCTATGTTTTAGTTTCTAGATCGTGTGGATCTATGTTGGCCAGGGTGGTTCCCAATCAGCGGCAGCTGTATCTCGTTGTCTCTGATTGGGGACCATACTTAGGCAGCCTTTTGGCATGTTAGGTTGTGGGATCTTGTTCCGTAAGGTGTTGTGTATAACCTAGGACTTCACGTATCGTTTCGTTTGTTGTTTTGGTTCGTGTGTGTACTAAATAAAGAATGTACGCTTATCACGCTGCGCCTTGGTCCGCTTCATCTGTCAACGATCGTGACAGAAGATCCCACCACCAGAGGACCAAGCAGCGTGCCCAGGAGGAGAAGAGGGCGATGGCTCAGGTGGGCGAATGGTGGTCATGGGAGGACATATTCGCGGGCAGAGGGCCATGGGCAAAAGTAAATGCCCAGGCAGGAAAGGAGAAACGGCGCCAACCGTGCCGACGACGGACACGCGAGAGGCAACCCCAAGACATTTTTTTTGGGGGGGGGGCACACGCCGTGGACGACGGGGCTGCTGGAGGCAGCTACAGGGCGAATCGGCGGACTAGGAGAGGAGGCCACCAGGTTAGGGGGCTATTGGTCACGAGGGAGAAGGAGAGTGTAGAGGCACGGCGAGAGGAACTGGTTAGGCAGCAGAGGGAGCGGAGGTTTATGAGGAAACCCAGTCCCGCTCCTCGCACCAAGCAAGTGGTGTGTGTCACCAGTCCGGTCCGGCACGTTCCTGATTCCCGCACAAGGCCAGTGGTGTGTGTTCCCAGTCCGGCCCAACCTGTTCCTGTCCCCCGCACCAAGCCTGTGGTGCGCGTCGTCAGCCCGGTCCAGCCTGTTCCTGCTCCCCGCACCAAGCCAGTGGTATGCGTCGCCCGCCCGATCCGGCCTGTTCCTGCTCCCCGCACCAAGCCAGTGGTGCGCGTCGCCAGCCCGGTCCGGCCTGTTCCTGCTCCCCGTACCAAGCCAGTGGTGCGCGTCGCCAGCCCGGTTCGGCCTGTTCCTGCTCCCCGCACCAAGCCAGTGGTGCGCGTAGCCAGCCCGGTCCGGCCTGTTCCTGACCCTCGCACCAAGCCTGTGGTGCGCGTCGCCAGCCCGGTCCGGCCTGTTCCTGACCCTCGCACCAAGCCTGTGGTGCGCGTCGCCAGCCCAGTCCGGCCTGTTCCTGTCCCCCGCACCAAGCCTGTGGTGCGCGTCGTCAGCCCGGTCCGGCCTGTTCCTGCTCCCCGTACCAAGCCAGTGGTGCGCGTCGCCAGCCCGGTTCGGCCTGTTCCTGCTCCCCGCACCAAGCCAGTGGTGCGCGTAGCCAGCCCGGTCCGGCCTGTTCCTGACCCTCGCACCAAGCCTGTGGTGCGCGTCGCCAGCCCAGTCCGGCCTGTTCCTGTCCCTCGCACCAAGCCTGTGGTGCGCGTCGCCAGCCCGGTCCGGCCTGTTCCTGTCCCTCGCACCAAGCCTGTGGTGCGCGTCGCCAGCCCGGTCCGGCCCGTTCCTGCTCCCCGCACCAAGCCAGTGGTGCGTGTCGCCAGCCCGGTCCGGCCCGTTCCTGCTCCCCGCACCAAGCCAGTGGTGCGCGTCGTCAGCCCGGTCCGGCCCGTTCCTGCTCCCCGCACCAAGCCAGTGATGCGCGTCGTCAGTCCGGCACGGTCCGTGCCTGTTCCACCGGTGCCTGGTCCGGCACTGGTCAGCTGCTCCACTCCGGAACCAGAGCAATCCGCTCCACCGGTGTCCAGTCCGGCACGGCCCGTGCCTGTTCCACCGGTGCCTGGTCCGGCACCGGTCAGCTGCTCCACTCCGGAGCCAGAGCAATCCGCTCCACCGGTGTCCAGTCCAGCTCCGGCCAGCGGGACCAGACCAGGGGCGCAACGGGGGGGTAGAGAGAGAATGGTGGTCACGCCCGGAGCCGGATCCGCCTCCGAGGCGGAATGCCCACCCGGCCCCTACACTGTTGTAGGTTGGTTGGCGCGGTCGCAGTCCGCGCCTTTGGGGGGGGGCTACTGTCACGCCCTGGCTCTGGGGACTCTTTATGTTGAGCCAGGGTGTGGAGTTTCTGTTACATTTTCTATGTTTTAGTTTCTAGATCGTGTGGATCTATGTTGGCCAGGGTGGTTCCCAATCAGAGGCAGCTGTACAGTGGGGAGAACAAGTATTTGATACACTGCCGATTCTGCAGGTTTTCCTACTTACAAAGCATGTAGAGGTCTGTAATTTTTATCATAGGTACACTTCAACTGTGAGAGACGGTATCTAAAACAAAAATCCAGAAAATCACATTGTATGATTTTTAAGTAATTAATTTGCATTTTATTGCATGACATAAGTATTTGATCACCTACCAACCAGTAAGAATTCCGGCTCTCACAGACCTGTTAGTTTTTCTTTAAGAAGCCCTCCTGTTCTCCACTCATTACCTGTATTAACTGCACCTGTTTGAACTCGTTACCTGTATAAAAAACACCTGTCCACACACTCAATCAAATAGACTCCAACCTCTCCACAATGGCCAAGACCAGAGAGCTGTGTAAGGACATCAGGGATAAAATTGTAGACCTGCACAAGGCTGGGATGGGCTACAGGACAATAGGCAAGCAGCTTGGTGAGAAGGCAACAACTGTTGGCGCAATTATTAGAAAATTGAAGAAGTTCAAGATAACGGACAATCACCCTCGGTCTGGGGCTCCATGCAAGATCTCACCTCGTGGGGCATCAATGATCATGAGGAAGGTGAGGGATCAGCCCAGAACTACACATTTACATTTACATTTACGTCATTTAGCAGACGCTCTTATCCAGAGCGACTTACAGTCAGTGCATACATTATTATTTTATCGAACCCACAACCCTGGCGTTGCAAACGCCATGCTCTACCAACTGAGCTACATCCCCTGCCGGCCAAATCCCTCCCCTACCCTGGACGACGCTGGGCCAATTGTGCGCGCCGCCCCATGGGTCTCCCGGTCGCGGCCGGCAACGACAGAGCACGGCAGGACCTGGTCAATGACCTGAAGAGAGCTGGGACCACAGTCTCAAAGAAAACCATTAGTAACACACTACGCCGTCATGGATTAAAATCCTGCAGTGCACGCAAGGTCCCCCTGCTCAAGCCAGCGCATGTCCAGGCCCGTCTGAAGTTTGCCAATGACCATCTGGATGATCCAGAGGAGGAATGGGAGAAGGTCATGTGGTCTGATGAGACAAAAATATAGCTTTTTGGTCTAAACTCTACTCACCGTGTTTGGAGGAAGAAGAAGGATGAGTACAACCCCAAGAACACCATCCCAACCGTGAAGCATGGAGGTAGAAACATCATTCTTTGGGGATGCTTTTCTGCAAAGGGGACAGGACGACTGCACCGTATTGAGGGAAGGATGGATGGGGTCATGTATCGCGAGATCTTGGCCAACAACCTCCTTCCCTCAGTAAGAGCATTGAAGATGGGTCGTGGCTGGGTCTTCCAGCATGACAACGACCCGAAACACACAGCCAGGGCAACTAAGGAGTGGCTCTGTAAGAAGCATCTCAAGGTCCTGTAGTGGCCTAGCCAGTCTCCAGACCTGAACCCAATAGAACATCTTTGGAGGGAGCTGAAAGTCCGTATTGCCCAGCGACAGCCCCGAAACCTGAAGGATCTGGAGAAGGTCCGTATGGAGGTGTGGGCCAAAATCCCTGCTGCAGTGTGTGCAAACCTGGTCAAGACCTACAGGAAACGTATGATCTCTGTAATTGCAAACAAAGGTGTCTGTACCAAATATTAAGTTCTGCTTTTCTGATGTATCAAATACTTATGTCATGCAATAAAATGCTAATTAATTACTTAAAAATCATACTATGTGATTTTCTGGATTTTTGTTTTAGATTCCGTCTTTCACAGTTGGAGTGTACCTATGATACAAATTACAGACCTCTACATGCTTTGTAAGCAGGAAAACCTGCAAAATCGGCAGTGTATCAAATACTTGTTCTCCCCACTGTATCTCATTGTCTCTGATTGGGGACCATACTTAGGCAGCCTTTTGGCATGTTAGGTTGTGGGATCTTGTTCCGTAAGGTGTTGTGTATAACCTAGGACTTCACGTATCGTTTCGTTTGTTGTTTTGGTTCGTGTGTGTACTAAATAAAGAATGTACGCTTATCACGCTGCGCCTTGGTCCGCTTCATCTGTCAACGATCGTGACAGTCAGACAGTTATATAACTTCAGACAGTGCAAGAAAAACATAACACATGGTTTTCTGTTATCCAACTCTGGAGCAGATCCATTTGGAGGGTTGGTGTCACGTAGCCTATCCATCCATTTCTTGCATGAGCACCGGGCTTGTCTAAAAACGGAATTAGAAACTTCAAATGTTCAACTCCTCCTACCCACTCTTAGCGCATCTGCAAACCTCGGAACAGAACGATGTGAGGTTGCGTGGATAATATAGCAACAATACTGATGCAGGTTTTTCAGGATTTCATTTGGTGTAAATTAGACTTACTTTAAAAAGTAATTGAATGTACTTTAGTTTCAAAGGGCAAATGATCGACCACAGAAATTTAAATATTTGTAATTATCAGTCATAATCTATTTAGTTGAATTAATTGTATCATGGGCGCGTGTAAATTTGGCAGTTTTTACGCGTGTGCGCACGTATGTTTATTCATTTGGATACTGCAAGCTGTCCAATCTCAGCGACATCCACCAGAGACAAGGCCAGTAAATAACCAAGTGCCAGGTATACGACAGACAATACAATGGGCGCACAATGGTAAAGTTTTTAGCCTTCTGAGTCACGGCTCGGAATATCGACCACCAAAGCAAAGAGGCGCCAATAAAGAGCAGGAGAGACCTGTCACCATCATTAGCGATGGGGAAGCCAACAAGCCTTCTGACTCCTCAAGACAGCCTCCCTCATCTACCCACACAGTGTCCGGTGCAGGAGCGCGCCCGCGCTGGCTACCACCTCAAGTTCCAAGGCCCCCGAGGGGACAAGGGCACCAGCATCAGGATGTCCATCCAAGTGGCCATGCAGAAACTAAGGCAAATGGCACGACGAATGGGACACAGGACAAACCGTCCCCATCGCCGAGAAGAGAAGACATGATGGCAGGGGATGATCCTTACAACCCATACAAGACCTCAGATTCAGATAATCCTTACTACAATTACTATGACGTGTACGAGAGTCCCAGGCGCAGAGAGAGACCTGGATATGGCACAGGGTACCATCAGAACGGTAAGAATGCGGACTATTGGACAGCATGTTTGAAGGGTTGGAATTTGGAATGCATTTGCTGCAGTGCCAGAATAACTTTTCCAGTGTGTTATAGATTTTTCTTGATATTACAATAATTTGTGATTAAAACAAATACATCCCCTCTAGGTCTGCCTGATCTTGTGCCAGACGCATACTACATTCAAGCCTCCGTATATGTCCAGAAAGTTCCTATGTACAACCTCAGATGTGCAAACGAAGAGAATTGCTTGTCAAGGTATTATTGGAACAAACTCTATGGGATTTAAAGAGAAGGTTATTGTCCAACGAGTCAGAATGTGTGTGAGTCGTAACTCTTGAGTGTTTGCGGTTTAGGTTTAACGTAGAGCAGCAGACACATCCCACTGGGCGCAAACTGGTTGAATCAAAGTCAACGTAATTTCAATGGTGGAAAAAGTACCCAAATGTCATACTTGAGTAAAAGTAAACATACCTTAATAGAAAATGACTAAGTAAAAATGAAAGTCGCTCAGTAAAATACTACTTGAGTAAAAGTATGAAAGTATTTGGTTTTTAAGTATCAAAAGTAAATGTCATTGCTAAAATATACTTAAGTATCAAAAGTAAAAGTATAAATCATTTAAAATTCCTTACATTAAGCAAACCAGACGGCACGATTTTCTTGATTTTTCTAGTTTATGGATAGCCTGGGGCACACTCCAATACTCAGACATAATTTACAAAGGAAGCATGTGTGTTTAGTCAGTCCGCCAGACCAGAGCCAGTAGGGATGACCAGGAATGTTCTCTTGATAAGTGTGTGAATTGGACCATTTTCCTGTCCTGCTAAGCCTTCAAAATGTAACGAGTGCTTTTGGAAGTCAGAGAAAATGTATGGAGTAAAAAGTACATTATTTTCTTTAGGAATGTAGTCCAGTAAAAGTAAAAGTTGTCGAAAATAGAAATAGTAAAGTACAGATACCCCCAAAAAACTACTTAAGTATTACTTTAAAGTATTTTTACTTAAGTACTTTATACCACTGCGTAATTTGTCAAGGTATTGTGATGTGGAATCTGCGGAAAATACATTGGATTTGAAAAAGTAATCAACATAAACTGTTGTTTTGAGGGTGAAATTTCGACCACAGAATTATGTCATCATTGTAATCAATTTTCAACCTTGTAGAAAATAGGTTGAATTTGTACCTTTGAAACAATGTCACATCTTCAAAGTTATATCCAATATAAACAACACAACAGTAAACATGTCATCCCCCACAAATGATGCACCCCCCCCCCCCCAAAAAATAATAATAATAATAATATATATATATATACAATAGTCTGGCAGCACCTCCTACTGGAGAATTGATCTGTCTACAGCTATCCATTTGGTCTCCCATCCACGGTTTTAACCAAGCCCAGCTTAGCTTCTATATTTGTAACTGACTACTACCAATTTGAGATCGTGAGAATAATTATTGAAAGACCTCTTTATAACTAAATATATTCACTGTTGCAATCAAAGTCATTCCAAGGGGTAGGTTTAACAGATCAAATGAAATGTAACCATACTTTATAAGTCATATATAATTAATGAAACAATTTAGGCCAATGTAGCATTTGCAAAGTCATCAACAGCTATTGTTTCAATTCAACCCAGGGTTCAACTAAAAATAGACAATAAATATTGTGCTTCCCACAGTTGTGTCAAGTTGGCTGGATGTCCTTTGGGTGGTGAACCATTCTTGATCCACACAGGAAACTGTTGAGCATGAAAAGCCCAGCAGCGTTGCAGTTCTTGACACAAACCGGTGCGCTTGGCTCCTAATATAATACCCCAATCAAAGGCACTTAAATATTTTGTCTTGCCCATTCACCCACTGAATGGCACACATACACTACCGTTCAAAAGTTTGGGGTCACTTAGAAATGTCCTTGTTTTCGATGAAAACATACATGAAATGAGTTTGAATAGGAAATATAGCAAAATGCATAGGACATGTAGTCATTGTCAAGGTTAGAAATAATTATTTTTAATTTAAATAATAATTGTGTCCTTCAAACTTTGCTTTCGTAAAAGAATCCTCAATTTGCAGCAATTACAGCCTTGCAGACCTTTGGCATTCTCGTTGTCAATTTGTTGAGGTAATCTGAAGAGATTTCACCCCATGCTTCCTGAAGCACCTCCCACAAGTTGGATTGGCTTGATGGGCACTTCTTACGTACCATACAGACAAGCTGCTCCCACAACAGCTCAATAGGGTTGAGATCCGGTGACTGTGCTGGCCACTCCATTATAGACAGAATACCAGCTGATTGCTTCTTCCCTAAATAGCTATTGCATAGTTTGGAGCTGTGCTTTGGGTCATTGTCCTGTTGTAGGAGGAAATTGGCTCCAATCAAGTGCCGTCCACAGGGTATGGCATGGTGTTGCAAAATGGAGTGATAGCCTTCCTTCTTCAAGATCCATTTTACCCTGTACAAATCTCCCACTTTACCACCACCAAAGCACCCCCAGACCATCACATGCTTGACAGATGGCATCAAGCACTCCTCCAGCATCTTTTCATTTGGTCTTTGTCTCACAAATTTTCTTCTTTGTGATCCGAACACCTCAAACTTTGATTCGTCTGTCCATAACACTTTTTTCCAATCTTCCTCCAGTGTCTGTGTTCTTTTGCCCATCTTAATCTTTTCTTTTTATTGGCCAGTCTGAGATATGCCTTTTTCTTTGCAACTCTGCCTAGAAGGTCAGCATCCCGGAGTCGCCTCTTCACTGTTGACGTTGAGACTGGTGTTTTGCGGGTACTATTTAATGAAGCTGCCAGTTGAGGACCTGTGAGGCGTCTGTTTCTCAAACTAGACACTCTAATGTATTTGTCCTCTTGCTCAGTTGTGCACAGGGGCCTCCCACTCCTCTTTATATTATGGTTAGAGCCAGTTTGCGCTGTTCTGTGAAGGGAGTAGTACACAGCGTTGTACGAGATCTTCAGTTTCTTGGCAATTTCTCGCATGGAATAGCCTTAATTTCTCAGAACAAGAATAGACTGACGAGTTTCAGAAGAAAGTTATTTGTTTCTAGCCATTTTGAGCCTGTAATCGAACCCACAATTGCTGATGCTCCAGATACTCAACTAGTCTCAAGAAGGCCAGTTTTATTGCTTCTTTAATCAGCACAACAATTTTCAGCTGTGCTAACATAATTGCAAAAGGGTTTTCTAATAATCAATTAGCCTTTTAAAATGATAAACTTGGATTAGCAAACACAACGTGCCATTGGAACACAGGACTGATGGTTGCTGATAATGGGCCTCTGTACGCCTATCTAGATATTCCATAAAAAATCTGCCGTTTCCAGCTACAATAGCCATTTACAACATTAACAATGTCTACACTGTATTTCTGATCAATTTGATGTTATTTTAATGGACAAAAAAATGGCTTTTCTTTCGAAAACAAGGAACTTTCTAAGTGACCCCAAACTTTTGAACGGTAGTGTACACAATCCACATCTCAATTGTATCAAGGCTTAAAAATCTTTCTTTAACCTGTCTCCTCCCCTTCATCTACACTGATCAAAGTGGATTTAAGAAGTGACATCAATAAGGGATCATAGCTTTCACCTGGATTCACCTGGTCAGTCTATGTCATGGAAAGAGCAGGTGTTCTTAATGTTTTGTACACTCAGTGTATATACAGGGTCAGTTCCAATACCATATTTACAATTTGCAGGGATGCTGGAGTGATAGAGGTAGTTATGTATAGGGGTAAGGTGACTAGGCATCAGGATATATGATAAACAGAGTAGCAGCAGCGTAAATTATGATTGTATGTGAGTGTGTGCATGTGTGTAGAGTCAGTATAAATGTGTGTACATGTTGTGTGTGTGAGCAAATCAAGTGTGTGTGTGTGTGTTTGTATGTGTGTGTGTGTGTGTGTGTGTGTGTTGGAGTGTGATGGAGTGTCAGTGTGTGTGAGTGTGTTAGCTATTTAGCAGTCTTTATTTTGTTATTTTATTTTTATTTATTTTAGCAGTCTTATGGCTTGGGCATAGAAGCTGTTCAGGAGCCTGTTGGTGTCAGACTTGATGCACCGGTACCGATTGCTGTGTGGAAGCAGAGACAACAGTCTATGGCTTGTGTTATATACTGAACAAAAAATATAAATGCAACATGCAAAATGTCAAAGATTTTACTGAGTTACAGTTCATATAAGGAAATCAGTCAATTTAAATAAATAAATTAGGCCCTATTCTATGGATTTCACATGACTGGGCAGGTGTGCAGCCATTGGTGGGCCTTGGAGGCATAGGTCAACCCACTTGGCAGCCAGGCCCACCCACTGGGGATCTAGGCCCAGCTAATCAGAATGAGTTTTTCTCCACAAAAAGGCTCCCCCCACCCACCTCCTCCCCAGACGATCCTGCAGGTGAAGAAGGTCCTGGGCTGGTGTGGTTACACGTGGTCTGCGGTTGTGAGGCCGGTTAGACGTACTGCCAAATTCTTTAAAACGACGTTGAAGGCAGCTTATGGTAGAGAAATTAACATTACATTCTCTGGCAACAGCTCTGGGGGACATTCCTGCAGTCAGCATGCCAATTGTACACTCCCTCAAAACTTGAGACATCTGTGGCATTGTGTTTTCTGACAAAACTGCACATTTTAGAGTGGCCTTTTATTGTCCCCAGAACAAGGTGCCCCTGTGTAATGATCATGCTGTTTAATCAACTTCTTGATATGTCACACCTGTCAGGTGGATGGATTATCTTTGGCAAAGGAGTAATGCTCACTAACAGAGATGTAAACAAATTTGTGCACAGAAATTGAAATAAATAAGCTTTTTGTGCGTATGGAAAATCTAAACTCATGAAACATGGGACCAACACTTTACATGTTGCGTTTATATATTTGTTCAGTGTATATAGGCCTAGGGTTTCAAGCTTTCGTTGATTTCAAATTTCATCTTCAAGTTAATCATGAATATGTTCGAATCACCATCTCAACCAGATATCAAAGTTAAAGAATAGGACTAAATCAAATCAAACTTTATTTAAAGTGCATTTAAAGTTTGATTAGATTAGATTTAGTCCTATTCTTTAACTTTGATTTTTGGTTGAGATGGAGACGTGAATCCAACATATAAATTATTAATTTGTAGACAAACTAGATGTTGAATTGTGTTTAGTTGTCAATGCAACCAAATTTCAACATTTGAAGGAGATGTATCTTCTGTTGGGATAGCTCCATATCTGCCACTAATGTATTCTGGCTTTAATTCCAGTTTGTTTACAAATTAATAATTTATATATTGGATTCACATCTCCATCGCAACCAAAAATCTAAGTGAATAGGACTAACTCAAATTAAATCAAACTTTAAATGCACTTTAACTTTGATTCTTGGTTGAGGTGGAGACGTGAATCCAACATATAAATTATGAATTTGTAGACAAACTGAAATTTGTTGACAACCAAACACAATATCACTTTTGCAATACATGAAATAGCCTATTAACTTGTTGACAAGTTAACAAATGATATGTTGGATTCACATCTCCAACTAAACCAAAAATTAAAGATAAAGAATAGGATTAAGCCAGTGGCTCAGATTAAACTATCCAAGCATTAGATATCCCTTAAATGTTGATATTTGGTAGCGTTGTCAACACGACACAATTCAATATTTTTTTTGTAATACAGTAAATAGCCTTAAGTTAAGGCTATCTTACAAAATAATGTAACAGTGTTTATTCAACCTTATAATGAGTAACACATCCATGGCCACATTTTGAGGTTAGCCTACTGTAACTATAAATGTCTTCTTATGTAATCATAGAAAGCCTGCATGTTCAAGATAGCAAAAGTCGCAGGTCTATGGAGATCTTCACAATTGCTTTAATAATCTGTGCAGAATCTTGAACAGCATTGATCCCTTGCACTATGTACTTTAAATGTAATCTCAACTGCAATCCAGGTCATTTGGTTGTGCTATTTGATGAAGCACAGTGATTAAAGGGATAGTTCACCCAAATTACAAAATTGTATATTGGTTTCCTTACACTGTAAGCCAGTGGTCACCAACCAGTCGATCAAGATCTCCAAGGCATTCCTAGTCGATCGGCAAATATGTATTTAAAAAAAACAAAGATAACGCGTTGCGTTCCTATTTTTATTTATTTATTAGTCTTGCGCTGTTGGCGGTAGGTGCACCCAATTCAGCTGCCCTGCGCGCTGGGTAGGTGAAGTGATCCCATTTTGAACCATTTCATGTGTCAGAAGGTACAAACTCTGCCTTCCCGGCAGGCCCGGAGAGCAAATTAAATTTTTTTCCAACTGCTTACACACAAAATCTTTTCATGTCACACGATTTTTGAAACCTCTCACTCAAAGTGCAAAACTACACACCAAATCTCCAAACCATAAGCTATTTCTCAGCCTTTGACTCAGTTGTCAATTGCATAAAACACTTTTTTCAAAACACTACACACAATTCTCTACCTAAAACACAAAAGTCTAACAGGAAGTGACTTGCTTTCCTTTTCCAAACACAACCAATAAAAATGCTACACTTATTCACCAGGTCACACACACACTCCTCACATGTGTAAACACTAATTGCTTAACTGATCACTAACCAATCACTGCTTTACTGTTGTATAGGCCTATAAATAGGTCAAAGGTCAGATTATCTGTTTTGAACAATGGATGCCAACAATTGACAGAGAGCAAGAGGAGTAGGAGGGAGAGGCAGGGGACAACAACGAGGACAAATTCAAAGATGAAGAGTTGGAAGAGGAGTAGGAGGAAGAGGAAGAAGAGGACGAGGGCAAAGAAGAGAAGGAAGGAGAGCCATCTCTGATGAGATTAGGGCAACACTTGTTGATCATGTGATCAACCACGGTTTGACCATGAGAGAGGCTGGACTGAGAGTCCAGCCCAACTTGAGTCGATTTACAGTGGAGTCCATCATTCGAACCTTCAGAAATGAGAACAGGTATGCAACTATCTAATGACTATTTTAGAATTACAGTAATGTACTGTAAAATACGCATGACTGCATAGTATTGCGTAAACATTTGTAACTCTGAGCCATCCATTTACTGCACTGCATTGAATGAATGAGATTGGTTATCATGCTGCACTACCTTTTTTGTACATTGTTTACAGTTCCTATGCTGAACACATACTGTGTTTGAATTCTGTACAGAGTGGAAAGGCAAAGACATCATGGAGGACGAGGATGCTTGTTTACAGATGTACAAGAGACTGCAATTATAAATATGGTTTTGGCCAACAATGCAATTAGGATTCGAGAGATAAGAGAGCATATCTTGAATAATGACACCGTATTTAACAACATCAATGCTGTAAGCCTGTCGACCATACAACGCATCCTCCAACGGCACCAAGTGACGATGAAACAACTTTATAAGGTGCCATTTGAGAGAAACTCATACAGAGTCAAGAATCTGCGACCTGACTTTGTAGTGATATGTATGCAACACTACTTCCAGTACTTCAGACATACCATATTTACTCATCTGTATGATGCAATTCTCACAGATGATGCAATCTCTATTGCACTCCACACTGCCCTTTCCCACCTGGACAAGAGGAACACCTACGTGAGAATGCTATTCATTGACTACAGCTCAGCATTCAACACCATAGTGCCCTCTAAGCTCATCACTAAGCTAAGGATCCTGGGACTAAACACCTCCCTCTGCAACTGGATCCTGGACTTCCTGACGGGCCGCCCCCAGGTGGTAAGGGTAGGTAACAACACATCTGCCACACTGATCCTCAACACGGGGGCCCATCAGGGGTGCGTGCTCAGTCCCCTCCTGTACTCTCTGTTCACCCATGACTGCATGGCCAGGCACGACTCCAACACCATCATTAAGTTTGCCGACGACACAACAGTGGTAGGCCTGATCACCGACAACGATGAGACAGCCTATAGGGAGGAGGTCAGAGATCTGGCCGTGTGGTGCCAGGACAACAACCTCTCCCTCAACGTGACCAAGACAAAGGAGATGATTGTGGACTACAGGAAAAAAAAGAGGACTGAGCACGCCCCCATTCTCATCGACGGGGCTGTAGTGGAACAGGTTGAGAGCTTCAAGTTCCTTGGTGTCCACATCACCAACAAACTATCATGGTCCAAACACACCAAGACAGTCGTGAAGAGGGCACGACAAAGCCTATTCCCCCTCAGGAGACTAAAAAGATTTGGCATGGGTCCTCAGATCCTCAAAAAATTCTACAGCTGCACCATCGAGAGCATCCTGACTGGTTGCATCACCGCCTGGTATGGCAACTGCTTGGCCTCCGACCGCAAGGCACTACAGAGGGTAGTGCGTGCGGCCCAGTACATCACTGGGGCCAAGCTTCCTGCCATCCAGGACCTCTATACCAGGCGGTGTCAGAGGAAGGCCCTCAAAATTGTCAAAGACTCCAGCCACCCTAGTCATAGACTGTTCTCTCTGCTACCGCACGGCAAGCGGTACCGGAGTGCCAAGTCTAGGTCCAAAAGACTTCTCAACAGCTTCTACCCCCAAGCCATAAGACTCCTGAACAGCTAATCATGGCTACCCGGACTATTTGCACTGCCCCCCCACCCCATCCTTTTTACGCTGCTGCTACTCTGTTAAGTATTTATGCATAGTCACTTTAACTCTACCCACATGTACATATTACCTCAACTACCTCAACTAGCCGGTGCCCCCGCACATTGACTCTGCAACGGTACCCCCCTGTATATATAGCCTCCCTACTGTCACTTTATTTCACTTCTGCTCTTTTTTTTCTCAACACTTTTTTTTGTTGTTGTTTTATTTTTACTTTTTTGTTTAAAATAAATGCACTGTTGGTTAAGGGCTGTAAGTAAGCATTTCACTGTAATGTCTGCACCTGTTGTATTCGGCGCATGTGACCAATAAAATTTGATTTGATTTGATATCCTTTTGTCTGTTACAGAGAGTATTGGAGATGGATGCCCATGTAATTCGCCATTAATTTATTTATGTGGATGAGGTTGGCTTCAAATAGGACAGAGGGCAATTACCAATGTCCCTGGACAGTGTGGGGGTAATATAACTATGTGTGCTGCCATCACTCAAAACGGGGTCCTCCATCACAATGCCACACTGGGTCCGTACAACACCGGCCATATGCTCACTTTTCTGGATGCAATTTACACAATGCTTGTCCCTGATCCAGATCAGGAGCCTGCTAGATTTGTGGTTATATGGGACAATGTTAGTTTTCACCGGGCTGTTCTGGTCCAAACTGGTTTGCCACCCATCCACAATTTGTAGTTTTGTACCTACCCCCATATTCACCTTTTCTAAATCCCATAGAGGAATTCTTCTCAGCCTGGTGCTGGAAAGTGTATGATCGCCAACCCTATGCCCGCATGCCGCTTCTCCAGGTAATGGAGGACGCATGTGGGGACAGAGGTTACTCTGTCCAAGGTTTGATACGCCATGCTAGGAGATACTTCCCTCGATGTTTGGCAAGATAAGTCGTATCTTGTGATGTGGACAAAGTATTGTGGCCAGACCCAGCCCGGAGAAGAGATGAAGCGTAGCTTAGCACTGGTGACTGCCCCCCCCCCCTATCAATTCCTGGACAGCCCCCCCGGGACCCCACACACAATTTTGTTCTTTACTGTATTCTAAAGAATACAATTTTGGTTTACATATGTTTATGGTTTTGTTGTATGCTACTGTATATAACAGTAATGTTTGGCCTAATAAATATTTTCTGTTTCTACATTGCATTGGTGCTTACAGTGTACTTGTTACCCCTCTCAGCAGATTATTTTCACAGTAGAACATTGTATTGAAATGTAGATATAAGCTTATGAAAGACCAAAGAGCTTTATATTTAGAACAGTGGTTACATGGTATATCCACAAATTTACTATTATGAAAGAAGTGTTTGCCATTTGATGCAAATGCTTCATTCTGACATGTGTTTATGGCATTTTGAATGCAGTGTTACATTTTGAAGGAGATGTGAGGCATTTTGCATTTTTTGTGTGCAGTTTTGGGAATTTGTGTGTAGAGTTTTGAAAAAAGGAGACATAGTTTTGAAAATGTGTGTAAGCAGTTGGAAAAACTGTGTGCACTACAGGCCTACCGCTGGCCAATCGGATGGCTCAGATTACCATGTCTGCAGTAAAGTTGCAGGCTTAAAAGAAAGCTACAGCAAAGTTGACACTTAGATTTCAAACATTTTAAAACCATGACGAGAGACTGTCAACGAACACAGCAAATAGCTGCTGTTTTTATGAGTGCGTTCATGTTTAAGTTCTTACTCAGCAATGTAAACACTTTTTTTTTATTCAACACTTTTATAGGCTATCAAAATGTGCGTTCTTCCTACTTCCACTCGCACTACAACCAACACTGCAGCTGTAATGAGTAGGAAAGTGTATAGATAGGCTTGTGTTTATTAGATGAATATTTCACTTTCTCTGTTCATGGGAGAACAACATGAATTTGTGCATGAGGCAGGAATAATGCGGTGCGACTCGCGTTTCGCCACCAGCTGGAAGACACCCTTTTTTGGTCAGTGTCAGCGGAGGAAAGGGAGAGCGGAAGGACGTTGAGAGGCGGACTCCAGTCTCCTCCTGCTCTCTCCCTCCGCTGAGACTGACCATCAGATGCAGGCACCATCAGCCCAGTAAAATATTTAAATGTATGCTGACACAGCTGTGCCTCACAAGTAATACAACAACTGATCTATTACTGGTGTGATCATATAGCCTACCTTAAATTTGAAATATAATTGGCTGGGCAATTCCAGCAAAGCCAAAATGCGGTGATAATGTATTGGGCCTATAGTGTACTGCACAAACCTCATTGCTACAGTACTGTTTTTAATAAGTTAATGTTTCATAGGCTTACGTTTTTTAAATAATGTAAAAAAAATCTGAGCGGTAGATCTTGGGTTGCATTTTGACTCAGAAAAGGTTGGTGACCACTGCTGTAAGCAGTCTATGACAGCAATCATGATGACAGTAATCCAAGCTTTGGTTTAGTTTCCCTGGCACTGTTTCCACATGCTAACGTTTTATCATTTGTTGCACAAATTCCATTCAAGTCATGGGACCGATATATAAGTGCCAGGGACACTAAACCAAAGCATAAATTGCTAAAATACCTTCTCCTTGGACTGCTTACAGGATAAGGAAACCAATGTGTCATTTTGTAATTTGGGTGAACTGTCCCTTTTAAGTTATTGTAATATCTGACATTGTATTACTATTTTACTTTGTTGTGCTTTTAAATGTTTGAAAGTGCAGTGATAACACATTTACATGACAACTAAATCAAAAATCAAACATTGTTTTTCCATTGGAATTTGGTTGTGCTTTTAGATGGTTGAAAGCATAGTGATAACACATAGGGAATTCAACAAACTTCTACATGTCTTTTTGAGTCAGTGAATAAAGGCTGAAATCTCATTGATCAACGTCTCAATGAAATATTACCGAAATGTCCATGTTGAAATGACATAGTGTGCCCAGTGGGATGCATTTGGTGGATAAATAGAATCCTGCCACCATTTGGTTGTAGTGGTAAAATTCAACAAATCATTTAAACGCTCTGCAGTTTACATAGAAAAATCATCACTCGCCAGACTGTAAACTCATTATCAAAACTAACCCAAACAACCATATCCTTTTTGAAAGGAATCACTCCTCCCTCTTCCAAACCTTTCCCAGAAATGTAAGATCATATGCTTTCTTGAAAAGGAGGTACAGTGTATATCGCTTATAAATGTACTCAATCCCATTCTGTGTCCAAAGTGTATTCAGTTCTGCATTCAGTTCTGTATTCAAGTGTATTCAGTTCTCATTCTGTGTCCAAAATATGATGTTGTTTTGGGGGGCAGTTCGGCCTACAGAGCGAGAGACTATGACACCCGCATGCTGCTGAGGTTCCCACAACGTGTGAAGAACCAGGGGACAGCTGACTTCCTGCCAAGCAGACCGCGCTACTCCTGGGAATGGCACAGTTGTCACCAGTGAGTCTCTCTCAATGTCTGTCTGTCTATATGCCTTTTCACCTCTCTCTGGAACTGTGTGTTTCTCGTGTCTCCATTTCTGTCTGCCAGTTACACAAACACTCAGTTTTTTTTCTTCCACTCTATTTTTTTTCTCCTCTCTCTCTCACAGAGTGGATTAATGTCCATATTTTGATAATCAACATACTGGTCTCATCAGACAGATTTGTCTGGCAATATATAGCAATGCAAAAGTGTATGTCAATGTATTTGAATCAATTTCCACTTTAAAATATTTGACTCCAACCCATAACTTCTACTGCATATGAGGAATGTGATGCTGGATGTGTAGCCAGAACCTTCAGAGGGAAAAGTCTGTAACCTTGTCTTACTGAATACATTCAAAAGTGTCCAGCTCTCTTGATTCCACAGAAGTCTGCATTTCACATTACCTCAGCCCATAGCTATGCTCTGAAGTAAGTCACATACTGTACCAACATCAAGTATGGGGTACATATTGACTTACATCCTGCAGCTTGTTTTTGTACAACTGATTTGTAGGTCTGTCTCATTGACTGGACCTGTACCTGAAACTGTATAAAAATGCATTCCTCTGCATTGGAACATTATTTTCTCAGTTAAGTGGCTTTTCTACAGCACCTGTTTGATTGAATGCCAGCCAAAGTGATGACAAAGTGATTGAATCAGTTATTTAAACACTGATCAAATTCCATTGTCCTGCTTCTCTCCAGGCATTACCACAGCATGGATGAGTTCAGCCACTATGACCTGCTGGATTCAGGTGGCAGGAGTGTGGCTGAGGGACACAAGGCCAGCTTCTGCCTGGAGGACAGCTCCTGTGACTACGGCTACTACAGACGCTTTGCCTGCACCTCACACACCCAGGTTACCGACACAACACGTGTTTCTTTATGTCATGTTGACCAATCGAATCAAAGGGATGTCCAACTTTTACTATTTTGTCTGTAGATTGTATGGCTGAAGCTGTTCAGTACCAGGCTATGATATCCAGCAGAGATGCTTACTTACAGTTGAATACTCTGTAATGGCATGTGAGTGCTGCTTACTGTTGTCTAATCATAGGGCCTGAGTCCAGGATGTTATGATACCTATAACGCAGACATCGACTGCCAGTGGATCGATATTACAGATGTGAAACCTGGGAACTACGTCCTGAAGGTTTGTCACAAAAACAGATTACATTATTGGCACTTTGGTGCTGAATACCATGTCCCAAGGTATTCACACACCAGCTCTGAGAAGCAAAAAGGCTGATTTGAAATGCCTTGACTGTGTTTTGAATCAATGTTTATCCGTCCCCTGTTACTACTGTGTTGCAACTGTTTTTGACCAAATTTTCATTGTTTTTATGAAATATTTGTACTCCCACTCCTTTCTTTCTTTTTGTGTTTTAGATCAGTGTGAACCCCAGCTATCAGGTTCCAGAGTCTGACTACAGCAACAACATTGTGCGCTGTGAGATTCGCTATACTGGCAACTATGCCTATGTTTCAGGATGTCAAATCTCACAGTGAGTCTTAAAACTCCTCATCTCATTTTACAAACCATTGTGCATGCCTTTTAGTGCAGGAGTCAGGAGTAGGCGTAGGTATAGGAGTAGGACTGGGAAACCGGCCCATGATGTTTCAACACATGATTACTCAGCATCTTATTCACTGTGCCAGACAGTAATACATTTATAAGATTATTGTGAACATCTAACACATAATCATAACTCACATTACAGGATGTATTATGCCATTTGTTTCTGTGTGTGCTGTATGTGATGAAATGCTTTATTATTTTCTTCTCAGCTATTAAGAGGGGGAAGTCATTCTCCAAACCACTAAGAATCATTCCATGACAGCCAAGAAAACGTCTTGAACAAAATGTGGATAAAGTACACATGGATAACTGAAAATATGTAAGAATGGTCATAGTCTTGTCAAATTGACATTAGTTTTTCAGGTGAACATAAACCAAAACTCAGAGGTTCATGTTATGCCTATGTTAAATATGTTTTTGTAAAGCCATTCTATAAGTGCAATAAACTATTAATTGAATTTTAAAGTATATTACATTACAATAGTTTAGACAGGTTTTAAAAGGTGTAAATCAAATAAATGGAATTTCAGATGTTAAAAGCTCACAAATGAGAAATTATTTGTTTTTACATATCAATTACACAATATTCAGCACCACATTGTATGGAATCCATCTTCAGCTTGCTTGAAGAGCACAGAATGTAGCGCATAGTAAAATACAGATTTTTCAACCATGGCATTTCCCTCATCGTTTTATGTGTTTTATGTCAAACATATCATCAAACATATCATCCCTTTCACCCTATTATTGTTAATATTATTATTTACATTTGCTTGCTATTAGTAGCTTGTATGTTTACAACTTAAGTTCAAGGTCACTTTAGATTATTTTTATGACCCTAAGGGTTTGAAAATTAGTAGATATAAGCAATACACAGATCAGGTACATACTGTGCCCCTACTCTAAATCTTTATTTGTTTTGTGAAATGCTTGTACTTATGGTTAGTCTGATAGCTGTCTCTTTTATCCTGTTTTGTTTGATATTTATGCAATGAAAGTAGATATTACTGCAACGTTTTTATGTATTCCAGGAAATCTACTTGAATAAATCATCGTGAGATTCATTGTGATTTTCAAGCTGGTTTTCACGCAGTTGATTGATTTTAGAAACATATTGGTAGTCTCGCGTTTGTAATAACTTTCCACCCCCAGTAGATGGGAGCAGTGTGACTTTTTGGCACTTCCATACCCTTCAGTCGAAACGAGAAGAAGAATCCATTCCAACACTAGCCGTAGCTAGCTAACTGGCTACCAAAACATCCCTATGTGTCTGCAAGTTAATATATAACTCAGGATTGTATGCATTTAGTCTCGGGTTTGTTTTGCCAAAATGCATAACGTCAGGATTTCCATTCCATCGTTCCGCTCAGAGGACAATCCGATGGAGAAAGGGTACACGGTAAGATCTTGAATGTATGCACCAGTAAGCCTCCGCAAAACAACAATCATAGCTAACATTGAAAGTTTGCAACAAATGGTTGAAAACAAACCAATAGCATATTTATTAACTTTGAGTAATGTTAGCGAAACAGTCAACCAATGCTGTCAACTAACGTTTATTTGACGTGACTAGACAGAGTGGGAGTAGAGAAGACCCGGTTGGGTGCTATCCATTCAATTTCACCAATTTTACAGACAGTAAAAAACGATTTTGACGATAACTCTTGACAGGATGTGAAACATCGATCAACTGCTTTAACAAGTTTCCTGACCTCCCGAGTGTTTCCCTTGATAGCAAAGTCACTAAAGCACCATTTTGTGTAACTAATGCATTGTGTTGAAAAATGCAATGTTTTAAATGGCCATGACTGTCAAATGTGAATTGATTCAAGGCATATCTCTGTACGTTCATATGTCACATTTCTCCGAACCATGATGACTGTTTATTTTCATCACCAGGTCTTTAAAATCGAGGTGCTAATGAATGGTAGACAGCATACAGTGGAGAAACGCTACAGTGAATTCCATAATCTGCATAAAATAGTGAGTTTGTGTACCATTGACTGACTTACACTACATCACCAAAAGTATATGGACACCTGCTCGTCAAACATCTCATTCCAAAATCATGGGGCATTAATATGGAGTTGGTCCCCCCTTTGCTGCTATAACAGCCTCCACTCTTCTGGGAAGGCTTTCCACTATATGTTGGAACATTGCTGCGGGGACTTGCTTCCATTCAGCCACAAGAGCATTAGTGAGGTCGGGCACTGATGTTGGGCGCAGTCGGCGTTCCAATTCATCCCAAAGGTGTTCGATGGGGTTGAGGTCAGGGCACTGTGCAGGCAAGTCAAGTTCTTCCACACCGATCTCGACAAACCATTTCTGTATGGACCTCGCTTTGTGCACAGGGGCATTGTCATGCTGAAACAGGAAAGGGCCTTCCCCAAACTGTTGCCACAAAGTTGGAAGCACAGAATCGTCTAGAATGTCATTGTACGCTGTAGTGTTAAGATTTCCCTTCACTGGAACTAAGGGGCCTAGCCCGAACCATTAAAAACAGCCCCAGACCATTATTCCTCCTCCACCAGACTTTACAGTTGGCACTATGCATTGGGGCAGGTACCATTCTCCTGGCATCCGCCAAACCAAGATTCATCAGTCGGACTGCCAGATGGTGAGGCGTGATTCATAATTCCATAGAATGCGTTTCCACTGCTCCAGAGTCCAATGACGGCGAGCTTTACACCACTCCAGCCGACACTTGGCATTGCGCATGGTGCTTGGCCATGGAAACCCATTTTATGAAGCTCCCGACGAACAGTTATTGTGCTGACGTTGCTTCCAGAGGCAGTTTGGAACTCGGTAGTGAGTGTTGCTACCGAGGACAGACGATCTTTACGCGCTTCAGCACTTGGCGGTTCCGTTCTGTGAGCTTGTGTGGCCTACCACTTTGCGGCTGAGCCGTTGGGGCTCCTAGATGTTTCCACTTCACAATAACAACACTTACAGTTGACCGGGGCAGCTCTAGCAGGGCAGAAATTTGACGAACTGACTTGTTGGAAAGGTGGCATCCTATGACTGTGCCACATTGAAAGTTACTGAGCTCTTCAGTAAGGCCATTCTACTGCCAATGTTTGTCTATGGAGATTCCATGGCTGTGTGCTCGATTTTATACACCTGTCAGCAACGGGTGTGGCTGAAATAGCCGAATCTACTAATCTGAAGGAGTGTCCACATACTTTTGTATATGTAGTGTATATTCCTGGTGTAAGAACAGAGCCCACAATACTTTCAAAACATATACTGAGCCATCATAGTCAATAATATGATAAGGCTGGACTAGGTTAGGGGGGTGATAATTAGTGGAATAGGCTTAATATATGGGTGAAGGATATGAAAAGCATAATCGTTGGAATTTGGCTTGAGCTAGGCTTTGAATGTTTCCTCTACCCTAATCCATGCCCTGTAACCATGCTCAATGTGATATCTGCTTCTTTAAGCTGAAGAAGAGCATAAAGCTGCCTGAGATCCCCTCTAAGCATGTACGGAACTGGGTTCCCAAAGTTCTGGAGCAGAGAAGACACGGTCTGGAACTCTACCTACAGGTAATGAAAAACGCCGACAGGCCTACACTGACTATTTCCTCTAACCCATCTTTTGTATCAATACAGCTCATTGAAATGGTACTTACATTTTTTCCGACTTACATTTGCTTTTGTTTCTTGTGTCCATAATTCAACAGACTATAATTATGGAGAATGAAGTTCTCCCAAAGATATTCCTGGATTTCCTCAACATCCGCCACTTTCCCTCACTGCCAAAAACAGAAAGTTGTGGGTGAGTTTTTATACTATGTGCCCTATATACTTGTAGAACATCTCTCCTCTCCTCTGTGAAAGAATAGAGTTCCTGCCTTTATATAAAAATCCCCAAACTGATTCTGAATCTTCTATGTTTTTCTTTCATTAAAGGTCATTTGAAATGGAATCTGAAGAGTCAAGGTTTGTTAAGTGATTTTGAAAGGTTCATCCATTTTGAATGTTATATTGTTTTTGTGCATCTCTGAGTGATGTTCTATCGATTCCCTAGGTCATTTAATGTTTTCATGTGTTTCTAAGTTATTGGCGTTCAAGCAGGCAGAAACCCAGCCGGTATTACGTAGCACCGTGATAAAGTTGCTCTCACTACACTTGGAATACGACTTTTAGATCGCCAAAACCTATATCATACATGTCAGATTTCAATACTGGCCAATGTCATAACTCGGGAGGATGTCTTCTCTCAAATGAGCCATTGATAATATTTTTGTGATATTCCTACCTCGATATTTGTAATTTAATGGAGGGTCTAGCACATTTTTTCCTATTTAGTCCAGGGTGCATTGTATGGTGCAGTTGCCAGAGATATTATAAAGATATTATAGAAAGGAGATAGGAATCCAATGAATGCAGGTTGAACATGGTGCGATAGCTGTAAAATCGCCTAAACAAACTGCACTAACTAGATACGTTACATGCTGATATTGTCTTTGGTATTATTGTGTGTAGCTACGTTTGCTAGCTAGCTAGCCCATAGAGAGAGCATTGCATTGTGGATTTTGTAATCGACTTGAGCTGCAACGGATTTCCACAACGATTTTCCATGTTTCTACCAACCTTGTTATAACGCCAAAATGAAACATTTGTTCACAAAAAAATATTCATCTAGTGTTATTTAACACTGTAAATTAAAGGAATTAGTGGTTTTTAGTGGATTTTACCTTTGTATAGTTTATTGAGTTTATAGTAGTTTATGTGATATAGGTTAATTCCAAAGTATAATGTCAAAATAGCTAACTAGTCTGCATAATTTTGTCAGAGTACTGGCTTTATCAGGCTTGTGGCCCTTAACTCCCTTAATTGATCCTTCTCCTCTCTGTAGTAAACTGACCCATCAGCCAACCATGCTCTACCAGCGAGACCCCTACCTGCTCCCATCCACCCACGGTAACATATCTTTACACATCTTCATACTGCCCATGAATAGACAATCAATATCGTTGCAATATTAAAGTGAGATCTCTTTGCATAATATTTAATTATGCAAATACAATAGCGAATCATTTGAAGGGGAAATATTGTATAGAACAAATCAGTTTTACTTTGCTTTTTTCTCCTCATAGATACATTTTCAAATGTTGTCATAGAAGGAGTGATACATGGAATATTTTACCCAGACCTTCAACCAAGGTAGAGTTACTGAATGCCAGCTTGGAGGACTTACTACTAACTCTTGAAGACAAAGGGATGATTCAGAAATGTACAGTTTCAATTTTGTAAACGTTATTCTAATAGTTGTGTGTGTGGATATATACCATTTTTATCTATTCATAGTAATTTTGTAGTCTGTTTCCCAGCATTAATGGATATGTTGATTTATATTTTAGAGCAAAGGCCTCAAAGAAATGCCTTTTCTGAAGTATTGTTACTCAAAGATGAACACTACTGTATCATGGTTGCAAAGGGAAGGAATATTACTGAACATTTTTTTAATGTACCAGTAAACTACCAGAATTTAACTTTCAAGGATTTTATTTAATCTACTACAAGACATCTAGTGGCCCTTTTGGGTACTTCAGATTATCACAGGTGTCTAATTATCTCTTGCCCTCTGTCCCTTACATTAAAAATAAAAAAAATAATCAAATAAAAAAAATTATGACAACGCTGTCAAACATTATCCTAAATGTTAACGATCAATTTAGTGAATAACATTGGTGTTTAATATTATATATGCTTTTTTAAATTAAATAGGCTATTTTCTCTTGAACCATATGGCCTATCCACTAGAAACTCATGGACAATATGGACACAGATATAAAAAATGAATACTACACTGACACTCAGTTTATTAGGTACACCACCCGTTAACGAAAAGGAATCGCTCCTACAGACAGTGAGTCACATGGCTGTGGCTTGCTATATAAAGCAGGCAGACGGGTATCGAGGCATTCAGTTACTGTTCGGTTGAACGTTAGAATGGGCAAACCAAGTGACCTAAGTGACTTTGAGCGTGGTATGATCGTCGGTGCCAGGCGTGCCGGTTCCAGTATCTCAGAAACGGCCGCCCTCCTGGGCTTTTCACGCACGATAGTGTCTAGGGTTTAACAAGAATGGTGAGACAAACAAAAAACATTCAGTCAGCAGCAGTCCTGTGGGCGAAAACAGCTAGTTGATGAGAGAGGTCAAAGGAGAACGTCAAGAATCGTGCAAGCTAACAGGTGGGCCACAGACAGACATATTACAGTGCAGTACAACAGTGGGGTGCAGAATGCCATCTCGGACCACACAACTCGTCGATCCTTGTCACAGATTGGCTATTGCAGCAGAGGAGCACACCGGGTTCCACTCCAATCAGCTAAAAATAAGAAGAAGTAGCTGCAGTGGGCACGCGATCACCTACACTGGACAATTTAGGAGTGGAAAAACATAACCTGGTTTGACTAATCCCGGTTCCTGTTGCGTCATGCTGATGGCAGAGTCAGTATTTGGCGTAAGCAGCATGAGTCCATGGACCCATCCTGCCTGGTGTCAACGGTAAAGGCTGGTGGCAGTGGTGTACCGCCGTCCAATCTGCAGCAACTGCGTGATGCCATCATATCAGCATGGACCAACATTCCTGTGGAACATTTCCAACTTGTAGAATCCATGCCCCAAAGAATTCAGGCTGTTCTGGAGGCAAAGGGGAGTGCGACCCGGTATTAGATGGGTGTACCTAATAAACTGGCTGGTGAGTGTATATATGAATACATTTTTAAAAAAGTTATTCAAGTATAAATTACCATAGATTGCCATAGATGACCTGTTAATTACCAGAATTAACTTGGGTAAATTACCAGTAGCTTTACAACCCTAATCATGATGTTATGACAAAATCTGAGCTAAGGCATATGCATATAGACTCAGCCTAATGGATCTACTAATGGTATTTCACTAAAATGAAGGTGAGACCTCGAGCAGTTTTACACTGTGATATGTTGGTGAAATAACCTTACTAGATCAAACAATAAACTCTAATATATTAGCTATGAATGAATGAAGGACAACCGATCAAATGCGTCAAACGGGTGGTTAAAAAGCTGAAATATAAAAAGGGAAGCTGAACTTGTCTGTGTCAATGTAATAAGATGTATTTGTTTGTCTGCCTTATCTCAACTTTGAGTGTGTCTATTGTAAAGAAGAACAATGTGGTTCATTGTTGCTCTTTTTGAGCGTGGGACTGCTGCTGTAAACCTACAACAAAGGGCCATTTAAATGCCAGAGTTTTGATCCAACTTAGCGACTCAATCACTACAGATCTAAACTCTTAGTGGTGCTGGAATGTTCCGCTGATGATAATGCTGTGTGTAATGCACAGTTGATACTTTTTCGTAGTAAGTAGAGCTTAGTTGGTCTAACATTACTTTGTACTTGTCATTCATTAGACAATTATGGATGGGTAATACAATAGATACACTAAAAGATATGAGGATGGTCTGGACATTCTATTGACTAGAATTCTCTGCCATCCTTGATATTTCTATCCAATTTGTTCTCTGAATTGAGACCAGGTGGACACTAGTGCACTTAAAGTGAATAATTTTTCATTTTTAAATGAAAGGTAAACTTGGGTTAGTTGAGAAGTCATGTATAGAACTATCCACTTCAACTGAGATAAAATCATGCACTGTGTTAAAAATCCAGTGATTCATGTATCTTGTGTATATAGCTTGTGTACCTTGTATCTGTACAGTACCAGTCAAATGTTTGGACACCTAATCATTCAAGGGTTTTTCTTTATTTTGACTATTTCCTACATTGTAGAATAATAGTGAAGACATCAAAACTATGAAATAACACATATGGAATCATGTAGTAACCAAAAAAGTGTTAAACAAATCAAAATATATTTTATATTTGAGATTCATCAAAGTAGCCACAGTTTGCCTTGATGACAGCTTTGGACACTCTTGGCATTCTCTCAACCAGCTTCATGAGGTTGTCACCTGGAATGCATTTAAATTAACAGGTGTGCCTTGTTAAAAGTTAATTTGTGGAATTTATTTCCTTCTTAATGCATTTGAACCAATCAGTTGTGTTGTGACAAGGTAGGGGTGGTATACAGAAGATAGCCCTATTTGGTAAAAGACCAAGTCCATATTATGGCAAGAACAGCTCAAATAAGCAAAGAGAAACAACAGTTCATCATGACTTTAAGACATGGTCAGTCAATCCAGAAAATTTCAAGAACTTTGAAAGTTTCCTCAAGTGCAGTCGCAAAAACCATCAAGCGCTATGATTAAACTGGCTCTCATGATGACCGCCATAGGAAAGGAAGACCCAGAGTTACCTCTGCTGCAGAGGATAAGTTCATTAGAGTTAACCTCACAATCAAATGCCGACCGTATTATCTCCCAAGACAATTTTCTTCGGTTATAGTCATGGCCGTGTATATCCCCCCTCAAGCCGATACCACGACGGCCCTCAAAGAACTTCACTGGACTTTATGCAAACTGGAAACCACATATCCTGAGGCTGCATTTGTTGTAGCCGGGGATTTTAACAAAGCAAATTTGAGGACTAGGCTGCCGAAGTTCTATCAACATATCGACTGTTGTACTCGCGCTGCTAAAATCCTCGACCATTGCTATTCGAACTTCCAGGATGGTTATAAGGCCTTCCCCCGCACTCCTTTCGGCTAATCTGACCATGACTCCATTTTGCTTCTCCCTTCCTACAGGCAGAAACTCAAACAGGAAGTACACGTACTAAGGACTATTCAACGCTGGTCTGACCAATCGGAATCCACGCTTCAAGATTGTTTTGATCACGCGGACTGGGATATGTTCTGGGTAGCTTGCGAAAGTAATTTCGATGAATACACTGAAACGGTGACTATCAGGAAGTGTATAGGTGATGTTGTGCCCACTGTGACTATTAAAACCTACCCTAACCAGAAACCGTGGATAGATGGCAGCATTCGCGCAAAACTGAAAGCGCGAACCACCGCATTTAACCATGGCAAGGTGACCGGGAATGTGGCAGAATACAAACAGTGTAGCTACTCACTTAAACTGGCAATTAAACGGGCAAAACATCAGTATAGAGACAAAGTGGAGTCACAATTCAACGGCTCAGACACGAGACATATGTGGCAGGGTCTACAGACGATCACGGACAACAAAAGGAAAACCAGCCACGACGCCGACACCGACGTCTCGCTTCCAGACAAGCTAAACACCTTCTTCGCCCGCTTTGAGGATAACACAGTAGCAAGGCTGCCTTCCCAGACGGCATCCCTAGCCGCGTCCTCAGAGCATGCGCAGACCAGCTGGCTGATGTGTTTACGGACATATTTAATCTCTCCCTTTCTCAGTCTGCTGTTCCCACATGCTTCAAGATGGCCACCATTGTTCCTGTACCCAAGAAAGCAAAGGTAACTGAACTAAATGACTATCGCCCCGTAGCACTCACCTCTGTCATCATGAAGTGCTTTGAGAGACTAGTCAAGGATCATATCACCTCTATCTTACCTGTCACCCTAGACCCACTTCAGTTTGCTTACCGCCCCAATAGATCCACAGACGATGCAATCGCCATCACACTGCACACTGCCCTATCCCATCTGGACAAGAGGAATACCTATGTAAGAATGATGTTCATTGACTATAGCTCAGCATTCAACACCATAGTACCCTCCAAGCTCATCATTAAGCTTGAGGCCCTGGGTCTTAACCCCGCCCTGTTCAACTGGGTCCTGGACTTCCTGACGGGCCGTCCCCAGGTGGTGAAGGTAGGAAACAACACCTCCACTTCGCTGATCCTCAACACTGGGGCCCCACAAGGGTTCGTGCTCAGCCCCCTCCTGTACTCCCTGTTCACCCATGACTGCGTGGCCAAGCACGCCTCCAACTCAATCATCAAGTTTGCAGACGACACAACAGTAGTAGGCTTGATTACCAACAATGACGAGACCGCCTACAGGGAGGAGGTGAGGGCTCTGGGAGTGTGGTGCCAGGAAAATAACCTCTCACTCAACGTCAACAAAACAAAGGAGATGATCGTGGACCTCAGGAAACAGCAGAGGGTGCACCCCCCTATCCACATCGACGGGACCGCAGTGGAGAAGGTGGAAAGCTTCAAGTTCCTTGGCGTACACATCACCGACAAACTGAAATGGTCCACCCACACAGACACTGTGGTGAAGAAGGTGAAACAGAGCCTCTTCAACCTCAGGAGGCTGGAGAAATTCGGCTTGGCACCTAAAACCCTCACAAAGTTTTACAGATGCACAATTGAGAGCATCCTGTCGGGCTGTATCACCGCCTGGTACGGCAACTGCACCGCCCGCAACCGCAGGGCTCTCCAGAGGGTGGTGCGATCTGCCAAACGCATTACCGGGGTCAAACTACCCACCCTCACCTACAGCACCGGATGTCACAGGAAGGCCAAAAAGATAATCAAGGACATCAACCACCCGAACCACTACCTGTTCACCCTGCTATCATCCAGAAGGCGAGGTCAGTACAGGTGCATCAAAGCTGGGACCGAGAGAATGAAAAACAGCTTCTATCTCAAGGCCATCAGACTGTTAAATAGCCATCACTAGCACTTTAGAGGCTGCTGCTGCCTATTGAAATCACTGGCCACTAAATTCCATTCCTTACTAGTTTTGTGTGTATTTGATATATGTTGTAGAATTGTTAGATATTACTTGTTAGATATTACTGCACTGTCGGAGCTAGAAGCACAAGCATTTGCAGCCCAAATAAATGAGTTTGAGTAACACACACATCTCAACATCAACTGTTCAGAGGGGACTGTGTGAATCAGGCCTTCATGGTTGAATTGCTGCAAAGAAACCACTACTAAAGGACACCAATAAGAAGAAGAGACTTGCTTGGGCCAAGAAACACGAGCAATGGACATTAGACCGGTGGAAATCTGTCCTTTTAGCCTGATGTCTTTGTGAGACGCAGAGTAAGTGAATGGATGATCTCCGCATGTGTGGTTCCCACTGTGAAGCATGGAGGAGGAGGTGTGATGGTGTGGGGGTGCTCTGCTGGTGACACTGTCAGTGATTTATTTACCAGCATGGCTACCACAGCATTCTGCAGCGATACGCCATCACATCTGGTTTGCGTTTAGTGGGACTATCATTTGTTTTTCAACAGGACAATGACCCAAAACACACCTCCAGGCTGTGTAAGGGCTATTTGACCAAGAAGGAGAGTGATGGAGTGCTGCATCAGATGACCTAGCCTCCACAATCACCTGACCTCATCCCAATTGAGATGGTTTGGGATGAGTTGGACTGCAGAGTGAAGGAAAAGCAGCCAACAAGTGCTCAGCATATGTGGGAACTCCTTCAAGACTGTTGGAAAAGCATTCCTCGTGAAGCTGGTTGAGAGAATGCCAAGAGTGTGCAAAGCTGTCATCAAGGCAAAGGGTGGCTACTTAAACAAATCAAAATATTTGAGATTTTTCTAACACTTTTTTGGTTACTACATGATTTCATAGTTTTGATGTCTTCACTATTATTCTACAATGTAGAACATAGTAAAAATAAAGAAAAACCCTTGAATGAGTAGGTGTGTCCAAACTTTTGACTGGTACTGTATGTCCTGTACAGTATGTATCTTGTGCCATGACACCCTACCATTAATGACACTGTGGAGTTGTACTGTAGCACTTTAGGCAGAGCACAGTAATCTGTAAAATATAATGATTAAGACTGACTGCAATAAAGCATGACACTTCAATAACGGTTTCTCTTTTTTCTCAAATAATGAGTGAAACTTCCTGGCATTTATGTGTGGACTACATATTCATAAAACTTTTACATTTACCCCATTTTAAGGTTTACCCAAAATCTGAAACATGCATGATCATGAGCTTTCAAGTTCAAAACACTGAGAATGCAAATTTTGTTTCACGTTCATAGAATCACGTTATTAGAAAAGTACCAACTGCATTTTGGAATGCAAATGGTGACAATGTTTGACTTATTACCATAGGTTTCATAATGCACAATGTCATAATTTGGTCTCACATAGTAAAGCTAGCATATAAAGTTAAGCTCCACCACTTTTCACAAGTGGAGTTACCCTCAATCAAAAATTGACCTCATTAAAGTTAGGCATAGCAAAGAGATACATTTTGTGAAGGTGCATGTTGGATTTAACTTGAGTAATTTAAAATAAAAAATGATGATACTTCTGACAATATACAAATAAGGCAAAAATAAACAATCTTGCACAACCTCGGAATGTATTTATTTGTTTGTAAAACAGGAGGATCAGTCGTAACACAATCAGAAACTTGCCCCTGCACAATTTTAAAATAGAATGCAGGCTTTTACAAAACAAAAATAAAACGTTTTAACATTTCAAATGTTCCAAAACCATTGAAATAAAAATCCATTGACAGTCTAGTGCCTCTCACTGTCATTCAAACACATTCATTCATTTACTAATACATTTTCTCACACACAAACAATACTCCTAGAGCTCATCGTGGCCGACTACATCCGTGAGGTCCTGGTTGGCCTCTGTCTCTGGTTCCTTCATGTTGGCAAAGGCCACTTCCCTGGTCAGCTGCTCCAGAGGAGGGAGGCCCACCGCCAGGTTACGCATAGCTATGGCTGTCATCAGAAACCTACAACACAGAGCGCATGGTACCCTCAAAGATATGTGCCTTATATTTACTATCTATGACATGTACTCCTTCATATAATGCTAATGTCTACATTAAAGGGAATTCAATTTCAACATTTTTCAACTTCATATTCATCATCTCCAGCACCACCCCAACATTAACATACACTACATGGCCAAAAGCAGCCACACACAAGCCTAAGATCACCATGCACCATGCCAAGCGTCGGCTGGAGTGGTGTAAGGACCAACTCCATATTAATGCCCATGATTTTGGAATGAGATGTTCGATGAGCAGGTGTGCACATACTTTTGGTCATGTAGTGTATGTGAAAATGGCACGTTTCTATGTTTTGTAGTAAAAAAGATAGAGGAAGATAAGTGACATCAACCAATTTGTAGACAATTGGTTAAAATCTCATGATGTATACCGATGATGTCATTGGAAACGCTTATCTTACTATGTTTTTTACTACAAAACATAGAAATGCGCCAAGCTGGTGCAGGATACCAGTGGAAAGTGGAGTAATCGCATGGGTTTTAAGAGAAGATAGGATAATTACTATAATCCCCATGGGGAAATTGTTTGCGGCTCTGTGTACATTAAAACATCATCAACCAAGGACATCGAGACAAATACAGACATAACTACTAGTTTTACTAGTCATGGGTTTTGGTAGTTGCAATGAAAACAAAACACTCACGTTCGCAGTAAACCGGTTCAGCCTTTCGAACACATTGGCTTCTTCACTTCCTTAATTCGTTCCTGTTGTGTGCGTTAGTTCCATTTGTGTGTACAGTGCATACGGAAATTATTTAGACCCCTTGACTTTTTCCAAATTTTGTTACATTACAGCCTTATTCTAAAATGGATTACATTGTTTCCCCCCCCCCCCCCCCCTCATCAATCTACACACAATAACCCATAAGGACAAAGCAAAAACAGGTTTGTAGAAAATTTCGAAAATGTATTAAAAATAAAACACTGAAATATCAAATTTACATAAGTATTCAAATCAAATCAAATCAAATTTTATTGGCCACATGCGCCGAATACAACAGGTGCAGACATTACAGTGAAATGCTTACTTACAGCCCTTAACCAACAGTGCATTTCTTTTTAACAAAAAAGTAAACATAAAACAACAACAAAAAAAGTGTTGAGAAAAAAAGAGCAGAAGTAAAATAACATTAGGGAGGCTATATATACAGGGGGGTACCGGTGCAGCGTCAATGTGCGGGGGCACCGGCTAGTTGAGGTAGTTGAAGTAATATGTACATGTGGGTAGAGTTAAAGTGACTATGCATAAATAATTAACAGAGTAGCAGCAGCGTAAAAGGATGGGGTGGTGGGGCAGTGCAAATAGTCCGGGTAGCCATGATTAGCTGTTCAGGAGTCTTATGGCTTGGGGGTAGAAGCTGTTGAGAAGTATTTTGGACCTAGACTTGGCACTCCGGTACCGCTTGCCGTGCGGTAGCAGAGAGAACAGTCTATGACTAGGGTGGCTGGAGTCTTTGACAATTTTGAGGGCCTTCCTCTGACACCGCCTGGTATAGAGGTCCTGGATGGCAGGAAGCTTGGCCCCAGTGATGTACTGGGCCGTACGCACTACCCTCTGTAGTGCCTTGCGGTCGGAGGCCAAGCAGTTGCCATACCAGGCGGTGATGCAACCAGTCAGGATGCTCTCGATGGTGCAGCTGTAGAATTTTTTGAGGATCTGAGGACCCATGCCAAATCTTTTCAGTCTCCTGAGGGGGAATAGGCTTTGTCGTGCCCTCTTCACGACTGTCTTGGTGTGTTTGGCCATGATAGTTCGTTGGTGATGTGGACACCAAGGAACTTGAAGCTCTCAACCTGTTCCACTACAGCCCCGTCGATGAGAATGGGGGCGTGCTCAGTCCTCTTTTTTTTTCCTGTAGTCCACAATCATCTCCTTTGTCTTGGTCACGTTGAGGGAGAGGTTGTTGTCCTGCCACCACACGGCCAGGTCTCTGACCTCCTCCCTATAGGCTGTCTCATCGTTGTCGGTGATCAGGCCTACCACTGTTGTGTCGTCGGCAAACTTAATGATGGTGTTGGAGTCATGCCTGGCCATGCAGTCATGGGTGAACAGGGAGTACAGGAGGGGACTGAGCACGCACCCCTGAGGGGCCCCCGTGTTGAGGATCAGTGTGGCAGATGTGTTGTTACCTACCCTTACCACTTGGGGGCGGCCCGTCAGGAAGTCCAGGATCCAGTTGCAGAGGGAGGTGTTTAGTCCCAGGATCCTTAGCTTAGTGATGAGCTTTGAGGGCACTATGGTGTTGAATGCTGAGCTGTAGTCAATGAATAGCATTCTCACGTAGGTGTTCCTCTTGTCCAGGTGGGAAAGGGCAGTGTGGAGTGCAATAGAGATTGCATCATCTGTGGATCTGTTGGGGCGGTATGCAAATTGGAGTGGGTCTAGGGTTTCTGGGATAATGCTGTTGATGTGAGCCATGACCAGCCTTTCAAAGCACTTCATGGCTACAGACGTCAGTGCTACGGGTCGGTAGTCATTTAGGCAGGTTATCTTAGAGTCCTTGGGCACGGGGACTATGGTGGTCTGCTTGAAACATGTTGGTATTACAGACTCAGTCAGGGACATGTTGAAAATGTCAGTGAAGACACTTGCCAGTTGGTCAGCACATGCTCGGAGTACACGTTCTGGTAATCCGTCTGGCCCTGCGGCCTTGTGAATGTTGACCTGCTTAAAAGTCTTACTCACATCGGCTACGGAGAGCGTGATCACATAGTCATCCGGAACAGCTGGTGCTCTCATGCATGCTTCAGTGTTGCTTGCCTCGAAGCGAGCATAGAAGTGGTTTAGCTCGTCTGGTAGGCTTGTGTCACTGGGCAGCTCGCGGCTGTGCTTCCCTTTGTAGTCTGTAATAGTTTTCAAGCCCTGCCACATCCGACGAGCGTCAGAGCCAGTGTAGTACGATTCAATCTTAGTCCTGTATTGACTCTTTGCCTGTTTGATGGTTCGTCGGAGGGCATAGCGGGATTTCTTATAAGCGTCCGGGTTAGAGTCCCGCTCCTTGAAAGCGGCAGCTCTACCCTTTAGCTCAGTGCGGATGTTTCCTGTAATCCATGGCTTCTGGTTGGGGTATGTACGTACGGTCACTGTGGGGACGACATCATCGATGCACTTATTGATGAAGCCAGTGACTGATGTGGTGTACTCCTCAGTGCTGTCTGAAGAATCCCGGAACATGTTCCAGTCTGTGCTAGCAAAAAAGTCCTGTAGCTTAGCATCTGCGTCATCTGACCACTTTTTTATTAACCGAGTCACTGGTGCTTCCTGCTTTAGTTTTTGATTATAAGCAGGAATCAGGAGGATAGAGTTATGGTCAGATTTGCCAAATGGAGGGCGAGGGAGAGCTTTGTATGCGTCTCTGTGTGTGGAGTAAAGGTGGTCCAGAGTTTTTTTTCCTCTGGTTGCACATTTAACATGCTGGTAGAAATTAGGTAGAACGGATTTAAGTTTCCCTGCATTAAAGTCCCTGGCCACTAGGAGCGCTGCATCTGGATGAGTGTTTTCCTGTTGATTTATGGCCTTGTACAACTCATTCAGTGCAATCTTAATGCCAGCATTGGTTTGTGGTGGTAAATAGACAGCTATGAAAAATATAGATGAAAACTCTCTTGGTAAATAGTGTGGTCTACAGCTTATCATAAGATACTCTACCTCAGGCGAGCAAAACCTCGAGACTTCCTTAGTATTTGATTTTGTGCACCAGCTGTTGTTTACAAATATACACAGACCGCCACCTCTTGTCTTACCGGAGTCAGCCGTTCTATCCTGCCGATGTAGCGTATAGCCCGCTAGCTGTATGTTATCCATGTCGTCGTTCAGCCACGACTCGTTGAAACATAAGATATTACAGTTTTTAATGTCCCGTTGGTAGGATAACCGTAATCTTAGGTCATCCAATTTGTTCTCCAATGATTGAAGATTGGCTAATAGGATTGATGGGAGCGGCAGTTTACTCGCTCGCCGTCGGATCCTTACAAGGCATCCCGACCTAC
The DNA here is from genome assembly GCF_964263955.1 of Coregonus lavaretus. Classification (NCBI taxonomy): domain Eukaryota; kingdom Metazoa; phylum Chordata; class Actinopteri; order Salmoniformes; family Salmonidae; genus Coregonus; species Coregonus lavaretus. Next base: position 45,229,316 of record NC_139991.1, read on the forward strand.
GTCCACGATATCTCCGTCTCTTCCTCATGCGAATGACGGGGATTTGGGCCTTGTCGGGTGTCTGTATGATATCCTTCGCGGCCGCCTCGTTGAAGAAAAAATCTTCGTCCAATACGAGGTGAGTAATCTCTGTCCTGATATCCAGAAGCTTTTTTTGGTTATAAGAGACGATGGCAGAAACATTATGTACAAAATAAATTACAAATAACGCGGAAAAACACACATAATAGTACAATTGGTTAGAGGGCTGTAAAATGGCAGCCATCTTCTCCGGCGCTGTTATTCTCATTCAGACCCTTTATTTGTTGAAACACCTTTGGCAGCGATTACAGCCCTGAGTCTTCTTGGGTATGACGCTACAAGCTTGGCACACCTGTATTTGGGAATTTGTCCCATTCTTCTCTGCAGATCCTCTCAAGCTCTGTCAGGTTGGATGGGGAGTGTCACTGCACAGCTATTTTCAGGTCTCTCCAGAGATGTTTGATCGGGTTCAAGTCTGGGCTCTGGCTGGGCCACTCAAGGACATTCAGAGACTTGTCCCGAAGCCACTCCTGCGTTGTCTTGGCTGTGTGCTTAGAGTCGTTTTCCTGTTGGAAGGGGAACCTTCACCCCAGTCTGAGGTCCTGAGCGCTCTCAACAGGTTTTCATCAAGGATCTCTCTGTACTTAGCTCCGTTCATCTTTCCCTCGATCCTGACTAGTCTCTAAGTCCCTGCCGCTGAAAAACATCCCCACAGCATGATGCTGCCACCACCATGCTTCACCGTAGAGATGGTGCCAAGTTTCCTACTATGTAGGCCTGATTGGTGAAGTGCTGCAGAGACGGTTGTCCTTCTGGAAGGTTCTCCCATCTCCACAGAGGAACTCTGGAGCTCTGTCAGAGTGACCATCGGGTTCTTGGTCACCTCCCTGACCAAGGCCCTTCTCCCCCGATTGCTCCGTTTGGCCGGGTGGCCAGCTCTAGGAAGAGTCTTGGTGGTTCCAAACTTCTTCCATTTAAGAATGATGGAGGCCACTGTGTTCTTTGGGACCTTCAATGCTGCAGAAATGTTTTGGTACCCTTCCCCAGATCTGTGCCTCGACACAATCCTGTCTCGGAGCTCTACGGACAATTCCTTCGACCTCATGGCTTGGTTTTTGCTCTGACATGCACTGTCAAGCAAAAATCAGTTGAATTGACCACAGGTGGACTCCAATCAAGTTGTAGAAACATCTCAAGGATTATCAATGGAAACAGGATGCACCTGAGCTCAATTTCAAGTAGTAAAGGATCTGAATACTTATGTAAATAAGGAATATTTTATTATTTTTAATACATTTGCAAAAAAAAAAAAAAATAAACTGTTTTCGCTTTGTCATTGTGGGGTATTGTGTGTAGATTTTTGAGGACCATTTTTTATTTAATCCTTTTAGAATAAGGCTGTAACGTACAAAATGTGGAAAAAGCGAAGGGGTCTGAATAATTCCTGAATGCCCTGACCTGTTCCGTTGCGTACCAGCTCCTGCAGTTCAAACAGCTTAGTGAAGTTCCTCTGTAGTGCTGCCTCTGTGGTGTCGACTTAGATGTACATGTAGCAGGACGGCCCCTCAGACACTGTGTACACCTTTTGGTAGGCCCCAGCAGGAAGATGCTCACACACACACACAATGAGTACCCCTAGCAACATCATGGCAACTGGAATGTGAAACTTATGTTTAGCAGTGAGTTCCACACCATTATAATGACTACAGTAATCCAGTTGAATCCAGTTGAATGGTGTCATTACAGGCTGGCTATAGCAGGTGGGGTGATGAAGGAGCATACCTGCTTCTGCTCTCCAGGTTGGAGCGTGTAGTTCTTCTTCTCATCCACTATCTCAACATTCAGCTGGCCCTGCAGCACCTGCATACTGGTGTTGCCCAGGTCGTCACTGACATACAGTGCTATGAAAAAGTATTTGCCCCCTTTCTAATTTTCTCTACTTTTGCATATTTGTGATACTGAATGTTATCAGATCTTCAACCAGAACCTAATATTAGATAAAGGGAACATAAGTGAACAAATAACACAACAATTACATATTTATTTAATTTATTTCATAAACAAAGTTATGCAACACCCAATTCCCCTGTGTGAAAAAGTAATCGCCCCCTTACACTCAATAACTGGTTGTGCCAGCTTTAGCTGCAATGACTCCAACCAAATGCTTCCTGTAGTTGTTGATCAGTCTCTCACGTCGCAGTGGAGGAATTTTGGCCCACTCTTCCATGCAGAACTGCTTTAACTCAGTGACGTGTGGGTTTTCAAGCATGAACTGCTCGTTTCAAGTCCTGCCACAACATCTCAATTTGGATTAGGTCTGGACTTTGACTACGCCATTCCAAAACGTCCAATTTGTTGCTTTTTAGCAATTTTCATGTAGACTTGATTGTGTGTTTTGGATCATTGTCTTGCTGCATGACCCAGCTGCGCCTCAGCTTCAGCTCACAGACGGATGGTCTGACATTCTCCTGTAGAATTCTCTGATACAGAGCAGAATTCATGGTTCCTTCTATTAAGGCAAGTCGTCCAGGTCCTGAGGCAGCAAAGCATCCCCAAACCATCACACCACCACCACCATGCTTGACATTTGGTATGATGTTCTTACTGTGGAATGCAGTGTTTGGTTTTCGCCAGGCATTACTGGAACCATGTCGCCCCTGCCCAGTCATGTGAAATCCATAGGTTAGGGCCTAATTTATTTATTTCAATTGGCTGACTTCCTTATATGAACTGTAACTCAGGAAAATCGTTGAAATTGTTGCATGTTGCGTTTATATTTTTGTTCAATATATATACAAACACTGAATATACCAAACATTGGGAACACCTTCCTAATATTGAGTTGCACCCCGCCCCCAGGGATGGTGCCGCATGTTGACTCCAATGCTTCCCACAGTTGTGTCAAGTTGGCTGGATATAATTTGGGCGGCGGACCATTCTTCATACACACAGGAAACTGTTGAACATGAAAAACCCAGCAGCGCTGCAGTTCTTGACACAAACTGGTGCACCTGGCACCTTAAACCATACCCAGTTCAAAGGCACTGAAATGGATCATAGCTTTCACCTGGTCAGTCTGTCACGGAAAGAGCAGGTGTTCTTAATGTTTTGTATATAAAGTTTCTTCAAGTGCAGTGGCAAAACCATCAAGCGCTATGATGAAACTGGCACAGGAAAGGAAGACACAGAGTTACCTTTGCTGCAGAGGATAAGTTCATATACACACATATATATATATATATATATATATATATATACATATATATACACATATATACATACACACATACAGTATATACATACATACACATATACATACATACATATATACAGTGAGGGAAAAAAGTATTTGATCCCCTGCTGATTTTGTACGTTTGCCCACTGACAAAGACATGATCAGTCTATAATTTTAATGGTAGGTTTATTTGAACAGTGAGAGACAGAATAACAACAACAAAATCCTGAAAAACGCATGTCAAAAATGTTATAAATTGATTTGCATTTTAATGAGGGAAATAAGTATTTGACCCCTCTGCAAAACATGACTTAGTACTTGATGGCAAAACCCTTAATACTTGGTGCCAAAACGTTTCTTGTAGTTGGCCACCAGGTTTGCACACATCTCAGGAGGGATTTTGACCCACTCCTCTATGCAGATCTTCTCCAAGTCATTAAGGTTTCGAGGCTGACGTTTGGCAACTCGAACCTTCAGATCCCTCCACAGATTTTCTATGGGATTAAGGTCTGGAGACTGTGCTTCTTCTTGAGCCACTCCTTTGTTGCCTTGGCCGTGTGTTTTGGGTCATTGTCATGCTGGAATACCCATCCACGACCCATTTTCAATGCCCTGGCTGAGGGAAGGAGGTTCTCACCCAAGATTTGACGGTACATGGCCCCGTCCATCGTCCCTTTGATGCGGTGAAGTTGTCCTGTCCCCTTAGCAGAAAAACACCCCCAAAGCATAATGTTTCCACCTCCATGTTTGATGGTGGGGATGGTGTTCTTGGGGTCATAGGCAGCATTCCTCCTCCTCCAAACACGGCGAGTTCAGTTGATGCCAAAGAGCTCCATTTTGGTCTCATCTGACCACAACACTTTCACCCAGTTCTCCTCTGAATCATTCAGATGTTAATTGGCAAACTTCAGACGGGCATGTATATGTGCTTTCTTGAGCAGGGGGGCATTGCGGGCGCTGCAGGATTTCAGTCCTTCACGGCGTAGTGTGTTACCAATTGTTTTCTTGGTGACTATGGTCCCAGCTGCCTTGAGATCATTGACAAGATCCTCCTGTGTAGTTCTGGGCTGATTCCTCACCGTTCCCATGATCATTGCAACTCCACGAGGTGAGATCTTGCATGGAGCCCCAGGCCGAGGGAGATTGACAGTTATTTTGTGTTTCTTCCATTTGCCAATAATCGCACCAACTGTTGTCACCTTCTCACCAAGCTGTTTGGCGATGGTCTTGTAGCCCATTCCAGCCTTGTGTAGGTCTACAATCTTGTCCCTGACATCATTGGAGAGCTCTTTGGTCTTGGCCATGGTGGAGAGTTTGGAATCTGATTGATTGCTTCTGTGGACAGGTGTCTTTTATACAGGTAACAAACTGAGATTAGGAGCACTCCCTTTAAGAGTGTGCTCCTAATCTCAGCTCACTACCTGCATAAAAGACACCTGGGAGCCAGAAATCTTTCTGATTGAGAGGGGGTCAAATACTTATTTCCCTCATTAAAATGCAAATCAATACATAATATTTTTGACATGCGTTTTTCTGGATTTTTTTGTTGTTATTCTGTCTCTCACTGTTCAAATAAACCTACCATTAAAATTATAGACTGATCATTTCTTTGTCAGTGGGCAAACGTACAAAATCAGCAGGGGATCAAATACTTTTTTCCCCTCACTGTACATACATACAGTTGAAGTCGGAAGTTTACATACACTTAGGTTGGAGTCATTAAAACTTGTTTTTCAACCACTCAACACATTTCTTGTTAACAAACTATAGTTTTGGCAAGTCGGTTATGACATCTACTTTGTGCATGACACAAGTAATTTTTCCAACCATTGTTTACAGACAGATTATTTCACTTATACAGTATCTCACAAAAGTGAGTACACCTCACATTTTTGTAAATATTTGAGTATATCTTTTCATGTGACAACCCTGAAGAAATGACACTTTGCTACAATATAAAGTAGTGAGTGTACAGCTTGTATAACAGTGTAAATTTACTGTCCCCTCAAAATGACACAACACACAGCCATTAATGTCTAAACCGCTGGCAACAAAAGTGAGTACACCCCTAAGTGAAAATGTCGAAATTGGGCCCAAAGTGTCAATATTTTGTGTGGCCACCATCATTTTCCAGCACTGCCTTAACCCTCTTGGGCATGGAGTTCACCAGAGCTTCACAGGTTGCCACTGGAGTCCTCTTCCACTCCTCCATGACGACATCACAGAGCTGGTGGATGTTAGAGAACTTGCACTCCTCCACCTTCCGTTTGAGGATGCCCCACAGATGCTCAATAGGGTTTAGGTCTGGAGACATGCTTGGCCTGTCCATCACCTTTACCCTCAGCTTCTTTAGCAAGGCAGTGGTCGTCTTGGAGGTGTGTTTAGGGTCGTTATCATGTTGGAATACTGCCCTGCGGCCCAGTCTCTGAAGGGAGGGGATCATGCTTTGCTTCAGTATGTCACAGTACATGTTGGCATTCATGGTTCCCTCAATTAACTGTAGCTCCCCAGTGCCGGCAGCACTCATGCAGCCCCAGACCATGACACACCCACCACCATGCTTGACTGTAGGCAAGACACACTTGTCTTTATACTCCTCACCTGGTTGCCGCCACACACGCTTGACACCATCTGAACCAAATAAGTTTATCTTGGTCTCATCAGACCACAGGACATAGTTCCAGTAATCCATGTCCTTAGTCTGCTTGTCTTCAGCAAACTGTTTGCGGGCTTTCTTGTGCATCATCTTTAGAAGAGGCTTCCTTCTGGGACGACAGCCATGCAGACCAATTTGATGCAGTGTGCGGCGTCTGGTCTGAGCACTGACAGGCTGACCCCACCCACCCCTTCAACCTCTGCAGCAATGCTGGCAGCACTCATATGTCTATTTCCCAAAAAAAACCTCTGGATATGACGCTGAGCACGTGCACTCAACTTCTTTGGTCGACCATGGCGAGGCCTGTTCTGAGTGGAACCTGTCCTGTTAAACCGCTATATGGTCTTGGCCACCGTGCTGCAGCTCAGTTTCAGGGTCTTGGCAATCTTCTTATAGCCAAGGCCATCTTTATGTAGAGCAACAATAATTTTTTTCAGATCCTCAGAGAGTTCTTTGCCATGAGGTGCCATGTTGAACTTCCAGTGACCAGTATGAGGGAGTGTGAGAGCGATGACACCAAATTTAACACACTTGCTCCCCATTCACACCTGAGACCTTGTAACACTAACGAGTCACATGACACCGGGGAGGGAAAATGGCTAATTGGGCCTAATTTTGACATTTTCACTTAGGGGTGTACTCACTTTTGTTGCCAGCGGTTTAGACATTAATGGCTGTGTGTTGAGTTATTTTGAGAGGACAGCAAATTTACACTGTTATACAAGCTGTACACTCACTACTTTACATTGTAGCAAAGTGTAATTTCTTCAGTGTTGTCACATGAAAAGATATACTCAAATATTTACAAAAATGTGAGGGGTGTACTCACTTTTGTGAGATACTGTAATTCACTGTATCACAACTCCAGTGGGTCAGAAGGTTACATACACTAAGTTGACTGTGCCGTTAAACAGCTTGGAAAATTCCAGAAAATGATGTCATGGCATTAGAAGCTTCTGATAGGCTAATTGACATAATTTGAGTCAATTGGAGGTGTACCTGTGGATGTATTTCAAGGCCTACCTTCAAATTCAGTGCCTCTTTGCTTAACATCATGGGAAAATGAAAAGAAATCAGCCAAGACCTCAGGAAAAAAATTGTAGACCTCCACAAGTCTGGTTCATCCTTGGGAGCAATTTCCAAACACCTGAAGGTACCATGTTCATCTGTACAAAGAATAGTACGCAAGTATAAACACCATAGGACCACGCAGCCGTCATACCACTCAGGAAGGAGACGCGTTCTGTCTCCTAGAGATTAACGTACTTTGGTGCGAAAAGTGCAAATCAATCCCAGAACAACAGCAAATGACCTTGTGAAGATACTTTTGTACCTATATCCACAGTAAAACAAGTCCTATATCGACATAACCTGAAAGGCCGCTCAGCAAGGAAGAAGCCACTGCTCCAAAACTGCCATAAAAAAGCCAGACCACGGTTTGCAACTGCACATGGGGACAAAGATCATACTTTTTGGAGAAATGTCCTCTGGTCTGATTAAACAAAAATAGAACTGTTTGGCCGTTATTTTCAGAGGAAAAAGGAGAAGGCTTGCAAGCCGAAGAACACCATCCCAACCGTGAAGCACGGGGGTGGCAGCATCATACTGTGGGGGTGCTTTGCTGCAGGAGGGACTGGTGCACTTCACAAAATAGATGGCATCATGAGGAAGGGAAATTATGTGGATATATTGAAGCAACATCTCAAGACATCAGTCAGGAAGTTAAAGCTTGGTCGCAAATTGGTCTTCCAAATGGACAATGACCCCAAGCATACTTCCAAAGTTGTGGCAAAATGGCTTAAGGAAAACAAAGTCAAGGTATTGGAGTGGCCATCACAAAGCCCTGACCTCAATCCTATAGAAAATGTATAGGCAGAACTGAAAGAGTGTGTGCGAGCAAGGAGGCCTACAAACCTGACTCAGTTACACCAACTCTGTCAGGAGGAATGGGCCAAAATTCACCCAACTTATTGTGGGAAGCTTGTGGAAGGCTACCCGAAACGTTTCACCCAAGTTAAACAATTTAAAGGCAATGCTACCAAATACTAATTGAGTGTATGTAAACTTCTGACCCACTGGGAATGTGATGAAAGAAATAAAAGCTTAAATAAATCATTCTCCCTACTATTATTCTGACATTTCACATTCTTAAAATAAAGTGGTGATCCTAACTGACCTAAGACAGGGAATTTGTACTAAGATTAAATGTCAGGAATTGTGAAAAACTGAGTTTAAATGTATTTGGCTAAGGTGTATGTAAACTTCCAACTTCAACTGTATGTGTTAATTGTAGGGGTGCCCATGCGGCTGGGGATCAGAAATGTCCCGTGCGAGAGAGGCAAGTTGAGGTTTCCAGAGTTAGAGTAGTGCAGAAATTGTCATATGCTGAGGCAGTGAAGAAAGTAGAGGAAGATGGGTCAAGGTGGAGGGATCCTGAGAGGAGTGGTGTGAGTAGTAGATCTGTACCAGTACAGAGGGATAGGCCAACAAGTGATATATGTTTCGGTAAGATTGGATTTTAGCATTTATAGCAATGGTTATCAACTGTACTGCAGGGATGGAACGTAAGTCACAGAAAATGGAGGTTGTGGTGGCAGCTGCAGAGAGGTATTTGGGTGTGTGAGACTTGACATCAGAAGAGTTACAGGGTGTGTTAAGTGGTGGTGTCCCATCCTTTCAGGTTGTTGGCCTGAGGTAGGACTAAGTAGATTTAAATAGTGGAGTAGGGTGGTGTTATTTTATTATTATTATTATTATATATATATGAAAAAATAAACAAATACCCTACCATCTAACACTACACTCACAATATATATATATATATATATTGTGAGTGTAGTGTTAGATGGTAGGGTATTTGTTTATTTTTTCAAGCAAAGTATAAGAGAGTTGTACTCCAGTCTAGTAGGTGGCAGTAATGCAACATTTATTGGATGCCAACAGCGGTTAAACCTCATCGAAGAAGAAGAATCTGCCCCCAGCGGTTGGGATGAGAAGAATCTTTGGGTCTTTGGAGATGGTTAATAAAACAAATCTAAATTACCTCCTGAAAATAACATTGGATTGTTTCTGGGAGTGGTCATTGGTCACCTACACATTTGTAAAATATATAAATCTGGTTAAACAATCCTCCAATATAAACATATGCCCACACTAGCTAGCACCAGGTAGCCTGTCCAACTCTTGCATATCACCTATAATACAGTAGATGGCAATAATGCGCAGAAGCGCGTGAGGCACATCATAGTTAGCAGGCTAGAAGAAGACAAATTGCAAGCCTGTGGAATCTGCATCGTTTTAGCTATGAAAAATAGAAAGACAACTTGACAATTGTTCTTGAGATATCCTTTTAAACATTAATAATGATGCTCAGGCTATTGGTAGATCGTATTTGGCCGGATTAACTAGCATCGCAATATCTGGTGCTAAATTACCTCTTTGTCTTTGTTCCAAAAATTTCAACTGAGAATGCTTGTTGTTTAGTACAGTAGTAGCTAGCTACGCCTGGTGACCTGTCACAGCTGAGCTTGCTAGCAACATAGCTAGGCTTGCTTAAATTAATTGACAACAAAGCTTGCTAGCCGACGGGTTTGCCTTGTTATAGATATATCAGGTAAATTACATTTCTGTATATCGTAAATTATCTAGCTATTACATTTATTAAATACCCGATCGCACGCTAAGGGTAGCTAGCTGTGTTGTGTATGTAGCTAGCTAAGGAGCTGTGGCAACAACAAAAACAATGATAGCTGAACAAAGTGCCTGAGGTTGTTAGCTAGCTACCATAGGATTGTTGATGTCAGAGAACAGGATTTACTTGTGTTCATAATTTATGCTTTCGACATACACTATATATACAAAAGTATGTGGACACCCCTTCAAATTAGTGGATTATGCTATTTCAGCCACACTCGTTGCTGGCAAGGGTATAAAATCGAGAACAAAGCCATGCAATCTCAATAGACAAACATTGGCAGTAGAATGGCCTTACTGAAGAGCTCAGTGACTTTCAACGTGGCACCATCATAGGATGCCACCTTTCCAACAAGTCAGTTAGTCAAATTCCTGCCCTGCTAGAGCTGCCCCGGTCAACTGTAAGTGATGTTATTGTGAAGTGGAAACGTCTAGGAGCAACAATAGCTCAGCCACAATAGCTCAGTACACAAGCTCACAGAACGGGACCGCCGAGTGCTGAAGTGCGTACAGAGTAAAAATCGTCTGTCCTCGTTTGCAACACTCACTACCGAGTTCCAAACTGCCTCTGGAAGCAACATCCGCACAATAACTGTTCATCAGGACCTTCATGAAATGGGTTTCCATGGCCGAGCAGCTGCACAGAAGCCTAAGATCACCATGCGCAATGCCAAGTGTCGGCCGCCGCCATTGGACTCTGGAGTAGTGAAAACACGTTCTCTGGAGTGATGAATCACGCTTCACCATCTGGCAGTCCGATGGACGAATCTGGGTTTGGCGAATGCCAGGAGAATGCTACCTGCCACAATGTATAGTACCAACTGTAAAGTTTGATGGAGGAGGAATAATAGTCTGGGGCTGTTTTTCATGGTTCGGGCTAAAGCCCTTAGTTCCAGTGAAGGGACATCTTAGGGAAATCTTAACGCTACAGCATACAATTTACATTCTAGACGATTCTGTGCTTCCAACTTTGTGGCAACAGTTTGGGGAAGGCCCGTTCCTGTTTCAGCATAACAATGCCCCTGTGCACAAAGCAAGGTCCATACATAAATGGTTTGTCGAGATCAGTGTGGAAGAACTTGACTGGCCTGCACAGAGCCCTGACCTCAACCCCATCGAACACCTTTGGGATGAATTGTAACGCCAACTGCGAGCCAGGCCTAATCGCCCAACATCAGTGCCCGACCTCATTAATGCTCTTGAGGCTGGATTGGAAGCAAGTCCCTGCAGCACTGTTCCAACATCTAGTGGAAAGCCTTCCCAGAACAGTGGAGGCTGTTACTTTTACATTTTACATTTTAGTCATTTAGCAGACGCTCTTATCCAGAGCGACTTACAGTTAGTAAGTGCATACATTTTCATACATACATTTTACTGTTATAGCAGTAAAAAGGGGGACCAACTCCATATTAATGCCCATGATTTTTGAATGAGATGTTTGACAAACAGGTGTCCACATACCTTTGGTCATGTAGTGTATATGAACAACTGTGAATGTTCTCCAGGTCTGAACCTAGATGATAACTTTTTCAGAAATAGTTACTCATCAACAACAAAGTGACCTAATCTAGTTTACCCCTGAGTAGTGAAACTCATATGAATTACAATGCATCCATGCATTTGAGGTTGCTGATGGTCTTGTTTTGTGTGTAGTGTGCAGGGGAGAGATGGGCACCCTGGGCAGCCGGATGCAGGCCTCCTCCCAGGATCCAGAGGAAGCAGTTGAGACTGCATGTGCCAGTGGCAAGCATGGATGTGAGTGCAGAAAGAGGAAACGGACTGCACACTGCGACTGTGACAGTGAGCCTGATGAGGAAGATGCCTTACTGGACACACCACGGAGGTGAGAAGAGCCACACACATCACACTGGAAACACACACATACACACAACTTCACGAACACAAGTGACACACACACACACAGAGCAGGCCAGAGTAAGAGAAAAACACACTAAAGGTCTACACAAACAGAGCCCCGTTTGCGGCGAGCTCTACGTAGTTCCACGTACATTTGTGCGGCTGAATTTTTGGAACGCGACGCAAATGGACCTCCGTCAGCTCTGTTTGCGTAGACTGTGTAGAGAGCCCTTTACAGCACAGGTGAGGTATTCACACATCTCTCATGTCTTTCAAATGGCCAGCCTGTTTCTAACCTAGGCCTGCCCTCTGCTGGTTTTATTTTGGAATTGTAACAGGAAGAAGCTAAAGAGCACTTCTAAGTACATCTATCAGACCTTGTTCCTGAACGGGGAGAACAGTGACATCCGCATCTGTGCCTTGGGGCAGGAGTGGAACCTGCACAAAGTCTACCTCTGCCAGGTTAGTGCACTGTTCTGTGTACACTATACACTGTAGTCTCTACAAAGCCAATGCCTGTGACTCATTCCACTCCCTCTCTCTCTCCTCCCTGTGTTTTAATTATGTAGTCGGGGTATTTCTCCAGCATGTTCAGTGGATCCTGGAAGGAGTCCAACATGATGGTCATACCGTTAGAGATCCCAGACCAGAACATCGACACAGAGGGTGAGGACTTAAGTCACTGTCAGGCAGTGTTGTAGTCGAGTCACTAAACCTTGAGTCCAAGTCGACTCCGCTGTGCTCGAGTCGAGTCTAGAAGTCCCTATGGCTGGAGTCCAAGTATGAGTCTTCAATGGTCGAGTCACGAGTTAAAACCCGATACTAGTATTGTTTTCAATTTCGTAAAGCAGTTTGTGTTTCTTAACCAGGCAAAGCTAAATAGTTGGCTGGTGGTTACGGGGAAGCAAGACAGTCGCTTGCGCAATGTGTCGCTTAGCCTATGATTGGAGCGGAGCCTGCCTGCTTGTCTGCGCACAATCATCGCTTGCTCCCCTGCAGCTCACCAGCTGATGTAGGCTGCATGTGCCGGGTGTGGCTCATCCTTCCCACTGCTAGAGAATAGAACCTTTGCAGATCTGCGCACCCAGTGCTGCTAATATTCTGTTTATCATAGTAACCTATTCAGTCGAAGTGCAAATACAAGTCACAAGAAGGCGAATCCCATTCACCAATGGTCGAGTCCAGGTTTAGTCACAAGTCGTGAAAATCGGGACCCAAGTACTACAATACTGCTGTCAGGAACAAAATACTACAAATCGCTTTGTTTATGTCACTGAACTCCTTTTTTGCAGTTACTATACTCATTTATCTTTGTGGTGTGTGTGTGTCTTTAGCTCTGCAGGTAGTGTTTGGATCTCTGTACCGGGATGATGTTCTGATCAAGCCCAGCAGGGTGGTCAGTATCCTAGCAGCAGCTTGTATGCTCCAACTGGTCAGTAGATTATCATTATCACACTACAGTATATTTTACATAGAATGTAACAGTATACAATGTAGTGATAATGTTGAGATGATAGTGATATGTGTGAGTTGAAAGTTAAACTTGCTGGAATGAATGAGAATAGATGATCAAAGGCGACAATAAGCCATGCCTTGTGTCTTTGCAGGATGGTCTGATCCAGCAGTGTGGTGAGACCATGAAGGAGAACGTCAGTGTCAAGACCGTGTGTGGCTACTACTCCTCTGCCAGCATCTACGGCCTGGACTCTGTTATGAAGAAGTAAGCCCCATCATTACACTCCTGTTGAATAATATTACACATTTAATCATTTTCTTCTCACTGTACATGCTTATGCTTGTGTGTCTCCTGCAGGTGTCTGGAATGGCTCCTCAATAACCTCATGACTCATCAGAATGTTGACCTGATGAAGGAGCTGGGGTGCGTATCTTCAATGTTTTCATATTTTTCCCTATACACTATATATACAAAAGTATGTGGACACCCTTCAAATTAGTGGATTTGGCTATTTCAGCCACACCTGTTGCTGACAGGTGTATAAAATCGAGCACACAGCCATGCAATCTCCATAGACAAACATTGGCATTAGAATGGCCTTACTGATGAAGAGCTCAGTGGCTTTCAACGTGGCACCGTCATAGGATGCCACCTTTCCAACAAGTCAGTTGCTCAAATTTCAGCCTTGGTGGCACAAAATAATCAAAGGTCTGACTGCACGGACATGCTTGGGAAAAATGGTTACAACGGGGGACCAGAGTGTTTGTGTCTCCATCACCTAGGACTTGACATAGGTTCATCAAATCAAAAATTTCTGTCAGTTTTTGCTCAATCTTGCATGCTGTCTCAAACAGCTGTAACTGTATATGCATTTGTAAATCAGGTCCTTTCTTGAGTTGGGCTCTGGGAAGTATAAATCGTGGAGCATCTGAGCTTATGGTTGATTGTGGAGGAAAGGGGTTGAGTGTGTGTGTATCCCACATCTGTTGCAAGGGGGTAAGGATGTTAGGGAGAATATAGGATGAACCACAATAATTGTTTGCTAAAATAATAATTGCTTGACAAAAATGTAATGTAATACAATGGCAATCCGGGTTATAGGTAACAATCCTTCGCATGAACTGCCAACATTATTACGGATATTAATTGATAATGATGGAAATTAAGATATGCAAGATATTTGAATAGATATATATTTTTAATAGCTATAAATATATATATAAATAAATAAATATACAGTGAGGGAAAAAAGTATTTGATCCCCTGCTGATTTTGTACGTTTGCCCACTGACAAAGAAATTATCAGTCTATAATTTTAATGGTAGGTTTATTTGAACAGTGAGAGACAGAATAACAACAAAAAAATCCAGAAAAACGCATGTCAAAAATGTTATAAATTGATTTGCATTTTAATGAGGGAAATAAGTATTTGACCCCCTCTCAATCAGAAAGATTTCTGGCTCCCAGGTGTCTTTTATACAGGTAACGAGCTGAGATTAGGAGCACACTCTTAAAGGGAGTGCTCCTAATCCCAGCTTGTTACCTGTATAAAAGACACCTGTCCACAGAAGCAATCAATCAATCAGATTCCAAACTCTCCACCATGGCCAAGACCAAAGAGCTCTCCAAGGATGTCAGGGACAAGATTGTAGACCTACACAAGGCTGGAATGGGCTACAAGACCATCGCCAAGCAGCCTGGTGAGGTGACAATAGTTGGTGCGATTATTCGCAAATGGAAGAAACACAAAATAACTGTCAGTCTCCCTCGGCCTGGGGCTCCATGCAAGATCTCACCTCGTGGAGTTGCAATGGTGAGGAATCAGCCCAGAACTACACGGGAGGATCTTGTCAATGATCTCAAGGCAGCTGGGACCATAGTCACCAAGAAAACAATTGGTAACACACTACGCCGTGAAGGACTGAAATCCTGCAGCGCCCGCAAGGTCCCCCTGCTCAAGAAAGCACATATACAGGCCCCTCTGAAGTTTGCCAATGAACATCTGAATGATTCAGAGGATAACTGGGTGAAAGTGTTGTGGTCTGATGAGACCAAAATCGAGCTCTTTGGCATCAACTGAACTCGCCGTGTTTGGAGGAGGAGGAATGCTGCCTATGACCCCAAGAACACCATCACCACCATCAAACATGGAGGTGGAAACATTATGCTTTGGGGGTGTTTTTCTGCTAAGGGGACAGGACAACTTCACCACATCAAAGGGACGATGGACGGGGCCATGTACCGTCAAATCTTGGGTGAGAACCTCCTTCCCTCAGCCAGGGCATTGAAAATGGGTCGTGGATGGGTATTCCAGCATGACAATGACCCAAAACACACGGCCAAGGCAACAAAGGAGTGGCTAAAGAAGAAGCACATTAAGGTCCTGGAGTGGCCTAGCCAGTCTCCAGACCTTAATCCCATAGAAAATATGTGGAGGGAGCTGAAGGTTCGAGTTGCCAAACGTCAGCCTCGAAACCTTAATGACTTGGAGAAGATCTGCAAAGAGGAGTAGGACAAAATCCCTCCTGAGATGTGTGCAAACCTGGTGGCCAACTACAAGAAACGTCTGACCTCTGTGATTGCCAACAAGGATTTTGCCACCAAGTACAAAGTCATGTTTTGCAGAGGGGTCAAATACTTATTTCCCTCATTAAAATGCAAATCAATTTATAACATTTTTGAAATGCGTTTTTCTGAATTGTTTTGTTGTTATTCTGTCTCTCACTGTTCAAATAAACCTACCATTAAAATTATAGACTGATCATGTCTTTGTCAGTGGGCAAACATACAAAATCAGCAGGGAATCAAATACTTTTTTCCCTCACTGTACAGTGGGGAGAACAAGTATTTGATACACTGCCGATTTTGCAGGTTTTCCTACTTACAAAGCATGTAGAGGTTTGTAATTTTTATCATAGGTACACTTCAACTGTGAGAGATGGAATCTAAAACAAAAATCCAGAAAATCACATTGTATGATTTTGAAGTAATTAATTTGCATTTTATTGCATGACATAAGTATTTGATCACCTACCAACCAGTAAGAATTCCAGCTCTCACAGACCTATTAGTTTTTCTTTAAGAAGCCCTCCTGTTCTCCACTCATTACCTGTATTAACTGCACCTGTTTGAACGCGTTACCTGTATAAAAGACACCTGTCCACACACTCAAGCAAACAGACTCCAACCTCTCCACAATGGACAAGACCAGAGCGCTGTGTAAGGACATCACAAGGCTGGGATGGGCTACAGGACAATAAGCAAGCAGCTTGGTGAGAAGGCAACAACTGTTGGCGCAATTATTAGAAAATGGAAGAAGTTCAAGATGACGGTCAATCACCCTCGGTCTGGGGCTCCATGCAAGATCTCACCTCGTGGGGCATCAATGATCATGAGGAAGGTGAGGGATCAGCCCAGAACTACACGGCAGGACCTGGTCAATGACCTGAAGAGAGCTGGGACCACAGTCTCAAAGAAAACCATTAGTAACACACTACGCCGTCATGGATTAAAATCCTGCAGCGCACGCAAGGTCCCCCTGCTCAAGCCAGCGCATGTCCAGGCCCGTCTGAAGTTTGCCAATGACCATCTGGATGATCCAGAGGAGGAATGGGAGAAGGTCATGTGGTCTGATGAGACAAAAATAGAGCTTTTTGGTCTAAACTCCACTCGCCGTGTTTGGAGGAAGAAGAAGGATGAGTACAACCCCAAGAACGTGTATATATATATATATATGTGTGTATTATTTATATATATATATATATATATATATATATATATATATATATATATATATATATATAATACACACACACATACTACAGTTCAAAAGAGCCGTCCGTTCAAAATGTGCCTTTTAAAATGATAAACTTGGATTAGCAAACACAACGTGCCATTGGAACACAGGACTGATGGTTGCTGATAATGGGCCTCTGTACGCCTATGTAGATATTCCATTACAAATCAGCAGTTTCCAGCTACAATAGCCATTTACAACATTAACAATGTCTACACTGCATTTCTGAATTTGATGTTATTTTAATGGACAAAAAAATAGCTTTTCTTTCGAAATCAAGGACATTTCTAAGTGATCCCAAACTTTTGAACGGGTGTGTGTGTGTCAAGCAATGTAATTGTCTGCATCACTTCCAATCCCCCATGTTTTTTTTCTCTCGCAAAAAATAAATGTCCTCTCACTGTCAACTGTGTTTATTTTCAGCAAACATAACATGTGTAAATATTTGTATGAACATAACAAGATTCAACAACTGCGACATAAACTGAACAAGTTCCACAGACATGTGACTATCAGAAATTGAGTAATGTGTCCCTGAACAAAGGGGGGTCAAAATCAAAAGTAACAGTCAGTATCTGGTGTGGCACCAGCTGCATTAAGTACTGCAGTGCATCTCCTCCTCATGGACTGCACCATATTTGCCAGTTCTTGCTGTGAGATGTTACCCCACTCTTCCATCAAGGCACCTGCAAGTTCCCAGACATTTCTGGTGGGAATGGCCCTAGCCCTCACCCTCTGATCCAACAGGTCCCAGACGTGCTCAATGGGATTGAGATCCGGGCTCTTCGCTGGCACCATCGAGAGCATCCTGACTGGTTGCATCACTGCCTGGTATGGCAACTGCTTGGCCTCCGACCGCAAGGCACTACAGAGGGTAGTGCGTACGGCCCAGTACAGCACTGGGGCCAAGCTTCCTGACATCCAGGACCTCTATACCAGGCGGTGTCAGAGGAAGGCCCTCAAGATTGTCGAGGACTCCAGCCAACCTAGTCGTGGACTGTTCTCTCTGCTACCGCACGGCAAGCGGTACCGGAGCGCCACGTCTAGGTCCGGGGGGCTTCTCAACAGCTTCTACCCCCAAGCCATAAGACTCCTGAACAGCTAATCATGGCTACCCGGACTATTTGCACTGCCCCCCCACCCCCACCCCATCTTTTTACGCTGCTGCTACTCTGTTAATCATTTATGCATAGTCACTTTAACTCTACCCACATGTACATATTACCTCAACTACCTCAACTAACCGGTGCCCCCGCACATTGACTCTGCACCGGTACCCCCCTGTATATAGCCTCCCTACTGTTATTTTATTTTACTTCTGCTCTTTTTTTCTCAACGCTTTTTTGTTGTTTTATTTTAGTTTTTTATTAAAAAATAAATGCATTGTTGGTTAAGGGCTGTAAGTAAGCATTTCACGGTAATGTCTACACCTGTTGTATTCGGCGCATGTGTAAATAAGATTTGATTTGATTTGATTTGGCCATGGCAGAACACTGACATTCCTGTCTTGCAGAAAATCACGCACAGAACGAGCAGTATGGCTGGTGGCATTGTCATGCTGGAGGGTCATGTCAGGATGAGCCTGAAGGAAGGGTACCACATGAGGGAGGAGGATGTCTTCCCTGTAACGCGCAGCTTTGAGATTGCCTGCAATGACAACAAGCTCAGTCCGATGATGCTGTGACACACCGCCCCAGACCATGACGGACCCTCCACCTCCAAATCGATCCCGCTCCAGAGTACAGGCCTCGGTGTAACGCTCATTCCTTCGACGATGAACACGAATCCGACCATCACCCCTGGTGAGACAAAACCGCGACTCGTCAGTGAAAAACACTTTTTGCCAGTCCTGTCTGGTCCAGCGATGGTGGGTTTGTGCCCATAGGCGATGTTGTTGCCGGTGATGTCTGGTGAGGACCTGCCTAACAACAGGCCTACAGGCCCTCAGTCCAGCCTCTCTCAGCCTATTGCGGACAGTCTGAGCACTGATAGAGGGATTGTGCATTCCTGGTGTAACTCGGGCAGTTGTTGTTGCCATCCTGTACCTGTCCCGCAGATGTGATGTTCGGCTGTACCGATCCTGTGCAGGTGTTGTTACACGTGGTCTGCCACTGCGGGGACGATCAGCTGTCCTGGCCACATCTGCAGTCCTCATGCCTCCTTGCAGCAAGCTTAAGGCACGTTCACGCAGATGAGCAGGGATCCTGGGTATCTTTGTTTTGGTGTTTTTCAGAGTCAGTAGAAAGGCCTCTTTAGTGTCCTAAGTTTTCATAACTGTGACCTTAAATGACTACCGTCTGTAAGCTGTTAGTGTCTTAACGACCGTTCCACAGGTGCATGTTCATTAATTGTTTATGGTTCATTGAACAAGCATGGGAAACGGTGTTTAAACCCTTTACAATGAAGATCTGTGAAGTTATTTGGATTTTTACGAATTGTCTTTGAAAGACGGTCCTGAAAAAGGGACGTTTCTTTTTTTGCTGAGTGTGTGTAATATATATATACTTATTTTCCACCATAATTTGCAAATAAATTCATAAAAAATCCTACAATGTGATTTTCTGGAGAAACAAATTCTCAATTTGTCTGTCATAGTTGACGTGTACCTATGATGAAAATTACAGGCCTCATCTTTTTAAGTGGGAGAACTTGCACAATTGGTGGCTGACTAAATACTTTTTTTCCCCACTGTATGTGTGTGTGTGTGTGTGTGTGTGTGTGTGTATATATACTGTATATATGCGAGAAAAAAACATGGGGGATTGGAAGTGATGCAGACATTTACATTGATGGAGGTTAAAATCTATCTGCAATATTAAAGCTGATCTACCCCCAATAAAAACATAAAAAATTATTGTGAAATTGTGAAGTGGAAATGTCTAGGAGCAACAACGGCTCAGCCCCGAAATGGTAGGCCACACAAGTTCACAGAACGGGACCGCTGAAGCGCGTAAAAATCATCTGTCCTCGGTGCAACACTCACTACCGATTTCCAATCTGCCTCTGGAAGCAACGTCAGCACAAGAACTGTTGTACATACTGGTAATAGAGGTTTACGTGTTGTGTGGTCAGTGAGCAGTGTTTGTGTCTGTGCTGTATCTGCAGAGTGGACGTGATGGAACCGCTGATCCAGTCATCTGACCTGTTCGTCATGCAGGTGGAGATGGACGTCTACACCGCCCTGAAAAAGGTACTACTGCAGCCATTTGGGCTGTCTCTACTGTAAGGAAGACTTATCTCCCCATTCCCCATCCCTTCGTTTTCATTCATACCCTCTCTTTGTAACCCTCCCTCTCCTCAGTGGATGTTCCTGCAGCTCAATCCATCCTGGGACGGTCCCATCAAGCAACTGCTGGCTGACGCTGACACCTGGCTTTGCAAACGCAGAACTGGTACGTTCTGTTCTACAGTGCATGTCACAGCTAGCTACACGCCTATCTGAACAAAGGGTTGTAGAATATACACAGAGACGCTGGTTGACCAGACTTTTCTAATGGCCCTTATGTGCATGCTGTTGCAGAGTTGGGAGAGGAGGAGCCCTTCTTAAAAACAGAGGACGGCACTCCCTTTACTCCTGTCTTCAGACATGTGCGCCTACAATACATCATCAACGACCTGGCGTCTGCACGCATCCTGGAGAGAGACAACATTCTCCCACCTGGTAAGGTTGATGATTGGATAGTGGTTTATGTTTCACATTCACGTATGACTGTTTTAGTAGTCATTTTGATCTACTCTGTACAACTCCTCATACCACAGATTGGCTGACCTCCATGTACAAGAGCCAGTGGTTTGCCATGCTACGGACGGAACACGACAATGACAATGGGTGAGAACTGGAGCTCCAAAGCTGCAACATCGCACCATGACAACATTAATGCCAATCTGCGACATTCAGTGACTGAAAATATATTTCTGCTTGTATAGAGCTCGGCAGCTTGTAGTCCTAAAACTCGGAAATGAGTTACCTCTGGTTCGATCAGCCATTCCTATGGCGAAAATGAATGGGGAAAGAATAGGGTTTTGGGATAAACGCCAAAAATAAGGTCCGAGGTTAACACAGGCTTAGGAGATCGTTCTATCAGACAGTTAACATGAACTTTATGAATTATGAAGCCTTTATGTGCTTAGTGGGGGGGGGGGGTTTATTACATAAATGCTTCGAAATTCACAAAAAGTGACGTTAGCTGACAAAGATTATCTCCGAACAAAAGGTATAAGATCTCCTAAGTCTGTGTTTACCACAGACCTTATTTTTGGCGTTTATCAAAAAACGGCATTCATTTCTACATAGGCTTTGTCCAATGAACCATGGCGGAGTTGGTGCTGACAAAAATACGCCATTATTATTTCTCTCTATGCTAAGACATTTGTGTTTGTAGTCCACAGGATGCCAACAAGGAGGAGTTTGAGTCAAGCAGTATGAGGTGTGGCAGGAAACTGACCAAAGATGGAGATGTGAGTCAGACCATTAGTCTCTGTGTAATAAGGAAATAATTTATTCTGAATCATCATGCAATAAGAACTTAAAATCAAATAAAAGAGAATGTTTTAACTTTTTATTCTTGCTTAGTACTGTTGGAGGTGGACGGGCTTCAACTTTGGCTTTGACCTGCTGGTGACCTACACCAACCGCTTCATAGTGTTCAAGAGGAATACACTGAGCCAGCCATGTGGGGGAGCTGTGAGTCTGCAGCCTCGGAGGCATCTAGCATACAGGTAAGTGTTCCACGCTGCAGACAGGACCTAGGCTATGATCAGCACAACACGCATAGGACAGCTACAGATTTCAAAGGTTGGCAATGCATTGTGTGTAGTAGCAGTAATGGTATAATTATGTTCTGTATAACTGCCATGTGATTTACCTGTGCTCTACCAGGCCTGACTAGCCCCTCACCTGTCATTTGCTGTTTGTCTCTGTTCAGGTTACGCCTGGCCTCCTTTGATAACAGTGGGAAGCTGGTGTGTAGTCGATCCACTGGTTACCAGCTTCTCACCCTGGAGAAAGACCAGGTCAGTCAGACCACACATAATCCACGTTCTGAAATGTTCCTCCCCTCTTGAAATTAACACATCACTATCTTAAGTATTGCCTGAATCAGATTATATAATTATGGCTGTAACTTACATTCTGTGCTCTCCCTGTTCCTGTCTCTCTTCCAGGAGTATGTGGTGATGAACCTGGACAGTCGGCTCTTGTCGTTCCCCCTCTATGTGTGCTGTAACTTCCAGTACACATCTCCTCATATGGACCGCCGTCCTGATGCCCCTGAACCAGAGAGCAGCGCCCGCAGTTTATCCTGATATCAGCTCCACACCCTCAGCCCAGTCCCCTTATAATATAGGCTAGTCCTGTCCCAAACCAGCATCTTCCATGGCCCCTCTCTGATCTCAGGCTGTGGCCCACAGCTTCTACCCCACACAACCCTGGCAGCTGCATGCTCTTTAGCCCAGTCTGTTGTGTTTTGGGATACGTTGTGTTTTTCAAAAATATTTATCATTCTTCAGTTTTCATTTTATAACATTCATTATTTGAAGGTTCATTTTTTATTTCATTCATTTGACATGCCTTTTTTGTATAATTTATTGTGCTTTTTTTATGAAAGAAAAAACCCACAAAAAACCTTACACTGCCAATATATTGTCCACACCAGTGGGCTGTGGTGCTATCAGAAGTGTGACCATGGTCATCTCTCACAGGGAATTATCAGTTACTATCCATTACTAACACGTAAATATTGCTAATTGAGTATGTTGGCCACTATAGTGGGTCTGAATTAGATGTGAATTTCAAATACCTACAGCAGAATATGGTGCTGCTTTTAAACTTTCAAAATATTTGTTTAATTTCTAGTCTACATTTTGGATAATTGTAATATACATGCCATAATGTGTTGGACAAATATATTTATTTTGGACCAAAGTGGCATGGCAGTCTTGACAAAATAGTTTACTGATCTACTGTCAGTTTGATCTACAGTGGTGGCTTATCTTTACACTGTGCAGTCATTCATGATATAGTACTATTTGTATTGTTGCGTTGTCGAGAAGAACCTGCAAGTAAGCATTTCGTTGGACAGTGTATACCATGTGTATCCTGTACATATGACTAATAACTTGAAACTTGTGCTGTAATATCCTCACTGAAATGCTGTCAATTAGTTTTTTTTACCATTAGTCTGCATATATTTGTACATTATACAGATTTCACTATGCTGTACATGCTTAGTTATTAAAACTGGTGTTTTCAAAAGCTGTATATGGTGTGTGCATTACTATTCACGTTTTGATGAATTGCCAAAAGACGCAGCTAGATAAAGAAATTCTGGTTAAAAGATATTACCAATGCAATTCCACCCTTTTCACCATTGTTTAAATGTTTATAAAAACAGAGGGAAATAATCACAGAACAGGTTAAATATATTAAGAGCAGTCACTGAGGCAGAATAAAGACTAAAATCATACAACAGATAGGCTATCAAGACATGTAATAAATCACCCTCACACAGTTCACATATTGCTGTATTTTGATGTTAGACAATTCTGTAATGGCACAGGCCTGCTGAGTAAATTCATCTGGCCTATCTCTGGTCTTTAGGTTCAACCAATAAACAGTAAGTGTTCCACACAGAAACATGTAGGCCAGCCAGTTTGCAAGGGATCTGTAGTCTCTTCTGATTAAGCAGAGGTATCTCCCCGACAGCATGGACTAATCTTTTACCAGGACTCAAATCTCATCCTTGCCAGCTGTAAACCCCACATGAACCCCTTTCCTTTCCCTCACTGAGGTATTGGATCTGCCATTTCAGTGTTTCCCCTAGGATGTTTTTCAGCAGAGGTAGTGTGTGTGTGGGGGATGAATGGGGTCTTCCTGGGGCTTACATCTATTATAAAAAAAATGCATATAGGGGAAACACTGCATTTCTAACTGTTTAGACTTCTTCGCTGTTATTAGAGTCGGAGAGTAAACTTTATGAACCCCTTTGTCACTGTAGTATGGAGTCCAAGATGTCTCGTGCATCTGCTGTACGCTCTCCCCTTCTCACTGTGGAATAGAGTTCAGGTTCTCTTTGAGTCTGTGTGTCATGCTGGGTATCAGGTTGACGTGGTCGTCCACACAGCTGCCCACACAGTTCTCCATCAGGGACCGCACGGCTGGCTCCTTGGCACCAGAGTCCAACAGGTCCCTGGCCTTGTCATTGCAGTGCATGGTGCACCTGGTCAGCCGGTCCTGGGCATGGGGAGACAAAGATAATCACAATCAAGCTACACATTCTCTGTATCGGCTGTCAAATGATATTCAAGGTTGTTGTCAACTAAAACAAAAAAGCACATGATACTCACCTGAAATTTCTCTAGTTCATTGGTCACTAGTCCTTGGGCCTGAGCCAGAGGGGTGTGGCAGCGTTCAATACAATTGTGCACCTGCGACATGGAGTCTGTGGAGCGTTCGCAGCACTCTGCACTGCACTTAAACATGAGACCCTGGGTACATTATGCACAAGACAGATTTGAACTGTGCACCTGATATAAGCCTAAGTGTTGACAATTACAGGTTGCAAATAATGTATGCTTGGAGAAAGAGAGGGCGGTTTGTAGATAATGCTGATTCCATGACCACTTACTTGCATCTTGCGAATGTGGTTCCGTTCTAAGCTTTGAACCATATCCTCTATGGTTTTCTGTACACGAGCTTGATGTGCCTCTGCCATCTCAAATGTTACTCTCAGTAGCGTGGCTATTTAAGCTCAATTCTAACTGTTAGAAGATAACGTTTAGCTACGATGCACAGCTGAATAACAGCCACACCAATTACATACAGAATGTTATTACAAGATTGGAAGCCTTATTACGTTACTGTTTCAACACAAGGTCACCTCCGTGAAAGCATGCTTCTTCGTTCAAATGCAAACAACGTCACATCTGCTCTAGTTCCGGCTTATCTTGGTCATTTCCGGTTCCCAATATGGTCGCGACGTGACCGAAGTCTCCGCTTTGAAGTCCCAACTTTAAACTTACAACACTGTGCGGGTTCTATATTTGTTTCTCAACAACTTATTTGACTAAATTACGAGTTAGATAAGTAAATAGCTTGCTTCGTTTTAAAGATCCTCTGTAAACTCGTAGCTAGTAAAACTTCATCGTGAACTCCTTGTGAAGTCTTCACCACTGCTGACATTTGAAATGGTGAGCAGTGCACACTTATCAGTTATCAGACCTTTTTAATTGTCTGATTTTAGCAACTAACTAAGTGGGGTGATATCGTTTATGTTGTTAAGATATCAAACAGTAAACAAAAATGCCAATCACCATGAAAGACTGCTCCTCAAAAGATCAAGTGTGCTGCCCTTTGACCCAGAGAGATTAACACACTTCTTGAAAACACTGATGGTACACATGTCACCACCAGCAGCAGTCTATGCTGTCTGGCCTTAATTGACCCAGCAATTCACACAATCATATTAAAGTGACATGTTTCTGACTACTGATCAGTTGTGAATGTGTAGCCTATGTTATTTTTGTCATTGAATTATGGTTTGTTTAATCTCTACTCAGATAACCTTTCTTGGAAGGAATTGAATGCACATGATGATTTCAAGAACCCTGTCAATCAGGGCACTCCTGTTCTTGGGGCTCTGTCAAGCTGGACGGAGGAGTTTAGCCTCAGCTCCAGAACGCAGAGATCCACCCAAGAGGATAGGTAAGCCAATCCCAGTCTAGACTCCACATTCCATTGTCTTTGTCAATGGCATCCAGTGTTGTGTGGCTACGCAGTAGCACATCAGTTCTGCATAGGTGTGTTAACACATCTCCATGAATTTAGTTATATTGGCCCAGAGAGCATTTCTATTTCACATATTTACATGACACACATTTTTAAACGTATTAATTGTTCATTTTACTCCCCTTGGACTTCGAATGACATTGCATTGTGGTTCTGTTCTATTAACAGCTGTGGTTGGAGCGGGCATCGGTGGCACAGCAACAGCTTACTTCCTGAGACAGGAGTTTGGGGCAGCGGTGAAGATCGATGTGTTTGAGCCAAGCACTGTGGGGGGGCGCTTGGCCACCCAGAACATTGGGGACTATGAGTACGAGACGGGGGGCGCAGTTATCCACCCCCTAAATCTGCACATGAAGCACTTCCTTGAAAGACTAGGTGAGACATGTTAGCCTATCAGAGATACACTTGCTTGTTCCTGAAAGAGTGCAGTACACATGCACAGACAGACTAATGACACCCATCTTTATTTCTCCCATGTTTCTCTCAGGTCTTTCCCAGAGGCGGGATGTCCCTGGAAAAATGGCCATCTTTGATGGAAAGGAGCTCATCTTTGAAGAGAGTGACTGGTTTATTGTGAACTTCCTGCGCCTGCTTTGGCGGTACGGGTTCAACTTCCTGCGGATGCAGATGTGGGTGGAAAGTGTTCTGGATAAATTCATGAGGTGAGACTTCAGTTTCTGCTACCTGTCTATTTACAACTCAGCAGTCAAAACCTTTATTATGAAATAAGTATGTTATTAATGAGAGAAGAGTGCTAATTGTAGGTATGTGATGTTTTGGTTCTTGTTTTTCCAGAATCTACCAGTACCAGCAGTTTGGCTACTCCTTCACCAGTGTGGAGAAGCTCCTGCATGCAATGGGTGGTGACGATTTCCTCACACTAGCCAATCAGACGCTGGAGGAGGCCATGTTGGGGGAGGGCTTTTCTCAGAGCTTCCTCAACGACGTCGTGGCACCTGTCACCCGTGTGAACTATGGCCAAAGTGTCCGCATCAATGGCTTTGTGGGTAGGTTTTTAGGCAACAAAATAAATGCACACCAAAGTGGTTTGATAAGTGGTTTCGAGTGCTCTTATGTGGCCATCCAATCAAATCTATTTTATCTTGAAAACATAAGGAAACTGAACTAATCCTTGTGAAATGTGTGATGTTGTCTCCAGGGGCGGTGTCTCTAGCAGGGGCAGATCCAGGCCTGTGGGCAGTGGACGGAGGAAATAAGAAGGTGTGCTCAGGACTCCTGTACCACAGCAAGGCCGAGCTCATCCCAGCACGAGTCACTGCTATCTCTGTCAAGCTGCGACCATCTAAAGCAGGTACATACACTGAGTGTACGAAACATTCAAGTGACATCAATAAGGGATCATAGCTTTCACCTGGGTTCACCTGGTCAGTCTATGTCAGGTGTTCCTGCTCTTTCCATGACATAGACTGACCAGGTTAATCCAGGTGAAAGGTATGATCCGTTATTGATTTCATTTGTTAAATCCACCTCAATCCGTGTAGATGAAGGGGGGGAGACAGGTTAAGAAGGATTTTTAAGCCTTGAGACAATTGAGACGTGTGCCATTCAGAGGGTGACTGGGCAAGACAAAATATTTAAATGCCTTTGAACGGGGTATGGTAGTAGGTGCCAGGCGCACCGGTTTGAATGTGTCAAGAACTGCAACGCTGCTGGATTTTTCACACTCAACAGTTTCCCTTGTGTATCAAGAATGGTCAACCACTCAAAGGGCATCCAGCCAACTTGACACAACTGTGGGAAGCATTGGAGTCAACATGGGCCAGCATCCCTGTGGAATGCTTTGGACGTCTTGTAGAGTCCATGCCCCGACAAATAGAGGCTGTTTTGAGGGCAAAGGGGGGTGCAATTCAATATTAGGAAGGTGTTCCTAATGTTTTGTACACTCGGTGGATATACACATAAATGTCTCAAGTAACTAACAGCACAGGTACTTGTTACATAAACCTGAAAGTAGGCTAAAATCTGTTCTGTAGCTGCTAAGGGTCTACTCATTCTCTCTTTCTCCTGTTCACAGGTACCACAGCCAGTCTTTATGAGGTAAACTATGTTGGGGACTCTGGCTCCGCCCATTCCCTGTATGACATAGTGATTGTGGCCACACCTCTCCACCAGGGAAAGTCTGACATCACCTTTGCAGGCTTCTCCCCGCCCATTCCCTCCCAATACCCTGGGCGCTACCACCAGACTGTCACCACCCTGGTCCACGGTCTCCTTAACGTGTCCTACCTGGGGACCTCTGAGAAGCCTTCTACCTTCAGTGTGTCAGAAGTTCTCACCACAGACACCAAGGGCTCCATCATCAACAGCCTGAGCTCTATTGACCCTGTGCACATCCCACCAGGCTACTCACGCCCGCCAGCCAGCGAGAGCAAGGTGTGGAAAGTGTTCTCTCCTCAGCCTCTGTCCCAGGAGCATCTCCAGGACATGTTCCTATCATGGGACTCCATCTCAGAAACGAAGTGGCTGGCGTACCCTGCTTACAGTCCACCACACCGCAGGACCCCTCCATTCATCCTCCATGAGCGCCTGTACTACCTGAATGCTGTGGAGTGGGCAGCCAGTGCCATGGAGATGAGCGCCATCTCAGCCAGGAACCTGGCACTGTTGGCACATCACCGCTGGAACTCCCAGGTGGGCAGAATCGACCAAGAGGATCTGCACACACGTCTGAGGGGAGAGCTGTGAAAAGGGAGGGAGGGAGAGAGGGAGGGAAAGAGGGAGAGAGGGAGGGAAAGAGGGAGGGACGGAGGGACGGACAGACAGCAGAAGGGGAGAAGAGTAAATCATGAGAAATTGCATTAATATCAGTCTGAGATATTCCACACCAAAACACTCCTGTCTAGGTGAACACTAGTCTGGGGTGTTCTGCCCAATTATGAAGCTATATCCATTGACCCACTATATTGATATATTTTGTATTGAAAAAGTCAACTTAAATAATATAGACTCTAACATTAGCACATCATTTTCAGCAAATGATATTCAGGAGATATTCTTGCACTGTGCTGAATAGAATGATCACTGTGACAACAACATAGCAAACTATGCTATACTGCAGGGTAAAAGTACAATTATTGTTTAATAGATGTATGTGTTGAACAGACAAGGCATTGGGTTTTCACATATATAGCTGCTCTAGATGGTACTGCTAACTTTCTGTATTTCGTAATGTTTCAAATACATCTGGAAAATGTACCCTGTGGCTACTCTAGACCCATCTATACATGTCTTCATGCTGCGTCTCAAGCTCTCTACCTCTGGCGTAGTGTTGAAAAGGTTGTAAAGCAAATTGGTTGGTGAAATTTAAGTGGTTGTGCAAAAAAAAACGGTTCTTGCAAGGAAAATTGGCCAAAAGATTATTGCAAAGGTTTTGGTGTTATACAATTATGAATACACCAATGAAGAACAAACCCCTATTCGCACTGATCATTTGATGTCGTTTGAAAATGTATTGTAGTCTATTTACATATTTCTAAATTGTGCCTTTGAAATTACTAAGCAATGCTCTTTATATCTGGGAATCAGCCTTTCTACTTGCTTTCAGAAAATATTTTGTCTCTGTTTTTGGTATGTTTGTCATCTATGTGATGAGCAAATTGTGCCATAAAACTAGTCTTCCATTGGGACCAACGTCAAATATAAGAACACAAAGTACATCTATTTTACTGTGAGTGACAAGTATCCTTCAGAAAATATAGTCTTCTATTCTGGGAGGTACATTTCAAGTTTCTCTGTAATTACTCTGAGAATAACCATAGTTGGTTTAGCCTTTCTAATGCACTTTTAGAGGTTTTTAGGGTTTCTATGCGTTTGTGATAAAGAGTTAGATACTGTACAACCATAGTAAATGGTGCACTTTAATATATAGAATAGTATGACAAATTTTACAGCAAATTCCTAGATGTTTAGACATTAACTATATTGATGGAAGAGGGACAGTATTTTGAAGTCAGCTGAGTTGACTCCCAAATGTTGGCACAGATTAAATGCAAGCTTTTCTAAACAAATTTGAAATCAGAGTTTGTAATTGCGATATGTTTTATGCTCTATTTGACATGGTCTTCTATGGATTTTCAGGAAAAATTAAATGACTTCAATCTTGTTTTGTCCATTTTTTTAAAGAATGGGACTTGAAATCAATGTTTACAATCAGAATAAAGAGGTAACACACTGAAGTGATGAATGTCATCTTTAATTAAACAATACATACTCTGCCAGGCCCCGAAGATGCAAATAGCCTCATGTTCTTCAATAAACTGGACATTGAAAGCCCAAACCACATTTTCTTATTTGCAGATAGCGCCATTTGCCCTGTGTTGTGGAGTAGTTCAACTAGTAATTTAACTACATTTTGCAGTAGCTTGGCAGTAGTTTAACTAAATTAAAATCATCATATTGTTTTCGGTAGTATAACTACTTCAACTACCCACTAAATCTTTTGCCAAAAAATAAGAAAATAAACGGGTAAGTCAACACACACTCACTGGCTGTCACACAGATCTCATTGCACTGTTGACATCTGACTCCAGAGTGATGTGTTCTTGAAGTAATGTTTCATAACTTTGTATTATATGACATTAAAGATATAATTTTTCTTGAGGTAGTTTTGATGTATTGAACTACTTTTTAAAAGTAACAATTTTCTCTTAAGGGTAGCTTTACCTTCCAGTGTGAAGTAATTGGTAGCCTTGTAAACTATATTTTGAAAGTTGCTTTATATTTTGAAATTGGTCAATAAAAGTAAGGGTCACATTGCTAGATAACAAAAATATTACTGAAAAAGGTACAGTAGCAATGATATTGTGAGAGATCATTGAGGGGTTCAAATGTCATACAGATATCATTCACTGTTCCCAAACAAATTAGAATTAAAACGGAATGCTCTGTACCAAAAATGACATCATCAGGTCTGTGCACAATGGATGAATTGTCTCTCTGAGGTGGTCTGTACCCCACATCAGAACACAGTGTCAGTGATACACAATAATAAATAAATAAAATATTCCAGAAAGGAAATTAGGTTTGCTTTTGACAACATGGACAGACCGTCCTACAACACCCCCCCCCCCCCCCCCCCCCCCCCCCGCCCCCCAGGGGCATCTGACAGGGGAGCCGACAATGGGTGACATTCACTCCCTGAATAATGACACGTCTGTGTTGTGGCCGGGATGTGTCACCCAGATGCCCCCAGGTAGGGAGGGACAATGGTACCACAGCCGCCTGTCCATGCAAAGCATGTGATGAGAGAGACAGTATAAAAGGGCCACTGGCCGACAAAAAAACAATACCCAGTTTGGACTGACCCTATACCACCTTCTATAACCAACCACAGAGCCAAGATGAGAGTCGAGGTGCCCATATTCCTCTTTCTGGCCGCAACAGGATTCCATGCTGGTATGATAATTGTGTGGTTTATATTCTTAATGTCATAACATCTCCAATATATTTTGGTTTAAATATCCGTCAGTTGTGGCATTTGATGAAGCATTGTACTAAGATGAATGCTGTTTCATGTTGTATTGTGCAATGGTAATGTAAATATGGCCTTTAGCCTATTTTTATGTGATTGGGTTTCTATTGAATCCTTACATTTGATGGATAACATGGCCTGAGAAAAATATGAGTTGGTGAGATATAATCACATATAATTTGTGTTGGATAATATAATATTCAAATTTGATAATAAATTGCCTTCTGACATCCCCAGTTCTCGCTGCATCCCTGGAATTGGCAGAAAAAGAGGACACATTTGCTGAGGATGGTAAGAAAGCCCATTATGGATGATGATAATGATGATGATAATGTTGATAATGATGTTGAGTGCATTCCTGGCAACTCATATAGGTTTTTCACTTTTTCCAGTGGGGCTGGAGCAGCTAAGTGACCTGCAAAAGAGAGGTACAATTATCAATATCTCAGAGATGCTTATAAAGGAGCTTCTGCTCCATGCACAGCTACTGCCTTATCGTTAACAGCTGCAATGAATTTGACTGAATTTATCTAACTCAACTGGATTTTTTTGATGTACTCAAGGGCATAAAATGGCTCGTAGTGCTAAAGTTTGCATTAAGCAAAATAAATTCCCTCCCTTTCTCTGTCCTCAGATCAGGAGCAGTTCGAAGCAGCTCAAATGAATGGTAAGACAGTGACACAAGCAATGATTCAAGTCTATGACCTGTCTGAAATTGTCTCGCCATATAATTTGTTTTCATTTTAATTAACACGATGAAGGAACAATCATTTCCATATTTCCTTCCATCTACAGAGGATGCACATAGTGAGGATGTACGCTACTTGGGTAAGGGAATCCTACCCTTATAAAAACAAATAAGGGGACATCAGAGCCATTGTCTGTGTTTTTGTGCATTTGGCCTATTGATAGTGAAATAATACGATTTGACTTCTTGTTTTCCTTTAACAAATGTTATTTTTCATATGTCTACTGTAGAGGCTGTTCAAGATGAAAATACTGGTAAGGACTGTAGTCTGCTGTAGGCATGTGCATACTTATTAATCAACAATATTTATATTTTTATATTATCTTTATCTTTTAACTCTGCATTGTTGGAAAATGACTTGTAAATAAGCATTTCACTGTTAGTCGACACCTGTTGTTTACGAAGCATGTGACAAATAAAAATGTATTTACCATACGTTTTTGAAAATGTAGGCCTATTTTTAAAATGTTACAGAGGAGAATGACACTCAGGAGGAGGAGGACATGGGTACGAGCATATTTCACATGTTGAAATTACAAAAAATTGGTTACTGATGGTCACGTGTTTTGCTTAGTTTGTTCAGATTACATGATTTTACTCCTTTCGCTTTCCAGCAGACAGAGACAGAGACGTTGAAGCAGACGAAGAGGGTAAGGAAAGGTTGAATGCATGGTGTTCAAAAACACACCTGTAGATGGAAATAAAGTGTTAGAAGACCGACATGAGGGTATCAGCAGGAAATTCAATGGATGTATGATTATGCAATTCAAAATATTATGATGATTATGAAGATTATATATTTGAGATTCATGGAGGTACATGTATAAGCCTAACTCTCCCGTTTTCCTACAGAGTCTGAGTCTGATGAGGAAATTGATGGCGAGTATTTACCTTTTTCAAAATACACTACATGACCAAAAGTATGTGGACACCTGCTCGTTGAACATCGCATTCCAAAATCATGGGCATTAATATGGAGTTGGTCCCCCCTTTGCTGCTATAACAGCCTCCACTCTTCTGGAAGACTTTCCACTTGATGTTGGAACATTGTTGCGGGGACTTGCTTCCATTCACCCACAAGAGCATTACTGAGGTTGGGCACTGATGTTGGGCGATTAGGCCTGGCTCGCAGTCAGCGTTCCAATTTATCCCGAAGGTGTTCAATGGGGTTGGAAACACAAATTCGTCTAGAATGTCATTGTATGCTGTAGCGTTAAGATTTCCCTGCACTGGAACTAAGGGGCCTAGCCCGCCCCGAACCATGAAAAAAAGCCCCAGACCATTATTCCTCCTCCACCAAACTATACAGTTGGCACTATGCATTCGGGCAGGTAGCGTTCTTCTGCCATCCGCCAAACCCAGATTCGTCAGTCGGATTGCCAGATGGTGAAGCGTGATTCATCACACCAGAGAACGCGTTTCCACTGCTCCAGAGTCCAATGGCTGCGAACTTTACACCACTCCAGCCGACGCTTGGCATTGCGCATGGTGATCTTAGGCTTGTGTGCAGCTGCTTGGCCATTTTTCATGGCCAAGCAGGTGTGATGAATCACGCTTCACCATCTGGCAATCCGACTGACGAATCTGGGAAACCCAGTTCATGAAGCTCCCGACAAACAGTTATTGTGCTGACTTTGCTTCCAGAGGCAGTTGGGAACTTCGTAGTGAGTGTTGCAACTGAGGACTGATTTTCACTCAGTGGTCCCGTTCTTGTGTGGCCTACCATTTCGGGGCTGAGCCGTTGTTGCTCCTAGACGTTTCCACTTCACAATAACAGCACTTACAGTTGACCGGGGCAGTTCTAGCAGGGAAGAAATTTGACGAACTGACTTGTTGGAATGGTGGTATCCTATGACGGTGCCATGTTGAAAGTCACTGAGCTCTTCAGTAAGGCCATTCTACTGCCAATGTTTGTCTATGGAGATTGCATGGCGGTGTGCTCGATTTTATACACCTGTCAGCAACGGGTGTGGTTGAAATAGCCGAATCCACTAATTTGAAGGGGCGTCCACATACTTTTGTGTATATAGTCTTGTTGACTGCCTGTCTTGTTGACTCTGGGAGTAGAAGTTCATATAGCTACACACACTATGTTATATAATATCCCCCTTTTTTCTATTCACAGATGAGCTCATTGAGGACAAAGCCAGAGACAAAGTGAGGACAAAGCCAGAGACAAAGGTGATCATTTCTTAATTTGACCCCTCTAGTGTCCATGTTCCATCAAAATGTGTGTGTGTGTGTGTGCCTGCATGCGTTTGCTCTAGCTGTTGTTGAAGTTATTTAATATTTTCCACTCCTCATAAAATGTGAAGATGCTGGGGTTTGACTTGATTCAGATGAGATTGTGTCCCAAGTGGGATGAAATTGACTGTAAAGGAATGAGCTTCATCAGTTTACCCTCTAGTTACACTCTACATTTCCATCTGATAAAACTGGAATCTTACAACACACAGTAAACACAAATGTACCACAGTTGTATAATAGCGTCCTGGCAGTGCAACATGTTTTTATTACACTCATGCGAACAAGTAATGACATCTTTGTTGTCCTAAAAACGGTGCTTTGTAGTGAGCACATCAACATCATATGTTGAATAATAGTTTTATAGTTAACAAGCTACTTTTACCAAAAGACAGTGAAAACTGTTTTTATGAACTATGCCAGTCAGTCCGAGTCACTGTAAAAATATAAATGTTATACACAAGCATTCTTTGTATGGTCAAGATTTACTCTTTGTGAGTTTATGAGGAAAACCACATCATAGAGCTAGACTTTATTAGTGACCTCATAACCAAAACATTCCATGGAAAGACTGTCCTAGACCACGAGTCACAAGATGTCAAACTAGTTGAATTAGTTCAACTAGAAGTCCTAGGTTTTACTGCACAACTTCTAGGACACTGACAGCAGTGGCAACATGATTGTTTGTTTGAATGTTGGCCCCCTTGCTTTTACACTATTTAGGACAGAAATCCAGGGCACTCCAAGACGCCTGTCCCCAGATGCTCATCTGTGCTTGATTTATTTTGCATCATATGCTGTGTCCTGGGTTATTTCTGGACCCGAGATGCACCGTTCCTTTCCTAGCCTGTATGAGTCAAGGGAGGCACATTTTGGACAAACTATAGGACCAAGGTCATTATCTACATGTTCAGTCCTTCATTTTAGGCTTTGGGTCTTGATTCCTGAAAATAAATTAATATCATGTATTGTAATCATTTACAACTAGTTTCTAGATCATGGTGTTAACCTTTGTGTGAAAATGCACTTTACTGGGCATGAAAGGAGCCCTTACGTCCTGTATCAATGACTTTTCACAGCTTCTGTGCTAGAACGAGTCAGGTCAGGAGATGATGGGGGTTGGTTGAGGAATCATACACGTGGCTTTGAGACTCCTGGGGGAGTAGGATACTCGTGTGTGTGTGTTGGTCAGAAAACCTAAAGGAATCAATTCTCACTTTATCTGTGTCACAGCTTAGGTTGAGTGAGCCTGCAGGAGGCATCATGTGAGGAGGCGGAGCCTGCAGACCTCCCCCCACCTTCCATTACAGAACCTGAAGAACACTGTGCATCGGAAGAGTTTACTGTCAATAAAGAGAAACATCTCACCATTATATTACACTCCTGTGTGACTATCCTTATGCAATAGGTATTTATTTGAAATGTCATGGTTTATGAAAAGTGAGTCTTTCAAAGCACCTTAAAAAAAACATTCAAAGAAACCTGTACAGTGAGGGAAAAAAGTATTTGATCCCCTGCTGATTTTGTACGTTTGCCCACTGACAAAGACATGATCAGTCTATAATTTTAATGGTAGGTTTATTTGAACAGTGAGAGACAGAATAACAACAAAAAAATAAAAATGAAACACGTCAGAAATGTTATGAATTGATTTGCATTTTAATGAGGGAAATAAGTATTTGACCCCTCTGCAAAACATGACTTTGTACTTGGTGGCAAAACCCTTGTTGGCAATCACAGAGGTCAGACGTTTCTTGTAGTTGGCCACCATGTTTGCACACATCTCAGGAGGGATTTTGTTCCACTCCTCTTTGCAGATCTTCTCCAAGTCATTAAGGTTTCGAGGCTGACGTTTGGCAACTCGAACCTTCAACACCCTCCACAGATTTTCGATGGGATTAAGGTCTGGAGATTGGCTAGGCCACTCCAGGACCTTAATGTGCTTCTTCTTGAGCCACTCCTTTGTTGCCTTGGCCGTGTGTTTTGGGTCATTGTCATGCTGGAATACCCATCCACGACCCATTTTCAATGCCCTGGCTGAGGGAAGGAGGTTCTCACCCAAGATTTGACGGTACATGGCCCCGTCCATCGTTCCTTTGATGCGGTGAAGTTGTCCTGTCCCCTTAGCAGAAAAATACCCCCAAAGCATAATGTTTCCACCTCCATGTTTGACGGTGGGGATGGTGTTCTTGGGGTCATAGGCAGCATTCCTCCTCCTCCAAACACGGCGAGTTGAGTTGATGCCAAAGAGCTCCATTTTGGTCTCATCTGACCACAACACTTTCACCCAGTTCTCCTCTGAATCATTCAGATGTTCATTGGCAAACTTCAGATGGGCATGTATATGTGCTTTCTTGAGCAGGGGGACCTTGCGGGCGCTGCAGGATTTCAGTCCTTCACGGCGTAGTGTGTTACCAATTGTTTTCTTGGTGACTATGGTCCCAGCTGCCTTGAGATCATTGACAAGATCCTCCTGTGTAGTTCTGGGCTGATTCCTCACCGTTCTCATGATCATTGCAACTCCATGAGGTGAGATCTTGCATGGAGCCCCAGGCCGAGGGAGATTGACAGGTCTTTTGTGTTTCTTCCATTTGCAAATAATCGCACCAACTGTTGTCACCTTCTCACCAAGCTGCCTGGCGATGGTCTTGTAGCCCATTCAAGCCTTGTGTAGGTCTACAATCTTGTCCCTGACATCATTGGAGAGCTCTTTGGTCTTGGCCATGGTGGAGAGTTTGGAATCTGATTGATTGATTGCTTCTGTGGACAGGTGTCTTTTATACAGGTAACAAACTGAGATTAGGAGCACTCCCTTTAAGAGTGTGCTCCTAATCTCAGCTCGTTACCTGTATAAAAGACACCTGGGAGCCAGAAATCTTTCTGATTGAGAGGGGGTCAAATACTTATTTCCCTCATTAAATGCAAATCAATTTATAACATTTTTGACATGCATTTTTCTGGATTTTGTTGTTGTTATTCTGTCTCTCACTGTTCAAATAAACCTACCATTAAAATTATAGACTGATCATTTCTTTGTCAGTGGGCAAACGTACAAAATCAGCAGGGGATCAAATACTTGTTTCCCTCACTGTAAATACACAGAGAAAATAATGAAAATACAAGGTAATAGCTTTCAATTTGTATTTATTTTCCCTCCCCCAGTCTGAGTAGACTGTATGCCGTCTGTGCATAACAAACCAGTATTTTCTTTGGTGACTAAAAAAACAACTTTAAGGCAACTACAGCATAGATAAGTCTAAATGCATTTAGTACTGCAGCAGCCCAGTACTGCAACTCTTGGTGGCATCACAGCAGTACACCACCCCCCTTTCCAACAGAGCATCTGGTCAAGGTCCACACACCACCAGGTTTAGGGTAGTAACCTGCCACCTCTCACACTAATCTCATCAACCAGATATAAAACATATAGCTGAGAGAGGGTGGCAAGAGCAACCCGATGTGTATGCAAGTGTACATTCCACAGAGCAAGAGTACAGGGAAGTTACTTGTTACAATTCTGCAGTTAAATTGCAAAACAGAGACTACAGAAGGCTTGAGCAGCACTAACGCATTACACCATCTAGTTTGATGCAATCAAGTTTAACAGGAAATGTAAAGGTCTTTTCACGAGTGTTACATTTGTTCAGGTTTACCTCGTGTTTTCAGTAGAGGTCTGCTACCACCATGATTAATGCCAAAACTAACCCAGAATATATACTGATGTATGGAACTAGATGGTTTTATCCTTCACTTGCTTCAAAACAATTGAAAGTGACAATTTCAACTTCTTACAATGATGCCATTAAAACAATTTTATTTAAAATAACTAGCCACATGAAAGTGTGACTGATTCAGACCACTTAAACATTACTTAGAAAAATGTGCCATTTTAGCCAATGAATAAATTATGATTTGTCCCAAGAGCCAGCGTGGTAAGAGCTAGGCTAGGTCAGGTCCCGTAACACCTGCTCTGTGCTCAAAGAGCATATGGCAAGTAGAGAAACAAAGGGGTCTACTCAGTCTGGTTTCATGTTGAGCGCATTTCAGTTAAATTAGGTAGTCTGACACTACATAAAAAAATCTATTGCATTACAATAACGCAGAGCCAATGACTAACAGCTAAAGTACAGAAAATCAGAGGGACCATTGTAACAAGTTGAGGAAGCTGAGACAATCAGCTCAGAGGGGCTTGCGCATCGTTTCCTGTACTTCTATACAGACCAGGGTTCTGTTCAGTTGCTGAGTGACAGTCAAACTCTGTTCGATCAGGAAAGGGCGAGGGGAAAACAAGCGCTCCTGCACATGAGGAAAAACTATTCCACACACAATTCTTAAACTTGTTTAGTGACAAAAAGACACGCAAACAAATTTTTTGACAATGGCATGTAAAGGAGAACACCCCAATAATCTCAATTTTCAACCTAAAAATACTGCTAATTCTAGGTTACTTTGAGCATAATTTTTTTTTAAATTATGTATGTCAGGAGAAATAGATATTTCAATAAAGGCCAATACTGCATTGTAATTGTGTCATATGAACTTGTAAAATAAGATTTAAAAAAAAACAGGAACATGGTTGTATGTACATAATTACACAATAAAAAAAACGGAAGTAGTGGAGTATCAGAAAATGCTTTGATTACCAGTAGTTATTTACAAGATCATGAGCATTGAAAAGCAAATAAATACAGCCAAGTCAGACAAAATGTATGTCCCATTGGAAGTGATCTGGCGGAACAACCAACCATCACTTAAGGTTGAGAATGATGCAGCCAAGAACCACAGGCCAATATCATAACATCATTTTTTTCCCTTTAACATTTCTTCATGTATTTTTTCCTTTGGGTATGTTGGTTAGGGGCATATACCCGCCTTCCAACCCCTTCTCCTTTTCACTCCCCCTCCTCTCCCCTGGTGCGAGCGGGCGTTTGTTCCTTCTCCTCCCCTGTTGTGGGGTGCAGGAAGCCCTGGGCTCACAGGATGACATAGATGAAGAGGGCCATGATGGCAGCGCTGATCAGGCCAGAGATGGGCACAGTCACAAACCAGGCCATGAAGATGTTCCGGAACAGACGCCAGTCCACACCCTTCCTGGACCGCAGCCAGCCAACCGCTACCACAGAGCCCACCTGGAAACACACACGATTGACGCACTGACCTTTAATAAACACTTAGGAACCATGGCCCATTAAGACGTGGACAACACTCCCCCTGACAGTAGCTGAATGGATTCTGTTTACGTCTTGGTTTGAGAGTTTTAAAGTGGAAATTAGAACCAGTTTGAACCGCCAATCTCAGACATCCTGTTTACTGCTCCCTCCCCTCCACATCAGACCAGTGTCTGAGGCTGAACAGCTTACCTTGCAGTGGGTGGTGGAGACAGGCAGGCCAATGTTGGAGGCAACCACAACGGTCAGAGCTGAGGCAAGTTCAATGCTGAAACCACTGCAATGAAAATAAATCCAGATTGAGTCAACGGTTGGTTGTCTGTCTATGTACCTTTGTCATTTCATGGATAGTGAAGCGTGGGGGTGTTTTTGTGAAGTCTCATGTCTGTGGGGAATGTTGTTGTAAAGGTGCCATTTGACTGTTTGATTTAGATTTGGCAGTCTGGTACATACCTGGAGGGAGTGATTGGGGTGAGGTCCTTGCCCATGGTCTGGATAACCCTGCGACCCCACACCCAGAGCCCGAGGCAGATGCCAACTCCTCCATATAACAGCAGCCAGATGGGTGTGGGGGCGCTGGAGTTCACCGAACCACTATTGTACACCAGCCACAGAGCTACCAAGGGACCAATGGCATTGCTGCAGGAGAAGAGACTAGGTTACGCAAATACAAACCAGATACAAAAAGTCCCTCTACATGAACATAAGCAGCAACCCTACTACTAGTCAAAAAAATATTTTAAAAACAGCAGTAAAACGCCTATTCATCCAAGATGGAACATCTCCCTACCTGACGTCGTTGCCTCCATGGGCGAAGGAGCCGAAGCAGGCGGTGAGGATCTGGAGGAACCTGAAGAGCTCGGAGACCTCTGGGCGGTCATGGTCATGGCCATCCTCCTCCAGAGAGCTGCGGCTGCTGCCAGCGTCCTCCTCTCCCATCTCCAGAGTCACCTCTGCCTCCCCCAGGCCCTCAGGAGCCCCGTGCTCGGCCACAGCGTTGCAGTAGCTTGTGTAGCTGTCCATGCGCACACGCTTCTTCTTCTCCTCTGTACCCTTGTCCTCGCTGGCGTGGAACTCGCCCTCTTTGGGCCGGAAGTCCCCGTGCATGCCGATGATGGCCATGGTGTAGGAGGTGTAGCTGTTGTTGCGGCGGATGGGTCTGTCGCCTGCCTCGCCCATGCAGTCGCCCACTTTGGTAAGGTGGAGCTTGTGTAACAGGTCCTTGTAGAGGCCGGAGTCCTTGTGCACCGTGTGGTACTGGCTGTAACCGTTGCTGGGGACGTGGGCAGGGCCGTCGCTGAACTGCACATCATTGCTGAACTGCACTTTTGAGACTGATTAAAAATACATTTTAAAAGTAAGCAACAGTGCAGTCAGTCATGGAGGAGAATGGATTACCATTATTATTCAGAATATTTTTATCCCATTTTTTTAACTTTTCCCAACCACTTTACCAAGGCAGCCAGAACCTCCCCATGACTCTCACTTACCATTGGTGTTGCCGTTCTCAGACTCCTTGCCTTCCTTGTTGTCGCCATCATCAGAATCTCCAATGCCAAAGGTTACCCTGCGCTCCTCTTGGGGAGGCTGGGAGAGGGTGTCTGGGTCAGCGGGAAAGGCAGGGGAGAGGGGTGAAGGGGGCTCCTCAGGGACAGGCTTCAGGATGGTACAGGGTACAGGCTCCTCCCTCAGTTCCCTCTTCTCCATCAGGGGGCTCTCAGAGGGGCTGGAAGACTTGATTTTTCCTGGAGGGGGAAGAGAGTGGAGTTAGACTGCCTGGGCCGAGTCCAAACACGAATACGGTACAGTGAGGGAATATGAGACGGCACATTTGGTTCTTATACACCTCAACATTTAAGATTTACACAATAATTCAAATCAAAGGTTATTTGTCACATAGGTGTTTAGCAGTTGTTATTGTGGGTGTTTTGAAATGCTTGCGAATTGCATAACCAGCTGAGAAAAAACAATAGCAGCTGCCCTAGTTACTATAGGGGTAAACGCATTTGAGGGAGCCAAAGTGTTCATAAGTGCAGGTAAAAAGGGCTAATGACTGTTCTTATTTGAGCATATTTACATTGTGCTATTGATTAAAACCTTGACATGTAGGCATATGTAGATAAGGTCTGAAAGTGGATGTATCCTGCATGACTTTTTGTTTGCGGTTTCAGATACTCAATGCAAACATATGTCCACCGCGTGAGTCCTAAGAACGGTTTGGTCTGCTACCTAGCCAGTTGACCCGATTGCGTCATCCAAACGGGTTAGGACAGGAGTCGAGGCAGAGTTTATTTTCGACTTGAGCCACGTCAGTCGAGATCACCTGCACAGTCTTAACCCTGTGATTCAGTGCCAACTTCACGTCAATACCTTAAGTCAACCCATGGCTATTCTAGTCGAGGTAAAGGCCAATGAGTCGATCACTATGACCCAATTAAGCGCCTCTATTTAGTGGAATAGGACCCTACCAGACAGATCTATCATGGATATACAGATGTACACCAGAAGCCCCACCAATGGCCCCTTATAGTAAAGTTAAGATAATACAGACTATATTAAAATCTAACTTTTCACTTTTGTACCCATTCAAATAAAAGGGAGGCTATTTAAGAAACTTTTTCATCCTGGATTTCAGATCATGTGATAAGACTCCTTTTCACTATTAAGAGACAGGTCTACTTTTGACCAGAACAATTATCTTCCTGCATTTTGAGCTAATTGTCAATTCAATGTGGATTTGTATTAAAAGATCAAACTTGAGAACTTCCAAGACAAGCCAGCACACATAATTAATGTGTAAAACATCAACATGCCTGCAGCCCTGAATCTATTTGCTGGATTAAACCCTTGGCATGAATGGTTGAGGCCACACACATGCAGTATTAATCCCTATGACACTTTTAGTGCCCAATGTAAGGCATCAAGCTAACAGCACCCAATCAAAACATATTTTCCAGGTGAGACCATGGAATGAGTACCTCAAATTCTCTATCTAATAAAACCCTAAATGATCAACTTTATAAGAGGTGTGCCAAACTGAAGGGGAAATTAAATTGACTTACCTTCAATCTTCTTCTTGAGGCGTGGGCAGACGATGAACCAGACCAACAGGGCGGTCAGCACACCACAGGCCAAAGAGATGAGCAGTGTGCCCCA
This sequence comes from Coregonus lavaretus, assembly GCF_964263955.1. Taxonomy (NCBI): domain Eukaryota; kingdom Metazoa; phylum Chordata; class Actinopteri; order Salmoniformes; family Salmonidae; genus Coregonus; species Coregonus lavaretus. The sequence goes on from NC_139991.1 coordinate 45,271,622, forward strand.
CCATGGGATCTTGTCAAATCCAAGCACTGGAGTGACACAGAGGGGGGGGGGGGGGGGGGGGGGGGAATAGAGAGGAAAGATCGTTTTGAAAAACAAGGCAACATGTGCTACAGTTCTAAAGGTTTACAGTAGAAGACCGTAGGTATTCAGACTAATATTTTATCTGGACCTGGGGCCTCACCTATAGTTGGTAGAATTACAGTAGCACATTCTTATTATAAATATTCACAATACAAAATATTTCTATATTATACAATATCAACCATAACACAGTAAATAATATAATTCAATAGGATAACAAATTAACATACTGAGTACAGAGAAAAACATTTAAGAGGGTAAAATGCTAGAACGCTCATTTGGACATCTATTCATTGCACATGGTCATATTTCCAGGGAAAATGTTAGTATTACCTCAAACACACCTTCACCACTAGCTACAAGGATGGGCCACAGCAAGTGGCAAATGTCCCAGTTAAATATGGCACGTTAGTGTGCCCATAGATCTGAACAGTTACGCAATGTCGTGGGGTGAGAAAAGCATGTGAATGACGAGGGATGTCGCAGTGACATGGACAGGGAGTGCCTTAAAAGGCTAGGTGAGAGGACTTAAATAAAAGGAGCAGACTTTTTTTTTTTTTTTTTTTTACAGTGTCCGCTGTAGCATAAAATACATCTGTGTGCCAAGACTGCGGTAGTGTTTGTGGGGGTGCCAACACGGTCTTGTGTGTGCTGCTGGCAGGGAAAAGGACCACTACAGATTTCCCTGGGGGAACAGCAGCAAGCGACATGTCGGAGAGTCAGCAACATGGTCAGAGTAAAAAACTAAAGTGCTGCTCGAAAATTAAAGCTTCACGTTTGCGGTAACCTTGACCACACGTAAAAAAATAAATAGAAAAAGCCAAACTGTAGGCTGGGATGTGAAAAACTAAAGGAAATGGAAGGCCAGGGCCCGAGATAACGTGTCTCGTTGTGGTGTTCATTAAAGAGCAGAGTCCATCATGCTCTCTCCTGTGTAGTCTGTACTGACTCATTCTCACATGCTTCAGGCCGTGGCACATGAGCAATGAGTATTTAGTTACGCAACAAACTCACCCCCTCCGGGAGGGGAGAGGCAGAGGAGGAGTGGAAATGGCAAGGGGGGGCGTTAGAATGTTTTTCTTCTAAGAACAGCGGAGGCTTCTTCCATTAGACTAGTCTAGAATGACTCAGTGGCCAAAACAGGTGCGGCCGGTAGACATTTGTGTGGGGTAGGAGGGGGTGAGGGGTGGCTGGTGCCAAATTAACAGTGGGCAAAAATAAGTGCCCCCTAAAGAGGAGAATGGGGGGGGGGGGGGGGCTAGCAACGGGCCAGTCATAATAAACACACCCACAAAAAGGGGCGAGTCTACACCACAGACTTCCAGTGGGATGAATGATGGAGGTCACAGGAAGTGGAATTTAAAAAATCACTGCTCGGTTCCAAACCACTCCCTTGTAAACCTCTGCATCCCGTGGCCTACATTACACAATAACATGGTCTGTCATTTTTTCCCCCAAGAGCGGTTGAGCCCCAGCCCTCATGATCGTTAAATGACCAATTGTATAGTTAGGATGGGTGGCGTCGGCCAATTATCCTCTTTATGGTCCCAGTCTGTAACGCCTACTACTAGTAGCGTAAACAGAATGTTGATAAACTAAAAACAGAATAAAAAAGCTCAACTTTTCCTAACTGAACGAACATAAAGTAGGCTACAAACTATTTCAGTTGCATTAAGCGTTGCTTGCCTATCAGAGTCTATCATGTTCTAAAATCAGTAATTTTAAGGGCCTTATACCACAGAAAACGATAAACTCATTTCTCAATTGGCATATACTCCGGTAATGAGCTGGTGTCCACTTATTGAGCCCCACCAAAAAGTTAAATTTGTGCAAACAGGCAATGTGCCTTCTTATCAAGATGTACCATTCAGACATTTAGAGACAGTCGTATTCTGGCATGTAGTGTATTCTGAGTCACAGCTCAGTTTAATAAACCCATTCTTCTCGGCTGTGCCACTGATCAGTCGTTTCTACTTTCCCGATTGTTTAGTGTCCCCTAAACAAACAAGCCACCCACTGTCTCTTTTTCAAAGGGGAACCGAAGCAGAAAATTAGCATTCTGGCTAAAGCATACTGAAATGCCGGGACATGGGGGTGTCCACTGTTTGAAAGTGCACAGTTTGTAGTGAAGGCCAGGCAGGTTATCCAAGTAAGTGAAGAAATGATTTGATTCTCTAACTAGAGGGGACCAATATTTGCTTGGTTGGTTCAACAAATCAAATGTAGGCTAAATGTTGACATGGTCATAAATTGGTGACAGACCTTTCCTCTGTTGGCAAAGCCTTCAACTGTACAGCTTCCTAATCACTAAATAGAGCTGTGCTAAAATAAGTTGGGGTGATTTACAAGGTGTGGACCGCCAAGGCCTCTTCTGTAAATTATCCACTCTTGAGTTACATTCATTTTTCACCCATTCCAACTGAGGTCTCTGGCACTAGGATCTGATATATTGTGTATAGGAACACGCTTGCGGGATTGCCACGTTAAGGTTAAACCAAAGGAACAGAGTCCTAAAACAGGAGACAAAATGTACAGTTCTCAGTCTTGACTCCGCCTCCATCGTCACCCATTGAATTTAAAAAGGGGCTGTATTAGACTAGCAGATCAGTCACCGCTATACTACTGTTATACAACTCTAGAACCAAATGCAGCCAAAACACACAAAAAATGGTGGTGCAATCCATTACTTATCCTGTGATTTCTGTGGTTTAAAAGACATCCTGATGAGAGGACAGTTGAAATGTGTTCTGAAATAGTATAACCCATTTGGATACATTGCACCTGAATGAACTGTGCAAGAAAAGGAAAGTGGGGGAAGGGGCTAATCATGGACTCCTGTCTTGTTTTGAATTCTTAATCCAGGCACTTATAACATGAGGAAGTGACTGACTAAGTGTGGCTAAAGATCAGAACTAGCCTCGTAATAAGCCAGCTCCAGTTACAGGCAGTGGCCAGAGTCTAAAAGTGTGCCAGTATGTGTAAAGACACGTCCTCCTCAGCGCGTGTGAATACAGTAGGCCTACATGTCATTATGTCATATCTGGTTCTCCCATTAATCACTCCCTGAGCTCTTCTCAGTTGTGTTGAAATGTATTGAGCTGGATTCCTGGAATGCAATCTCTGTATGGAACTTCATGTGAGGTGCCCCAGAGTAAAAGGTCCCCATGTACAGTACACTCACGTGTAGGTGTGAGTGACAACAGTACATTATGTGACTGAGTGCATGTGGTCTCCTCTGAGTGAGTGTGCTGATGTGCGTATATACACATCAAGTCATACTCTGGCCTGTAGCCTTCATTTAATGGCCCAGGCCAGTTGAATTCTTGAACTGTTCGGTCCTGTAGGTAGAAGAAAACAAGGAGCAAAAGTGGCTCATTTAATAAGAGTTTCAAAACTAAAAAGTTAACAACAATATAGCAGACCTTAATAATCGCAGTGCTCTCAATGAGGGCCCTATAAAAATCGTTTCTCTTCTTCTCCAGGTTTCTGTTTTTCGCTCCCATAAATCACACCTTTTTTTTAATAGAAAAAACTAAAATTGGATATTGTAAGTCCACACCAATGCTTAAACCACATCAGGATATCACTTTTGAGGTCTGGGGGGGGGGGGGGGGGGGGGGGGGGGGTCTAAGAAATGTGGGTGTAGTTACACTTTAATGCAAATGTGCACCAGCTAGAGACTTGTTTGGTTAGCTGTGTTTCTGTTGCGCTCGTGTGATTGCAGGGTTTACAAAACAAACGGCCAATGGATTGACACAAATAATAATGATCTCATTCTGCCAGGTAGGCATAGGCTACTTAGTAGCTAACATTTAATTGAGAACGTTTTTGGGAAAGTCGTTCCATCTACCAACAGACGGTTATCATTAGCATTATCGCTAACAGGTACACATAGTGTAGACCAGACATGTACAACACACAGACGGGGGCATTCCTGTGCCGTTTCAGAAAGTTGCAGGAAAATACAAAATCACTGATGCTTTTTGTTCATGTCTTATTATTAACTTGGGCAAATTAATGAATGTTCTAATAAGTTTAATACATTATTTATGTATTCCATTTTAATGTCTGGATTCCGTCCGAAAAACAGATTTTATAGGGCCCTACTCAATGAGACTACTGACGGAGACAAAAGACACCCAGCTGCAGAGTAAACATCCTCTTTACTTCCACTTTTCCTCCTCCATGTGGGAAAGGGACAGACATTGACATCAAGAATAAAAGAGAAATCCTATTTCCAGCTCCCTGTTGTGAAGTGCTCCTCTCTGTAATTTAATTCGGTCATGACCCACATAACCACATTCAAGAAAAGACCCAAAACACAACAGGTTAAAATAACAGGCCTTCTCCGAGAACAGTAAACATTCTGGTTCAGTCTTGAAAAAGTGTGGGTATCCGACTGGCTGAGGGAGCAGTTTATTTTAGGCTGTAGGCAGGCATGCATGGTGAAGGTAGACTGGGACAACGATACTCACTTGGAGCGCCAGTGAAGATGATGGAGAACAGGTTGATCATCATGGTGACAGCATAGAAGACAGGAAGGGCCTTCAGACCGTTGGGCACCGGGTCTTTCTACAAGGGGACAAACAGAAATGAGAAACACTATGCTCCCCATTGTACTGTCAGGTTACATTTTATGGCAGAATAGGAGGTGTGTCAGTACATTTTATCTAACATAAATGGCCTGTGAGATTACATGCAGAATAATACCCCTTTCCAAAGAACAAGGAGTGTCTTTATTCTATGTTTAATATAATGACCTTGTTATGATGTCTGGGACATCATCTATGGTCTGGCACAGACTACAACCATTTCCAACAGGAAGCTTCATACAATTTAAGAACATCAGATTTAGATAGAAGCAGATTTTAGTCAGCTTACCTTGTGCAAGATGAACATACGAACAAAGTAGAAAAGGACGCCTGACATGATGCCAGACAGAAGGGGGGAGAGAAACCAGGAGGCAACTGTGGAGATTACAAAAATTAGCATTGCACAGTGCTCTCAGGAAGAACACCAGACACTGGCATTACTCGTACAAAGGTGTCTGAATTAAAACATGCCACATAATAGAAGCTGTTCATTTTACTTTGACTATAGGGATCACTTCAAAGTAAGCTGTGGTCAATGGAAGCTGCTGACTCACCAATCCGAAGGAGTTCCAGCCACCTGACCCCCTGTTGACCTCTGGCCACCAGAGAGAAGCCAATGGTAGCACCCACAATGCAGTGGGTCCCTGAGATGGGCAGCTTGAGAAATGAGGCCACCAATTGCCATACCGCAGAACCTGAGAATCAGCATAAAAAGTCAAATTGAAAATGTGAACAGTTCCAGCACTATTTCAACATTACATCATAGTACAACCATACACAAGATGTCCAAATCGAAAGAAATAATTTGCTTACCTACAAAAGGGTATTATAATAATTTGTGTCACTCACCAAACATGGCACTGACAGAGCCAGCCATCAGCTCGTGTTCGGAGCCATTGTACATGCCCACGTCGATGATGCCCTTGCGGATGGTCTCGCTGACCTTTGCTCCAAGAAGCACAGATCCAACGGTCTCAAAGATAGTGGCCAGGATGCAGGCCTGCCGCAAGGTGACCACTCCAGAGCCCACTGCCGTGCCAAACGAGTTGGCCACATCATTGGCCCCCACAGAGAAGGCTAGGATGAAGGCGATGATAAAGCCAACTATGAGAAGCCACATGTAGTCTGTCAGTGGCCCATCAGTGACCTGGGCCATGATCCCCAGTGTGGTACCCGCCAGGGTAAGAGTGGCAAGAGTTGTCGAAACCATTGTGCCTGATTGATTGCTCTAAAGATTGAGGTGTCACGATATAAGGGAATGTATATCAAAATAGATGTGATATTTGCTAGCAGCAAAATTAAACGAGGTATCAATGTGTGTATACAATTACTTCTCTTTGAAACCCTAACCCTCAAGGTTTTGAAGGTTAACTAAACTTACTGAGAGTTTATGTGTTGTCCTGACTGAACCACAATAAATTATGGAGAGGTAAAGTGTGATGTATTGCTATCGTGTAATTTTACTAGATTTGTTAGGGTTTCTTTGGCTTTGGGCAATCATACAGACTGAACAGACACGCATTGTTCAACAGTCACTGTAGGTGAATGGCAGAACATCCTGAAAGAGAAGAGGGAGAAATGTCTTTGTTATGTAACCATCCCTTCTTCCAACTTTACAAAGCTTTAGCAACAGTATGCCTCAGATCATTCATGGCTATACAATATTGAGTCAGAGGGGACCAGCTGCGGGTAAATTTATGATGGTCAAATCCTACCATGGCAAATACGGTTCAGCTATCTGAAAAAACAACTTGCATGACTCCACAAGTTTACCATTTTGCAACACTACTCAAAAGAGCAGTAGTAGCAATAGCTAACCTGGAGCCTGACCATATCCACTTCTTCTTTATCGAAATGAAAGTGTGGCCAGGCCATTCAATAAGAAAGTCAGTGTGGAAAATTGCACCTTTTTTTTACGCCAACACTTTGCTCTGTCCACGGCATGAATACAACTAGTTACTTAGCAAAATATGAGCTGGTGAGCTACTAGGTATGCAATTGAGCAAACGTCCTTCCCAGAATGTATTGTGCAATGACTGAATGGGTACCCCTATAGATACAGGCTGGCTTGCCTGAAGACAATGCAATAAGGAAGCCATTTTGGGGGATGTCGCAAGAAGAGACTAACCAAAGGCAGCTAGACAACATAACAGAAATTGCCAACATACTCCTAGCCAACGTTGCAGAGAAATGTATACACGACGATGCAACATAACACTAGCCATCTAACGTTAGATAGCCAAGAATTCTCAACTCCACGATACCCCATAGAGTTGAATGCCGAGGCGTCGAGTGTAGGCTACCTCCGACTACATAGAGTCGGTATCTGTCGATACTTGTAGTAAAAAAATACATATAAAAAAAACGTATTTCATACGAAACTTGTACGCCTGTTCGCCCTGTGTAGTTTAGTCCTGCAATCCGTAGTTTTTGATACCTTTATTCTGTGACCTCTTAAATTGCGCCGTACAATGACTGGGCTGTTCATTCTGCGTTAAACAACGCCGGCTCCCCTTGGCGGATGGCGCGTAAAATGATATATTTGTTTCTTTTAGTCGTTATTTCTACACTTCATACAAAATACATGTGATGGGAACAATGTCAAACTGACGTAAGCGTTTACCAATCTGTTAAACAATAGTGGCAGATTGTTAAACGCTATTGGCAGTTTGACATTGTTCCCATCACATGTATTTATTCACATGTATGTATTTTGTATTAAGTGTAGAAATAACGACTAAAACAAACATACATATACACACACATCATTTTACGCGACATTCTTAATGGCTAGCTAACAGACCGATTGCGTCACCCAACGAAAATAATGCAACTACACAGGACAAACATAGGTAAAGTTAACTAACTACACGTTACTAATGAAATAATTTACATACAGGCTGGCTTGCCTAAAGTATCGACTGATACCGACTCGACTGTAGTCAGAGGTAGGCTAAAGTTACACTCCGCCAAAAAACGAATCGCCTCGGCACCCAACATCGCCGGGTATCCTGGAGTTGAGAATTATTGGCTAGACATTTAACAGGATGGGTAACATAGCTATAAAAAGTTGTGCATATGTTAAAGCTGCAGAGACATCTAGTTATAGCTACGACGCAGAGCACTTGTCATAATTCATTCAATCATGACTCGCACCAGAGCTCGCACCAACATGACCCGCAATGTCGAATGTTCATTACTACCTAACGTTAGCTATTGTCAGTCGTCTACCTAGCTCTGTTTACCAACGTAATTGTCAATCCCCGCCATATAAACTATACTAGAAAGCCATGTTTCGTAATGGCTAGCTATCTTTTGTTAGCGACTCTTCATTATTATAAAATGAATGACATGACCTACTAGCTGCTAGATACAGTATAGCTTGGTAGCGGACTTCATAATCCTCACGATGTAGGGTCAATTTGACAGAACCATTTTTTGTTCGTTAGTTAGGAATAGGTTAACTATCATCACGATTGAACAAACGTTTGCTTAACTATCATCACGATTGAACAAACGTTTGCTAGCGTTAGCCGGCAAGCTATTGACAAAAATGGCAGTCACAGTACCGTAACCAACGTTACGAAATACGAGAAAACGTTAGTTACCAATTAAAACCGAAATATTTAGAAGAAGAAAAAAAAGACAAGTTTAACTTACCACATGTTAGTTGTCAATGTTGAAGAAGACTAGGACATTTTTAGCCCGCGAATAACTTGTTCAGGTAGCGCACGCGGGATCAGGAAACAGACAAGTCACAGAAAACGATTCGTTTTAACTTAAAAATTATATATATATATATATAACTATGTAAAGCAAAAAAATATATTAACGTACTCTTGCCGTTTAGTCTGTTATATTCCTGTAAAAACCGAGTTTGATTGCGTCACGAGCCGTTATATCCGCATGTATAAATTTCGCCAGTAGAATGTCGGGTGCTTGCCTTTATGTAGAATCAGGGGGTGGCGCTTTGGTAACACCCTTCGTCATGCCCAGCCCCCATCCTGAATACCTGTCAATCATCGAGCTACACTGTATCCTCATGTTTACATTTTAGTCATTTAGCAGACGCTCTTATCCAGTGCGACTTACAGTTAGTGAGTGCATACATTATTTTTATTTATATTATAATTTTTTTCATACTGGCCCCCCGTGGGAATCGAACCCACAACCCTGGCGTTGCAAACGCCATGCTCTACCAACTGAGCTACATCCCTGCCGGCCATTCCCCTCCCCTACCCTGGACGACGCTGGGCCAAGTGTGCGCCGCCCCATGGGTCTCCCGGTCGCGGCTGGCTACGACAGAGCCATGAAGAGCCACACAACAGCACATTTGTCATCAATTAATCATGGTGCACCCGATTAGAGAACAATCACCCCATTAAAAGGTGGTAACCATGTGGCGTGTGGGATACCACATTCACCATATGAATGGTGTGATTGGTAAGATGTTTCCACCTTTTAATGGGTGATTGTTGTCTAATCGGGTGCACCGTGATTCATTGATGACAAATGTGCTGTTGTGTGGCTCTTCATGGCACCTTCCCACGCAATAAAGTGTAATGTTATAGATTGTACAAACTCAAAATGGGCAAGCACCACATTTTCCAATAGCATGTGGTAGGCCAAGTTGAACTAATTTTAAAATCACTGTTATGACCGCAGTGGAGGTAACTCTGCAGCAGAGGTAACTCTGGATCTTCCTTTCCATGAGAGCTAGTTTCATCATATCGCTTGATGGTTTTTGCGACTGCACTCGAAGAAACGTTCAAAGTTCTTGAAATGTTCCGTATTGACTGACCTTCATGTCTTAAAGTAATGATGGACAGTCGTTTCTCTTTGCTTATTTGAGCTGTTCTTGCCATAATATGAACTTGGTCTTTTACCAAATAGGGCTATCTTCTGTATACCACCCCTACCTTGTCACAACACAACTGATTGGCTCAAACGCATTAAGAAGGAAATAAATTCCACAAATTCACTTTTAAGAAGGCACACATGTTAATTGAAATGCATTCCAGGTGACTACCTCATGAAGCTGGTTGAGAGAATTCCAAGAGTGTGCAAAGCTGTCATCAAGGCAAAGGGTGGCTACTTTGAAGAATCTCAAATATAAAATATATTTTGATTTGTTTAACACTTTTTTGGTTACTGCATGATTCCATATGTGTTATTTCATAGTTTTGATGTCTTCACTATTATTCTACAATGTAGAAAATAGTACAAATAAAGAAAAACCCTTGAATGAGTAGGTGTGTCCAAACTTTTGACTGGTACTGTATATATATTTCTTAGGGGCTAGATCAGCTTCACTATTGCAGATAGATTGTAGCTTCCATCAATATAATTGTCTGCATCATTTCTAATCCCCCATATATATATTTTTATATATATATATATATATAAATATATATTTTTCTTTATTATTTTCCCCTAACCCTACCACCCCTCCCCTAATTGGAGTAAGCTAATGGACAACAACACTTAGGCTTCTATTTCCAGTTTATACATACTACATAAACTCTACGGACACAATGCATTTTACAATAAAAAATGAAAAATGTATGCACTCACTAAAAAACTGTAAGTCGCTCTGGATAAGAGCGTCTGCTAAATGACTAAAATGTAAAATGTACAATAGTTATCTTCTGTTTGTTTTTAATCCCATCCTTCAGCTACCCTCAACCCCTCTCATCTATCTCTTAACATAGCTGTCAATTTTTTGGTCCTTAAATGAAACTGGTATACTTTTTTATTTACCACAATTTTATTTATCACAATTTATCACTGCAATTTGATAGGCAGAGATTATTATGATTTCTCAATCAATTGTGATATGAGTTTTATAAAAATAGACAATTTTCCTTATGGTTGATCTACATTGGAGTCACATCCCTTCTTTGTCGGCTTACATTTCAGCACAGACTAATATTCATTCAAATCTTACAGTATTTGTCGTGAAGTGTAGTGGGGAGGCTAAACTCAAATATCCACAATGATCGTTCATTTGATAAAAGCACAAAATTTGGCAGAGAGGTAGATGTACAAGATTCAGATTTTGGGCCATCACAGATTTGCCTCCTGGGGTCCCAGGAGTCATTCCTGTCAGTCGTGTGCTGTTTACTCCTGCATCAAAGTTAATATGGCATGCTGCTCCTTCCAGGATTTGTTTATTTATTTATTTTATTCAACCTTTAGTATGTGGGGATGTTCTGATTAGTGGTGTAGTAGAGGGTAAACGCACATAAACTCTGTTTATACACCTTTTTTTTTCTTTTGCGCAAGTGTTTACCCACCTATAGCGGAAAACTGCATCGAAAATATAGGGAGCGTTACCTTCAGGGATGCAAACTTGCCCCTTTTTGGCAATATTCGCCATTTTAATCTCAAAATAGGTAATCCGTGTGATTATCCCACTGTTTGCTCACAAACCTTACTTTCTCTGGTGGCTGTGTCATCATGCACTCCACGCAAAAAACGTTGTTCCTGACTGGGAAATTTGGAATCCAACTCGAGGTAAGCAACCTGTGTTATATAAATAATGCCGCAGTTATAGTTGATAAGAAGAAAATTATAGATGCATGTACAGTGAGGGAAAAAAGTATTTGATCCCCTGCTGATTTTGTACGTTAGCCCACTGACAAATAACTGATCAGTCTATAATTTTAATGGTAGGTTTATTTGAACAGTGAGAGACAGAATAACAACCAAAAAATCCAGAAATACACACATCAAAAATGTTATAAATTGATTTGCATTTTAATGAGGGAAATAAGTATTTGACACCCTCTCAATCAGAAAGATTTCTGGCTCCCAGGAGTCTTTTATACAGGTAACGAGCTGAGATTAGGAGCACACTCTTAAAGGGAGTGCTCCTAATCTCAGCTTGTTACCTGTATAAAAGACACATGTCCACAGAAGCAATCAATCAATCAGATTCCAACCCCTCCACCATGGCCAAGACCAAAGAGCTCTCCAAGGATGTCAGGGACAAGATTGTAACCTACACAAGGCTGGAATGGGCTACAAGACCATCACCAAGCAGCTTGGTGAGAAGGTGACAACAGTTGGTGTGATTATTCGCAAATGGAAGAAACACAAAATAACTGTCAATCTCCCTCAGCCTGGAGCTCCATGCAAGATCTCACCTCGTGGAGTTGCAATGATCATGAGAATGGTGAGGAATCAGCTCAGAACTACACGGGAGGATCTTGTCAATGATCTCAAGGCAGCTGGGACCATAGTCACCAAGAAAACAATTGGTAACACACTATGCCGTGAAGGACTGAAATCCTGCAGCGCCCGCAAGGTCCCCCTGCTCAAGAAAGCACATATACAGGCCCGTCTGAAGTTTGCCAATGAACATCTGAATGATTCAGAGGAGAACTGGGTGAAAGTGTTGTGGTCAGATGAGACCAAAATCCAGCTCTTTGGCATCAACTCAACTTGCCGTGTTTGGAGGAGGAGGAATGCTGCCTATGACCCCAAGAACACCATCCCCACCGTCAAACATGGAGGTGGAAACATTATGCTTTGGGGGTGTTTTTCTGCTAAGGGGACAGGACAACTTCACTGCATCAAAGGGACGATGGACGGGGCCATGTACCGTCAAATCTTGGGTGAGAACCTCCTACCCTCAGCCAGGGCATTGAAAATGGGTCGTGGATGGGTATTCCAGCATGACAATGACCCAAAACACACGGCCAAGGCAACAAAGGAGTGGCTCAAGAAGAAGCACATTAAGGTCCTGGAGTGGCCTAGCCTGTCTCCAGACCTTAATCCCATAGAAAATCTGTGGAGGGAGCTGAAGGTTCGAGTTGCCAAACGTCAGGCTCTAAACCTTAATGACTTGGAGAAGATCTGCAAAGAGGAGTGGGACAAAATCCCTCCTGAGATGTGTGCAAACCTGGTGGCCAACTACAAGAACCGTCTGACCTCTGTGATTGCCAACAAGGGTTTTGCCACCAAGTACAAAATCATGTTTTGCAGAGGGGTCAAATACTTATTTCCCTCATTAAAATGCAAATCAATTTATAACATTTTTGACATGCGTTTTATGGATTTTTTTTGTTGTTATTCTGTCTCCCACTGTTCAAATAAACCTACCATTAAAATTATAGACTGATCATGTCTTTATCAGTGGGAAACGTACAAAATCAGCAGGGGATCAAATACTTTTCCCCCTCACTGTATGTTTCAATAGTGAAAATTATTACACACAAAGATATTAACATTAGCTAGTTAACATTACCACCCTTCAATAAATAATGGTGTATGTTTCTCATATCGAAATTAATGACTGTTAAATCTGCAGCCTATCTCCACTGCGCTGTATCAGCCGAATGGACAGTGTCCTACACACTAAAGCAAGGCCACATGATAGATAGGGTAATTCACCTATTACAAACAGCCTATGTGAATGCAGCCATACACACAGCTGTCTTACCAAAATAATGCAAACCAAATACTGAAAGTAGTAGCCTAGTTATTCATGCATGCAAACAAAAATACTGAATAGCAGTTTAGCTTAGAATATTGACACAACTGCGAATGCAAACAAATGAATGCAAACAGAACAAAACAGTGGTACCAAGTAGGCCAAGTAAACTAAATATCAGATCGATAAATGCATGACACAAATCTATATTTAGGCTAGTTACATTAACAGTAAACAAACACAGTAAACAAAAGGCGGATGGAGATCCAAATAACCAAAACATAGCCTACAGCCTGTTACGGTGAGATGCCAAACAAATAAGCCTATAGGCCCGCTTCAGACATGGAAAATCCTGCCGTGCATGAGTCCTGCAACACATTGTGATATGGCACAATACACTTCTGTGGATTAAATTCGACCCACGTAATCCATTAAGCAATGCCAGCCTACCATAAACATGTTTCCAGAGTATTAAGATTGTTCAAATATGTATTATGTACTTGTTATTCTCTGAAAATACACAAATTATATGCACATTTTTGTCACCTTTTTGGACCCTCACCAGTTTGCACCTTATTCACATTGAATGACAACCAACGTTTACCCACCTATTTTTTAACCACTACATTATTGGTTCTGATGGAATTTGATGGAAGACATTGGCACTGCGCTAGCTAAAGCGTGAGCATAGCACATGCTGCAAATATTGTGCATCGTCAAATGTTCCCCTCTGCTTTCCCAGACAGGGATGTCAAGAAAAATCTCTGCTACCCCTACTGCTTTCCATTGTAAACATGGTTCTCCAGCCTTCCAAGTCAGATCTTATTATAACAGTCTGACCAATATGTAATTTTGTAATTTGGGTGAACTAGTGAACTATTAATATGTAAATATTTTAATTATACACAAATCTTACACAAATCTATCTGTGCCAAAATGAACAATTATTATGCTTAACCAATAGCCACCTCACTAGTTTCAAAGTAGTCAGCTACTTTCCTTTGTAGTGTAGTTTAGCTACTCTCATATCAAGGATAGCTGTTCACCCTAGTTCACCCCAAAAAAGTATGATATTATAAGAACCTAGATGTATTCTCTTTTGTATGGCCAAAGTCCTATAGCTTGTGTACATAATTGCATTAGAGCAGTAGAGTGAAATCATTGACAATATTTGTTTAGTGATTAAACTGTACTGTGTTTTTCATTTAGCATTACTTCCTAGCTATTGCAACTGTGCATTAGCATGGGATCCTTGGGACGTCCCAACTCGTTATCCCATTGAAGTTGAAATGTAAAATGGTTAAGGGTTAAGGTTAGGGTTATGTAAGGATTATGGTTAATAAGGTTAGGGTTAGGGTAAGGTTCAGTGTTGGGGAAGCTACTCTGAAAATATAGTTTACCAAGCTACCAATTACTTCACACTGGAAGAAGGTAACCTTAACAGCGTTGGGGAGTACGAGTAGTGAACTATGTAGTTCAATTAGTAATTTAACTACATTTTGCAGTAACTTGGTGGTAGTTGAACTAAATTCAAATCTTGGTAGTGTTTTCAGTAGTGAATTACTTTTTTGCTATGTAGCGGTGTAGTTAACTACTGGAACTACACACTACTTTTTTTGCAAAAATAAAATATGGGTGATGTAGGCAATAATTTCCTTTCTTTTTTGTCATCAGACCTGCCTAGTTCTCACTTGAAATATTGCTTTTGTGTAGCTTAAGGTAGGGACATCCCAAGGAGACGCCTTTCTTCTTCTTCTTCTTCTTCTGTGGATTTTATCTGGCGGTTGGCAACCAACTTTAAGGTGCATTACCGCCACCAACTGGACTGGAGTGTGGACCAGAGACAGTGAAGGTCTAAATTCTACCCAATAATCTCGTCTCCCTAAGGAAACGAAATACATAATTAAATACTACTTCCCCTGAAGATTTCTCTCACATATTTCTGGCACTGAAATAGAACATGTTCCATTGTCGCCATCTCCTCCTGACAATGATCAGACCTCCCAGTCGGATGTTTCCCCACCACTTTCAATGTACTATTTAGCCTTGTGTGTCCCAGTCTCAGCCTTGTGACTACACTTTCCTCCCTTCTCTCTCGGCCTGAGGACCTCCCTGCCCCCATCTTTTCCTGGATCTTATACAGGTGTCTTCCCTTACTCTCCCTGTTCCATAACTCTTGCCACTTATTTTTTACCACTGTATTTATTAATCTCTTGGCTTCTGCTTTACTGATTGACAATTCCATCTCAACATTAGGATGTTTAAAAGCCTGCTTGGCAATAATATCCACTTCCTCATTCCCCTCTACTCCCACATGAGCTGGTACCCAGAGGAGCATCACAAATACCCCCATCTGTACAAACACTGCAAAACCTCATAAAATACATCCTGTCTGCTTTGAGACACACATGAATTTAAGCTCATCAGTGCTGCACTGGAGTCAGAGCAGATGACTGCTTCTTTTACCCTTTTTTTATTAAACCTTTATCGTGGTCCGTTACGGCAGAATGACGTCAGGATCCCAACTTAAAGTGCTAGTGGCTAATCAAAAGATTGACACCAACTACTGCAAATGAAATTGCACCGCAATGATAGGTGACCAATAAGAATTGTGTTATCCAAATAAGGAGGGTACTCTCGAGGAGGGGTGGGAACCCTATTGGTTAGTGCTATCCGGGATTGAACCCCATTGGCGTGAACAAGCTCTTTATCCGTTGTCACTAGTTACCACAGCCACAACGTCAAAATGGTCTATATCTTAAAAATTTATGAAAAAATAAATTAACTTTTTGGTCTTATTTTAAAATTAGACATAAGGTTAGCAGTGTGGTTAAGATTACTATTAGGTTTAAAATCAGATTTTAAGAAGATAAATTGTAGAAATAGGCGGGGTTTAGCCGTGATTATGACTTTGTGGATGTGGTAACTAGGGACGGCCATCATGTCGACTGACTTCGATGTGTAAGAAAAACGTGATGCTGGTTATTGCACGGAGTTGAAAGTACGATTAAAATTGTGAGTTAGCTAATAATTGAACCGAATGGACGAAAATTAAAAACAATAGAGGTTTATACGACTATTCACAAACTGTACATTATGCCTGTTGTCGCTCAAATACCATCGGTTCCATGGTACGTTAGATAGCTAGTGCTCTTGTCTTGCGTAGTTTAGCTAACGTTAGCTAGCAAGCTAATGTCAAATACAGTTTGAGACCTGGGTTGATACTTTGTTGTCATCTCTTAGGCCTTTAAGTTAACAACCTAGTTACATAACCACCTAACGGTAGAGCAATCTGCATTTTTAGCAGTGTTTGCTTCATATTTTATAAATGATTCGTAGTTAGTTAATTTGCCATCAATACTGACAGCGTCACAATTGACATTGTTGGTAACAAGTGTTCCAAATACACCACATATCGCGCGTGATAGAAAGTTAATTAATAACCGTGCACTTGCTTTAATTAGCTGTCACTTCTAGTTGTCGAACTTATTCTTGCACAACCAGCAACATGTTTCAGTCTATACCACGGCGGCCTATAAGAATAAGTGAAATCAGTGTATGTGCTGTTAGGCTTCAAAGCAGTTATACACTGAGACAGGGAATTGGCAAGAGTAATGGCAAATCTCAAACCACGACATGGATGGGACGACGCATAGGCCTGTTGTTATCATGGCTCCAGAGATCGGGGGTGGGTACCAGTAAAAAAGTGGCGTCTGACAATAAGAAGCAAGACCTGCTATCAATTTTTGCCAACCATTGTAGCTTTGTGACAGGCCAGAGGCTTCGACGCGCTTATCAGATTGGAGAGCTTTACGCAAACCTGTACTCAGAGCGAACTAGGTGGACCCTGGTAGGAAGCATATGGCGTCGACTCCAGAGCAAGCACGCTTCCACTGCGAAGCTTGTGGCTGCACTGGCCGGTGTCTTCCTGTGGGAGGACGAGAAGGTTCGGGATGAAGAACTACACAGGTAGCGACATGCTGTTACTTACAATTCTAGAGGAGAAACATATTGTTGTGCATATAATTGTACTCTGCCACATTGTACACTGTGATTTGCCCAGGTGTAGAAAGTTAGGCCTACCTTTGCTTCAACCTTGTCCTGTAATGTGAAAGCAGGCAGAATGCTTCGCATGTTTAGTGTTTAGAACCTGTATATACAGCAACACCAATACATGTTGCTTGTTGTGGTAAGAACTCTAACCCTGCTCACTTCCAAAGGTGTGGACTAGAGCTACAAGCTTTGGAGACAGTGAGGAATCTGAGTGCATCCTCAGAGAAGGAGAAGGCTGCAGGGCAGGTGGAGACAGGCTGGGAGGTTGTCATGGAGAAGAAGAATTTCAAAGTGTGGAGGAGGCCAATTGAGGGAAGCCATATGTGTGAATACAGAGGTCAGCCTGCATTATCACACATCTTTGTTGACACCCAGAACATGCAGTAAACCTTTTCTTTGTGAATATATGGTATTTCATCAACCCATTGATGTAGATCTTCTCTTTTTGCCATGATCATCATCTACAGTACTAGTCAAAAGTTTGGACACACCTACTAATTCCAGGGTTTTTCTTTATTTTTACTATTTTCTACATTGTAGAATAATAGTGAAGACATCAAAACTATGAAATAACACAAATGGAATCATGTAGTAACAAGGTAGGGGTGGTATACAGAAGATAGCTCTATTTGGTAAAAGACCAAGTCCATATTATGGCAACAACAGCTCAAATAAGCAAAGCGAAACGACAGTCCATCATTACTTTAAGACATGAAGGTCAGTCAATACGGAACATTTCAAGAACTTCGAATGTTTCTTCAAGTGCAGTCGCAAAAACCATCAAGCGCTATGATGAAACTGGCTCTCATGAGGACCGCCACAGGAATGGAAGACCCAGAGTTACCTCTGCTGCAGAGGATAAGTTCATTAGAGTTACCAGCCTCAGAAATTGCAGCCCAAATAAATGCTTCATGGAGTTCAAGTCACAGACACATCTCAACATCAACTGTTCAGAGGGGAATCAGGCCTTCATGGTCGAATTGCTGCAAAGAAACCACTACTAAAGGACACCAATAATAAGAAGAGACCTGCTTGGGCCAAGAAACATGAGCAATGGACATTAGAGCGGTGGAAATTTGTCCTTTGGTCTGATGAGTCGAAATTTGAGATTTTTTGTTCCAACCGCCGTGTCTTTGTGAAACGTGGTGTGGGTTAACGGATTATCTCCGCATGTGTAGTTGCCACCGTAAAGCATGGAGGAGGAGGTGTTATGGTGTGGGGGTGCTTTGCTGGTGACACTGTCTGTGATTTATTTAGAATTCAAGGCACACTTAACCAGCATGGCTACCACAGCATTCTGCAGCGATACGCCATCCTATCTGGTTTGGGCTTCGTGGGACTATCATTTGTTTTTCAACAGGACAATGACCCAACACACCTCTGGGCTGTGTAAGGGCTATTTGACCAAGAAGGAGAGTGATGGAGTGCTGCATCAATGACCTGGCCTCCACAATCCCCCGACCTCAACCCAATTGGGATGGTTTGGGATGAGTCGGACCGCAGAGTGAAGGAAAAGCAGCCAACAAGTGCTCAGCATATGTGGGAACTCCTTCAAGACTGTTGGAAAAGCATTCCAGGTGAAGCTGGTTGAGGGCATGCCAAGAGTGTGCAAAGCTGTCAAGGCAAAGGGTGGCTATTTTGAAGAATCTCAAATATAAAATACATTTTGATTTAACACTTTTTGGGTTACTACATGATTCCATATGTGTTATTTCATAGTTTTGATATCTTCACTATTATTCTACAATGTAGAAAATAGTACAAATAAAGAAAAACCCTTGAATGAGTAGGTGTGTCCAAACTTTTGACTGGTACTGTATATATATTTCTTAGGGGCTAGATCAGCTTCAATATTGCAGATAGATTGTAGCTTCCATAAATATAAATGAGTAGGTGTGTCCAAACTTTTGACAGGTAGTGTATATGGATGATGTAATAAAGGCTTTACACTTTTTTTTCTTTAGACCAGCCTCTCTGGTATTATTTATAATTTATTTAGTGTTTACACTGTTCCAAATAGTCAGAAACTATATTTACAGTGAGGGGAAAAAAGTATTTGATCCCCTGCTGATTTTGTACGTTTGCCCACTGACAAAGACATTATCAGTCTATAATTTTAATGGTAGGTTTATTTGAACAGTGAGAGACAGAATAACAACAAAGAAATCCAGAAAAACGCATGTCAAAAATGTTATAAATTAATTTGCATTTTAATGAGGGAAATAAGTATTTGATCACCTCTCAATCAGAAAGATTTCTGGCTCCCAGGTGTCTTTTATACAGGTAACGAGCTGAGATTAGGAGCGCTCCTAATCCCAGTTTGTTACCTGTATAAAAGACACCTGTCCAAAGAAGCAATCAATCAATCAGATTCCAAACTCTCCACCATGGCCAAGACCAAAGAGCTCTCCAAGGATGTCAGGGACAAGATTGTAGACCTACACAAGGCTGGAATGGGCTACAAGACCATCGCCAAACAGCTTGGTGAGAAGGTGACAACAGTTGGTGTGATTATTCGCAAATGGAAGAAACACAAAATAACTGTCAATCTCCCTGTGCCTGGGGCTCCATGCAAGATCTCACCTCGTGGAGTTGCAATGATCATGAGAACGGTGAGGAATCAGCCCAGAACTACACGGGAGGATCTTGTCAATGATCTCAAGGCAGCTGGGACCATAGTCACCAAGAAAACAATTGGTAACACACTATGCCGGGAAGGACTGAAATCCAGCAGCGCCCGCAATGTCCCCCTGCTCAAGAAAGCACATATACAGGCCCGTCTGAAGTTTGCCAATGAACATCTGAATGATTCAGAGGAGAACTGGGTGAAAGTGTTGTGGTCAGATGAGACCAAAATCGAGCTCTGTGGTATCAACTCAACTCGCCGTGTTTGGAGGAGGAGGAATGCTGCCTATGACCCCAAGAACACCATCCCCACCATCAAACATGGAGGTGGAAACATTATGCTTTGGGGGTGTTTTTCTGCTAAGGGAACAGGACAACTTCACCGCATCAAAGGGACGATGGACGGGGCCATGTACCGTCAAATGGGTCGTGGATGGGTATTTCAGCATGACAATGACCCAAAACACACGGACAAGGCAACAAAGGAGTGGCTCAAGAAGAAGCACATTAAGGTCCTTTAGTGGCCTAGCCAGTCTCCAGACCTTAATCCCATAGAAAATCTGTGGAGGGAGCTGAAGGTTCGAGTTGCCAAACGTCAGCCTCGAAACCTTAATGACTTGGAGAAGATCTGCAAAGAGGAGTGGAACAAAATCCCTCCTGAGATGTGTGCAAACCCGGTGGCCAACTACAAGAAACGTCTGACCTCTGTGATTGCCAACAAGGGTTTTGCCACCAAGTACAAAGTCATGTTTTGCAGAGGGGTCATACTTATTTCCCTCATTAAAATGCAAATCACTTCATAACATTTTTGACATGCGTGTTTCTGGATTTTGTTGTTGTTATTCTGTCTCTCACTGTTCAAATAAACCTACCATTAAAATTATAGACTGATCATGTCTTTGTCAGTGGGCAAACGTACAAAATCTGCAGGGGATCAAATACTTTTTTCCCTCACTGTATAATAATAACCCTCCTTTTTCCTTGATGATCATCATTATAATAATAAGTAATGTCACTATCATTAGTAGGTTGTGTATAGCAGCCTTGTATAACCACCATTGAGGTGTAGGCCTAAGAGCACATCCTGTTTTTTCTTTATACCGTAACTTACTTAGGCTTGTATTTCAATAATTCGATAGGCTACTGTATCTATCAATCAATCAATACTTTTTTCGTTCATGTCATCGCACAGCATACGAGTCATTCATGATTTGAATTGCAGTCAAGTATTTTCATTTTTTAAATAAAATAACAAAGTGACCATTGAATAATTAGCGTAAACAATAAATGGTCCCAAACTGTTCCATTTCGGAAATTGCATTCACGAATGAATGCAACTGTTTTTAGTCTTTGCTGTAATAAAGGATTTGCAAACAAACGTTACAACAGACTCTCTGGTACGCTTATTTAGTGTTGTTTACATTGTTCCAAACAGTCAGAAGTTATATTGTAATCTAACAGCACCTGTTTGGCAACCAGCGCTTGCTCCTTACCTACTTTTCCTTGATCTCCAGTATTTTCCACAAATAGTCAAATTTATTCCACACATCTGATTTCCCCTTTTACCTCCTGAGCAACCAGGAAACATTCCCCCATTTCGAGTTTATTTGTCACGTCATCTGCATCCATTTTGCTGTTAGTGTTCAGAATTTGCTATAACCAATTTATTAATGTGATTATGATATGCTATAGGTCAGACCCTATTGGTCACGTGCATGCGATGCATACATGTGTCACGTAAAGCGCATGGGTTGAGGGAATAGGGAATGTTTTTCCTAAACAAATTAGGGATTTCAGTAACAACTTTTCAGTCAGAAATGGCTGTAATTATGTTGCAGCTTCAGCAACACGGACTGTGCGATACACACTGTTGATGTTCTGTGATGGTCGCTGCACCATGGAGGAGAGAGACAACGGGTGCTAGTCACAGTCACTCGCTGTCCTCTTTTTTAACACAACGCAGCAAGTCTGAGCCCGGCCCAGCACAATCAAATCAATTGTGGTCGGACTCCCTCTAGTCATTTGTGTGTCTTCATTATTTCATCAAACAGTTCGCTTAAAGCATCAGACAAGCTCAGTGCATATACAGTGCATTCGGAAAGTATTCAGCCCCCTTGACTTTTTCCAAATTTTGTTACGTTACAGCCTTATTCTAAAATTGATTAAATCTTATTTTTTTTAGCAATTTACACACAATATTCCATAATGACAAAGCAAAAACATGTTTTTAGAAATTTTTGCAAATGTATTAAAAATAAAAAACTGAAATACCTTAATTACATACAGTGAGGGAAA
Organism: Coregonus lavaretus; assembly: GCF_964263955.1. Classification (NCBI taxonomy): domain Eukaryota; kingdom Metazoa; phylum Chordata; class Actinopteri; order Salmoniformes; family Salmonidae; genus Coregonus; species Coregonus lavaretus. The sequence goes on from NC_139991.1 coordinate 45,293,705, forward strand.
AAAGTATTTGGTCCTCTGCTGAATTTGTACGTTTGCCCACTGACAAAGAAATGATCAGTCTATAATTTTAATGGTAGGTTTATTTGAACAGTGAGAGACAGAATAACAACAACAAAATCCAGAAAAACGCATGTCAAAAATGTTATAAATTGATTTGCATTTTAATGAGGGAAATAAGTATTTGACCCCCTCTCAATCAGAAAGATTTCTGGCTCCCAGGTGTCTTTTATACAGGTAACGAGCTGAGATTAGGAGCACACTCTTAAAGGGAGTGCTCCTAATCTCAGCTTGTTACCTGTATAAAAGACACCTGTCCACAGAAGCAATCAATCAATCAGATTCCAAACTCTCCACCATGGCCAAGACCAAAGAGCTCTCCAAGGATGTCAGGGACAAGATTGTAGATCTACACAAGGCTGGAATGGGCTACAAGACCATCGCCAAGCAGCTTGGTGAGAAGGTGACAACAGTTGGTGCGATTATTCGTAAATGGAAGAAATACAAAAGAACTGTCAATCTCCCTCGGCCTGGGGCTCCATGCAAGATATCACCTCGTGGAGTTGCAATGATCATGAGAACGGTGAGGAATCAGCCCAGAACTACACGGGAGGATCTTGTCAATGATCTCAAGGCAGCTGGGACCATAGTCACCAAGAAAACAATTGGTAACACACTACGCCGTGAAGGACTGAAATCCTGCAGTGCCCGCAAGGTCCCCCTGCTCAAGAAAGCACATATACAGGGCCGTCTGAAGTTTGCCAATGAACATCTGAATGATTCAGAGGAGAACTGTGTGAAAGTGTTGTGGTCAGATGAGACCAAAATGGAGCTCTTTGGCATCAACTCAACTCGCTGTGTTTGGAGGAGGAGGAATGCTGCCTATGACCCCAAGAACACCATCCCCACTGTCAAACATGGAGGTGGAAACATTATGCTTTGGGGGTGTTTTTCTGCTAAGGGGACAGGACAACTTTACCGCATCAAAGGGACGATGGACGGGCCATGTACCGTCAAATCTTGGGTGAGAACCTCCTTCCCTCAGCCAGGGCATTGAAAATGGGTTGTGGATGGGTATTCCAGCATGACAATGACCCAAAACACACGGCCAAGTCAACAAAGGAGTGGCTCAAGAAGAAGCACATTAAGGTCCTGGAGTGGCCTAGCCAGTCTCCAGACCTTAATCCCATAGAACATCTATGGAGGGAGCTGAAGGTTCGAGTTGCCAAACGTCAGCCTCGAAACCTTAATGACTTCGAGAAGATCTGCAAAGAGGAGTAGGACAAAATCTCTCCTGAGATGTGTGCAAACCTGGTGGCCAACTACAAGAAACATCTGACCTCTGTGATTGCCAACAAGGGTTTTGCCACCAAGTACTAAGTCATGTTTTGCAGAGGGGTCAAATAATTATTTCCCTCATTAAAATGCAAATCAATTTATAAAAATTTGGACATGCATTTCTCAGGATTTTTTTCGTTGTTATTCTGTCTCTCACTGTTCAAATAAACCTACCATTAAAATTATAGATGGATCATTTCTTTGTCAGTGGGCAAACGTACAAAATCAGCAGGGGATCAAATACTTTTTTCCCTCACTGTATGTACTGTATTCTATACTATTCTACAGTATCTTAGTCACTTTAATAATGTTTACATATCTTGCATTACTCATGTCATATGTATATGCTGTATTCTATACTATTCTACTGTATCTTAGTCCATGCCGCTCTGACATCGCTCGTCCATATGTATATATTCTTAATTCATTCCTTACTTAGATTTGTGTGTATTGGGTATATGTTGTGAAATTGTTAGATATTACTGCACTGTCGGAGCTAGAAGCACAAGCAGTTCGCTACACCAGCAATAACATCTGCTAAACACGTGTATGGGACCAACAAGATTTGATGTGTCTATATATGGAAAAATACACGTTTAAAAATGTTGACCAATCGATTGGTCGAAAGAACAGATGTCTTTTGGTCGACCAATATTTTTTTTTAGTCGGGGACAGCCCTAGTGTCATCATTAAGACCCCTTTCCCTCTTATCTTTTCACAGTTTTGGGTTCTTATAACGATGTCACCCCCAGACAGTTCTTCAATGTTCAGGTACTAAGCTAGTTTCCTTTATGCTAACTGTCTAAATTGCTAAATTAGGTTTAAATGCAAAAAAAAACACATTTGTGTGCAAGACGAAGCTTTTTAGTGATTTTAATGAACCCGTTGAGAAATTATTCTGTAGAAAAATGTGTGGTGTCACTGTACAAGTGACTTGTGTGTAGATTCAGCACCAGATTCCTTGTATATTCATACGCTCCTCTTGCGTTTGAGTGTCTATGCCCATATTTAGCTCTTGTTGTTTTGTACATGTCTGTTTACCCAACTGCGCTTGGTGGAGTGTAAGGTTTTTGTGCAAGTATGTAGCTCTATGTGTTGTATGTGTGTGCTATATTACACCTCTGCTCCTCTCTTGTCTCATGCTCTAACCTTTGCCCCAGTTGGACACAGAGTACAGGAAGAAGTGGGATGCTCTGGTTCTCAAGCTGGAGGTAGTGGACAGGGACGTCAACACCGGCTCAGAGGTTGTGCACTGGGCCACACATTTCCCTGTAAGTTTCCCCTGCCAACTCACACACTAGAAATGCGGAACTCGTGCTTATCATCAAAGTCATGCACTTGTAATATGCCTTCTCTCTGATGTTACAAAGTAACATCTGTAGACTGTTGTGAGTGCTGCATGTTCTTGCCTTGCTCATGATGTTCTCAATTTGAGTATTACAGATACTTGCAAGCATACAGTGTTGCAGGAGTTCCCAAACTATTTTGTCCCACGACCCCATTTTGATATCTAAAAAGTCTGCTGACCCCACCAAAGTGAAAAAAATGATGTAATTAACATCCAATGTTTACTTTTTATTTGAGGCTATGGCTGTCAATTGAAAAACATTCAAACAGTATTTCTGATTGTCTTCTCTACTCACAATCATATACTTTTAATGTGGTGCAGTCAATTGCAAATTAGTCTGACGTAATGTCTCTTATCTCACCACCACTGATGAGATGGGTGTGCTTGATGCATGTCGCGTCGGAGCTTCTCAAAGTCAGGGGGCGTAGTTGACAGTGCACACCTAATTTCTGCTGTCACATCCAAGCTGGATCAATATATCTGGTTTTAATGCAGACGAGAGCACTGAATCCAGCTTCACACAGATATGAGCTAGTGAAGGGTAGACAACTGAGAACTCTGAAAAATACGAGGTGAAATCATGACGTCAGTGATCTTTAGGTCAGAAAGTCTGAGCTCTAGAAAGAGGCCCGAGTTCCTGAGTTGGAATTCTGAGTTGATGACCGTTCAAATATATATTTTCCAGTTGGAGCACGTTTCTTTCAGAGTTCCCAGTTGTCTTGAACGCACTGAAATCGTAAGTCAGAGATTTCCGAGTTCCCAGTTGTTTGGAACGCGGCATTAATGCTCAGATGGAGACGGCAGGGTATTCCCTTTGAGTCGGGAACCAAAACTCCTCCGTAGTGATACGTGAATGTGTTGTCTGCAGCATTTGGTCACATGACAGCTCAATCAGCTGTTTGATTTGACTTACCGGCATTTCAGCTGAGCCAGGATCACAGTCAAACGGATTGGGAAGTAGGTCCGTCCCAATGTGCTCTTCCAAGGCAAAGAGTGGCTATTTTGAAGAACCTCAAATATAAAATCTATTTTCATTTAACTTTTTTGGTTACTACATAATTCCATATGTGTTATTTCATAGTTTTGATGTCTTCACTATTATTCTACAATGTAAAAATAAAGAAAAATCTTTGAATGAGTAGGTGTTCTAAAACTTTTGACCGTGTGTGTGTGTGTGAGGGGGGGGGGGGAAAGTATTTGATCCCCTACTGATTTTGTATGTTTGCCCACTGACAAAGAAATGATCAGTCTATCATTTTAATGGTAGGTTTATTTGAACAGTGAGAGACAGAATAACAACAAAATAATCTAGAAAAACGCATGTCAAAAATGTTATAAATTGATTTGCATTTTAATGAGGGAAATAAGTATTTGACCCCCTCTCAATCAGAAAGATTTCTGGCTCCCAGGTGTCTTTTTATACAGGTAACGAGCTGAGATTAGGAGCACACTCTTAAAGGGAGTGCTCCTAATCTCAGTTTGTTACCTGTATAAAAGACACCTGTCCACAGAAGCAATCAATCAATCAGATTCCAAACTCTCCACCATGGCCAAGACCAAAGAGCTCTCCAAGGATGTCAGGGACAAGATTGTAGACCTACACAAGGCTGGAATGGGCTACAAGACCATCGCCAAGCAGCTTGGTGAGAAGGTGACAACAGTTGGTGCGATTATTCGTAAATGGAAGAAATACAAACGAACTGTCAATCTCCCTCGGCCTGGGGCTCCATGCAAGATCTCACCTCGGAGTTGCAATGATCATGAGAACGGTGAGGAATCAGCCCAGAACTACACGGGAGGATCTTGTCAATGATCTCAAGGCAGCTGGGACCATAGTCACCAAGAAAACAATTGGTAACACACTACGCCGTGAAGGACTGAAATCCTGCAGCGCCCGCAAGGTCCCCCTGCTCAAGAAAGCACATATACATGCCCATCTGAAGTTTGCCAATGAACATCTCAATGATTCCGAGGAGAACTGGGTGAAAGTGTTGTGGTCAGATGAGACAAATGGAGCTCTTTGGCATCAACTCAACTCGCCGTGTTTGGAGGAGGAGGAATGCTGCCTATGACCCCAAGAACACCATCCCCACCGTCAAACATGGAGGTGGAAACATTATGCTTTGGGGGTGTTTTTCTGCTAAGGGGACAGGACAACTTCACCGCATCAAAGGGACGATGGACGGGCCATGTACCGTCAAATCTTGGGTGAGAACCTCCTTCCCTCAGCCAGGGCATTGAAAATGGGTCGTGGATGGGTATTCCAGCATGACAATGACCCAAAACACACGGCCAAGGCAACAAAGGAGTGGCTAAAGAAGAAGCACATTAAGGTCCTGGAGTGGCCTAGCCAGTTTCCAGACCTTAATCCCATAGAAAATCTGTGGAGGGAGCTGAAGGTTCGAGTTGCCAAACGTCAGCCTCGAAACCCTAATGACTTGGAAAAGATCTGCAAAGAGGAGTGGAACAAAATCCCTCCTGAGATGTGTGCAAACCTGGTGGCCAACTACAAGAAACGTCTGACCTCTGTGATTGCCAACAAGGGTTTTGCCACCAAGTACTAAGTCATGTTTTGCAGAGGGGTCAAATACTTATTTCCCTCATTTAAAATGCAAATCAATTTCAAAAAATTTTGACATGTGTTTTTCTGGATTTTGTTGTTGTTATTCTGTCTCTCACTGTTCAAATAAACCTACCATTAAAATTATAGACTGATCATTTCTTTGTCAGTGGGCAAACGTACAAAATCAGCAGGGGATAATACTTTTTTCCATCACTGTGTGTGTGTGTGTGTGTGTGTGTATATATATATATATATATATACTGCTCAAAAAAATAAAGGGAACACTTAAACAACACAATGTAACTCCAAGTCAATCACACTTCTGTGAAATCAAACTGTCCACTTAGGAAGCAACACTGATTGACAATACATTTCACATGCTGTTGTGCAAATGGAATAGACAACAGGTGGAAATTATAGACAATTAGCAAGACACCCCCAATAAAGGACTGGTTTTGCAGGTGGTGACCACAGACCACTTCTCAGTTCCTATGCTTCCTGGCTGATGTTTTGGTCACTTTTGAATGCTGGCTGTGCTTTCACTCTAGTGGTAGCATGAGACTGAGTCTACAACCCACACAAGTGGCTCAGGTAGTGCAGCTCATCCAGGATGGCACATCAATGCGAGCTGTGGCAAGAAGGTTTGCTGTGTCTTTCAGCGTAGTGTCCAGAGCATGGAGGCGCTACCAGGAGACAGGCCAGTACATCAGGAGACGTGGAGGAGGCCGTAGGAGGGCAACAACCCAGCAGCAGGACTGCTACCTCCGCCTTTGTGCAAGGAGGAGCAGGAGGAGCACTGCCAGAGCCCTGCAAAATGACCTCCAGCAGGCCACAAATGTGCATGTGTCTGCTCAAACGGTCAGAAACAGACTCCATGAGGGTGGTATGAGGGCCCGACGTCCACAGGTGGGGGTTGTGCTTACAGCCCAACACCGTGCAGGACGTTTGGCATTTGCCAGAGAACACCAAGATTGGCAAATTCGCCACTGGCGCACTGTGCTCTTCACAGATGAAAGCAGGTTCACACTGAGCGCGTGACAGAGTCTGGAGACGCCGTGGAGAACGTTCTGCTGCCTGCAACATCCTCCAGCATGACCGGTTTGGCGGTGGGTCAGTCATGGTGTGGGGTAGCATTTCTTTGGGGGGCCGCACAGCCCTCCATGTGCTCGCCAGAGGTAGCCTGACTGCCATTAGGTACCGAGATGAGATCCTCAGACCCCTTGTGAGACCATATGCTGGTGCGGTTGGCCCTGGGTTCCTCCTAATGTAAGACAATGCTAGACCTCATGTGGCTGGAGTGTGTCAGCAGTTCCTGCAAGAGGAAGGCATTGATGCTATGGACCGCCCGTTCCCCAGACCTGAATCCAATTGAGCACATCTGGGACATCATGTCTCGCTCCATCCACCAACGCCACGTTGCACCACAGTCTGTCCAGGAGTTGGCGGAGGCTTTAGTCCAGGTCTGGGAGGAGATCCCTCCGGAGACCATCCGCCACCTCATCAGGAGCATGCCCAGGCGTTGTTGGGAGGTCATACAGGCACGTGGAGGCCACACACACTACTGAGCATCATTTTGACTTGTTTTAAGGACATTACATCAAAGTTGGATCAGCCTGTAGTGTGGTTTTCCACTTTAATTTTGAGGGTGACTCCAAATCCAGACCTCCATGGGTTGATAAATTTGATTTCCATTGATAATTTTTGTGATTTTGTTGTCAGCACATTCAACTATGTAAAGAAAAAAGTATTTAATAAGATTATTTCATTCATTCAGATCTAGGATGTGTTATTTTAGTGTTCCCTTTATTTTTTTGAGCAGTGTATGTGTGTATATGTATATACAGTGGGGAGAACAAGTATTTGATACACTGCCAATTTTGCAGGTTTTCCTACTTACAAAGCATGTAGAGGTCTGTAATTGTTATCATAGGTACACTTCAACTGTGAGAGACGGAATCTAAAACAAAAATCTAGAAAATCACATTGTATGATTTTTAAGTAATTAAGTTGCATTTTATTGCATGACATAAGTATTTGATCACCTACCAACCAGTAAGAATTCCGGCTCTCACAGACCTGTTAGTTTTTCTTTAAGAAGCCCTCCTGTTCTCCACTCATTACCTGTATTAACTGCACCTGTTTGAACTCGTTACCTGTATAAAAGACACCTGTCCACACACTCAATCAAACAGACTCCAACCTCTCCACAATGGCCAAGACCAGAGAGCTGTGTAAGGACATCAGGAATAAAATGGTAGACCTGCACAAGGCTGGGATGGGCTACAGGACAATAGGCAAGCAGCTTGGTGAGAAGGCAACAACTGTTCGCGCAATTATTAGAAAATGGATGAAGTTCAAGATGACGGTCAATCACCCTTGGTCTCGGGCTCCATGCAAGATCTCACCTCGTGGGGCATCAATGATCATGAGGAAGGTGAGGGATCAGCCCAGAACTACACGGCAGGACCTGGTCAATGACCTGAAGAGAGCTGGGACAACAGTCTCAAAGAAAACCATTAGTAACACACTACGCCGTCATGGATTAAAATCCTGCAGCGCACGCAAGGTCCCCCTGCTCAAGCCAGCGCATGTCCAGGCCCGTCTGAAGTTTGCCAATGACCATCTGGATGATCCAGAGGAGGAATGGGAGAAGGTCATGTGGTCTGATGAGACAAAAATAGAGCTTTTTGGTCTAAACTCCACTCGCCGTGTTTGGAGGAAGAAGAAGGATGAGTACAACCCCAAGAACACCATCCCAACCGTGAAGCATGGAGGTGGAAACATCATTCTTTGGGGGACAGGACGACTGCACCGTATTGAGGGGAGGATGGATGGGGCCATGTATTGCGAGATCTTGGCCAACAACCTCCTTCCCTCAGTAAGAGCATTGAAGATGGGTCGTGGCTGGGTCTTCCAGCATGACAACGACCCGAAATACGCAGCCAGGGTAACTAAGGAGTGGCTCCGTAAGAAGCATCTCAAGGTCCTGGAGTGGCCTAGCCAGTCTCCAGACCTGAACCCAATAGAAAATCTTTGGAGGGAGCTGAAAGTCCGTATTGCCCAGCGACAGCCCCGAAACCTGAAGGATCTGGAGAAGGTCTGTATGGAGGAGTGGGCGAAAATCCCTGCTGCAGTGTGTGCAAACCTGGTCAAGACCTACAGGAAACGTATGATCTCTGTAATTGCAAACAAAGGTTTCTGTACCAAATATTAAGTTATGCTTTTCTGATGTATCAAATACTTATGTCATGCAATAAAATGCAAATTATTTACTTAAAAATCATACAATATGATTTTCTGGATTTTTGTTTTAGACTCCGTCTCTCACAGTTTAAGTGTACATATGATAAAAATTACAGACCTCTACATGCTTTGTAAGTAGGAAAACCTGCAAAATCGGCAGTGTATCAAATACTTGTTCTCCCCACTGTATATATATATATATACACACACACACACTACCTGGAAATTCTCCCGTGAACCCATTTTCATATCAGGTGACCCCACATGGGTCGTGACCCCTAGTTTGGGAACTGCTGCAGTATTGTATTTTATGAAGCGAAAGCGATGTTTCCCTGAAAAAGGGCTGTGTCGTAGGTCACAGATGGCAACAAGAGGTCATATCCTACATTTCTATTGTGTTTTTGATTTGTTGGATTATCTTCCCACAGTATCCCATGTACTCGAGGGATTATGTTTATGTTCGTCGCTACAATGTTGATATGGAGAATAATCTGATGGTCCTGATCTCCAGGTGAGGGTTGACTTCACGTAAAATAGTTCTATTGAAATACATATGTGCATTACATGAGGTCTTCTTTTCCTATCCTTTTAATTTGTATTCTCCCTCTTCTCCCTTCTATCCCTTTTTTTTTGTGCCATTTAGAGCGGTTCAGCATCCTGGAGTCCCAGAAACTCAGGACTACGTCAGAGTCCACTCATACCAGTCCAAGATGGTCATTCGCCCTCACAAGTCCTTTGATGAGGTGAATAGAGAGGGTATCATAAGACAACATAGATTATCATACGTCACCATAGGGTAAGATTTTGTTCTATGCTTGTTAGATTACACTGTCTGACCTTGTCATGTCGTCCTGTCCTACAGAATGGCTTTGACTACCTTCTGACCTACAGCGACGACCCTCAGACCGCCTTTCCCCGCTACTGTGTGAGCTGGATGGTGTCCAGTGGTGAGCTCTCATTCTCCTGGTTTCTCTTCACTGAGCTTAATGATTATTCCCAAGTGTAAACTGGATGTAGTAATTGTTAGAATATCTAACAAAAGATTTGGGATATTTACAGGAACAGCCCTCCTTATTCAAATGGACTGCCATCTGTTCATAGTAAATGTACGTACTGTCCATACATGGTGTCAGATATTTCCCTGAAGCGACACAGCAGGAGTGCTTCACTGAAGGGCAGTACGGCACAAAAGGAACCATCAATTCCCGGTGATCTTTCCATCAAATGCAGCCACTAACTATGCAAAACTATTATATTGACCAGGGATAGTTTTTTTTTAAGCCTGCGGTAGCTGGGCTACAGTTATTGGCTGATTCTTCAACATGAACCACAACTTGATCTGCTGATATTGTAGTTCACTGCTTTGCTTCTTGGTCTGATTTACTTTTATCTGGATGGAGAGTCACCTTAGGTTAGGGTATTCAATCAAATTAAAATAAAAAAAGTAGGTCATTGAGGTCTGCAGTTTCCGCTGCCATCATATGAGTGTGGTTTGTACTCCCCAGTGGCGCAGTGGTCTAAGGCACTGCATCGCAGTGCTAGCTGTGCCACTAGAGATCCTGGTTCGAATCCAGGCTCTGTCGTAGCTGGCCGCGATGGGGCGGCGCACAATTGGCCCAGCGTCGTCCAGGGTAGGGGAGGGAATGGCCGGCAGGGATGTAGCTCAGTTGGTAGTGCATGGCGTTTGCAACGCCAGGGTTGTGGGTTCGATTCCCACGGGGGCCAGTATGATTTTGTAAATTTTTATAATGTATGCACTCACTAACTGTAAGTCGCTCTGGATAAGAGCGTCTGCTAAATGACTAAAAATGTAAATGTAAATGTTTGCCCCGTGGTTGTATGTTATCCTGGTCATCAGCTTTTGCCCTCCTCACTCATAGGTATGCCTGACTTTCTGGAGAAACTGCATACTGCAGCCCTGAGGGCTAAGAACCTGGAGGTAGGGATCTATGATTATGCCAGCGTCGTAAAGTCCAACGACACCAAGCACCAGCTCAGCCAGGACCGGCTTGGGGACAACACGCGCCCTGGGCACATCTACGCCTAAGGGACACTTTTTAGCAGGGGTGGGGAGAGTAACCTGCACCTGCTCGCATACAACAACCCTCAAAACACAAGCTTTTGGACACAATGGGTGACAGGATATCAAATGAAGCTTGAATATACATACGTTGAAGATATGCAGTACTCGTGCTATACTGTTGCTATTTGAGTGGTTATAATGGTGACCACGGTCATTTGGCTGACCAATAACCTTCATCCAAAATTCCATGACCGTCACAGCCCTATTGATAACATAATAGTCATGAGAAGCTTAAACGGTACCGACGAGCGTTTGAGCCCTATGGAGAAAATAATCCCCTTTTTCTGCCAGGAGAATTTCCATTGGAGCTTTCTGCCTTGAAACAATGGTGCTAGACAGCTAACATCCTGAGGGGAGAGGTGTCCATTATGCCTCCTTTTGCTAACTTGCTGCTGCACCAACTAGCGAGACTGCACCAAAAATACTACCCCTATAGAGATGATGTTGCCAAAGCATTGTTTCTCGCTCCATCCACCATGTCTACTAGTTTCTTCCAGCCACCTTGTTTGTGTTCCTTATTTGGCCACATCCACACTGAAATAGCTCGCTGTAAAAGCTTAGCTACATAAATACATACATACATAGTTATTTTATATAACAGAGAAAGAAGAACATCTATAAATAAACACGCTGTGATATCAGGAACTTAAGGAACATGCTTTGTAGCTGAATGCCCTGGCATATTGACTTCCACAGATGAGTGGATTTAAGGGCTCTTGTGGTCTCTTTTTCACGTTATGGGATTAGTGATGTTTTTCTCTGCAGAACTGAGGTTTCTCACTTCTTTGTCCGTTACGTCTTGTCTGTGTGAGTGTTTTAAACTGCCAGGTCACGTCACTTCTAACAGCCTTCTGAAGATTACCAGTGTCTTCCTGTCCACAAGGTGCCTTATGGCAACCGCAAAATCCTCTATGGGGCAAATGCTCTTGATGTTTTTTGTTTAATTTGCATTGCAGTTCCCCTCCACTCGACAATGTTATATATGCCCTGATCCAAAAATTATATAAAAAATAAGCATGTGTGTTCTTGTGCCACCTGACTATCTGCATTTCAATGGAATGGATATTTACATTATCCAGAGTGACTTAAATGACTTGCTCAAGGGCACATGGACAGATGTTTTTCACCTAGTCTGCTCGGGGATTTGAACCAGCGACCTTTCGGTTACTGGTCCAACACTCTTAACCGCTAGGCTACCTGCTGCCCCATGACGATGACAGAATAACTACATCATCCTGAGAACAAAGTTCAAAGTAAAGGAACAGACATTATTAAAACAGTGCTTGATAGTTTGCACCACAGGAAGATGTTTGTGTTACTGTACCTTCACAGTGAAAGTAGCCTAACTGTAGTAGTACAACACATTTTCTATTACTGATGAGCTTTGGAAGGCAAGTGTTTAGTAACATCATGTGCCCTTTGCATCCTTGTGTGTGTATGTCTAATATATTTAAAGTGTTCTTCAGTCTTTGATATATTAGCAATTTTTCTGACTCAGTAAGTTCCTTCTGATGGACAAAAGGGCATGAATGTGGGCTCTGTGCGATTAGATAAACACAACATGTGAATTCTCTATTTACAGCCTGACAATCTGGTACAATTGAATTAACACCCGTTTCTGTATTATATTTATTTTTTGTGTCTGTGTTACTGATATTGGTTAAATCAGGTATTTTTTTCCATTGAAAGTTTCATGAATTTATGGTTCCAGTATACAGTACATGCGTGACTGCAGTTTGTTGGTAGTTCACCAATACTGAGTTAGAAATGTACAAGTTCATTAAAAACTGTGGTGGAAAAAGTACCCAATTGTCATGCTTGAGTAAAAGTAAAAATACCTTTTTAATAGAAAATGACTCAAGTGAAAGTCACCCAGTAAAATACTACTTGACTAAAAGTCTAAAAGTATTTGGTTTTTAAATATACTTAAGTATCAGAAGTACATTTAATTGCTAAAATATACTTAAGTATCAAAAGGAAAATCCGCCAGATCAGACGGAGTAGGATGACCAGGGATGTTCTCTTGAAATTGACCATTTTCCTGTTTTGCTAAGCATTCAAAATGTAATGAGTACTTTTGGGTGTCAGGGAAAATGTATGGGGTAAAAAGTACATAATTTTCTTTAGGAATGTAGTGAAGTAAAAGTAAAACTAGTCAAATATAAATAGTAAAGTACAGATACCCCAAAAAACGACTTAAGTAAAAATATTTTAAAGTACTACTTAAGTACTTTACACCACTGATTCAAAATATGGCATTTAAATGTATTGAACTATGGTAAGGGTAATTTTGTTTAATTCCTTGGGTCCCACAATGGCTTGAAGTCAATGGGTATCTACTAACATGCTATAAGATAACCATAGACTTCCAGTCATTGTGCTAGTTAGCATTAGCATTTGCTAGCAAACTCTAACTTCCTTCATACTGGACACAGAGACATAAAAATGATATCCACAAGTTCATCTGACTCTGGGGAAGTAGATACAGGGCCTTATTGCCAAAATCCCGAACCATCCCTTTAAAGTAACTTACTCCCATGAAGTCTGAAGATCGTTTGCCTACTCTTATCTTTGTGATAAACACACTTGTTTTCTGTCTGGGGGGGAAAAAATACTGTTCTGTCAGCAGTATTTAACTGTGTTTGATATGTTGTATGTGTAAGAGGAAATTAATTGCCTCTAATTGAGCTTTTGTTTTGAGATGGTCAGTTGTAGAGCTACTGTACGAGATGTATGCTGAGCAAAAGAAACTGTGGTTTCTATATTGAAATACTACTGTATGAGAATTGTTACTTTTTCTTTCTGGACACCTATATATCACCTCACCTTGGATATGATTTCCAGAAGTTGATTCCTTTTGAAATTGTGTAAAAGGAATTGATTGAAAAGAAAAGGAAAATCTAGTTAGTTGTCATTGTATGATTCCATGTTGAAATGGAGCAACTAATCAGATTCAATAAATCCATTTGAAATACATTATATTTTGCCTTTATCTTTGGTTACACTATAACTTTTATGAAAAAGCCTTTAGAAATGCATTGAAATGAAATGCTTAAATGTTAACAAGTAATGAAATACTAGGTTTTACAACGTATCATTGTCTAGCTCGCATGCTTTAGCTAGTGCAGTGCCATTGTCTTCATCAGCGCATCCTGTCCCTTTGGGCCCGCATAACAAGAATTTTACCTAGGATTCATTCCTTTCAGTTGTGTGCGGTTTACTCCTGCAATGCCAAGCTGCTCCTTCCTGGATGATGGCAACAAGAGATCATATCCTACATTTCTATTGTATTTTTGATTTGTTGGATTATCTTCCCACAGTATCCCATGTACTCGAGGGATTATGTTTATGTTCGTCGCTAAAATGTTGATATGGAGAATAATCGGATGGTCCTGATCTCCAGGTGAGGGTTGACTTCATGTAAAATAGTTATATTGAAATACACAGAACAAAAATATAAACGCAACATGTAAAGTGTTGGTCCCATGTTTCAAGAGCTGAAATAAAATATCGCAGAAATGTTACATGCACAAAAAGCATTTTTTCTCTAAAATTATATGTTAAATGTTTATATCCCTGTTAGTGAGCATTTCTCCTTTTCCAAAATAATCTAGCCACCTGACAGGTGTGGCATATCAAGAATCAGATTAAATAGCATGATCATTACACAGGTTCACCTTGTGCTGGGGACAATAAAAGGCCACTCTAAAATGTGCAGTTTTGTCACAGAACACAATGACACAGATGTCAAGTTTTGAGGGAGCGTGCAATTGGCATGCTGACTGCAGGAATGTCCACCCGTTGTTGCCAGAGAATGTAATGTTAATTTCTCTACCGTAAGCCGCCTCCAATGTCGTTTTAGAGAATTTGGCAGTATGTCCAACCGGCCTCACAGCCGCAGACCATGTGTAACCACGCCAGCCCAGGACCTCCACATCTGGCTTCTTCACCTGTGGGATTGTCTGAGAACAGCCAGCCGGACAGCTGATGAAACTGTGGGTTTGCGCAACCGAAGAATTTCTGCACAAACTGTCAGAAACCGTCTCAAGGGAGCTCATCTGCGTGCTCGTTGTCCTCACCAGGGTGTTGACCTGACTGCAGTTCGGCGTCATAACCGACTTCAGTGGACAAATGCTCACCTATGGCCACTGGCACGAGGGAGAAGTGTGTTCTTCACGGATGTATCCCGGTTTCAACTGTGCCGGGCAGATGGCAGACAGCGTGTATGGCGTTGTGAGGGCGAGCGGTTTGCTGATGTCAACGTTGAGAACAGAGTGCCCCATGGTGGGGCAGGCATAAACTACGGACAACGAACACAATTGCATTTTATCGATGGTAATTAGAATGCACAGAGATACCGTGACGAGATCCTGAGGCCCATTGTCGTGCCATTCATCTGCCGCCATCACCTCATGTTTCAGCATGATAATGCAGGGCCCCATGTCGCAAGGATCTGTACACAATTTCTGGAAGCTGAAAATGTCCCAGTTCTTCCATGGCCTGCATACTCACCAGACATGTCACCCATTGAGCATGTTCGGGATGCTCTGGATCGACATGTATGACAGCGTTCCAGTTCCCGCCAATATCCAGCAACTTCGCACAGCCATTGAAGAGGAGTGGGACACCATTCCACAGGCCACAATCAACAGCCTGATCAACTCTATGTGAAGGAGATGTTGGGCTGCATGAGGCAAATTGTGGTCACACCAGATACTGACTGGCTTTCTGATCCATAGCAAGCTTTTTTTTTTTTTAAGGTATCTGTGACCAACAGATGCATATCTGTATTCCCAGTCATGTGAAATCCATACATTAGGGCCTAATGAATTGATTTCAATTGACTGATTTCCTTATATGAACTGTAACTCAGTAAAATCTTTGAAATTGTTGCATGTTGCGTTTATATTTTTCTCCAGTGTACATATGTGCATTAAATGAGGCCTTTTCGTATCACTTTTATTTTCTCTGAGATGCTTGGAATCTTATTTTATGGTATTACTCTCCTCTCCTGTCCCTTTTTTTTTGTGCCGTTTGGAGCGGTTCAGCATCCTGGAGTCGCAGAAACTCAGGACTACGTCAGAGTTTGCAACGCCAGGGTTGTGGGTTCGATTCCCACGGGGGACCAGTGCAAAAAAAATTAAAAAAAATAAAAAATTACACAAAAAAATATATGTATTCACTAACTGTAAGTCGCTCTGGATAAGAGCGTCTGCTAAATGACTAAAATGTAAATGTAAATACCAGTCCAAGGTGGTCATCCGCCCTCACAAGTCCTTTGTTTTCGGCCCGCATAAGAGGAATTTGACCCAGGAGTCATTCGTCAGTCGTGTGCTGTTTACTTATGCAATGCCAAGCTGCTCCTTCCTGGATGTGTTTATTTATTTATTTATTCCATTCAACCTTCTTTTTGTAAGATAGGTGCCACGCACCCCCAGTGGCCAAATCTGTGTTAGCCTGATACCTAAATCTTTTCAGGATACATAAATGTACTTCTCTGCCAAAATGAACAATCGTTATGGACATTTAATTTTAGTCGCCCACCCCACTAGGATGTTCTTCTATGAAATCTTTGCCTAAACTCATATACAGTATGTTATATGTAGACAACAGGTGGCTGAAGCAGTAACAGAATGTGAAACAGTACAAATGTCAAATCACACCGTCCACAGGAAATGTGCAGTGTGATAATGTATGGCATCCGTGACCGACTAAAGAGGGCACAGCCTGTATTCAAACGGCAACACGCATTCGGATCACGTTGGTTTACAAGATAATATTTCCCAGACAAAGAAAGCAAGGTTTGGGTTTTTATAGCATGATGGAGGAATTTAGTGGGTAAATAAAACATTCTGTCTGAGAGGGAATGTGGTCAGTTATGTTTTAGAGGGGAAAACCCATTTGCCTCCATATATGATGACATCGGATGTTTTACTTGTGCTTAGACTGAATCATCTGGTTGACAAACCCAGTTGAAACAAATCATAAAACATTTAATGATACAAATTAACCATAAAAGTCTGAAGATGTGTACACATACATAACCTTTGGATTGGAACTTATTTGAACATTAAAATCAGAGGCTGACAATGTTTTTGAGAGTTTATTCGAATTAGTGAATGTGATCTTGAAAAGGTACTTCCTTTTACACCACCCAGAGACTGCATTAAATGCCCTCCATTGTGAATTCAGACCACAAAACTGGATAAAAAGAAAGCAGAGTATACACGTGAAATTAGCCTATATGCCCATTATCTCTGGGATTGAAAACTTGTTGGCGTAAGAAACATTGTGCCAAATGACATATGGTAAATGAATGTCTCAGCAGTATGGTTTTCACAGCCAATATGTCCACTGTCTTAATTGAGTACTTCTGTCCTCTACTGGTAGAGATGAAGTGCCTTAGTCAAATGCGGAGAGCACTTACGCTAATTGATTGTGGCCATAAATCTGCCACGCTGCAGCCAGCTTGTAGGAAACCACAAAACTGCTTTATTCACATAAATCTCCCTCTCCTTTTGTCCCATCCAATCCCTGTCCATTCATCAATGACACATTCATTTACATTTCAGAGATTCACAGTCTTTTTGATTAATTTATTTGGACCCACAGAATCAATGTACTTGTCAGAATATATCCAAAGGGGTTAAAAAAATCGTCCTTCGAATCATCAAATCAAAAATGGGTGCAGATCTTACCCAATGGAAAATGTGCAGTTGTGACCTTTGACCTCACAATAGACTAGCGCATCAATGGAGCCCAATTCTCCTCCTTCTCTTTAAAGTGTGCACTCGTTCACCCTCAAGTATTCAAACGCATTGGGTGGGTGTAAGAAATATTGTACAGAACGTCCGTCTACACACACTCCGTCCATACCAATCCAACCCCTTTAAGTCCGTGAGGAGGGGTGAACGAGGGCACACCTCAGGGAAAAGGGGTGAGAATCCAAATTGAGCAAAGCTCTATAGAAACTATGGATAAATGTGTAGGATTTACATCCAGTTAAGTATGTAGTGTGGAGCGTGCTCACAAGACTCCAAAGTGCTTGGCACCACCATGGACAGAAGAACACTGCATGGTTAGATCAAGCACAATGGGGTCCTGGGCAGGGATATACAGCCATCTGAGGTTATGTGGGGCCAGGTTCAGTCTGGTCAATTTAGGTGGGATGGTAGAGCAAAAAAAGTAGAATCCTGTAAAAAGTACATTTTGATCACTTCGATAGAGAAGGGCATGATTGGGGCCAGTCAGTCCATCAGGAGTGAATATTGTAATCAGCTCTAAAATCATGAAAGGAACACTCTGCCACCAGAATATGCTATTTCTTGATGCTTCGGTCTTCCAACAACTCTATTTGTGATCCGAGGACAACACCACAGCTCTACGGCATTGATAGCCCAGGAGGAGAAGTGGTGGATGTCCATTGGCATCAGGGAGGGTTGCAGACCTGGGGAGTGATGGACCCAAATGACATGGACTTACACACTATTGCGATAGGGGCAGTGTTCATAATACAGTGTGGCTAGGGACATCAAGAAAATTACAAAAAAGAATTAGTCATAGGTCACATTCACTGCAGTGAAAAGCGGGCACCGCCCTTCCTGCGCATAAACTGCGACAAACCCCTCCCTCCCATCCTTCGCACCCCACCCCATCAGATACCTTCGTACAAAAAAAGAATTAAACACATACATTTTTACAGTTTAACTCAGTTTTTTTTTTTTTACATCAACATAATATGAACGAAAACAGACCAACATGAATAGTTTGTTAATGAAATTACTACTACGTTATGGGGAATCAATGAAAACCGAGTTTGGTGGAATGATGGTCATCTTGTTAAAGTGCATCAATATCTTCTAAAGAGGACAAGCTCTTAGGTCCTCCAGCTAATGGACAAAGAATATTCTCAATATCCAAGGACAAAGATGGAACAGCTTGGGAACAGCAGATACAGCCATATCACCAGTGTCCATCTGTAGAAATGTGCCATCTCTTCAGACCTGAGACTCAACCACTTTTGACATGATGGTCTAAACCTGGTTATCGGTCACTGGACTCAAAGTCAGCGGTCAGTCAGTATGAAATAATGCCCTCCACAGATGGAAAACTGATGATTTCTCTAAAAGACCTGTGAGGACAGCCCCCATCAGTGGGTTTGGAAATATTGTTACCTCCATTCTTTACTATATCCCCTGCGATATCTTGTTGAAATGGGAAGGGTTTCAGTGATAGTCAAGTTAAGCTCTGACAACTGAACCACTTTGTGTGATGAAATGAGAAAAGATTGCGTGCATGGGAGGGTGAATGACAACTTGTGTATAGAGCGATGAGCAATGGAGTTTCGGTAACAGACTAGTAGTGAAGATAAAAGGAAAAAATGGACTATGGAAGGTTGATGTGTCCAGGGAAAACAGCACTGCAAAGACACAGCTGTCCTTCTGGGTATTTGATTATGTTTCATGTGGACAAAGGTGGCGCGATGGTATTATATATTATGGTTGGTGGGATGGTGTCATGGTTTTTATGCATGGATAAGATTTCATACATGCTGTTGTTTTAACAATTTCAATTTCTCTGAGTGTCCTAAACTAAGGTCTTTCAAACTAAGCTATATTTTTCTAAACCATAAACCTCACAATGTATAGAATACACTGTATATGAGATGGGAGAAAGTTTAATTTGTCTCCCTTTGTCCACAGGACTTGCATAAACAATCATCTTTGTCCTCTTCCATTGAAGGCAAGGCTACAGAAAAACAGAAATCTTAAATAGCTGTAAACCCAGGGGTACTGTGGACCAAGGGTCATGGAAGCTGTCAGAGGATATCAAGACAATAGGCAAATATAAAACTAGAACATTCAGAATTTCAATATACCTCACCCGTTATACCTCACACGTCCATTATACCTCAGCCGTCTTTGAAGCACTTCAACTGGTGTCAGTGGAAAGTCACTCCCTCCAACCTGGTCTGTCCATGGAGACCCTCAGTCTCCATTCTTCCTGCCCCGGAGCCGATGGTGGGACATCCAGCTTGGTGGGGTAGAGTTGAGGGTCGTAAGGAAGAGCAGGTGCTCCTCTTGAGCTTGGTGTCTTGCCTCTAGGACCGGCAAGCTCAACTGGAGACAGACTGTCATGACTACGTCTCTTCCAACACCCCCCAAGCCGTACCCCCAGCCCCTCCTTCAAGTTAGGAGGGGTTAGTGATTTTCTCCTGGGATAGGTGGACTGGCGAGAAGGACTTGGGCAGGGTGGGCTTGTATGTGGTATGGGGAGTTTGGGGGTGGGGGGCCTGGTTCCGCATTTCATAAATATTAATACAGAGTCCTCCCCTCCGAAGGGGCAGATTAATTTCGTTAGAGGGGGAAGTGCTTTATTCACTTAATGGCTTTTATTAGTGGCCGGTCTTCAACTCTTTCATTAGCTAAAGTGCTGCTATAATTTACAGGGTGGAAGGGTGGGGGAGCGGCGCTGTCCCAAGGAGCGTCGCTCCTGCCGCTGTTGACCAGCCAGCCACTGCTCTGTCTAAACCTCTGCAGCTTTTCTCAGAAAGAGTGGCCATTCTGTCTCAAAGACTGAAAACTATCTCCAACATCGAATACACTCTAGATAAAGTCCTATTCATACAATTAGAGAGTTGTTACAGGAAGTGTTGAGGTCAAATGCTAGGGTTCCCCTTTTGTGGCAGATTTTTCCTGCACCTGAACAATTGAAAAGTATACTTCCTTGTAAATACATGTGTTATTGACTAGATCTGTTGTCATTGGATGCCTGTTATAAAAAATTAATTAAAGCGATATATTGATTGCTTTCATTTTAGAAATGCTACTTTATCTAAAAAATAAACAAAATAAGAACCAAACACGTGCAAACATTTCAATTCAAAAATGATATATTTTGTGTGAGCGATAAGGCTGTGTATAATAATGTATGCCTTGACAATATTGGTGTTCAGTTATAACATTACTCTGGCCAATATAGTAAAGGGCAGTGATCAATTCAAAATGCACTATTTGCTGACTAGGCCATGTCCATACCACCCTCCCTTACTCGCTGTACATCATAGACAGACATGCTAATGGATTCAGATGAAATGCTCCTCCCTAGAATGTGACATGTAGCTTTTATTTGGTTATAAAAAGCTATTTTGAAATCAGATTTGATCAGATGTGTCCTGTCCTGTGAAACATTGTGTGATCATTAACACATGGAGGAACTTTATTGAAAGTGTCCTGAGCAAATTCCCAAAGTGACCCTATCATGCTATCCATTTAATAATCCGCAAAAAAAAAAAAAAATCCTCGTCTTCGCAACTGCTAACGTGTGGCAACTGGAGAGTTCTCTGACACAAAATGGCTGATCCATCTCACACAGCTGGGTTGCTACACACCGGCATTAGATAATGTATACACACCAAAGTGCTTCAAGATCTGATGAAATGCTATTCACTAGTGGGTTATCTGTGTTTCTGAACAGATGGGGTAGAATGTCCCCAGACTGTGTCTAAGTGAATGAACTAATTAACCTGAATGACCATCCATGTTGGAGAGAGAAAAAAAAATCATAATAATGAGAGAGGGGGTGGGATGCCAGCCTGACTGACTGCCTGTATCATCAATGTCATATAAATCAGTGGCCGACAGGCCTTTCAAATAAAGCCTTAGTATTGGACACATTGAGACGGTCTCTGGGTAAGTAATGTTTAGTCCAGAGTGGTATACTACAAAGCAGGATAAAGGAGTTAGCCAGCTAACTTGCCTAAATATTCAAATAAAAAATTTTATTTTGTAGAAAGATAAGCTTGAAATGGGCATGGTCTAATTGATTGAACAAACTAAAATACATAACTAAGTGGAGCTTTTTTCATGAACCATAAAATCAATAGTTATTTCTGGTTCCTTATCAAAGTTGCTGGCTAACTCATTGATTCTGCTTTGTAGAATACCCCTCTGGGGTATCGATTGACTTCCAGGGATGATGGAGCCAGCAAACACCCACTTTGTTTAAGGATGTATTTCATAAGAACAGTCAATCACCATTGAAAGTATAGAGAGATAAAGCAGGACACACCCATGTAACTGGGGCAGGATTTTGATTTATTTCATATGAAGGGAAATGTGAATGTTATGAAGTTATATTTGTCAGTGTTGTTCAACATAGTAATTACAATGCGTCTTTCAAGGCATAAACCCAATGACCTGTATTATGAGCTAAAATAAAAGACGATCCCGTAAGTCATTTTTATGGTGTTTATTTGATATTTTTGAGATTCAAGGCTAATACTCTTCGATGGATTTTATGAATCACGTGTCGGCATAAATGAGAGGTAAATGCAACATGGACATTCATATTTATTCTTTTCAGTTTTTCAAATTCCAAAATAAAATTGAGAACCACAAGACACAGATGCTCTCGTGGATATGTTTGAGGGGGGTTTTCATGAGCAGCAGACTATTCCCGGTGATGAGAAAATCATGCAGCGTCAGGAGTCCTTTTACTTTTTCACCAGCTGGATAACGTCCTCATCCTCCATGACATGGTCTTTTCCCACCTTCTGGGGGTTGTGCTTCACTGAAGCACCCCACACCAGAGCACTGAAAGGACAGGAAGACTGAGTGTTAGAACAATACCAAGCAGCTGAAACATTGAATCATATTTGTCTGTGTGCTGGACACAGCAGCTAAAGCTGCATTTAAACAGGCAGCCAAATTCTGATCTCTTTTTCACTAATTGGTCTTTTGACCAATCAGATCAGCTCTGATGTGATTGGTCAAAAGACCAATTAGAGGGAAAAATATGAGAATTGGGCTGCCTTTGTAAGCCCATGTGAATTTGTTAAGTATATATATATTTTTAAAGTACATTATTTCTTACTGATTGTGGCTTTAAATCGGTTAGATACTGGGGTATACCCCAGTCTTTTCATGAACATCAACAAGATGCACAAAAGCCATTAGTCAACAGTATAGTACTCACTATTTTAATTCTTTGAGGAGGCTTTTATGAATCTTCAAACAGAAGTCCTCTACTGTAGTATGTTCAGTAGGTAGAACGACTGGAGATGTGTAGTCAGGAAGCTGGCCTTTGGGTTTGGTGTATCTGGGGGACAACACATTCAAATGATTAATTCACAAAAACAACATTTATCCAAGCAGTCAAAAAATAGTTCTGTGTGTAATAGGGATTCTATTTCATAGAAGGTTCCAATAACCCTATATGTCCCTTCTAGGGGTTGGTAGGTTGAGAGAGTGTCTCCTTACATGCGCACTAAGTGCAGGTAGTCCCACATCTTCTCCAGTAGGTCGTCAAAGTTCCAGCGGGAGTGGGCAGAGATGGGAACACAGTGGGGCACCTTGTAGATGATGTCCAGCTCTTCAATGGATATCTGGTCAATTTTGTTGAGCACATAAATGCAGGGGATGTACACTCTGGTGAGATTAAACAGAAAAGTTATGTCAGCAGGTCTGTAGGGGAGCGTTGACCTTACTTTGGGATGGGGTATAGCGGGACTTTGGCTAGGGGGTATAGGTCAGATCCAATTATAGATTAATGGAGGATTAAGAAGAAAATAAAATCAATACAAAAATGACATCCGAGTTTGTAGAAGTGCTCAGCTGCTTACCGGTTTCCCTCCACCACGTCGATGAGGTCATCAGCCGTGGAGTCACTGCGCAGGGTGATGTCAGCGTTGTGGATCTTGTACTCGGCCAGGATGCTCTTCACTGCGTCACCATCCAGCTCACTCTGTGGACACTGGAGAAGGTGCCAGAAAGGAAGAACACCAGAGTAAGCCCATTGAAATCAAATGAGAGAGATAAAAGAACAATCTACTTCCAGAGATAGATAACTGTAAAGAGAGAGAGAAATAGGAACAGGTTGAGCTGGACATGAAAGTGTTGTATTAAACAGACGTACTGTGACGGTGAAGTTGATACCTCCTTTGTCCTTCTTCTTGTAGCCGATGTTGGGCGGCTTCTTGTTGAGGCGGATTCCGAAGCCCTCCAGCTCGTGTTCAATCAGCTTCTTGTGGCCCAGAGGCTTCAGCACATCCAACACTATGAGGATCAGGTTACAGGTTCGAGCCACTGGGAAAAGAAAGACCACAGTTACAAACTACCTTCAAGGTGTGAGTGTGACACATGTTGTTTGTGTATGGTTCTGATGGTTCACTGATGGCTCTCACCTGCGATGACCTGTCGTCCTCTGCCCTTGCCATCTTTGGCCCCCTCGATGATACCTGGGAGATCCAGGAGCTTGGATACACAAAAGTGGAATAAACATCCTAATACTGAAACATCTCCTGCAAAACATCTTAAAGAAAACACTAATTAAGTAAAAAATTACAAGTAGCAAAAATACAAATTATCACTACTAGTACATATTGTCCTCAAAGGAAAACTCCCCTCAAAAGCTATATGTTGGTATTTTTTTCATTAGTTCACTGTTGATACAGTCCCAAAATGTTTTGCACGTCAGCAGTCAAGTTTTCGAGATATTGGACTTTCAAGAAGCAGTGTCACTTGCCACATCATCATGATGATGTGGAAGTGACACTCTGTTTCTTGAAGTGCCACTTGCCACATCATCATCGTTTTGGAGTGGATTTTTCCTTTAAGGTGAGGTGTGAAGGGTATAAGATGCACATAAAGTACCTGTATTTTTGCACCCTTGTAGCGGATCACTCCTGGTACTGTGGTGAGGGTGGTGAACTCATAGGCTGCCACCTCTGAGTACACCCCTGCCAGGTTACTTAGCAAAGTAGACTTGCCCACCGAGGGGAACCCTACAAACCCGATACGGGCATCACCTGTTTTTGCCACATCAAAACCTATACAACAAAGGGTGACACATTAGTATTCATTACAATATGACAAGATCTTGTAAATCTCAACTTATCTCCACTGCACTGTTGTGTAGCTGGACACATTCTTAAGATGAATGATGATCACGAGTTAGGACTCACCTTCCCCTGTGCCTCCTCCACTGCCTCCCTTTGGTGTGATAAGTTCTCTCCTCATCTTGGCCAGACGAGCTTTGAGCAACCCCAAGTGGTTAGATGTGGCCTTGTTCTTCTGAGTCCGAGCCATCTACCCGACAGAGGATGTTTAAATCATTCATATTCAACACAATATGACAACAGCCAGAACTAGAATATTGACTAGGCCTACTTGTCCAGAGCTAAATTGTTGCGATGGCTGGCTTTCGAATGATCACAAAGAAAACATATTGTCATCATGACACCGACACTGGGGTGAATTACAATCTGTCAAAGCTGGTGAACTCCGGCGTGGTTCTATACATACCAGCGCCGGTTAGCATGATAGTAGTGCTTAACTAGCTAGTTAGCTACTTAACGTTAGCTAGTTAATTACCCTGCCAACAATAACATATAGCTAGCTACTTTACAGTAGCCAACTAGGGTGTCTGCCATCATATTATGGATATATTCTTTTTTTTAAGGAGAAATCCATTGTAAGGCCTTGATTAGCCAAGTTAAATTTAGCCAACTAGCTAGCCATCTAGTCAAGTGGCCACACAAAATGTGATTCACAACTAACGCGTTAGCTAGCATTCGCGACCGTTAGCTAACTTACCTCGGCCTCAATTTCTGCTATTTTGGCGAGTAAACTCATCTTGTAGCTGGTCCTTAGATGATATCACGATAACGATGAAACAAGTTTAATATCAAAGTTGTTAAATTGTTGAGTTTTATCACGCAAGCATACAAGACTAGCTAGCAACAGCTAGCACCCATGCTTTCAACCTGTGGCTGGGGTCTCGCGAGGAGGAAGAGGCAGGCAAACCAAAGAAACTCGACGGCAAACTCAGAAAAGGTGCTGCAGTTGGCGCCACCTACTGGAATGAAGTATTTTGCAGATTGCTGTTAGTTATCTGACATTTAAAAATACAAATACAAAAATACAAATAAAACAAGTAAGCTGAATGAAATATGTCGTGCAACAGCAATGACATAAATGTTGCAGAAATTATGCAATGTAACACATTTTAAATACAAGATTCATGCTTGGTTTTGACAAATCATAAATTAATGTATCTGACGCTGCATAATTCAACACAGTAAAAGGCTACTGCAAACAAACACACACTCTCTCTCTCTCTCTCTCTCTCTCTCTCTCTCTCTCTCTCTCTCTCTCTCTCTCTCTCTCTCTCTCTCTCTCTCTCTCTCTCTCTCTCTCTCTCTCTCTCTCTCTCTCTCCTTTTCTGGATTTTGATAATTAGCGGGTATCGGCCTAATGCTGTTCTGCATGCATTATTTGGTGTTTTTCGTTGTACACGGACGATATTTTTGCAGAATTCTGCATGCAGAGTCTCAATTTAGTGTTTGTCCCATTTTGTGAATTCTTGGTTGGTGAGTGGACCCCAGACCTCACAACCATAAAGGGCAATGGGTTCTATAACTGATTCAAGTATTTTTAGCCAGATCGTAATTGGTATGTCGAATTTTATGTTCCTTTTGATGGCATAGAAGACCCTTCTTGCCTTGTCTCTCAGATCGTTCACAGTTTTGTGGAAGTTATCTGTGGCGCTGATGTTTAGGCCGAGGTATGTATAGTTTTTGTGTGCTCTAGGGCAACGGTGTCTAGATGGAATTTGTATTTGTGGTCCTGGCAACTGGAGCTTTTTTGGAACACCATTACCTGGGCCCTGATTTACTGTCAGGGCCCAGGTCTGACAGAATCTGTGCAGAAGATCTAGGTGCTGCTGTAGGCCCTACTTGGTTGGTGACAGAAGCACCAGATCATCAGCAAACAGTAGACATTTGACTTCAGATTCTAGTAGGGTGAGGCCGGGTGCTGCAGACTGTTCTAGTGCCCTCGCCAATTCGTCGATATATACAGTGGGGAGAACAAGTATTTGATACACTGCCGATTTTGCAGGTTTTCCTACTTACAAAGCATGTAGAGGTCTGTAATTTTTATCATAGGTACACTTCAACTGTGAGAGACGGAATCTAAAAATCCAGAAAATCACATTGTATGATTTTTAAGTAATTCATTTGCATTTTATTGCATGACATAAGTATTTGATACATCAGAAAAGCAGAACTTAATATTTGGTACAGAAACCTTTGTTTGCAATTACAGAGATCATACGTTTCCTGTAGGTCTTGACCAGGTTTGCACACACTGCAGCAGGGATTTTGGCCTACTCCTCCATACAGACCTTCTCCAGATCCTTCAGGTTTCGGGGCTGTCGCTGGGCAATAAGGACTTTCAGCTCCCTCCAAATATTTTTTATTGGGTTCAGGTCTGGAGACTGGCTAGGCCACTCCAGGACCTTGAGATGCTTCTTACGGAGCCACTCCTTAGTTGCCCTGGCTGTGTGTTTCGGGTCGTTGTCATGCTGGAAGACCCAGCTACGACCCATCTTCAATGCTCTTACTGAGGGAAGGAGGTTGTTGGCCAAGATCTCGCGATACATGGCCCCATCCATCCTCCCCTCAATACGGTGCAGTCGTCCTGTCCCCTTTGCAGAAAAGCATCCCCAAAGAATGATGTTTCCACCTCCATGCTTCACGGTTGGGATGGTGTTCTTGGGGTTGTACTTATCCTTCTTCTTCCTCCAAACACGGCGAGTGGAGTTTAGACCAAAAAGCTATATTTTTGTCTCATTAGACCACATTACCTTCTCCCATTCCTCCTCTGGATCATCCAGATGGTCATTGGCAAACTTCAGACGGGCCTGGACATGCGCTGGCTTGAGCAGGGGGACCTTGCGTGCGCTGCAGGATTTTAATCCATGACGGCGTAGTGTGTAACTAATGGTTTTCTTTGAGACTGTGGTCCCAGCTCTCTTCAGGTCATTGACCAGGTCCTGCCGTGTAGTTCTGGGCTGATCCCTCACCTTCCTCATGATCATTGATGCCCCACGAGGTGAGATCTTGCATGAAGTCCCAGACTGAGGGTGATTGACCGTCATCTTGAGCTTCTTCCATTTTCTAATAATTGCGCCAACAGTTGTTGCCTTCTCACCAAGCTGCTTGCCTATTGTCCTGTAGCCCATCCCAGCCTTGTGCAGGTCTAAAATTTTATCCCCGATGTCCTTACACAGCTCTCTGGTCTTGGCCATTGTGGAGAGGTTGGAGTCTGTTTGATTGAGTGTGTGGACAGGTGTCTTTTATACAGGTAACACGTTCAAACAGGTGCAGTTAATACATGTAATGAGTGGAGAACAGGAGGGCTTCTTAAAGAAAAACTAACATGTCTGTGAGAGCCGGAATTCTTACTGGTTGGTAGGTGATCAAATACTTATGTCATGCAATAAAATGCAAATTAATTACTTAAAAATCATACAATGTGATTTTCTGGATTTTTGTTTTAGATTCCGTCTCTCACAGTTGAAGTATACCTATGATAAAAATTACAGACCTCTACATGCTTTGTAAGTAGGAAAACCTGCAAAATCGGCAGTGTATCAAATACTTGTTCTCCCCACTGTATGTTGAAGAGGGTGCGGCTTAAACTGCATCCCTGTCTCACCCCACAGCCCTGTGGAAAGAAATGTGTGTGTTTTTTGCCAATTTTAATCACACACTTGTTGTTGGTGTACATGGATTTTATAATGTTGTATGTTTTTCCCCCAACCCCACTTTCCATCAATTTGTATAGCAGACCCTCATGCCAAATTGAGTCAAAAGCTTTTTTGAAATCAACAAAGCATGAGAAGTTTTTGCCTTTGTTTTGTTTTGTTTGTTTGTCGATTAGTGTGTGCAGGGTGAATATGTGGTCTGTCGTACAGTAATTTGGTAAAAAGCCAATTTGACATTTGCTCAGTACATTGTTTTCACTGAGGAAATTAACTAGTCTGCTGTTAATGATAATGCAGAGGATTTTCCCAAGGTTGCTGTTGACGCATATCCCACGGTAGTTATTGGGGTCAAATTTGTCTCCACTTTTGTGGATTGGGGTGATCAGTCCTTGGTTCCAAATATTGGGGAAGATGCCAGAGCTAAGGATGATGTTAAAGAGGTTAAGTATAGCCAATTGGAATTTGTGGTCTGTATATTTTATCATTTCATTGAGGATACCATTAACACCACAGGCCTTTTTGGGTTGGAGGGTTTGTATTTGTCCTGTAGTTCTGTCACGATCGTTACAGGAAGCGGACCAAGGCGCAGCGTGGTAAGCGTACATACTTTTATTGCAGTACACAACACGAACCAAAACAACAAAACAAACGATACGTGAAGTCCTAGGTCATAACACAAACCTTACGGAACAAGATCCCACAATAAACTGTGCCAAACAGGCTGCCTAAGTATGGTCCCCAATCAGAGACAACAAGCTACAGCTGCCTCTGATTGGGAACCACCCTGGCCAACATAGATATACACGAACTAGAACACAACATAGAAAACTATAACATAGAAAAATCCACACCCTGGCTCAACATATAAGAGTCCCCAGAGCCAGGGCGTGACAGTACCCCCCCCAAAGGCGCAGACTGCGACCGCGCCACACAAACACAAGAGGGTAGGGCCGGGTGGGAATTCCACCTCGGAGGCGGATCCGGCTCCGGGCGTGACCACCCCTCTATCTCTACTCCCCTGTAGCGCCCCTGGTCTGGACCGGCCCCGCTGGCCGGAGCTGGACTGAACACCGGTGGAGCGGATTGCTCTGGCTCCGGCGTGGAGCAGCTGACCGGTGCCGGACCAGACACCGGTGGAACAGGCACGGACCGTGCCGGGCTGACGACGCGCACCACTGGCTTGGTGCGGGGAGCAGGAACGGGCCGGACCGGGCTGACGACGCGCACCACTGGCTTGGTGCGGGGAGCAGGAACGGACCGGACCAGGCTGACGACGCGCACCATTGGCTTGGTGCGGGGAGCAGGAACAGGCCGGACCGGGCTGGCGACGCACACCACTGGCTTGGTGCGGGGAGCAGGAACGGGCCGGATCGGGCTGACGACGCGCACCACTGGCTTGGTGCGGGGAGAAGGAACGGGCCGGACCGGACTGACGACGCGCACCATTGGCTTGGTGCGGGGAGCAGGAACAGGTCGGACCGGGCTGGCGACGCGCACCACTGGCTTGGTGCGGGGAGCAGGAACGGGCCGGACCGGGCTGACGACGCGCACCATTGGCTTGGTGCGGGGAGCAGGAACGGGCCGGACCGGGCTGGCGACGCGCACCACTGGCTTGGTGCGGGGAGCAGGAACGGGCCAGACCGGGCTGACGACGCGCACCATTGGCTTGGTGCGGGGAGCAGGAACGGGCCGGACCGGGCTAGCGACGCGCACCACTGGCTTGGTGCGGGGAGCAGGAACGGGCCGGACCGGGCTGACGACGCGCACCACTGGCTTAGTGCGGGGAGCAGGAACGGGCCGGACCGGGCTGGCGACGCGCACCACAGGCTTAGTGCGGGGAGCAGGAACGGGCCTGACCGTACTGGGAACACACACCACTGGCCTTGTGCGGGAATCAGGAACGGGCCGGACCGGACTGGTGACACACACCACTTGCTTGGTGCGAGGAGCGGGACTGGGTTTCCTCATAAACCTCCGCTCCCTCTGCTGCCTACTCAGTTCCTCTCGCCGTGCCTCCACACTCTCCTTCTCCCTCGTGACCAGTGGCCCCCGTAACCTAGCGGCCTCCTCTGCTAACTGGCTGAACCGCTCTATCGCGGCCTCCTGCTGCCTCGTCGTCCACGGCGTGAGCCCCCCCCTAAATTTTGTTTGGGCTTGTCTCTCCCCCGTGCTCATGGCCTCCATCCCTCTTGCCAGACTCTCACTCATCTCCTCCCAGGTCCATCCTCTCTCCTCGTCACGCTGCTTGATCCAGTTGAAGTGGGATCTTCTGTCACGATCGTTACAGGAAGCGGACCAAGGCGCAGCGTGGTAAGCGTACATACTTTTATTGCAGTACACAACACGAACCAAAACAACAAAACAAACGATACGTGATGTCCTAGGTCATAACACAAACCTTACGGAACAAGATCCCACAATAAACTGTGCCAAACAGGCTGCCTAAGTATGGTCCCCAATCAGAGACAACAAGCTACAGCTGCCTCTGATTGGGAACCACCCTGGCCAACATAGATATACACGAACTAGAACACAACATAGAAAACTATAACATAGAAAAATCCACACCCTGGCTCAACATATAAGAGTCCCCAGAGCCAGGGTGTGACAAGTTCATTCAATGTAATTGGAGAATCCAGTGGGTTCTGGTAGTCTTTAATAGTTGATTCTAAGATTTGCATTTGATCATGTATATTATTTTGCTGTTTGTTCTTTGTTATAGGGCCAAAAATATTGGAGAATTGGTTTACCCATACATCTCAGTTTTGGATAGATAGCTCTTCGTGTTGTTGTTTGTTTAGTATTTTCCAATTTTCCCAGAAGTGGTTAGAGTCTATGGATTCTTCAATTACATTGAGCTGATTTCTGACTTTTTCCGTAGTGTATTTCTGAATTGTTTTAGTGATTCACCATAGTGAAGGCGTAGGCTCAGGTTTTCTGGATCTCTATGTTTTTGGTTGGATAGGTTTATCAATTTCTTTCATAGGTTTTTGCATTCTTCATCAAACCATTTGTCATTTTTGTTAATTTTCTTAGGTTGTCTGCTTTACATTTTTAGGTTTGATAGGGAAGCTGAGAGGTCAAATATAATGTTTAGGTTTTCTACTGCCAAGTTTACACGTTCACTATTATAGTGAAACATTTTGTCCACGAAATTGTCTAGAAGGGATTGAATTTGTTGTTGCCTAATTGTTTTTTGGTAGATTTCCACACTACTTTCCTTCCATAATATATATATTTTTAATATTATTCAGTTCCTTTGGCTTTGATGCCTCATGATTGAGCATAGCTCTGTTCAAGTAGAGTGTGATTTTGCTGTGATCTGATAGGGGTGTCAGTGGACTGACTGTGAACGCTCTAAGAGACTCTGGGTTGAGGTCAGTGATAAAATAGTCTACAGTACTACTGCCAAGAGATTAGCTATAGGTGTACCTACTGTAGGAGTCCCCTGAAAGCCTACCATTGACTATGTACATACCCAGCGTCCGATAGAGCTGCAGGAGTAGTGTTTTTGTTGGTAATGTTGTCGTAGTTGTGTCTAGGGGGGTATTTGAGGGAGGGAATGCTGTCACCTCCAGGTAGGTGTCTGTCCCCCTGTGTGCTGAGGGTGTCAGGTTCTTGTCCAGTTCTGGCATTGAGGTCGCCACAGACTAGTACATGTCTCTGGGCCTGGAAATTGTTGATCTCCCTCTATAGGATGGAGAAGCTGTCATCGTTAAAGTATGGGGATTCTATTAGGAGGATATAGGTAGCACACATGAGGAAATGTTTCTCTGTTGAGATAATTTCCTTATTAATTTCTAGACAGATGTAAAATGTTCCTGTTTTGACTAATTTAATAGAGTGGGTTAGGTCTGCTCTATACCAAATTAGCATACCCCCTGAGTCTCTTCCCTGTTTCACACCTGGTAGTTTGGTGGATGGGACTACCAGCTCTCTGTAAGCTAGAGGGCAACCACTGGGCCCGTCTCCTTTATACCATGTTTCTTGTAGGATGACAATGTCTGTATTTCCAATTTCTTTTTCTCTTTAGGCCAAAGGCAGATGACCTCAGACCTTGTATATTCCAGGATGAGATAGTAAAAGCTTTGTGTTCCATAGTGTCTAGTGTTGTTTTTGTGTGGTTTAGGCCCGGACCATCACAGTAGGTGTGAGCAGAGCATGTTGAGCATCTGATACATACCTCTTAGGTCGCAGGATGGGGCTTGGGCAGGTGTAATAGTGGGGGTTGGGCCTGTTGCTCTGCTCATGGCCTGGGCATATGTCCTGCTGTCATGTTGAGGTCCTTGCCGCAGGGGCGGGGGGCATGGAGTGGACAGAAGGGCCATAGGTCTGATATGGGGGGGCCTATATAGGGTGTGGCCAGGGTTTGCTTGGGGTGGTCTTAGCTGGTTGGGGTGTGGCTGGTGATGCTGTGGTCTGGGTGTAGGTCCTCTTGGCGTGGGATCTCTCGGTACAGGTCCTTCAGGAGGGGGTCTTGTAGGTCTGGGAGGGTGTCTCGCTGGTCTGGGCGGGGTGTCCGTTGCTCTGTTGCTCCTGTGTGTGGTGCTGGAGCTACGGTTGAGGGTGACATCCTTCAGGGTCCTGGCAAAAGTTGGGATTGCTGCCTTGTAGAGGTGGACCTGGTCGTAAAGGCTGTTTAATTCCAGGGTGGAGTGGTGGGCCAGGTTTCCCACGGGGGGCCAGTATGAAAATGTATGCACTCACTAACTGTAAGTTGCCCTGGTAGACATTAGGTTTTGAGGCACAGTCTCGCGAAATGCTTGCATTCACCTGCTGTATGGTGGCAGGGTGAAAGTATTTTCTTGGTAGCAGGGTGGGGATAACCACTTGTGCGTTGGGGAAAGTGGAAGAAGCTTTTTCAATCACTCCCTTGAGTGCTGTGGCCACACTTTCCTGCTGGTCCCTCAGGTCATTTGTGCCTGTGTGATTTATGATGTGGCTGTGGGACCCTAGTCTGTCCTAGTGTTTGGGCACCAGAGTTTAGCCACTTTGTGTTTGGGAAAAAGTTGATCCTCTTGAATGTAGTTGCCATTTGAGTCAAGAGAGCTATCAGGGGAGCTGACAGGGGGGCTCTTAGGATGGGGTGGGGTCTGTTGGGTTGGTGGTTCCTGTGTTGTCTGTCCCATTGTGGTGTTGAGGTTGTGGTCCGGGTCTGAGGTGGGCTGTTCTGCTGGCTTCTCTGGGGGAGTGTCCTGCTCTCTGTCACACCTCAGCTTTCTCACCTCCTCCTTCAGTGCCATGTGTGCCTCTTTAAGTTCTCTCACCTCAGTCCGTAGAGCAGCCAGCTCCACCTTCTGCCCCCCCCCCCGGGTCTTGTTGGGGGGGGGGGGTGTTGTTCTGCTGGTCTGTTTTGTGGGTTTGTTCTGTCTGGATTGTGTGGACTAGCTCTCTGAGCTCCACCATGTCTCTCTCCAGCTCTGTGAATGTATCCCTCTCAATGATGGAGGAGCAGTACAGTTGTGGGACCTGGGTGTGTTCAGTGCTGGGGGGTGACTATCCTCGTCTGCAGGACAGTTTGAAGAGGTGTGATCAGACTCACTCAGGATGGGGGAGTCGTCACAGAGAGAGAGCTTTTCCTGCTGTGCTCTCTCTTTGATCCCGTAAAAGTCCTGCTGAAACTGCATGAGGATGCCCTGCACCATTACTGTCCCAGACTTGTACATGTTGACAGAGGTTGTTTCAATTTCCTCAATGTCTAGTATTCTGAGTTTCCACCCTGGGCCAATACCCTCTTTCTTGACATAGGGGTAGTGTGCTCATAGCACTGTGCCATGCCAGGGGATGGTCTGTATGGAAAATTAAGTTGCTTACGTTCCCCTCTTTGTATCAGTCAGCAAATAGTGTCTCTGCTAATTGAAGTTGCAGCCAGGTCAGTTCTGTCCTGGCAGCTTGGTAGCTTAGTAGCCTTATTTATTAATATAACAAAATTACCTAGAGATTATTGTCTTTTACTTTTTGGCTTCAGAAGTAGGTTCAGACTGAACATTACTCACTCAGTTTTGTGTTGGATGTTATTTCCAGGTTCCGCTGTGTTTCTTCTGCAGGTTTTGGTTTGTTAGAAGTTTCTTCTTGATAGTCCTTGGTAGTAATAGTCCATTCAGGTAATATTGTCCAAAATCAAGGTTTTAGGTATGGAATTTTGATTTGGATTGAAGGTTTGATGTTGAGGTTAGTATCCTGTATAAGTCCTTGTGAAAAAATTCAAGTTTATCTACATTTATCCAACTCTAATTCTATATTTTTGCAGAAGAACTCAGGAGCCCATGAGCTCACTACCTCTCCCTCTCTCTCTCTCCTTCCGTCTCTCTCTCTCTCTCTCGCTCTCTCTCTCTCTCTCTCTCTCTCTCTCTCTCTCTCTCTCTCCAGTCAAATGGATGGTATTAGTAATGCACACGCATCTGGTAAATAGTAGTTTTTTATTGTTTAATATTTCTATCGCATACAGTACATAATATCTCAAAAGTATCTATGTTGCTAAAATTTCTGGATCGACTGTCAGTGTTTTAAAGCTACAATACCAACAACAGTACATTCAACACTGTAGATGGGATTGAGCTTTTGGTTGGTTGGACAAGGTCATTGCAGAAAGTTGACTAGATAAGTGCCCATCAGATGAATGCGGCACACTCCTTTAACTTCTGAAAACCTTGCAGAGGGAGGGTGCATATTGCCAAAATGTGCATAAATGGTGGAAGGTTCCCTTTATTTCCATTTGTGACTGGCCATTGGCCAAGCTATTGCTGTTCAAAACAAAGTTACAAAGCTTTGTTGATAATGATGCTATAATCTTGAGCACATACAATATTTGCACAATTATATGTGTCAGAGATTATTTTTTTGCAGTTAGGTTTTGACATTTTACTTCTCAATCTGATAACCACCACTCATTATTAAGTATACAGTTGAAGTCGGAAGTTTACATACATTTAGGTTGGAATCATTAAAACTCGTTTTTCAACCACACCACAAATTTAAAACTATAGTTTTGGCAAGTCGGTTATGACATCTACTTTGTGCATGACACATTTACATTTTTTTTTTACATTTAAGTCATTTAGCAGACGCTCTTATCCAGAGCGACTTACAGTTAGTGAGTGCATACATAATTTTTTTATACTGGCCCCCCGTGGGAATCGAACCCACAACCCTGGCGTTGCAAACGCCATGCTCTACCAACTGAGCTACATCCCTGCCGGCCATTCCCTCCCCTACCCTGGACCAATTGTGCACCGCCCCATGGGTCTCCCGGTCGCGGCCGGCTACGACAGAGCCTGGATTCGAACCAGGATCTCTAGTGGCACAGCTAGCACTGCGATGCAGTGCCTTAGACCACTGCGCCACTCGGGAGATTCCCGAGTTTTGACACAAATAATTTTTCCAACAATTGTTTACAGACAGATTATTTCACTTATAATTCATTGTATCACAATTCCAGTGGGTCAGAAGTTTACATACACTAAGTTGACTGTGCCTTTAAACAGCTTGGAAAATTCCAGAAAATGATGTCATGGCTTTAGAAGCTTCTGATAGGCTAATTTACATGATTTGAGTGAATTGGAGGTGTACCTGTGGATGTATTTCAAGGCCTACCTTAAAACTCAATGCCTCTTTGCTTGACATCATGGGAAAATCAAAAGAAATCAGCCAAGACCTCAGAAAAAAATGGTAGACCTCCACAAGTCTGGTTCATCCTTGGGAGCAATTTCCAAATGCCTGAAGGTACCACGTTCATCTGTACAA
This sequence comes from Coregonus lavaretus, assembly GCF_964263955.1. Classification (NCBI taxonomy): domain Eukaryota; kingdom Metazoa; phylum Chordata; class Actinopteri; order Salmoniformes; family Salmonidae; genus Coregonus; species Coregonus lavaretus. The sequence goes on from NC_139991.1 coordinate 45,329,570, forward strand.
ACAATAGAACGCAAGTATAAACACCATGGGACCACGCAGCCGTCATACCTTTCAGGAAGGAGACGCGTTCTGTCTCCTAGAGATGAACATACTTTGGTGTGAAAAGTGTAAATCAATCCCAGAACAACAGCAAAGGACCTTGTGACGATGCTGGAGGAAACAGGTACAAATGTATCTATATCCACAGTAAAACAAGTCCTACATCGACATAACCTGAAAGGCCGCTCAGCAAGGAAGAAGCCACTGCTCCAAAACCGCAATAAAAAAGCCAGACTACGGTTTGCAACTGCACATGGGGACAAAGATCCTACTTTTTGGAGAAATGTCCTCTGGTCTCATGAAACAAAAATAGAACTGTTTGGCCATAATGACCATCGTTATGTTTGGAGGAAAAAGGAGGAACTTGCAAGCCGAAGAACACCATCCCAACCATTAAGCACAGGGGTGGCAGCATCATGCTGTGGGGGTGCTTTGCTGCAGGAGGGACTGGTGCACTTCACAATAGATGGCATCATGAGGAAGGAACATTTTGTGGATATATTGAAGCAACATCTCAAGACATCAGTCAGGAAGTTAAAGCTTGGTCGCAAATGGGTCTTCCAAATGGACAATGACCCCAAGCATACTTTCAAAGTTGTGACAAAATGGCTTAAGGACAACAAAGTCAAGGTATTGGAGTGGCCATCACAAAGCCCTGACCTCAATCCTATAGAAAGTGTGTGGGCAGAACTGAAAAAGCGTGTGCGAGCAAGGAGGCCTACAAACCTGATTCAGTTACACCAGCTCTGTCAGGAGGAATGGGCCAAAATTCACCCAACTTATTGTGGGAAGCTTGTGGAAGGATACCTAAAACGTTTGACCCAAGTTAAACAATTTAAAGGCAATGTTACCAAATACAAATTGTGTGTATGTAAACTTCTGACCCACTGGGAATGTGATGAAAGAAATAAAAGCTGAAATAAATAATTCTCTCTACTATTATTCTGACATTTCACATTAATAAAATGAAGTGGTGATCCTAACTGACCTAAAACAGGGACTTTTTACTAGGATTTGTGAAAAACTGAGTTTAAATGTATTTGGCTAAGGTGTATGTAAACTTCCGACTTCAACTGTATATGTGGTTAGTGATCATACAGTAAGTTGCTATATCATCTTCTATACATTCCTCTTGAACTAACAATGTATATTCTTATGGTTTTTGAAAGAGATATATTGAACCTCTTCTGTAGTAAGCAATAATTTCAGAAACAAGACAGGCCTGATCATGGTAGGGATCATGGGAGGTTCTTCAACATGGTTTCTTAACCCTGGTCCTGGAGGTTTACTGGAAGATATGTTGAATATACTGGATTTCATCTCGACCAATGCAATGTGTTGCATCATTTATTCTGTTTATATCTCTCCATCATCATTTGCTTGTAAATATTGTGTGAAAGACATACTGTAAGAGGTGTGCGGAGGTGTGCTTATCCTCATGAACATATAAAAAAAATGCATTTTCTTTTAAAAATTAGCTACAGTTCTTGTAAGTTATTGGTTTGCATTGCAGCCAACTAGTGTTGCTCAGCTGAGGCAAAAACCAGTATAAATACTAAGTGCCTCCAGGACAAGAGTTGAGATATTTTGAGGAAAGAACAAACTGTGTTTGTGATAATTGAAAGTATTAATTTCAGTAGCATAGCAGTTTGATATTGAGGTCCCTTTGTGGTACATAGCATGAGGGCTTTGACTTGAGTCATCCTCACTAATTCACAATTTATTAATTGAGCATTGACCATAAATCCATGCCCAAACATCTAAATTGTTCTTATTTTAAGGAGCAACAAAAATGTATATAATATGTCAGTCAGTATTGAAGTGCATTGAATAAAAGTGCAGATTTAGATGCATTCATTTTGATAAGAGGATTAAATTGTTTGCAGTATGGCCCCAAAAATAGTCATTCTACAGGGGCACTCAGCAACAACAACAAAAAACGCTATAGTTGATGCTGTTTCTAACCTAAAATATATGTTTTTTCCTCATATTTCAAGCTGCATATGGTACCTCTGAGAGACAGTACAGTGAGGGAAAAAAGTATTTGATCCCCTGCTGATTTTGTACATTTGCCCACTGACAAAGAAATTATCAGACTATAGCTTTAATGGTAGGTTTATTTGAACAGTGAGAGACAGAATAACAACAAAAAAATCCAGAAAAACGCATGTCAAAAATGTTATAAATTGATTTGCATTTTAATGATGGAAATAAGTATTTGACCCCTCTGCAAAACATGACTTAGTACTTGGTGGCAAAACCCTTGTTGGCAATCACAGAGGTCAGACGTTTCTTGTAGTTGGCCACCAGGTTTGCACACATCTCAGGAGGGATTTTGTCCCACTCCTCTTTGCAGATCTTCTCCAAGTCGTTAAGGTTTCGAGGCTGACGTTTGGCAACTCAAACCTTCAGCTCCCTCCACAGATTTTCTATGGGATTAAGGTCTGGAGACTGGCTAGGCCACTCCAGGACCTTAATGTGCTTCTTCTTGAGCCACTCCTTTGTTGCCGTGTGTTTTGGGTCATTGTCATGCTGTAATACCCATCCACGACCCATTTTCAATGCCCTGGCTGAGGGAAGGAGGTTCTCACCCAAGATTTGACGGTACATGGCCCATCCATCGTCCCTTTGATGCGGTGAAGTTGTCCTGTCCCCTTAGCAGAAAAACACCCCCAAAGCATAATGTTTCCACCTCCATGTTTGACGGTGGGGATGGTGTTCTTGGGGTCATAGGCAGCATTCCTCCTCCTCCAAACACGGCGAGTTGAGTTGATGCGAAAGAACTCCATTTTGGTCTCATCTGACCACAACACTTTCACCCAGTTCTCCTCTGAATCATTCAGATGTTCATTGGCAAACTTCAGACGGGCATGTATATGTGCTTTCTTGAGCAGGGGGACCTTGCGGGCGCTGCAGGATTTCAGTCCTTCACGGCGTAGTGTGTTACCAATTGTTTTCTTGGTGACTATGGTCCCAGCTGCCTTGAGATCATTGACAAGATCCTCCTGTGTAGTTCTGGGCTGATTCCTCACCGTTCTCATGATCATTGCAACTCCACGAGGTGAGAGCCCCAGGCCGAGGGAGATTGACAGTTATTTTGTGTTTCTTCCATTTGCGAATAATCGCACCAACTGTTGTCACTTTCTCACCAAGCTGCTTGGCGATGGTCTTGTAGCCCATTCCAGCTTTGTGTAGGTCTACAATCTTGTCCCTGAGATCCTTGGAGAGCTCTTTGGTCTTGGCCATGGTGGAGAGTTTGGAATCTGATTGATTGATTGCTTCTGTGGACAGGTGTCTTTTATACAGGTAACAAGCTGAGATTAGGAGCACTCCCTTTAAGAGTGTGCTCCTAATCTCAGCTCGTTACCTGTATAAAAGACACCTGGGAGCCAGAAATCTTTCTGATTGAGAGGGTGTCAAATACTTATTTCCCTCATTAAAATGCAAATCAATTTATAACATTTTTGACATGTGTTATTCTGGATTTTTTTGTTGTTATTCTGTCTCTTACTGTTAAAATAAACCTACCATTAAAATTATAGACTGATCATTTCTTTGTCAGTGGGCAAACGTACAAAATCAGCAGGGGATCAAATACTTTTTTCCCTCATTGTATGTGGGTGCCTTCTTGTGCTGCCCTCTGTCTTCAGTTCAGTCATCTCCATGAAATGTTGCACTTTTCCTCAATAAAAAGTATTACTGTAATGCTTGCTGATTGACAGGTCCCATGATTTCTCAGCTTGCTTTAAGGAACACGGCATCTGAATCAAGCCAGCGGAAGCACAAAGTCTGTGAGGAGAAGCACTATTTTAGTGCAATATCTTTACACCTGGCCGGTAACCTTGCTGTCCTAAAACTGGCTACCTCTGCATAGAGATGGAGTATAGTTCTGATCACAGCCCCATCGATAGGCCTAATCGTTTTTACTGAGGAAAGCATTTCTATGGTCCTGTCACCAGAGCAAGGAAAACAACATATTTTGAGGTAATAAAAAACAAACAGCATCAGTTTAAAATCCATTGTCCCGGTAACTTGGATTCTGTCATCAGAATTTGGATAACACTTATTGAAACCATAAGGCTTTACAATAAATGCAACTTGGCCATCAAAACTTGGCCATCAAAAGTCTTCTTTGTAGGTATTCCACTTGGACTCTAGCTGCTCTCGGAGGAGGTGGGTGGTGCCGTGGAGGACGACCTCCGTCTGGAGACAGACTGTGAGCGCTCAGGGCTGTGTTTGTTGTACGGCTGGAACTGCACCTCTAGGAAGTCCCTGTGCTGCTGGCTGATGACCTGGCTGATGAGTCCGGGCAAGGCCTGCAGGTTCCCCAGCAGTGTCTCCAGCTTGGTCTCCAGCATGGCGATCCTCTTCTCCATGTCCTCCCCTCTCTCATTCAGGTCTGAGATCAGGTCATACATGATGTTCTGAGTCTGGAGGAGGAGGAGAGATACACAGTCAAGAGTAAGAGGGCGAGAGCCTACCAGAGCATGGGGTGCTTTAGGCTAGAGAGGTTGCAGGCAGTGGCAGGCAATTATAAAATGATTTATTTGTTTTATTTACCTTATTTTGTATATTTTATTAACCTTTATTTACACAGGCAAGTCAATAAATAAGAACAAATTCTTATTTACAATGACGATCTGTCCAGAGGCGAAGACAGCAGCGACGAAGAACACAAAACAAAGACATCACAAGAATACACATAGACAGACACACTTGGCAACAGTGCATTGTTGAGAAATTGAAGGGGCAAATCCTGACTTAGTTAAATTTCCACTTAGTCATGCATTGAAGTCAAAAGGCTTAGTGAAAATTTTACTGAAATGGAAGTTAGGAGTTGCCCCTTAGCTGACAAGAGAGAGCATGAAATTGATACTTCTGACTAGATACAGCTTGTGATTAATTTGATCATGGGTTGCATCATTCTAAGTATCTAATCATGCTACTGTTTCCCACTACAACACTAAACTGTTCCCTGAAGATGTTAATTTTACAGGCTATTAGCTTGCACTCCCTGTCAGAACTGAACACAGTCTGCAGCTATTCTCAGACAAAAGGGCTACAAGACAACTGTCTAGGTGACTGTTGAAAAGAAAACTGTCTTGAAGTGCCCTCCAAAATGAAATTATTATTCACTGTCATAAAAAGAGTGTTAGAAACGCACAGCTGAGTCAATGTAATATAACAAATAGAGTGTCTGGACACAGGTAGCCTAATTAACATTTTACAGAGTTTCATCATCACAACAAACAACCCACTGGGCACACACTGGTTGAATCAACGTTGTTTCCACGTCATCTCAATGAAATTACGTTGAACGAACACGGAATAGACGTTGAATTGACGTCTGTGCCCATTGGGAAAACCTGATGCTGAAGATAAGCAAATCAAATATTAATTGATAACTTGCAGAGAAATTCTGCTGTTTACACTTACTAACTTCTGCACCATGAAGTTGATCTTCTTCCTCTTGAGACATGGCATGTTATCAAACAGTGAGATATCCAGTTCTGTGGGGGCTGGAGAGTGGGAGTGAGAGCTACTGTGTACTGAGCTAATGTTCACTATGAAAGTAATCACTGCCAGCCTGTGGCCAATGCCATCCATCACTTACCTTGTCCTTTTCTCATTTGGGGCAGGAATAATGGGCTGGGTGGCTGGTTTAGAATCACAGTGATCCACCGAGGACCAAAACAACACTGACAGCTATTCACCACTGACACACTCCAACTGGGGCAGATAGGGTTTCACTAGGTTGCATCACTACCACAACCACTCATCACTTCCTATGATGTTTTAAAATAAAATCATTTTCCACAGATGATCAAGGAATTTAGAATTGATATGCTTAGAGAGATTACATCTAAATTGAAAATCTTGATGTATAGTCCATGAAATGAAGAACCAATTTTATGGTTGCCTTGGAATTCATGAAAATAAGGATGGGACCTTGAGGCAACAGCAAAATGCAACATTAAACTAATCTGAGCCTCTCTCTGTAAGAAGTGAATTGTGGATAGACACATAGATGAACTGAGTCAAGAGTATGCCTCAGTTAATCATAAACAAATTAAACTGGGAATGCATTACATCTTTATAATATAACACTAATAAAATACGACCGGGACTGTAAGTATATTCAGTTGAGGCACAAAAATGCTTGTGTAATTGTGGGCTGATTTCACAGATCCAGATTTAGCCAACTCTGGGTCCAGGAAACTGGACCTGTGGGTATACATAGGCCTTTGACCCAATGTATACCCAAAACCCCAAGTAGCTGAAATTATAATGGCTCCCAACTGACTCCGTAAAAAAAGGGTAGAAAATTACAATAAAATGTAATAAAGAAAAACAAATCCTGCGTTTTCATTAATGAAAGGGTTATTCAGGGTGAGGACAAATGCTGAAAAAAGTGTTTAGGATACTGTAATTGTTGGCCTACCGTAGTATTAATGTATCCTGACTCGTGATAGCATGCTTTCTGTTGCGCCCTAAATAGATGTTAATTGCTACAACTGTAGGGAAACCACTGCTATGTGAGGGATTTCTCATAGCTTTGCAAAGGCTATGCAGCTGCCAAAGTTTTAGTTTTATTTTAAGCTCCATTATACAGCTCAATATATCCACGGGGAGCTCATGTACTGTGATGATTAATGCTATGCTGCCCTCTGATGGTGAGACCCACTTATGACATTGATTAAAGATGGCCGAATGGGCTGTATGAGTCATCTTCCCCAATGTCAACCCTCTCCTAACTCACTGTGAGTCTTCATTGCACTCAGTGATTGGGTGATATTAACAACCTAATGTCTTTCATGGCATGGTGGCCTGAAACCGATTTGACCATGGTGGACATTTGAATGTCAGTCCTCTCTCTCTCAATTTCAATTCAATTTCAATTTAAGGGCTTTATTGGCATGGGAAATGTATGTTAACATTGCCAAAGCAAGTGAAGTAGATACTAAACAAAAGTGAAATAAACAATAAATATTAACAGTAAACATTACACTCAGAAGTTCCAAAAGAATAAAGACATTTCAAATGTCATATTATGTATATATACAGTGTTGTAACAATGTGCAAATAGTTAAAGTACAAATGGGGAAAAAAATTGTTCTTCACTGGTTGCCCTTTTCTTGTGGCAACAGGTCACAAATCTTGCTGCTGTGATGGCACACTGTGGTTTTTCACCCAGTAGATAAGGGAGTTTAAAAAAATTGGGTTTGTTTTGGAATTCTTTGTGGATCTCTGTAATCTGAGGGAAATATGTGTCTCTAATATGTTCATACATTTGGCAGGAGGTTAGGAAGTGCAGCTCAGTTTCCACCTCATTTTGTGTGCAGTGTGCACATAGCCTATCTTCTCTTGAGAGCCAGGTAGGTCTGCCTACGGCGGTCTTTCTCAATAGCAAGGCTATGCTCACTGAGTCTGTACATAGTCAAAGCTTTCCTTAAGTTTGGGTCAGTCACAGTGGTCAGGTATTCCGCCGCTGTGTACTATCTGTTTAGAGCCAAATAGCATTCTAGTTTGCTCAGTTTTTTTGTTAATTCTTTCCAATGTGTCAAGTAATTCTCTTTTTGTTTTCTCATGATTTGGTTGGGTCTAATTGTGTTGTTGTTGTTTTCCTGGTGCTCTGTGGGGACTGTTTGTGTTTGTGAACAGAGCCCCAGGACCAGCTTACTTAGGGGACTCCTCTCCAAGTTCATCTCTCTGTAGGTGATGGCTTTGTTATGGGAGGTTTGGGAATCACATCCTTTTAAGTGGTTATAGAATTTAACGGCTCTTTTCTGGATTTTGATAATTAGCGGGTATCGGCCTAATTCTGCTCTGCATGCATTATTTGGTGTTTTTCGTTGTACACTGAGGATATTTTTGCAGAATTCTGCATGCAGAGTCTCAATTTGGTGTTTGTCCCATTTTGTGAATTCTTGGTTGGTGAGTGGACCCCAGACCTCACAACCATAAAGGGCAATGGGTTCTATAACTGATTCAAGTATTTTTAGCCAGATCCTAATTGGTATGTCAAATGTTATGTTCCTTTTGATGGCATAGAAGGCCCTTCTTGCCTTGTCTCTCAGATCGTTCACAGCTTTGTGGAAGTTACCTGTGGTGCTGATGTTTAGGCTGAGGTATGTATAGTTTTGTGTGTGCTCTAGGGCAACGGTCTGTCTGTCTGTCTGTCTGTCTGTCTGTCTGTCTGTCTGTCTGTCTGTCTGTCTGTCTGTCTGTCTGTCTGTCTGTCTGTCTGTCTGTCTGTCTGTCTGTCTGTCTGTCTGTCTGTCTGTCTGTCTGTCTGTCTGTCTGTCTGTCTGTCTGTCTGTCTGTCTGTCTCTCTCTCTCTCTCTCTCTCTCTCTCTCTCTCTCTCTCTCTCTCTCTCTCTCTCTCTCTCTCTCTCTCTCTCGCTCCCTCCCTCCCTCCCTCCCTCCCTCCCTCCCTCCCTTCCTCCCTTCCTCTGTCTATATTTCTGGCTGAATCATCACATCAGACTTACAGCGTGTCTCCCTTTCCAGGTTAGCATATTGTGTTTTTTTGTTGCATCAGGCTAGCTCTGTGCCTAGTCTTTCCCTAAGGTGCTGTATGTCAACTTCTGTTGAGTGCATCACAAAATCACCACCAAAGAGAGAGTTGTTCAATACCATCAAGGGGTGGTTTCCCAGACACAGATTAAGATAACTCCTGGACTAAAAAGCAATTTCAAGAGTCTCCTTGACCATGCTTTTTAATCCAGGACTAGGCTTAATCTCAGTCCGGGAATCCAAACCTAAAGGTAAATTACAGTTTGACTTACCTATCAGGATGGGGATCCTGATCTCATAAAATAATATGCATTCCTTTATATCATCTTTAAAACCAAGATACTGTAGGTTTCCACCAACAACAAGGGGTGGAAATGGAGGGGAACCTGGGGAAACCAGGTTCCCTCTGGGAAATCGTTTTGACATGGAAAAATGTGCATTTTTACATTTAATTCATTTTCATGACTCATGTTGACATGTAGAAATGCACTGAATTCAAGGAATTTACATTGGAGGGTTCCCATAGTGATTCCCCCCCCCCTTTTCCACCCCTGATAGTATGCATATTATTCTATAATCTTTGAAACCAAGATACTGTATGTTTCCACTAACAACAGTCCTGCATCTAGCCTGAGAGCCAGTCTGTTTAATGTGCTATCATGCCAACTCCTTGTCACTCATTGCCATGCCAATGACAGCAATGGAGTTGGCAAGAGCACAAACAGATCTGGGACCAGGCTATCCTGCACCCAGTTCAAGAAGTAGAAATATAATGTGTCTTATTTTCTTCCAATGACAGTAAACAACTGGTTCTTCTTAACATTCATATGGAAAGTCTGTTTATTTGACACCTGTAGACTTTGTTTGTTTATATGAAAAGGTGTTATTAATTCTCCCAATGCTTTGATATCACATGTATCAAATGGAATCCTTCAAATCAAAAAGTGGGTTAGATAGAGATCAATCCAAATGCACAACCAAACTTCACAACCAAAATAAACTGGAATATGTGACGTTTGTCAGTCCAGCTTACCTTTGCAAGGTCCACTAGTGAGTTTGCTTGGTCATTCAGCTTGCGTTGCTCCATTTTAACACTTCTCAATCTGAACAGAAGACCATTCAGAACCCAATAAATGTATCTATTCGGTAAAGATGGGTTTAACAAATCTGTGCACACAGAAGGCATACACATAGAGAGCACTCACTCCTAGGACATGCACAGGATGTGTGTAGAGAATGCAGCAATTGGTTTCAGACAGTTTGATTGGTTGAGCTGCATGCAAGTGAAGACCACAGAGGGGAGAAGCTGCCAGAGAGGAGAATGTGTCTATTACTGCAGTAAATCTCCAGCCCCTGAACTCTAGAAACAAAGACATATACAAGGGCTCAACTAGGGAGATACAATCTGTTGCAATGGGATTTAGCTGAAATAAATGATTAATGCAGAGTATATAAACTATAATAAGTCGTGTGACCTGGTTTTCTAACCATAGCAAACATTTATACACACGCTAAAAGCTTCATCCAAACACCTGGAAGACGTTTCTCTGTTTGATTCTAATGAATTATTTAATCCCCCTTCAAGTAGTTCAAGTTAGATCATTTTCATTCTCAAAATAGAAAAATACTTTGTCAATCTGAGCTATTCCAACTAAAGTGCTGTGATAGCCAAACTCTACATAAAAGCAGATATTAATTCATTGTTCAACATAAATACAGCATTGTAAAATATCATTAAATGATAACAAAGATAAAAAAATGTATCACAAAAAAGATAACAAAGATTACAGTAAAGATGCAGCTTTATGTAGTATACCAGCTCAAATAAACTGTGTGAGTGTGTTGTTGATAAAAGAGAAAATCAATTTGGTACTGTATCTTATGTAAAATCACCTAGTTACTGACAGTGATATGCTACATTGTTACATAGTGGGAAACTCATCCAGCTGGCATGAGGCCTTTCTGTCTTGGTGACGCAGACCAGTTAAAAACACAAAAATACACTTCTTCAAGAGCCAAAGTGAAATTAGTCGCTTTCTTTAATCCATACAGCCGACTTAAATAATTCAAATCTCTGGTTTAATTAGGCGACTAAAGCAAGTGTTTATCACCCACACTCACTGGGGAGTCAAAAACAGCAAGTGTACTCAGGATATCAAGAGTGCTTTTTTCCCCCCTGCAACCACCCGTGCTGCATGCTAAATCAGAATGAGACCAACACACACAGTGAGCTGGAGGTAGGACAGTAACATAGTCCTTGTGGCCAGCTTTTTCTTTCAGATAAAACCCAATGCTCTCAGACTAATTGTATAAACTGATGAGATGGGCTTGGAGTTAGAAACCTAATTGGACTGTGTGAATTTGAGGGTGTATAGCACAATAGAACAAGGAGGAGAATATGAGGGGTCTTCAGGGACCCTCTGCTAATTGGCCCAGATTCATCCATTCTCATGCAATGGAGCATCATTGTTAGGCATTCCAGTACACAGGCAGAAATGTGTGGAGCTAGATGACAGGTTAGACCAACAGGGGGCACTACAGGAGCCACTGAAGGACACTACAGGCAAAGGACGATGCCTCAACGGCTAGTGACGGGTAGCCTTATGGTCAAAAAGAAGCACATTCTAAAACAAGTAGCCAATGTTATTGCAAAAATAGCACTTTTATTGTTCAATTAATCTGGCAAATTGAAAGGAAAAAAGGTACTAGAGGGTGAAAGACATGAGAGAATCAACATTAAAATGTTTGTGCAGTTGAGATGTTAGACTTGTCAGAATTCTGCATTTCACGGTTGGATGACCAATAGCTGTCACATGGTGTTGATGAACAAGGCAGGCAGGAAGCTGGGGTCAGAATGTGAAAGCATCCTGCCCTCTCATGCTCAATATTCTATGTCCTTCTGAGATTCAGTATTCCTGTGCGGTCCTGGGGTTTCAGTTGGTGCTTATCTGCTATGCTATTCATCAGGGGGAAAACAGCTATGCTAAGCTTTTCAATACCCTTTTGAATTCTTTAAGGCAATCTCAATAGTGCTGCACCGTATATTTTCTCTGGGATGCTCTCTTTGTCATGGCCCCTGTTAACCTTGCTGTGAAAAGACTGATCCTAGATCGTCTTCAGTGTAATGGACAGGCCGTTCTACAGCCCGACTCTGCCCTGCCCCGGCTGTGTCTGCCTGACTACTGGGATTCATGCTGAGGAGGAGAGTGAGCCTCACACTGTGTCAGTTACAGCACAATGTCTTTAAAGTAGGACAAGATCCCGGAGGCTTACCCCGACATTCCCCTCTAAGGTTGTGTCCTTGTTTCAAACCTCCACTGAGTCACTGAGCTAACGGACGCATGCTGCTTCCTGTCCGGCTTCCTCCTGTACACCAACCCCCCTCCTGCCTCTATCCCTGCCTCCTGGAGGGGGACAGGCTCCAGGGGACTGTCAAACTGCGCTACGGGTGATGTCATTATACAGAGGATAGTCTGTGTGCCTGCCAAAAAATACTCTCATTTCCTCCAACATATTGTAAGACATCTGGTTGTGTCCATGCATCATGCTAGTTGTAGGCAAATACGTCACAACACTGTGATAAACTAAGGCCATTACACTAGACTAAGGAGAGTGGCTAGCTCGGTGCAGCTATGAGCTACAGACCAGGTCTCTATTGAAAAATAGATTTTATCTCAATGAGACTAACTGGATAAATAAAGGTTAAGTAAATCTGTGAATTCTGCTGGCACATTCATAATGGCCACCGTCTTTATTGCTACCAGTCATCCAAGAGAGAAATGGAGGGAATGCAAATGTAACAGACGTCACAATGGTTTCACAAGGCGAAAGATGACCCCAAGCCCTGGTTAATGTAGCCAAGGCAGATTGATAGGGGGAGTAAACATTGACCTGGACAGATGTATTCTATTCTGTAGTTATTAGAGCAAGGCTCTCCTCTCCTCAAGCACCAGTGGTCATCCTTCGGTTCATGAAAGCACAGTTCATTGGAGTTTAATCAGTGGCTTTCTGATTAAAGATCAAATTCTCATCACATTCATGCAACAATGGAAAGAAAAACACCCTCCAACACCCATAATTGAAATTCATCAAAGGAAGATACATGTGAACATTAGCAGTGTATGTGTCGTCTCATTAATGAGATGCACAGGAAGGGGTTGGCATTGATGTTAAATAGGCAGATGTGTAATGCTTTGATAGATCAAAAGTAGGGCAGAATTGATCGAGAGGTCTTTGCTTTCTCTAAATATACTGTGCTGAGTTTTTGTAGGCTAGTCACTAGTGTATCCTATTAACTTATTTTGGCCTAATCATCATACTGTACAGGTAATGATCTAAAAGAGAAATTAAAATCTTGTCAATGGTGTTGTGTAACTATATAAATGAAATATAGCATTACTGACAAATTTACATTATGTGACATTGTGTAATCAATCATTGCTCGATGGGAAATCGAAATGTGTAGCTATGGTATGAATTTCACTTATCAAATGAAGGAGTGTAATTTTTTGTCACATCATTGAGCCAAAAAGACAAGCTCTCATTTGCATGCACACAACATTTCTGTAACTAAATGTGAGGCGAAGACTTACTTTCGAGCTCTATTGCATTGTGTCGACACAAACAGGAAAAAAAGGAAACATAAAATAGACAAATGAATTATTACAACATCAGATAAATGCGTCCAGATGGCAGGATCAGTCTCCTGTTCAGGCCTGAGTACTGCAACCCGAATCCCACTGCTGCCATTTTGAATAACAACAACAACACTAACATCGACTTAATACCATCATCACTATCACCATCAGCAGCACCTTTTTACCTCATAGCTATGCCTCACCACAGATAACCAAGGAATCATGGGGTTTAAAACGTCAATATTCCTGTCACATTATTCTGATCCGGCCCCTGCTAGCTACTCCCTAAGGTTCTGTCCTAATCCTCCCCTCCAGACTGGCCCAGTTTATCAGACATGCAGTACTGTCAGACCAGCCTCAATGAGCGAACCAATGACCAGACAGGCAGCCATGGCAGTCTGACATGTTCTCTAGCTAACATTTATCTAGATTTTCCCCAGGACCACTGCAGAGACCATGGAAAAAGACTCACTTCAGAAGAACAAAGTTACCTCCTCCTCCCCTCGGACCTGTCCCCTAAATGCTATTGGTGGAGGATCTTACAGGGCGATTGATACAGCTCAGGCCAGAGGAGGAAGCGTAGGGATTATTCATACTTTTCCCACCACTATTGCTTCAAGACAGGTCACTGACCCTTGACTGACCCCTCTCCAGCCCTCCACTTGAGCAGCATCGCATTAGTGCAAACCAAGACTGTTCTCAGGACAGGCCTGGTTGTAGCTAGGTATGTTCGAGTTGCGTCAGGGACAATTTTAGCCAACCCTAACTTTTTTCCTGCTCTTAACCTAATTCTCCTAACCTGCCACGTTAATTATCCTAACCTGCCACATTAATTCTCCTAACCTGCTACGAAAAGTAACTTCTGCTACTCAAAACCGGCAGACCTGCCCTGAGAACAGTCTTGGTTTACACTAATGCGATACAGCTCCACTTGAGGGATGAGCGTGCTCCCAGGCACACCCTCTCTGTGGCCATTGACTCTTCCCAACACACAGTGTATGTACATCCTTCCAAGCAGCCCACACTTGGAGCTGAACCCTGCAGCTGAGGCCACGGCCATCACTTAGCACACACCAGGAGGTGCTTTCTGAACCCTAATTCCTCTGCTAAGACCCACTCCCTCTTCATATGACTTACTGAGCCTGTATAAAAGGGGAGGTGGACATGCCCTTGCACAAAGTAGTGGAAGTGGCGTTTTACAGCTGAATCTGGTCCTGTGGAGATTCTGCCAAAGCTCTGAGGGTTTCCCATTATTAGCTCATCCTAGAGAAGAGGAGGATGACATGATATGCTGTCATTACCACAAATAGCCTGAATTCAGCTATAAAGGACATAGTAACCCTGCCTGCACAACTATGACAGAAGCCTATAAAACAGCAGCAGCAGCCAATAGTCTCTACCTGTAATCCCTTTCAAAAATCTAATCTCTTAATGTCATCATGGTAAACGATGCACAAAGAAAGGAATCATGAGCAAATTAAAAGCTCCACACAGGAGACCACACAGACCCGTTAACACACAGAAAACACATCACAACATACAACACAGAAAATATATCAAACAGAGAACATTTTCACTATCGCATATGAATATAATCAGACCCTAGTCATCATAGTAATGTAAACCAAACCTGATCTCAAAAAGAGGGAAAATATCTTATTGCGTTTGATGTGATAGTCAGTTGCGTAGTTAAAAGGGGGGAAATACAGTGGTAGAAATAGGCTTAGGCTTGTAAGACGGTTTTAGGTACACCAAGAGGAGAAAACATGAAAATCAATAGGGTTTAAGAGATAGAGAGCACTTGCATCCTCCCTGTAGACTGCCTAAGAGACTACCTGACAGGTAAACTGTCTGATCATAAGGATACACGCTAAAGGAACAACTCAGATGTGTAGGCCCAGAGGTCAGCATGACATGTGACTCAGACTTTAGGTACACAACAAAGACACTCACAGTCATCTTGACATGCAATAGAACTGGCAGTTCCTTACATCATGGTGATGCAGGATGAGATAGAGGGGGAGGGAAGAGGGAGAGCGAGAGAGAAAGATGAGAGAGTTTTTCTGTCACCGGTGAGAAGGAAGGGGAGTGAAATGGTCCTCAAGAGTTTATCATGAATAGTTTAGGTTGTGGTAAAAAGAGTCTGGGCCCTTCCCAGGACATCGGTCATGGTTTACAGTTGCTTTGAAGATACTAGATTAGACAACCAGTAATTCAGTGCAGATAAGTTAACAGCAATTGAGAAAGATCTCCCAGTCATTTTACATTCTCCTGATCTAGTAAGTAAATTGCGTTCAATAAAAAAGATTGAATGACTACTTTGGCAATTATAGTCTACCACTTTGCAGTAACACAGTAACACCACTATAACGGCATTATATAATAATATATAATTTATCAGTTAGCATCAGAATTATCTTACTACCAAGTAAACTTTGATGTTAGATCATTGACCTATGAGGGTTTCTGGACATTTTTGTGCATACTCATATAGCATGACTGCTTCTATAATTAATTAGTAAATACATTGAATTTGCATATCATCTGCATAATTTGTGTAACTGCCATTTCAATATCCCACAGTATTGACCACTGAGCTGTTAAGAGGGCACGACTGACATGTTTTGGAACTAAACACTTCCTGACTCCCTTCCAACTTATCAATATTACAAAACAATGGAGTGAAATGAGCAAGAACAAAGAACAAAGGTAAATGTTCCAAGTTGTAAATACAGATTTGGGCTACAGGTGTCAAACAATTCAGATCTCAGGTTCGTATTCTCATCTTTGATACTGTATGTATGAGAAAATGTGAGACTGCAAATACCAGGGTGTAATAAGTATTTACCACACTGCCAGGAGCAGAGTTTCAGGCAGGGTACCTACTGATGAATGGCTTGGAGGAATTTCCTCTGGTGCTTCCTGACTCTGGCATGGTCCATCTTCCTCACCAGTTTGGTGTTCTTGTAGATGAGCCACGTCTCCCTGAGTACATTTGCAGCTGTGTTTTTCACCTGACACAGAAAGAGTAGGGTTAGAAACACTGTTCATGGTAAATAAAATACTCCTCATGTAATTGAAAACATACTGTACTCATGTTCAACCATGCTTGGGCTTCCTGAAATGCTGCACAATAGGGAAACAGTGCAGCTGAGATTATTCTTTCAAATTTTAAAAATGTAAACGCCATGGAAGTAAAGTATTTACTTACTCTTTTTGTCAGCTGGGTGTCCATCATAAAATTATGAACATGTTTTTCAGCTTTGGTTAACTCCAGTTTCTTTGCAACCACAGCCACCACCAAGGCTGTGCAGCCAGCTCCCTTGGGGGAACAATAAACAGACCCCGTTATAGAGGTTGACTTTATTGTGTCTGTTTAAAAAGATGTAACCTACTTTTATTTGAAAAATATTAGGAAATTATAAAAAATATAAAAATGATTCTCAAATCAATATCCTCTGAATATAAATGAATCCGCACCAGAGATTTAAAAAAATATATATTGTCATTTTTTTTTTTTTATGCAGATACCTAATCTAGATTCAAAGATATTACCTCACTTAAATGTAATGTAAATAAGCAGCACTGAAAAAGACAGCGCTGCAGTGGCATGAGAATGTAATATCATTTCTGCAATACACTCTTAGAAATCTGGCTGTCCCCATAAGAGAACACTTTTGGGTTCCATGTCAAGATGTCGGATCTTAACTTGATCACTCTTTTGTCGCAGAGAATTTTCATGATGCATCAGGAAATTCAATTGAGCCTCGCGCGTACCTGAAAATTAGCAGTTCTCTTTCTCTCCATGTGGGGCAGTCGAGTCATTTGGATCAGGGCTTGCTATCAAAATAATTTTCTCTCTCCCTCGCTCAAACGCTAGACCTTGGTCCTATTACTGCAACATTCAAATGTACAAAAATATATCTGAAATGCAGCAATACCCATCAATAACCATTGTTTTATATAGCTTAATAACACAAGATAGATATTGGTTTCCACTAGGCTACATACAAGTGTCAAGTGTATCCTAAGATGAGGATTTTGTATCCAAAATTGAGTTTAATCGTGGTCTAGCGGTTAGGGCCACTGCCTTATAGGTGGTCTACTGTGTAGGCGTGGGTTTGATTCTGGTCCACACCATACTGGCACAAATAACTCAATCCCCTGATTGACTTGATTTATTTACACATTTAAAATATGGACTGTCCAGGGATATTTTACCCCCGATCTTGTTAAGAAATGACCTTACCAGACACTTTTGGATAACATAAATAGGAAACTAATAAAATAATAACAATAGGCTACACCAACATTAGTTTCCATTCATACAAAGAGTCGGGTAAATTGCCACGGTAGATTTGCCGTGGTAAACGAGGAAACACTTGATTTATACTGTATAGAATGCTTATCAAATAGATAAACCCTTAGTCTGTTAAAAGTTGTTCCGATTACAATACCAGCCAGAGGGCGAACATATTTTGAAAGACATTGGTTGCAAGCAGGACTAAGGGTAACACCGACATAATCTTTTAGGGAGCTGTAGAGGTGACCAATAATGGTTGCAATTGAGATCAGCTGTGCGGGTGAATTTAGAGCGTATTGATGGTTTAACAAGACATCAGCTGGCGATAATCTAGTGCCATCGATGGTTGCAATAGGCCTCTTGTTATTTGATAATATTCCAATAGGCTACATTCTGTAGGCTACCCCGTTAGCCTTTCCATTGTCACATAATGAAAGATGTGAAAATGGATAATAGGCTACTGTGTTTCCCTGTCTGATTTGATGAGCTGATTTAGGCCATCAGTTGATTGACAGATGTAGGCCTACTGTAGAATGATAAACTTTACTCCAGTGTGGATGCTCGTCCACGTTTTTATAGTTAGGCTATGTATAATTTGTCAATATAGTTCTGGTCTTTGGTGTGGATTGAAAACCTGTATTTTGTGGCTTTAATATTTCATTTCGTAAAGCTGTCAAGATGTTTATGCATTTGAGCCTACCCAAATGTGATTTTGTTGAGCTGAGACGCTGATGTGTAAATTATCAGACTATTTTTCACTTCTTGAACACATTTAAATAAATGCAATGAACTTGTGGGCCTAATGTAGGCTCAGGCTGGTCACTAGATCGCCCAGCACTCATGAGGCTCGGAGCCAGAGCGCACTGCTCAGACCACTGCGCTACGGCAGTTCACAATGAATACTGATGATCCATAGGCGTGTCATTTTTAATAATTTAGTTTTAAGCCTTCCCCCAAACCATAGCCCTAAACTTACCCACTCGGAATGAATACCTAAACTGTTAACCTTTGATTTGTTTCTGTTTTAACCCTGTAACCACTCAATAATAAATTCATCCAAAATAAATTCATCCATGAGTCAAAGGGCAGTGGGCCAGATATGTGTGCTGGGGTCAGTGGCTGTAACTGCAAGACCACACAGGCACTGAGGCAACCAAAATAATGTATTCTGCCTATTGCTTGCCTTCAACATAAAAATAAATAATAATAATAATCCCTAACGAAAAATACATCTACCCCCTACACATATGTTAATTTATTATAGTCCACATAAGAATTAACACGAGATGTGCTGTTGCCTGTACGTAGCCTACATAAGGTACAATGTAGTTGCAGTGTAAATTGTATACAAACACCGCTTCCAGATGCCCCCTGGCAGCGATTCTAACTATTTCTTCAGATATTCAAATCCTCCTACTGTAGGATTATTTTCCTCCTGCGATGAAAGGGGTCAAATTAAGATCTGACATCTGTAGCACCCTCTGTGGAAAGGGTTCTACATGAAACCCAAAAGGGTTCTTCCTGGAACCAAAAAGGGTTCTTCAAAGGGTTCTCCTATAGGGACAGCTGAAGAACCCTTTTAGGTTCTAGATAGCACCTTTTTTTGTAAGAGTGTAGGGCTCACCATAATACCAGTGAGGAGACAGACTCCTTTTCCACAGTAAGTGTTGGGGACCATGTCCCCATATCCAATGGTTAGAAAAGTGATCGAGATCAACCACATGGCTCCTAGAAAGTTGCTGGTTATGTCCATGTTGTCATGGTATCTGGAATGGAAGGTAGTGAGTCAGCCTGGAGTCAGCTTGCCAAATACATACACGTCTTATACATCATACATACAGTACATCCATGCCTCATTCATGTGTAATATAAATAAGGTGTAAACAGATTCTCCTGTCTCCTAACAAGATGTAAACTATGGGCCATAATTGTCTATCCCTTGACATTCCCAAGCAGAAGATCTGCATACAAAAAGGGTGGTATTGCTGGGAATGTGAGGAGTGAGCACTATATCTGGATGTAAGCCTGATGCACAAAGAGTTAACTCCTGTTCCCCCTGACCAAACCATGATGCCTTATTTATGTTTCATGCAGTGCTTTGTGCAGCATAGCGTGACAGCTATAGGGCAGCAGGTCCAGACCTCTCGCAGGCCCTCACGGTCCACGCAGCGATGATCCACAACGAGATGGTAAAGACCAGCAACACGGTGCCAGGGCAGATGGTCATCAGGGTCTTCATTACGAAGCGTGTGTTGAAGTTGATTTTGTTGAGCGCCCCGATACTGCGGGACGAGGCGTCTGTGAAGAGCTTGCTGTGGAGCAGCATGACGCGGGCGATAAGGTACAGCCGCAGGAACATGGGGATGGACAGGATGATGTCCACGTCTGCGTCCGTCTTGGACGGGGTGTAGGAGAAGGCCAGGCGCGCTGTCCAGGTGAAGGTGTAGTTCCCTGGGATGGGGTGGATGGCGCACACCAGGATCTCCAGGCAGATGAAGAAGATGCGCTCGTAGGTCATGGCTATCCTCCAGTCGTCTGCTGCATTGTCTACCATGAATAACTGAATAACAACATGGATGGAGGGGGAGAGGGAAGCAGATGGAGGTTACTGAATTAGCTCTGGTTAAATGCAACCTTGCATTTGAATCACTATTGCATCATTCTAAATTAATAAAAACCATAAACCATTACTAGCACACTCAATCAATGGAAATTAATTAACTCAGGTTTCTGACATGACTGATTGCCGTTCAGGGATTCCAATTATTAACTGTTAGCGTTCGCTACACCTTTCACACTCTTCTGTCACGGATGTCTATGGGACCTCCTGCATGTGGCTAACATTTTCGACTTCAAAGCATTAAGCTGATGAGAACATCTGTCACCTCCCACATTAGCATAGGTCTCTTATTGCCTGGCCACAGAGCAGAAGGTAGGCCACTCCACTGGGGGCTTTGATGTGGACTGATTTCACTACCTTTAATGACTCTCCTCTATCCTATCCTCCTCTATTCACACTCAGCCATGCTGTACACCTCCTCTCCATCTCCCCCTCTCCTCCTCGGCCCCCACTCCTTTCCCCCTTTTCTCCTCTTAAACACCTTTCATCTCTCTCACTCCAATCTAAAGCTATCCACCAGTCCCATGGTTTATTGCTCAATGCTTCCATCCACCCGGAACTAATGCCCTAATTGGCCTCGTCCCCTACCAACAGACCCACACTCCCCTCAGTGTAATTCAGTCAAAGTGATCTATCTGACTGTGTTTATGATCTACAGATAAACTACTACCCTCTGTCTCTAGAGATGGCTTCCTCTTCTGCCCCTCACATACTCCTCTGCAGATGGATTGCAGGCTAAATGCAATCGAGCCACGTTAGCTTCCTCTCTACAGTTGTCAAATCATTCCCCTTTCTGACACGCAATGCCGATAGTCCGCCTCAGCTGCTCCCTTCCTGCACTCAATCACCTCAAGGTCTATGGGTTGTATACGGGCCGTCACAACTGGCGGGAGATATTTCACAAAATGTTGCCGTCATCAAATTTCAGAGAGCTATATTCACCGTGACCTCAGCCATTCAATATAAAGGGAAAAAACTGTGAATGACAAAACATTTTAACTGAAGCCATCCTATGTGCTTAAATTATTTGTGCTGCGTCTAGAGATATCTGGCCCTCCAGTGTGTGGGGAACAGAGTTTTCTTCCTGGTTCTGTTTGAGTTTTTGTAATTGGTGCTGTAAAGTCTGTGCTTCCCATGGCTCCTACTGTCTACCCCACTGTCTGAACCACTGAATAAGAATGAAATAAAATTAAATATTCAAGATCAATTAATCTCAAACAAAATGAGAATTGTGAAATCCATCACATATCAGCCAAACAGGTTAGCAGATCAGTCAAAAACACCAGAACATTTCAGATTTCTCTGTGAGCACAAAAACGCAGGAGATAAATAAGTGAGGTCACACATTATGACTTGACATCCTGCCAACTTACCCCCATTTAGTATAACTCTAGGATCCTCATTAGAGAAAGAAATGCTGTCCCATTCCTCGAAGCGTAATGGGATCAATGACCTAGATCATATTTTTAGCAATAATACATTACTAAATCTTGAATCATTGAAATAGACATATATTTCCCACTGCCAAAGAAAGATTTCATTCCACATCTTTACCTCAACGACACCCTGAAAATAACAAATGTACACCTGGAAATTGCGCTATAGTGCCACCCACGTCTCGTGATACAAAATGATATGCATCACGAGACATGACTTATAAATCAATACATTGCATTCAAAGGTTGCTGATAAAGCTGCATTGGATGAAATGGTGAAAGACTCAGGTAGGCAGGCAGGCAGATATACAGACAGATAAACTCGCAGACAGACATGTCTCTGTCTCTCTCTCTCTCTCTCTCTCTCTCTCCTATCTCTCTTTCTCCCTCCTCTCTCCATACTCTCTCTATCTCTCCCCCACGCTCCCCCTTCTCTTTCTCTCCCTCCTCCCCCCTCCATTCTCTCTCCCTCCTTCTTTCCCTCCTCTCCCCTCCTCTCATCTCTCTTTCTATTCCTCTCCCTCCTCTCTCCCACCTCCACCTCTAGATATGCGTCAAGGGCATTGACGCATAAGTCAATACATTGCATTTAAGGCAAAAAAGTTGGTGATAAAGCTGCAATGGGTAAGTTGGTGAAAGACTCAAACAGACAGACAAACATATACACTCACAGACAGACAGACAGACAGACAGACAGACAGGCAGGCAGGTAGCCAATTAACAATTAATTAATTTGCCCCTCATACCACTATATGGCAGAAAGGTAGGCTTCGCTTGAAGCCTGAACTAGAGTTAATGTGCTTTTGAGTGACATCAGCAGAACAGTTGAGGCTAGAAACACAATTCACATATGGGATCGTTCAACATACGCTCCGGCTGAACGCAAGCCTGCACCTGACCATGTGAAATGAACTCTTCACAGTAAAAAGTTGGTCCCACAGAGAACAAGGCTTTTATTTCATAGAAAAGCTTTACCTACAGCCCTCGCATAACCATGACACCCCTGTTGACTGCGATTGAGCTAGCTAACCATCCTTCCACAAAACCCACCGTGATCTTATAGGGATGCCCTGTGTTGAGGTTCAGCTTCCTGTGGCAACAGGAAGTGGCTTAATTCATCCTCAACATGGTCCTTCATTCGCTCCCTGCAGTTGTCTGTCTGTGAGCATTGTGCGCAGGAATTTACCCAGTGCAGCTTTAGCACCAACTTTTTTGCCTTGAATGCAATGTATTGACTTATGCGTCAAGTCTCGTGATGCATATCTTTTTGCAAAAGTATACCAGACTGACGCTTATCAGTTGATACCAGGCTGGCACTGCACATACTACAGCCTTCCAATCCCACAGGCACACTGACACTACAGCCACCTACACCACATTGCCACACAAAGAACATTCCACTAGAACATCCTGGCAAATGTCACACTATCATTAAAGCTAGCCTGCAAGCCAAACGCTTCCCACCGAAAGCTACAGGAAATTCCAACCGTAAACATCATTGCAGCATAGAGCATCATAATGAAAACAACACAGAGACAGAGTAATACAGATTTCAAGATGAACGACCCACATTCCAGCTCAAACTACATTGCAGTTAAGTGTAGAAAACCCTCCCACGCAACATCTCTACCCAATTCATTAATTAAAACACCACATTGGAAGGTTCCCCCACAAAGATAATTTTAAAGCACACAACTAAAGTGCCTGATACCTATATTAAATACATACTGTAACAACATCTATCTCCTTGAGAGCACTGACATCTGTCAGACTCCTAGGCTGAGAGATGCTGTAACACTAACCAGGCTCTCTGTTGGTATAGCTCTGCTTGGTAAGCCTTTCCAAGGGAATGTAACTTAGACATGGAAACACAAGATGTTACTCCACTATGTGACAGACGCTATCTTATTCACAGACCTAAGCCATCAAAACAGTCCAAACAGAATATTGTCTGCACACAGCACAAAAGCTCTCATTTGTATTTGAGACAACAACTTAATGTGACAAAAGAAAGTGTTTACAAAGTATGTTGCTTTAAAACAATGTAATTAAACATTTAAAACCAGGTCATATAAGAAAAGCCTATTGGTCTGTAAAAACATGACCTGAAATACAATACTCTTTACCTCTGAGCATCAAATATTCCATGCTAGTGGCAGAAGCACTAGTTATGAGGGAGAGGGGGAGTAACTTACAGTAGTACATCTGCAGCGGAAAACCTGGAATGATGTATGTGGCATAAGAATGGACAGCAGTCAAGTCTCTTTCTACAGTATATCATATGCACATATAACTTGTCCAGTTCATATCCTGCTAGAATAAAAAGTCTGAAGGGGTTTATGGCTTACTAAGCTTAAAAGGCAGTCAACGCTACAACAATAGTCCATCCCATGTTCCATGGCCTAATAAAGAGCATGTCCGAGAGGGACCAGAGAGGGACTCAGAGAGGGACCAGAGAGGGACCAGAGAGGGACTCAGAGAGGGACCAGAGAGGGACTCAGAGAGGGACCAGAGAGGGACCAGAGAGGGACTCAGAGAGGGACTCAGAGAGGGACCAGAGAGGGACCAGAGAGGGACCAGAGAGGGACTCAGAGAGGGACCAGAGAGGGACCAGAGAGGGACCAGAGAGGGACTCAGAGAGGGACTCAGAGAGGGACTCAGAGAGGGACCAGAGAGGGACTCAGAGAGGGACCAGAGAGGGACCAGAGAGGGACTCAGAGAGGGACCAGAGAGGGACTCAGAGAGGGACCAGAGAGGGACCAGAGAGGGACTCAGAGAGGGACCAGAGAGGGACTCAGAGAGGGACTCAGAGAGGGACTCAGAGAGGGACCAGAGAGGGACTCAGAGAGGGACTCAGAGAGGGACCAGAGAGGGTCTCAGAGAGGGACCAGAGAGGGACTCAAAGAGGGACCAGAGAGGGACCAGAGAGGGACCAGAGAGGGACTCAGAGAGGGACCTGAGAGGGACTCAGAGAGGGAACAGAGAGGGACTCAGAGAGGGACCAGAGAGGGACCAGAGAGGGACTCAGAGAGGGACTCAGAGAGGGACCAGAGAGGGTCTCAGAGAGGGACCAGAGAGGGACTCAAAGAGGGACCAGAGAGGGACCAGAGAGGGACCAGAGAGGGACCAGAGAGGGACTCAGAGAGGGACCTGAGAGGGACTCAGAGAGGGACCAGAGAGGGACTCAGAGAGGGACCAGAGAGGGACCAGAGAGGGACTCAGAGGCATAGAAAATGCCCTGTTGATGAGCCAAAAAACTCTCAGGTCACTTAACTAAGAGTCATTTCACCCACATGGACCAGTGGACCACACACACAAAAACACCTAGGAAAAGTATCTTTAAAGGAGCGAGACCAATGTCGCCACACACACACGTGCTCACGCACACACACACAGAAAATGATCTTTATAACAGAGAGAAAGAGCAGTGTCGCTACGCATGGTGTCCTACAAGCAGAGCCCCTGTACTGCACAATGATGGTTGGACCGATTCTAACCAAGGCCAATCTCTTCAGATATAGCCTCCTGTCAAGGTCCAGTGGCTGCTCTCAGATGGTTGGCTTGTCGTCTGATGGATACAAATACTGTTGAATCATTAAGGGAGTATTCCCCTGCTCATCACGGGAACGCTGCACCGGCGCCGGCCGAGGTGAGCCTATGCCACAGACAACACCATTAAGGATGTCCTGAGGTCATCCCATTCCAGTCTCTCTGTCGGCCTTCTTTCTTACAGTATCTATAGAAGCTCACCCTGTGTTGGTTGCAGCCTGGGTTGGTTACTGGTTTCAGTATGCTCAATATAACTAATGGAGTCCAGCTCAATATTTAATCTGTCTGTGTAATGTGGAGATGGGAAAATATATCTTGTCACTGAGTGAAAGTAATGGCTCAATCTCATTAGTGAATTAGATTGAGAGGTTCAGCCCAATTAGAAATGAATGCAATGGTTTATTTATGATATCAAAGTGAGGCACTAAGAGGCCACTTTGCTGAGTAAATCTCAAGCTGGAGGTTACATTTTATTTTGCATCTGAAATCAAGTGATTACTTGATTACATATTTTCTCTATGCATAACATTCAACTGAAATAAAAAAAATATGCACCTCTATATGAAAATATAACATCATAAGTAAATCTCCCTTTGTTTGGAGTGCTCTAGCTGGAGACGTTTCTCATATAAATTATATTACATCTATGTTTCTGATCATATAGTATAATTGATCATGGGGTAGCAAACATGATCAATTAATAATAATTTGGATTCTCGTCCTGTTCAGAGGCAGAGTATCTGTACCCTTGAAAGCCTGTTTGTTCAGTGAAAACATTGAGGTCACCAGCAAGCAATGGTTATCTGACTCCAGTCTGGCGTCTCAGGTAGAGGACAGATTTCCCTGTGAGAAATGCACAGCATCTCCTGCAGTTACACCATGGCGTCTCTAATACACACAGAGAGGCACGCACACAGAACAACACACACCACCCAGGACTATCTAAGCTAGACAAGGCTGGGTACATTGACTTCAATACAACACCTAGGAGCCTCGTGGTTCTCACCCCCTTCCATAGACTTACACAGTAATTATGACAACTTCCGGAGGACGTCCTCCAACCTATCAGAGCTCTTGCAGCATGAACTGACAAGTTGTCCACCCAATCGAAGGATCAGAGAATGAATCTAGTACTGAAAGCATAAGCTACAGCTAGCTAGCACTGCAGTGCATAAAATGTGATGTGTAGTTGACTCAAAGAGAGAGAAAGACAATAGTTGAACAGTTTTGAACAAATGTATTTCTTCAGAAATGAAGGAAAAACAAGAGAGAGAGAGAGAGATAGCTATATTTCGTTGGTAGTATTTATTTTCACTTTCACTTACTTTCCTAGCAAATGCAGCTAGCTAGTTTAGCGTACTCAAACACCAGGCTCAAACAGAGAGGGATGCTATGTTAGCTAGCTGGCTATGGCTATCCAACACTGAAACTCTTCCAAGTCAAGGTAAGCTTTGGTTTTATTAATTTTTTGCCACCGGGGTCCGCCGGTGTAACTGCTAAACTGCTTGCTGACTGTACACTGTGCTGCATGATTGTAGGGTTTACTAACATGTTAGTTATTTTGTTAGTAGCTATGTTGACTATGACATTAGCTAATATGGTGACAATGATGTAGGCTGTGTGTAGCGTTTACCGGTTATGATATGAAGGTTTGACTTGGAAAGGTTTTTTCGCCAGGTCACAGACAGCTGATGTGTTGAGCACTGAAGTCCACAAGCGCAGGGAAAAGGTGATAGGAGGAGAGCTCGTAGATGCGAGAAGGAATTATACAACGATAAAAGGGATCATACTGTTGGTATGTGGCTGCTATGAATGTGAACTGCGTTTACACTACCGGTCAAAAGTTTTAGAACACCTATTCATTCAAGGGTTTTTCTTTATATTTACTATTTTCTACATTGTAGAATAATAGTGAAGACATCAAAACTATGAAATAACACATATGGAATCATGTAGTAACCAAAACAGTGTAGCCACCCTTTGCTTTGATGACAGCTTTGCACACTCTTGGCATTCTCTCAACCAGCTTCATGAGGTATTCACCTGGAATGCATTGCAATTAACAGGTGTGCCTTCTTAAAAGTTAATTTGTGGAATTTCTTTCCTTCTTAATGTTTATGAGACAATCAGTTGTGTTGTGACAAGGTGGGGGGGGGGGGGGGGGGGTATACAGAAGATAGCCCTATTTGGTAAAAGACCAAGTCCATATTACGGCAAGAACAGCTCAAATACGCAAAAAGAAATGACAGTCCATCATTACTTTAAGACATGAAGGTCAGTCAATACGAAACATTTCAAGAACTTTGAATGTTTCTTCAAGTGCAGTCGCAAAAACCATCAAGCGCTATGATGAAACTGGCTCTCATGAGGACCACCACAGGAATGGAAGACCCAGAGTTACCTCTGCTGCAGAGGATAAGTTCATTAGAGTTACCAGCCTCAGAAATTGAAGCCCAAATAAATGGTTCACTGAGTTCAAGTAACAGACACATTTCAACATCAACTGTTCAGAGGAGACTGTGTGAATCAGGCCTTCATGGTCGAATTGCTGCAAAGAAACCACTACTAAAGGACACCAATAAGAAGAAGAGACTTGCTTGGGCCAAGAAACACGAGCAATGGACATTAGACCGGTGGAAATGTGTCCTTTGGTCTGGAGTCCAAATTTGAGACTTTTGGTTCCAACCGCCGTGTCTTTGTGAGACGCGGTGTGGGTGAACAGATGATCTCCGTATGTATATTTCCCACCGTAAAGCATGGAGGAGGAGGTGTTATGGTGTGGGGGTGCTTTGCTGGTGACACTGTCTGTGATTTATTTCGAATTCAAGGCACACTTAACCAGCATGGTTACCACAGCAATATGCAGCGATACACCATCCCATCTGGTTTGGGCTTAGTGGGACTATCATTTGTTTTTCAACAGGACAACGACCCAACACACCTCCAGTCTGTATAAGAGCTATTTTACCAAGAAGGAGAGTGATGGAGTGCTTCATAATAATAATATAATAATAATAATAATAATAATAATATGCCATTTAGCAGACGCTTTTATCCAAAGCGACTTACAGTCATGTGCGCATACATTTTTACGTATGGGTGGTCCCGGGGATCGAACCCACTACCCTGGCGTTACAAGCGCCATGCTCTACCAATTCATAAGATGACCTGAAAATTGGAGTATCATGAAGTAGCCTAAACCTATCGATGTAACATTGAGCTGGGTGAATAGAATATGAATGACAGTCATCCAATATGCTGCAATAGAAATAAGGCCATGCTCATAAAAAAAAGGATCATCCTCCCTCGTCTTAAATGGCACTGACCGCCACTGGTTCAGACAGCAACCTAGACTGCTACCTGCCACCAGAGGAAACAAAAGAGGCAATTATTATAGATCGCTAGCTGTCACCAAAAGACGTACAATGTCGGTATGACACCTTCAACCTGAAACCTTCAACCTGAAATACCATGCCCTACAACATTTGTTAGACGCTTGTTGACGTTTACATATAGAATGTTAGTGGATATAAAAACAGAATATGGCTTCTAATTGGATAGAGGAGTCTTGAGGGTCTCTGAATTTTGAGACATCACACTAGGAAGATGGAGAGAAATCCTATTAATGCACCATGTCACCGATCACTGACATCTTAAAGGGATACTTCGGGATTTTGGCAATGAAGCCCTTTATATACTTCCCCAGAGTCAGATGAACTCAGCACAATGAATGGAAGTCTATGGTAACTACTAGCACACTAGTAGATACCATAGACCTCCACTCATTGTGCTACGCTAGTTAGCATTGGTTCGCGAAACTACCTCTAACTTCCTTCATAGCATACTGGATGCAGAGACATACAAATGGTATCCATGAGTGCATCTGACTCTGGGGAAGTAGATAAAGGGCTTCATTGCCAAAATCCCAAAGTATCCCTTTCATCTAGAAGACATGTCCCTGAAGACTCCCCATGTCCAAGAGCTGTCCTCAGACTGACCTAGGGACATTTCCGCCACTATGAGGACAGAAACTAAAATCAAAAGGTGTGTCCCTATACTGTTTAAGCAGCAAAAAAAGTGTGGAAGTCCAATCTTCCCTGTTTGTGCAGTTTGGACAAGTAAATCACTTCCAGGGAGCTAGAGCAGCGTGTGGGCACCTCTCTTCAGTCTGAACTATGCATCTATATTTGACAGGCATCTGTGAGTACAGATGGATGTGCATGTATAATCTATCTCAATGAGGATGGAAAACAGCCAATATTGAGAGGACAGGATAGGGTGCAAGCTCTGTGGTAGAGATAGGGTTGGAAACGTTCAATAAATTCAATAAACTTTCAATAAACTTTCAATAAATTCCCTGGTTTTCCAGAAATCCTGGTTAGAGGATTCCTTAGGTAGAGAGATATCCCTATACTACCACTACGGATACAGCTGCAAGTAGCAATAAAAGTGCCATTGAGTGGGGTCACAACCAAGTGACTAAGGAGAGTATTGAGTAATAATATAGCTGCAA
The DNA here is from genome assembly GCF_964263955.1 of Coregonus lavaretus. Lineage (NCBI taxonomy): Eukaryota > Metazoa > Chordata > Actinopteri > Salmoniformes > Salmonidae > Coregonus > Coregonus lavaretus. The sequence continues at coordinate 45,359,184 of NC_139991.1, forward strand.
AAAGCAATAACAGTAGATATGGAATTTAAGTGAGTGTCACTAATCAAGGTGAGAATTGCTATATTGAGTCATATACCAGTCTGAATAAGACTGTGGAGGATATGAAAATCGAATAACTGAATGTAAGCCATAAAACGTATCAATCTGATATTTCTAATATAAACATGAACCTATTGCAACCCGTTTTACTTCAAAAATAATATCACTGGGCAAAAACCACCCCTCAGCATATTTCTACTTTTTCCATCATCGTAATAGTCATTCAAAATATTGCATTCCCTTTGATGTTTTCAGACAAATTGGTTGACTCAAGGAAGTTTAGTTTATGATATGTATGTTTATTAAATAACAGAAACACAAAGGGTTGAAACCTAAGTAAGAACCCTGGAAATGATACCCTCTTGCTGCATTCTATTATGTAAACAGCAATAGAGAACCATTGCTGAGGAAATGTAAATGGTTTTGTTATGTATCCAAATATGGTATTGATCAGTGTGCATATCTATCATCCCTAGCAAAGAAAACTTTACAGTAGGCCATTTGAAAAGGAGACACATTTTACTGTTGAGCTGTTTCAATGATTGATACCCCTCTGGTGCTTGTAAACCTTAAATATAACAAAGAGGCTAATGAATACAGGCCATTGTAATTCAACAATACAAAGATAATGAACTAGTGGCCTATTCGCACACTGTATCCCTCAGGCTAAACCATATGAATTCTACTCCAAAATTCAACCCAAATATAGTCATGAGGAAAAGTTTGATTATTTCATGGACTAAACCATACGAACAACAAGTAATATTCATTTGATAATGGCAGGATTTTCCTTGCACATAATCTTTATCGCTACATGAGGTTAATCTGCTTTGTCTTACAATGGTGTTTGAAAATATGTAGATAGCCTTCATGTTTTCTCGCTGTTTCAAAGAAAGGAGACTGCATAAGGAGAGTGTTCTTATGCAGTCTCAGCACGGTTAAAGAAAATGCTTGGCATAGGCAAATGTATTTCTTCTCTGGTCAATTTTACTCACGTGGAGCAACTTAATAGGTTCCTGACAATACCGTAATATATGTCCACCTCTCGACAAGCCACACAATTGAGGGAGCACCATTCATTATTATAATTAAGTGGTTCTACAACCGAGAGAGACATAAGTGCTGAATTGCAGGAAGAAAACACGTTAAGTAATGCAACAATGCTCTGACGCAAGGTCATAAAATGGAGTTTGTCCAAGTGCTAGAACCGTTCAAGGAAGCTGACAAACCAGACCAGTTAACCCCTGAAGGTTTGGAAGATGCATGAGCCAATCTTGAGATACAAGTGCCAGCCACTATCATAGTATAATATTGATTTGGCTGCCGCTCCTATTCTTCCCACTGATTCTCAAACAAATTAGAATAAGTATCCTCCAATAAATAAGCTTACTTCTGACCTTTCTCATTGGGTGTTTTAATATGTTATCTATTATTGTTGAAATCACAAATACCTAAAAGAGTACAAATTAAATAGAAATGATAACAGACTGAAGTAGACATTGGAATAACAACTTCTTAAAGTTCCTAAAGCTAGACTCTCCAGATAAAATAAGCATAAACCATCAGAGTGGGCAAGGGACGACATTCCATTAGAGCAACATAGAAATTCATTCTTTGAAGCTATTTGTTTACAAAGTCTCCAATGATAAGAAAAACATATAAACAATGGAGCAATAGTGTTTTGGTTATGATAAGGCAACTCATCTCATTAAGGAATGTATAAGTCAGTTTAAGTTTTCAATGCAACATAATTAGATTATGTCACCCGTTAAAGAGGAAATGTACTTAATTTGGAAATAATCCACTTAATTCCAGAGTAATTGCACTCAGTGAAGTCAATTAAATTGATTTATCGCATCAATGTTGGAGCTAGAAACATAAGCATTTAGATGAACCTGCGATAACATCTGCAAAATATGTGTACATGACCAATAACACTTAATTTGATTTGATTTTGATGTCTTGGATACAATTATTCTGCAAACTCACACTCATACTGATAGGCAATGACAGCATTTTCTTTTTTTCCTCAAATGTTTTAGTCATTTAGCAGATACCCTTATCCAGAGCAAGGAATGACAGTAGTGAGTGCATAGATTTTCATCCTTTTTCTTACTGTGCACTTGGACAGCACTGTGCACTTGGATAGCAAATGTATAATAACACTATTGTGACACTTTTATAACCATAGCTAACCTCTCAAGGGATGTGAATGACAATGACATGAAAAATAACCATGTTACCTGAATCTCCCTTGCGTGGTATATGATAATCAGACCAAGAAGAATGATTGTAGAAAGGCTTATCAGGCATTTTAGAGCTAATGAATACAATGACTCCTGTAAAGAGAAAAAGAACAATAGTAATACAACAACACATGTATTCATGCAACAAACAGTACTAATCTTACAAAAATAAAAATATATTATATATTGGATAATTAAAATGTAAGAACATTTCAGGAAACTCCTGTAAGGTAGGCCTACATATTGGATTTGCACATAGCTAGTTCAATATAGTACAAGGCTACAGTATATTAGTAAAACCTAGCAAAGCACATCATACTGTGACACTTACTTTATTTTGAAAGATCTATATCTTGAAAACTTGAATGCTGACATGCAAAACGTTTTGGGACTGTATCAACAGTGGACTAATTAAAAAAATACCAAAAGATAGTTTTTGAGTGGAGTTTTCCTTTAAGGCCAACAGAGGACATTCCTTTAATGCTTGGGAGATCATGTGTCACTATATCAATGGAGTTTGTAAACCCACCTGGGCTCAAAGTGTAACCTGGTCTCAAAAGCATTTTGTATTATTCGGTACATAAACCCGAGACACTCCATTTAGTGTTATATGTTACGTTTCGTATGGTATGTATTCATTTGTGAATGCCCATCATCCATTTCATATGCCCCCAGTATGAAAAATGTATGCACTCACTAACTGTAAATCGCTCTGGATAAGAGCGTCTGCTAAATGACTAAAATGTAAAATGTAATATGTTAAGAACAACAATTCGTATTATATGTTACGAATTTGCAAAATGTACAATATGTTACACATTTTCCAAATGTACACTATGTTAAGAATTTGCAAAATGACAATGTTACGAATTTGCGAAACTTACAATATGTTACGAATTTGCAAAACGTATGATATGTTACGAATTCTAGCTAGGTGGCTAACGTTAGCTAGCTGGCTAACGTTAGCTAGGCTAGAGTTTAGGGTTAAGTTTAGGAGTTAGGTTAAAGGGTTAAGGTTAGGGGAAGGGTTAGCTAAAAGGGTTAAGGTTAGCTAACAAGCTAAGTAGTTGCAAAGTAGCAGAAAAGTTGCTAATTAGCTAAAGTTGTCCATGATGAGATTCGAACTTGCAACCTTTGCTTTATACACCCACCCATTCACCCTGACCAACCATCTATCTTATGTAACCATACCAAACGTAACATATCATACTCAATTTTGTGTCTAGTCTATGAGACCAGGCTACAAAGAGAGAGACTATCCAGCCATGCAAGTTTTGGCTGATTGCATGGTTTATGGGTTAAGTCTTCAGTCTTCACTGTCTAAATATTTGATGTATAAAGAAAACAATTCGACTATGCTACTACTGGTTTAAATCACTTTAAAATGAAACTTGCGGTTTTTCCTGGTAAACTCGACATGCCAGTCAAGTAATCCTTCTGACCTAGATGGACCTACAGCCTACCGGGATTGAGTTACGCACCTTTCCATAGGCTCCCCATGAGAGTTCAGTCTCTATAACCATAACTACGATCCCAAACATCCCAAAGATCAAAGCATAGTCGCTGAGACGCTTCCTTTTCTCAAACAAGGCCCTTCTATGTCCAAGCTTTTGCCCAATGTTCTGGTTCTTCTTTTTACCCGATTTACTGCCACTGTTGTTACATCCACCCCCTCCGTCTCCCGATGCGTAAGGCATAAGGGTGGTGGAATTGTTCTCCGGTTTAGAGGCTAGGGTGTCCGACGCATCTGCAGTAGAGATTGGTTGTAAAGGCTGGGATTCTGAATCAAACTCGTGTAGGTTTCTGCGGGACGAGCTCAAGTTGCTCAGCGGTCGCATTACTCCGCCGTTGTATCTGCAGCTACTCATGGCTATTTCGTTATACGAGTTACTGTCTTTGTGGCTGCTGCTCGGGCTGCCCCACTGCCGATTGTGGCACTGCTGATGGTAATGATGTCTGGATGAACTACCATGACTGGAGGGCTTGAACTCACAGACGCTAAATTGAGAACCTTGCCTCGAAGACGTTATGGATTGTATCCTTAAAGTTCCTTGAGTGGTCGGTGACGTCCCACGAAAAACAAGGCTTTTTCTTGCATCACAGGTACAGTTATTGCATGTGCAGCATTGGTTGCGCTCCTTAGTGAGCCGTTCCTCTCGTCCGCAGTAGTCCTGGTACTTACAGTGATGCTGGAACTGCTGCTCTTGAAGGATATCGTTCTGCAACTGCAATGGGGTTTCCATGTCAGTGCTGCTGTTTAAAGCAGCAGTCGAGTACCATCATACACCCGCCGAAGGGCGTTGTGGTATGTACTGGAGGACAGCTACGGAGCCAGATTAGACCCATTTCGGCTCCTGTAGAATGTAAGTGATGGCTCCAAATGGATAGTCAGGCCCAAAACAACTGTCTTGACGTCATTGAAAAGGTTGCAACATCTTTTCGAATATTAATTCAAGGAAAGTAGCATGTCAGTAGTGAAAAACAATGTCTTACAAGTGAGACTGTTCAAGTATGAACATGATAAGGAAAAAAATCATTGAGGGCCTATTACATATGCTCATAACCTAGGCGTACTGCTATACATGGGACCTCTCACTGATGTTCTCACTGATGTTCACACTGATGTTCTCACTGATGTTCACTGTAATATACCAGTGGGGTAGCCTACCATTTACACACAAAACAAACGTGTAAAAACAACTAATATTGTGTGCTGTTTTGACGTATCCATTTATAACAATGTCTATGTTGGTGCCAATATAAACGTGAAAAATAAAAACGTGGATTACAATGAAAATGTACTCTTATATTCATTGCATTCATTAAATAACAACCAACATAATGTAAAACAAATAAACACATAGCTTAAAAGATAGCATATCTTGTTCAGGAGTTTTCCCATCATCCAATATTCTTCTGATAAAAAATCTGCAATGCCTTTTATCAGCATGCACTACTTTAGGCTGATATCGAATGTAAGAGATCATAATAATGAAAATATGTTTTGTCCATTTTATGTAGGTTACTGATACTGACCAGTAGTCAGTACTGACCAGATATACACCAGATCATTTTGGCGGTGGTGGGTTTGAATGGGCCGCACTGGCTACCGCACTGGCTACCGCACTGACTACTGCCGTCGAAAGCGCGTTATAAATAAAGATGGTGATGGTAAATGTGCAACGTCAGCACCATAGGAAAAACATGTCAATATGTGTTTTTAGCTAATGAAAGGCTACATTGTGTTGTTATCTCTCTCATTATCTACGAAAAATCAACTGCTGCCAAGACTTGCACTTGGACACATTTGGGAGCCCAGAAATGTAGCCCAACCCCTCGTTTTGATTTGGTTGAGTTGTCAACTAAAGAGAATTCAACGTGAAATCAACAAAACATTTCACCATGTTATTGGATTTATGATAAAAGTTGAGTGACAAAAATACGAAATTCCCTTACATTGATGACTTTTTGCAAATCCAATCAGTTTTCATTTGATTCAAGTAAACACATACATTTGTTTTGTTGAAATGACGTGGAAACAATGTTGATTCAACCAGTTTTTGCCCAGTGGGTTATGTTTCAACAACCAAACCTCTCAATTTATCAAGTGTAGGTTACTAGGGCTAATATTGTAGCCTACACTAACTGTACGTCGCTCTGGATAAGAGCGTCTGCTAAATGACTAAAATGTAATGTAAATGTACTCTTGAACACTGCATCGCAGTGCTAGCTGTGCCATTAGCCTGTTTCGAATCCAGGCTCTCTCGTAGCCGGCCGCGACCGGGAGACCCATGGGGCGGCGCACAATTGGCCCAGCGTCGTCCAGGGTGGGGGAGGGAATGGCCGGCAGGGATGTAGCTCAGTTGGTAGAACATGGCGTTTGAAACGCCAGGGTTGTGGGTTCGATTCCCACGGGGGGCCAGTATGAAAAAAATAAAAATAATGTATGCACTCACTAACTGTAATTCGCTCTGGATAAGAGCGTCTGCTAAATGACTAAAACGTAAATGTAATATGTTGCTTAGTCCAGATGAGTTACAATTACATTATTCAGGGTAAAATAAATTGTTCATGGTGAGGCTAGAACACATGCTATGGTATGTATTTTATTTGGATCCCCATTAGCTGTTGCTGAAGCAGCAGTTACTCTTCCTTGTATCACTCAAAACCATTTTCTGTTATTTTATCAATCGATAGTAGCCAATGCGTAGCTGATGTGGATGTGTAAGTCGCTCTGGATAAGAGCGTCTGCTAAATGATGTAAATGTAAATGTAAATGTAAATGATTGAGCCACTCAAGATGTTGGAGATAGCAATTTCCTTCACAGGGTCTGTGCCTGTTCATGTTGGTCACATTCACAGACCATGTGACTTGCATTCCAGCCAGACTGAGGGCCGTCTCAATCCTCAGATTGATGTGATCGCTGGTAGCGGTGTTATTAATGGAGTGGAGGAATTATGTCACCCGGAGGAAATATAGGCAACTGCTCAAAATTGAGCATCTGGGGATCCATAAAGCAAAGCCTGAACCCAATCATCCACACCTATCGGGTACTGCTGCAACCACAAATTATTATAGAATCTTGTATGTGTATTTTTTAAATATCCAACATCATTGTTCTCTCAAATTGTATCTTGTATTTTCTGAATCCTGAATGATCTGAATCCTGACAGCCTGTTTAGGCTATCTGGTTAAAATAGACTATTATAGGGCTCATTTTACAGTACTTGGTTAATATAACTCCAAACCCCTTTGAATTATGTCAGAGAAGGCATCTCCAGTTTAGAAAAAGTACCTATGCACCAGTGACTCCAAATCTTTGAAATGACGGGAGCTGTCCAAGGTGCTGAAGAAAATGTAATTCATTTGGTACCGATTGAGTGTTGTCCCTTTAAATTATGTTTTTTTTTTGCACGAGATCGCAATGCGCACTTGCCTCAGATTGGCTGGTCTGTCTGCCCACGTGCCGTTTTTGGAATTCAGCGGAAACAAATTTGTAGCTAGCTAGCTGCAATTAATGTAACTAAGCGTTCTAAATATATCTATGTAATCAGTAAAGAGGACGCCTGATGGCAAGGATGTAACTAGCTATCTTACTAGTGTAGGTCAGAGTTAGAATAATTCACGTGCACGTACAGTAGTTAGTGTCGACATTAGCAGGGTCATCTCTACCTCCATGTACGGAATGCAAGCTAGCTAGTTAATCAGCGTCAATCAAAAACAAAATAACGTTTGAAATCCTCTCTGGCGAAAGAGCCATTACCATTAGCTAGCTAGGCAGGTTGTGATTTTTGCTGACAGCGAACAGAGATGTTTGCTGGCTTGTTTGATTTCACGATGTTGCTTGTTTAGCTCGAACAACACGTCTGTGTATTTGCCCTCAGCTGCAGCTACCGTCAATTGAAGAATCTTGCAATGAAGAATCAAAGATTTATTAAACATAACACAGACTCATTGAATGAAGTTCTCACGGGGCAGCAAACACGTAGTAATGAGCACGCTTACTTCGCTACATAGACCAGGGTTTCCCAAACTCGGTCCTGGGGGCCCCCCTGGTTGAACGTTTTGTTTTTCTGCCCTAGCACTACACAGCTGATTCAAATAATCAAAGCTTGATGATGAGTTGGTTATTTGAATCAGCTGTGTAGTACTAGGGCAAAAAACTAAACTTGCACCCAGGGGAGGCCCCAGGACCGAGTTTGCGAAACCCTGACATAGACCACACACTTATCCAAGAAAGTTTTATTTTCGGGTTGGGGTTGGAAAGGGTGGTCCCTGTAGTGCCTGATACCAGACCCAGTATTGACACTTACTGGGATGTAAACCAAGACACATTTGGAAAAATTAAACCCATACATAAGCCCAGACCAGACCAAATATCTAGCAAAATAAGGCATCTTCTCTCAAAACAGTCAACATGCCCACCCAGCTCTCACAGTAGGCACTTTGTGTGTTGAGTATTTTTGCTTTGACATTTTTCACTTGCAGAGACTGTTGTCTACCCTCCCGAGTGGCGAAGTGGTCTAAGGCACTGCATCGCAGAGATCCTGGTTCGAATCCAGGCTCTGTCGTAGCCGGCCACGACCGGGAGACCCATGGGGTGGTGCACAATTGGCCCAGGGTAGGGGAGGGAATGACCGGCAGGGATGTAGCTCAGTTGGTAGAGCATGGTATTTGCAACGCCAGGGTTGTGGGTTTGATTCCAGTATGAAAAAAAATAAAAATGCAGTCACTAACTGTAAGTCGCTCTGGATAAGAGCGTCTGCTAAATGACTAAAATGTAAATGTTGTCCTGGAGACCTCAGAGCCCGAACGTCCCCCAGGGCCTGGCTCAGTGAGAGGCATGGACAGTGTGGTACTAGACTGAATCAGATGAGGAGATATCTGGGTCATCGTGATGTTGTCGGGGAAGTAAGTTAGTCACCAAACTCATCTAAATACTGTATATCAGACTTCACCACTCTAGGTTTACACAGAGCCGAGGAAATCACTTGTATATCAATATTCTACAAGAGTTCACAGGTCACATAGCTCCATCCATCTTACCTGCAGCGTGCCTTCAACACAAGGCATGTATCTGTCACCCCTGTGATGTACTAGGCAGGTGGATGTACTGATGCCATACACATTACACACTAATCAAGATTTTGAGGACATTTTTAGAATGATTTATTTACCAAGGCTCATGTTTTCTTTGATCAATACTATTGAATCGAATGGAATCTGCTGTGTCATGTTCTGTGGCCTGCTCTGTGACATGGAAGTCAATAAGTTAGTGAAACGTGAACATGAAAGATATGTTTAACTGAGATAAGTGCAATTAAGTGCAATTCATCTTTAATTCATCTCTGGGGTTTCTACTCCTAGCAACACAAACTAGAGACAGTGTGTTAATATGCCCCCCTTAATGTCCTGGTTTAGACCCAGTCTGTAAGAGGAGACTAGAGGTGTGTGACAGCTCCCAGGAGAGTGGGGCATCCAACTCTAGCAAGAAACCAGCCCTCCAGGAAGATTTAGTGGTGAGTCCACTAGGGCCGGGACGATACCAGGATCGCGATACTCATTAGTATCTTGGCAAGGAAACAAAACACGAAGTGGATTTAACTTCTTTAGGAAAACAGCCCTAATGTTGGAAACAAACATCATTATGTTGTTTGCAATACTATATTACAATACTGGTATCGTCCCGGTCCTAGAGTTCACCTGACTGCACTCCAATCCCTCCTCCCTCCTCCAGCCTCCATGACACCCCCAAACCAGGGTGGGGGTGCATACTCTGTTTACACCTGACATGTGAGTCATCTGTGTTAAGCTGGAGATTTCCTGAAGTAATTTGGCTAAAGTGCCCCGCTCAAGGGCACAAGAGCCGTGTGCCCCACCTGGAGTTTTGACCTCCAGGTTACCAGTTTATTTCCCTGACCAAGATGATATACTGCCACCCTACTTGTTCATTTGTTATTTGTCATCTCCAGTACAGAGGGGTAGGCTTGCGTGCGGAGGAGCTCACACTCTAATTGGCGTCTGCCTTAGGACTTCACGCGCCAGTGTGTTTTTGTCCTACCAGACAGATGATTCTGAGGACGAGTGTCCAGAGCCCAGCTGGAAGAGCCAGAAGGACATGGTGAGGAAACTGCAGACTAAGTTCCCCTTCTGGTCAAGGAGGTGAGGCTTCCATCGTCTGTAGAATCCCACTCTACAGGCCCTGTGTTCTCTGTCACTGCAGTTCCACAACACATTCATCAATGCCCTAAATGTTGGCAAATGTGAACAAAAATATTTTAAATGTTGGAGTTGCATATTAATAATTCCTTTGACAAAAAGGTATGGTTTTTGTTTACAACTGTATCTATTTGTCTTATCCTGCATGCACACAGGAGCTTAGAGGACCACTTCTGGAGCATGGTTGGCACTTTGAGGAAACCCTAGAAGCACTGCACATGTTTTCAGAGGAGGGTGAGAGTTGTGTGTGTCTGTTACGTGTGCCTGTTTATACAAAATAAAAACATGTACATTATTTTAGGTAGCTATTTAAGTCCCTTGCTGTCTTGTAGCCCTATAGTTTCCTGTGTTAAAATAATAGCATCAATTTTATTTATTTGAGAAAAATAAATAGGTAGCCAAACGTCCCTCCCAGGTCCTGTAGACTGATTCTGTTTCCTCCCTTAGGGGAGAGGTCCAGTCAAGAGGACACCCAGGCATCATCATCAGCTAGTTCTTCCCCATAAACCTCAGCATGCCAGGCAGCCCCAGCAGCCAAACCCCCTGGTCAGCCCCCATCACTACCTTACAAGCCTACCAATGGGACCATAATTAAGACCGTCAATAGGCTGACCGAAGGAGCAGACAAAAGGAGGAGGGTGATTCCAGAGCCAGGCACCAGCTCTGAGGACGAGGCTAGTGATGACTTTGATGAGTCTGCTGAGGGCATGGAGCTGAACTTGGAGGAGGCTCAGATCTGGAGGTTGGAACAGGGTATGTGAAGGGCCAGATCCTCAGGTTCTTTCAGGAGGCATCGCCAGACGAGCTGTCTCTCATCTCTGGCTGCTCTGTGAAGAAGGCCCAGAGGATTGTCGCGCTGCGCCCATTTAACAAATGGGAGGATCTGGTGAGTGGCACAACAAACCTGTGTGAACACACACACACACACACACACAGTTTTCTTTTCATCATGATTCATTACTGAATTCCCTATGTTACTATGACCTCTCCAAGTTCCAGTTGAAGCCTTACCAGCTAATTGGTCTAAAGTGTGTGTGTACCCCCAGGTGACTGTTCTCGACGGAGGGAATGGCCTCTCCACTGACCTGGTGCAGGGCTGTTGTGTGGTCCTGAGGGAACAGGACGTGGTGCGCAGCCTCTTGACCAAGTGTGAGAACATCACCAACAAGATGAGGCAGGACGTGACCCAAGTAGTGGAGAGGGATAAGGGGTCCCAGAAACAGCCTGAGATCCTCATCAGCAAGTGGGTTTAGCTGCTGTTTTTATACTAACCTCACTGATATACGTATTCAGATAGTTGTGATTTTCGTAGACAAACACAATCTCATACATGTACATAGGCAGTCTTGAACGCACACACACACCCTTGTGTTACTTTGACCTCTCCAGGTTCCAGTTGGAGCTTTATCAGCTAATTGGTCAAAATTGTCTGACTCTGCTACACCAGAACAACCTGAGTGGAATCCTTGCTGATGAAATGGTGAGTTGTTATTCCTGACCAGTCTCCAACAGCTTATCTCAGCTCCTCTGAGACTCAGCACACATGGCATGACAACAGATGCAATCCTGTGTTAATGTGATTGGGAAGTGGGGCTCTCTTTTTGTTGTGCCAATTCAGCCTCTGTAAATCAATGTTTATAATGAACCACCTCCTGTCTTCTGTTGGCAGGGTTTGGGGGAAGACCATCTAGGCCATCTCTTTCCTGTTTCCTTGTTTCAGCAAGGAACAACAAAGTTTCATCACATTCTAAAGAGTCCATGTTACCGTGGAAACAGACTCAACTGCACGAATGCCCGGCTGTCCTGTCTTCAGTCAGCTGTTCGTTCCACAAAAAAAACAACGTTATGGCGGTTATTTTATTTTTGATGATGGTCTTCATCCACAATCGTCGGTTATACGGTAATTGTGCCTGTCCTAGTTTTTTAACAGACTCTGGTGTACTATAGTGAGTGACTCTTCTGTTCATTCTGAATGGCGTGACACATCATACTGTAGCCATCATGGTTAAGGCTTCACATTTATTTGATTATACAGATTTCAACCTGTTGGTTTAAGTCACCAGAAGTGAAAGGATTACCAAATATAGATTCTAATATATTGTCCTATTTATATCACATTTGTGTGTGTGTGTTTAGGGTCTGTGGAGGATCGCAGGTTCCTTCAATATGATATTCTCAACAGACGGGTCGACTACAACATAATAATTTCCACGTAAGTCTCAAATCTAAGAATTACGGTTATGCAAGAATGACAATAGAGAGAAGTACACTTGAGTCTAGTAGTATACAGGTTCACATCCTACTGTGTTAGCTAACTGCTGTGTGTCTTCTGAGCGACACACTTAGCCTCTGGAAATATCCAGTGGAATTAGTGGAGATCTTGTAAAACTATCCGCCGTGTAAGTCACCCCAGCCAGGCTTCTGCTAACACTCCAATAATGATAATATATTCAGTGTTTGACTGAACCTGAAAAGGTCTTTGTAAGCTGAACCTGTGACTCATTCATTATTCATGGTAATCAAGTGGTTGCCATGCCTCACAGACTACTTGTGGGAACCTTGTGTGGCTCCTTGAGCTGCTGTGTGTCTGCCAGCTACGCTCTGACCATCGGCAATGACAACGACCGCAGCCTGTTCCGAAAGCTCAAGCTGGAGTATGCCGAGCATGAGCTGAAGAACATGAGCTCGCTGCGCTAGTGCCACCTCATGGCCATCAACGTCAGTACATTGCAGGGGGCACCGGGGGGTGGGGAGGGGGCTTTCATTGGTCACCTTGGTTGAAACAGCAGAGAGGAAGAGGCAAAGTGATAGGTTTTACTCCGCCCAAAATCTGTCCACGAAAATAAACCCACGAAATGAGGGATTTTTGTATGGGGGTCAATGAGAAAGTGTCAAAATTGGTAAACAAAACATTGAATTGCTAATTTGCTACGTGAGGCTTATTTGATCAAATAGAAGTTTCATAATGGTTAGGTTTTTACAAATGCACTGATATAAGTGGATCATGTGGCATTTCGGCCAAAAGTTATATTGGAGTTGTGCCTGTTGTCATAGAGAGCGATAGAGGACTCATCATGGATATAATCTGTTTTAGCATGGACATTGACATTGAGGGCTTCCACCATTTTAAAGTAGTCAACTGGGTGGGGATTCCTATGAGTTGGGAGCAATCAGCCAATGAAGAAGAAGAAAATGTACTATTTTAAAATGAAGATAGCCTCAATGGCGCTGCCCATGCTGTCACAGATGCTATAATGGCACAGATACAAAGATGAGTCCTCTATCTGTATGGCCTCTTGTTCACATGCGTATCTGCATTCTCATTGTCTAGAATGGTCCGACTCCCACCTGATCTCGCCTCCTCCCACCTGCCTTCCATCTTTGAGGACATATATTTCCATTGTTAGCGTGCTCACTCGAATATCTTGTCAATCAAATCACATTTTATTTGTCACATGCTTCGTAAACAACAGGTGTAGACTAACAGTGAAGTGCTTACTTACGGGCCCTTCCCAACAATGCAAAGAGAGAGAGAATAGAGAAATAATAGAAAAGTAAAACATGTAATAATAAATACAGAATCAGTGACGATAACTTGGCTATATACACGGGTTACCAGTACCGAGTCAATGTGCAGTGGTACGATGTAATTAAGGTAGATATGTACAACTAGGGAAAAAGTGACTAGGCAACAGAATAGATCATAAACAGTAGCAAATTAGTCAAATAAATTAGTGCAAAAAGGGACAATGCAGATAGTCTGGGTAGCTATTTGGTTAACTATTTAACTAACAATTTAGCAGTCTTATAGCTTGGTGGTAGAAGCTGTTCAGGGTCCTGTTGGTTCCAGACTTGGTGCATCGGTACCGCTTGCCATGTGGTAGCAGAGAGAACAGTCAATGACTAGGGTGGCTGGAGTCTGACAATTTTTCGGGCCTTCCTCTGACACCGCCTGGTATAGAGGTCCTGGATGGCAGGGAGCTCGGCCCCAGTGATGTACTGGGCCGTACGCACTACCCTCTGTAGCGCCTTGCGGTGGGATGCCAAGCAGTTGCCATACCAAGCGATGATGCAGCCAGTCAAGATGCTCTCAATGGTGCAGCTGTAGAACAAATTGAGGATCTGAGGGCCCATGCCAAATATTTTCAGCCTCCTGAGGGGGAAGAGGTGTTGTCGTGCCCTCTTCATGACTCTGATGTTGTGTGTGGACCATGACAGATCCTTAGTGATGTGGACACTGAGGAACTTGAAGCTCTTGACCCGCTCCACTACAGCCCCGTCGATGTGAGTGGGGGCGTGCTCGGCCCTCCGTTTCCTGTAGTCCACGATCAGCTCCTATGTCTTGCTAATATAATAGACAATCTTTGATAACAGCCATTATTGATTTGGTGTGATAATAATTTTAAGATAAGTGTTTGCCTTTGCCTCTAAACTGTTCTTCTTCCTGCCTGAACAATGTCTTGTTTATCTCCTGTGAGTCACCCCTCTTTCTTCCTTTTCACTGCAGTGTATTCTGACACCTTTTGTAAAGTGCTGCATGGTATGCACTATATAAGTCTAATCAGATTTGATTTTGATTTGATCTCAGGCCAAGTACCGTCTGCTACTGACTGGGACCCCAGTGGAGAACAACCTCCTGGAGCTCATGTTCCTGCTCAACTTCATCATGCCCAATATGTTCTCCAGCAGCACTGCACAGCTCGCCAACATGTTTTTTATATTTTTTATATTTTACCTTTATTTAACTAGGCAAGTCAGTTAAAAACAAAATCTTATTTACAATGACGGCCTACACCGGCCAAACCCAGACAACGCTGGGCCAATTGTGCGCCGCCCTATGGGACTCCCAATCACGGCCGGTTGTGATACAGCCTGGAATCGAACCAGGGGGTCTGTAGTGACGCCTCAAGCACTGAGATGCAGTGCCTTAGACCACTGCGCCATGGTGAGGCTAGAACGCATGATATGGGATCACTCCAAAATATTAAGCTTAATACACAGCAAGTTTGACTCATCCAACAATCTTTATTTCCTGTCAGAAATCTTCAGAGGAGCAGCTTTGAGATGGAGAGGATCGCTCATGCCAAACTTATCATGAAACCCTTCATCATCAGACCTGTCAAGAGTAAGGTACGGAACAGCTTGGTCTAAACTCATTACCTGATATGGTTATGGCATTGGGACAGTGATATCACATGATGCACACTATATGAAGGTTCATGATCAGTGTGAAATCCTATGAACTTGGGCTAGGACCAGTACGTCTGGACGTTTGAGCGGATCAAGGACGCAACGATGATGGCTGTTCCATTCATCAGACCCCTGTCGGATGTCCCGATAATTTTCTCACGTCAGAAATGTGGGTCGTGCAGCTTGTGGTGTGAGCAGTGCTACGACACGATTGGGCAAGGACTGCTGCCAATGAGCACTCAGCATGTGAGACCAAAACAATGATGCCGAAGAGGAGAGCAACAACAACACGCACCCTGTGGACCGAGGTGATGGAAGACAGATTAGTGGAGCTGTGGAGAGAACGCTGCTTCCTTCAATGGGGCGAGTTCGTTTTACATGGCCCGCGGTGCCCCAGATGGGTGGAGTTTGCACATTTTAGACCATAGTCCTTAAGTGAAATCTCCACCCACCCGGGCCACCAGGCCATCCAAAACAAACTCCACCAATATTACATCCTACCATGAATGAAAACAAAAAGATAATTTCATATTATCATTATTAGTCCATATTCTGCACCTCCGTCTCTTTTTTGATGTTTCTGCACATAATAATGTGTACACTAATAAAGCAGCTCACTGTTTACGTCATTATTTCCCCCCTACAACCCGAGAAATGCATGGCAGGATCAACTAGGGAATCATTGTGTATTGTGAGCACCCACGTCCTGGGGTTGAGGATGGACGGAATGAAAGATTTAGGACAAGGAAATCGGGAAATGTGAGCACGTCGAAGTTGTTAAGATTTTAGAAGTTGTGTAGTGTATGACCAACATTCTGTGCCATGAGTGACAAGAAGCAGCAGCTCTACAACACCTTGATGCAGAAGCTCAAGGGATCCACCAATGGAGAGAGTATGTTAGGGAGAGGAAGAATGAGAGAAAGGTATCTTGGTCATTTGAAAAGTGATGATAGGCTTAAGAGAATACTAAAAAGCAAAACATGTAGAATTTTAGGATGCACAGATTAACTGATTTAAGACCATATCATGTGCCCATGTGTCCTCCTCAGAGAGAGAACTGACTAAATGGGATGATGCAGTTGAGGAAGATGGCCAATCATCCACTGCTGCACGGGCAGCATTACACCACTACTAAACTGGCTGCTATGAGTCGACTCATGCTCAAGGTCAGACCTGAACACTTACTGGTGTTTTAAGATAATTACAGTTATTGAACACGTTTGTAACTGCTATTGCCAGCTCTACTTCCACTACCACTAATATGACAGCTACTGCTGTTTCGTCTACTGTTACCACTACAGCAACTGCTGTTGATGGGGCTGCTGGAAGCTAAGGGTATTACAGTGTGTATTGTGGTCAGTCTGTGATTGCTTTGACTCTTGGCCCCATCAGGAGCCGACCCACCGTGACGCAGATCAAGGAGGATATGGAGGTCATGACAGACTTTGAGCTGCACCGGCTCTGTCTGCAGTACCCATCTGTACAAGACTATCAGCTGAACACAGACATGTTCCTGGACTCAGGAAAACTCAGCCTGCTCACACAGCTTCTGACCTCTCTCAAAAAGCAGGTGTGAAAGTGGAGTGGAAGTTGAACAAATGGAGACAGCGTCTTTATTATGCACTAGTATGCCTCACCCGTAATGACCCAGCTATAGCCATCTCCATCTCCCTGGGGGTTTCTTCTCCCCCATAAAACCAGTCACCCTTTTATTCCCCATTCCTCTACCTTTGTCAGACACTTCATCGCTTCCCTGCTCTCAATTACAATCACTCTTTCCTTGGCTTTCCCTCTTCCAACATGCAGTCAACCACATTTCTCTCTGATCCCTCCAGTCCTGTAGTCATTAATCACAGTGACTGTGTTTCTCTGTCAGGGGGATAGAGTGGTGCTCTTCAGTCAGTTCACCATGATGCTGGACATTCTAGAGGTTTTCCTGAAGCACGTGAAGCATCGCTACATTCGATTGGATGGGTCAATGCCCATGTTTGACAGGTAGGAATTGTCTGATGAATCAAGGACGTTGTACTCTGTCCCTACATCTGCAAGGCAAATAATGTTTTACCAGACTTAACTTACTATTATGTTCATTGAGTGCCTATAGCAGAGGCTGTACTTGTTTAGAAACTATATATCAAATTAGTTATGTTTCATTGAGCTGTTAATTTATCCCCGAATAGTATATGACAGGCATTTGTCATTTAGGAATGGATTGACAAGTAGTTTGGACTGAAAATGGTCACAGTCAGGGACTCTGGACATTATGCAAATTAAACTGTTAATCACAAAAACATTTACAAAAATTAATATTTCTTATTAATATAAATCTCTTTATGTCAATGGGGGGGGGGGAATAGCAAACTGATTATTTAGCTCCAAGTCTCTCCCATCCTCTTGTAGAATTATGCTGATTGACCAGTGCAACACAGAGCTGGACATCTTTGTGTTCTTGATGTCTACTAAGGCTGGGTGCCTGGACATCAACCTGACCTCAGCCAATGTGGTCATCTTGCATGACATCGATTGCAACCCCTACAATGATAGGCAGGCAGAGGACCGCTGTCACTGCGTCGGACAGATAAGGTCAGTGAGGAGGGGGAAACTGTTTACACACAAGCATTTTGCTAATGTTACCCGCTATACCCATGTGCTTTTTTGTGTGCTTCCTTTGAACTTGTGTTGCTCATACACTAGATATGAGTGTATATGCCCAGTAGTAAAATGTCATCTTAATTTTGCATGACTGTGAAAGTGATCAAGCTGATCATTAAGGAATCTGTAGAGGACAATATGCTCCGCATCAGACAGAAGAAACTCAAAATGGAGCAGGACATGACTGCCTCAGTCCCAGGACAGTGAGCTCACTGCCCCCACCTTACTCTCACATGAACCAAAATATACTGTACCTCGCATGCTCATACCAACACAACAGCATTCATTTTCATATAGCCTGCCAATGAACATATTCACTGACAGTTGATTATAGATTTTACGGGCTAAAACTAGATGCATTTAATTTGTCACAAGATGAGGACTCAATTCCAGAGGACATGGCCTCCCTTCTGATGGCATCATCTTCTTCTTCTTCTATGGTATCTTAGCGATCACACAATTTAATGTGCATCCCGCCACCTACTGTGCGGGATGGAAACAGGATTCCCAAAAATTGAATCCTGTTTCCATCCTGTTTCCAAAGCAACCAAACTACCAAAACATTTATAAATAAACTAAACAACTTTTCTGTTAAAAAATAAAACAGATCTGATCCCTACACAGGCTCAAAGGGAACTTGGGAGGGCGGGTCTTCCGGCGCCAGTACCCCTTGCAAGTCTTCAGATTGTGAGAGATTTATTATTTTTATAAATGATGGGATGACTAACTTAGAAAGAATGCATTCTGGACTGTGCTGATGTAGGTTGTGTCACCTGGCAAGCTGTGATTGATGTGAAGAGCTGTTTTAGGGGGTAAAATGAGATAAGGATTTGTGTCTCCAAATACTAGACTATACTGGTTCTTTGTGATCTGTGAACCATCCTTGGACGTAGGAATGGTGTCTAAGGGAGCTGGCTCTTCTCACTATGACAGGTTGTTATGATAAACGTATGCCTGGTAACAGAAGAGGCGGGGAACAGCCGGTGCGCCAACGGATAGGCTGAGTAAGTCTAAACCACGCTCAAGTCTCTACTCTGATTGGCCAGCAGAGAGGTGGGAAACTCTCTCTGTAAGAGTATTTGAAGAACAATCTAAAATAATGGATTTAGTTCTCTGAAGTGCCCTGCGAGGTATTTCAAAGAGCCTGTATATACGAAACATCATATTTACCATTGAAGGTTTTTGCATTAATTAAAATAACTAGTATATCTTAGAAGTCGTGTTGACCTCTTTTGTTCCTAATGCCAGATTTGAATTGACGCAACTTTGACAAGATGTAAAATTCTTAAGTCCCAAAAACCTTTCGGCCGCAGCCACAACAATGTCCAGTTTCTTAGACTTCTTTGAGATTTGTGCCTTACAGTTTATAACTGTAGCTCAGTTGGTAGAGCATGGCGCTTGCAACGCCAGGGTTGTGGGTTCGTTTCCCACGGGGGGCCAGTATGAAAATGTATGCACTCACTAACTGTAAGTCGCTCTGGATAAGAACATCTGCTAAATGACTAAAAAAATAAAAAATTACTGTGGTAATGAATGCCACAAAATCCACCTTTTTAACACACAGGGTATCTTTTGACTGGCAGCAAACTTTTACTACAGGCTGTGGTGCATCCCCTACCATATCTTCACTAGCATAACTTGTTTTCTTCACCATTTTCAACACCTCAAACGGGTTTCCCACATATGCATCCTTACTCAAACGCATCCCAACAAGAAGCAATTCATTATCATTCATACATGTATCCTCCACTCCAATTTTAGACAATTTCCTTTTTGTTCCAGTTTCCGCTACTACTGTTGTCCATTCAGAACATTCGTCTTCACCAACTTTGCTCGACGCACTGCTTGATTCGATCTCAGCATCCACTTCCACCATTTTTCCGTCTTCTGAAAGGCATCACTGGGGCTGTGAGGATTTATCCATTCGTCTTGAGGGGTCCTCACGGTTGTTGATTGCCAGGGTATTCAGAGCCATGGATACAGTGGCGTACCGCAGTTTTGCAAGACCCCCACGCTAGGTCAATTATTTAAAACAATTTAGGAAAACATTTAGTTTTAGGAAAACAATTACTGCAATTCTACACATTTTGCTATGGGGCAGGGAGAACATTTGCAGATTTATAGCCAATCTCATGCTATTCTACAAATGTTGCCATGAGTCTGAGAGAAAATGTTACTGTTTTAAAGATTGACAGGGCATTCAGTCTGGTTGGCTGCGCAACTTTATTGCAGCGATGATCATTCTGAAAACAGCGGGAAGATTCGAATCGTTCTGGCGCGAGGGAGGTTGAAGAAAACAACAGACAGGACATTAGCCATCTCGGAAACAAAGGCAACTACGAATTGATAACTTTATGTAAGTTACTCTCTATGTTACTGTCAGGACGTGTTTTTGACTAACCGCACGGTGAGCCAGTGTGGATTCAGATAAGCTAGCTAACTAGCTAGTTAGTTAACGTTAGCTAACTTAGCTAGCTAGCCATCGTTGTGAATGTGGTTGAATGCAGCCAGCTACTCTCGAAATTTATAGATTGAGCTGGATAGGCTTGACAGTCTAGGAGGTTGATTATGTATTTTCACTTCCTAACTAGTCTTGTTCCAAAAACGTTGCATATAACTAGCTACTGTAAGAATGTTGAACGCACACAAGTGTAAGAGTCAAAGCTTCATATGCGTTCTTTATTGGCAACTTTGTTACTTGCAACGTTTTTAGAACGGCATTGTTTTCCTGAAGCATTATTTTCTTGAGACAAAAGACATCAAGCGACAACAAAAACAAACAATGGTGTAATCAACCGTTATATTTTGGGTTATGATAGTGGAAGACATTTAATAAGCCCATGGGGCATTTAGGCTTTATTCAAGATTCATATACAGTACCAGTCAAAAGTTTGGACACCTACTCATTCAAGGGTGTTTCTTTATTTTAACTATTTTCTACATTGTAGAATAATAGTGAAGACATTAAAACTATGAAATAACACATATGGAATCATGTAGTAACCAAAAAAGGTGTGCCACCTGTGGCGGCAGGTAGCTTAGTGGTTAAGAGCGTTGTACCAGTAACCGAAAGGTCGCTGGTTCTAATCCCCGAGCCGACTAGGTGAAAAATCTGTCTGTGCACTTGAGCAAGGCACTTAACCCTAATTGATCCTGTAAGTCGCTCTAAGAGCGTCTGCTAAATGACAAAAAATATATATATTTGAGATTCTTCTAAGTAGCCACCCTTTGCCTTGATGACAGCTTTGCACACTCTTGAGCATTCTCTCAACCAGCTTCATGAGGTAGTCACCTGGAATGCATTTCAATTAACAGGTGTGCCTTCTTAAAAGTTAATTTGTGGAATTTCTTTCCTCCTTAATGTGTTTGAGCCAATCAGTTGTGTTATGACAAGGTACGGGGGGTATACAGAAGATGGCCCTATTTGGTAAAAGACCAAGTCCATATTATGGCAAGAACAGCTCAAATAAGCAAAGAGAAATGACAGTCCATCATTACTTTAAGACATGGTCGGTCAATCCTGAAAATGTCAAGAACTTTGAACGTTTCTTCAAATGCAGTCGCAAAAACCATCAAGCGCTATGATGAAACTGGCTTCATGAGTACCACCACATGAATGGAAGACCAAGAGTTACCTCTGCTGCAGAGGATAAATTCATTAGAGTTACCAGCCTCAGAAATTGCAGCCCAAATAAATGCTTCAGAGTTCAAGTAACGGACACATCTCAACATCAACTGTTCAGAGGGGACTGTGTGAATCAGGCCTTTATGGTCGAATTGCTGCAAGAAGCCACTACTAAAG
This sequence comes from Coregonus lavaretus, assembly GCF_964263955.1. Lineage (NCBI taxonomy): Eukaryota > Metazoa > Chordata > Actinopteri > Salmoniformes > Salmonidae > Coregonus > Coregonus lavaretus. The sequence continues at coordinate 45,380,833 of NC_139991.1, forward strand.
GACACCAATAAGAAGAGACTTGCTTGGGCCAAGAAACACGAGCAATGGACATTAGACCTGTGGAAATGTGTTCTTTGGACTGGAGTCCAAATTTGAGATTTTTGGTTCCAACTGCTGTGTCTTTGTGAGACACGGTGTGGGTGAATGGATGATCTCCGCATGTGTATTTCCCACTGTAAAGCATGGAGGAGGAGGTGTTATGGTGTGGGGGTGCTTTGCTGGTGACACTGTGATTTATTTAGAATTCAAGGCACACTTAACCAGCATGGCTACCACAGCATTCTACAGCGATACGCCATCCTATCTGGTTTGGGCTCAGTGGGACTATCATTTGTTTTTCAACAGGACAATGACCCAACACACCTCCAGGCTGTGTAAGGGCTATTTTACCAAGAAGGAGAGTGATGTAGTGCTGCATCAGATGACCTGGCCTCCACAATCCCCCGACCTCAACCCAATTTAGATGGTTTTTGGATGAGTCGGACCGCAGAGTGAAGGAAAAGCAGCCAACAAGTGCTCAGCATATGTACGAACTCCTTCAAGACTGTTGGAAAAGCATTACAAGTTAAGCTGGTTGAGAGAATGCCAAGTGTGTGCAAAGCGGTTATCAAGGCAAAGGGTGGCTATTTGAAGAATCTCAAATATCAAATATATTTTGATTTGTTTAATACTTTTTTGTTTACTACATGATTCCATATGTGTTATTTCATAGTTTTGATGTCTTCACTATTATTCTACAATGTAAAAAATAGTAAAAATAAAGAAAAACCCTTGAATGAGTAGGTGTGTCGAAACTTTTGACTGGTACTGTATGTCAAAATGAACATTGACTGAACCGCAGGAAATCTTCCAGCCTGTGCCCTTTTTAATTTTATTGAACAGCTGGGCCTTTACCATCTTATTTTTCAGCAATATGAGTCATTGTGAGCTTGAGGATATAACCATGCACTTGAATGACAGGATTTCATCCACAAGACGGGTCTTGGAGCTGCGGACAATTGGTATGATGATCTGGTGTATATATAGGGCTTGTTATCTCATGTAGTTAAACACTGTTTCAGCTAACAGAGAAATGATCCCACCCGATCAAACAGTAACTCAATGGTTTTCTGACATCAGGTAATGCATAACATAATTTAAACTTATCATGATTTATTCCCCATTTTCAGCAAAAGATCAAGACAAGCGGATCATTCTAGGGAAGATAGGACAAGATGTCCTTGCAATAGATGGACTCCTTGACCAGTTTGAGAAATGTGTTGGCCGCCAAAAAGATCTACTGAAGCATTTAAAGGTATTTCATGCATTCCTCACAATGCATTTTTAGATGGGTCCTTTTAGCTTGTCTGGATTGCAATATCTTTAAGTATGCTATTTGTACTGTATGTCTGTGTGAAATCTGTTATTTGTGTCACAGGAACTAGAGGGGTTCTTCCAGGAGGATGTGCAGGATGGAAAGCACCTTAGGGACAACATGCCCACACACATGCCCAGGAAGGGACAGCCAGCAGTCCAGTAAGGATAGCGTGTGTGTGACTGTGTGTGTTGGAGGATGTCATAAGAGGAGAAGCTACTGAGTGCAAACAGAGTAAATGTGTTGTCCTCTATTTTGCCCCTCCATTGATATCCCAGTGGAAGAGGGCCTGTGGGTCAGAGTGGACCTGTGGATGTGCAGCCAGTCCAGCAGGAGCACCCCAGGAAAACCTCCAAGAACCAGATCAGAGAGATGGAATTCATCACCAGCCCAGAGTTTGATACCATTCCTCAGTTAGTCCCCCTCAGCAGCACTCCGTCCACATACTGCATTGCAGCTTTATTTATTTAAGATGTTACTGCAGATCTGGCAGTTTTATCCGTTTAAAAAAATTGTTATTGTAAGATATCTTTCTTCTGTAACACTCTCTCTCTAGGTACATGAAAGGCCGTTTGACATATGACCAGCTAAACACTGCTGTGGAAAGCATTAACACAGCCGTAACAGGGAAGTACAAGATCTTGCACCAGCCAGCAAAAACCCTGAATAATGCCACACGCAAGCTTCATCAACGATTTAAGGAGGAAGAGAACAAGGACACTAAAGGTACCTCAGTCAAACTACTGTTCTAAAGGTACCTCAGTCAAACTACTGTTCTAAAGAAGGCTATGTGCTTTGCTTTCCTTTGACGCACAAAAGGTTGATCATTGCAAAGAGTAATTATCTTCTCTGACCCAGATGGTATTGTTATGACAATATTTGGTCAAGGATGGCCACCTGCATACTAATGGAAACAAACTAACTTCCCATCTCACAAAAGTCTTGCAACCAATATAATGTTATTTATATGGGGGATACAATCTTCCCAGCTCTGCAGATTTAGCTGTGAAGAGACTTAATCATTAGGTCATTTGTTTTGGTACTGTCCATTTGTAGCTTGTTTTTGGTCACAGGTCCAGGAATTGCTGAAGGATTGCAATATTTACCTGGAGCTAACCTTGAAGATAGCACTACTTGGTGATCTGAAAAGTCATAGTCAATCGATCAATAATATAATAAAACTTTTAGCAAAAATGTTTATTTTCAATTTACAATCTGTAGAAACAATGAGAATAGAAGGGTTCAGAACTTTTGTGAAACAGTACAGTTGAGAAGTAGAAATCCAATATGGATGGTGTTAAGAGATAGATGGGAGGGGTTGAATGGAGCTGAAGGTTGGGACTAATAACAACAAAATAACTCATGTAAAACATACTGTGTCCATAATAAGTATATAGGTTGAGAACTTTTATGAAAGAGCACAGTTTGGGGGATATGGCATGTAGAGGCAAACCAGATGGACATCATGAAAATGATCTGAGAGGTTGAGGGGCGAGGAAGTTCTGGAGTAAAAACAAACTTTGACTGTGTCCATAAAATGTATATAGTATGTACAAGCTGGAAGTAGAGGCATATGCGTTGTTGTTCAGTAGTTTACTCCAATTAAGGGAGGGGTGGTGGGGTTGGAAAATAATAAAGGAAAATAAAAAATGTTTAAAGGATATGTATACACTACCAGTCAAGTTTGGACACACCTACTCATTCAAGGATTTTTATTTTTACTATTTTTTACATTGTAGAATAATAGTGAAGACCTCAACTATGGAATCATGTAGTAACAAAAAAAAGTGTTAAACAAATCAAAATATATTTGAGATTCTTCAAATAGCCACCCTTTGCCTTGATGACAGCTTTGCACACTCTTGGCATTCTCTCAAACTGCTTCATGAGGTAGTCACCTGGAATGCATTTCAATTAACATGTGTGCCTTGTTAAAAGTTAATTTGTGTCCATATTATGGCAAGAACAGCTCAAATAAGCAAAGAGAAACGACAGTCCATTACTTTAAGACATGAAGATCAGTCAATGCAGAACATTGTTTCTTCAAGTGCAGTCACAAAAACCATCAAGCGCTATGATGAAACTGGCTCTCATGAGGACCGCCACAGGAATGGAAGACCCAGAGTTACCTCTGCTGCAGAGCATAAGTTCATTAGTTACCAGCCTCAGAAATTGCAGACCAAATAAATGCTTCACAGAGTTCAAGTCACAGACACATCTCAACATCAACTGTTCAGAGGGGCTGTGTGAATCAGGCCTTCATGGTCAAATTGCTGCGAAGAAAACACTACTAAAGGACACCAATAAGAAGAAGAGACTTGCTTGGGCCAAGAAACACGAGCAATGGACATTAGACTGGTGGAAATGTGTCTTTTGGTCTGGAGTCCAAATTGGAGATTTTTGGTTCCAACCACTGTGTCTTTGTGAGATGCGGTGTGGGAGAACAGATGTTCTCTGCATGTGTAGTTCTCACTGTAAAGCATGGAGGAGGAGGTGTTATGGTTTCGGGCTGCTTTGCTGGTGACACTGTCTGTGATATACAGTATTTAGAATTCAAGGCACACTTAACCAGCATGGCTACCACAGCATTCTGCAGCGATACGCCATACCATCTGGTTTGGGCTTAGTGGGACTATCATTTGTTTTTCAACAGGACAATGACCCAACACACCTCCAGGCTGTGTAAGGGCTATTTTACCAAGAAGGAGCGTGATGGAGTGCTCCATCAGATGACCTGGCCTCCACAATCCCCCGACCTCAACCCAATTGAGATGGTTTGGGCTGAGTCGGACCGCAGAGTGAAGGAAAAGCAGCCAACAAGTGCTTAGCAAATGTGGGAACTCCTTCAAGACTGTTGGAAAAGCATTACAAGTGAAGCTGGTTGAGAGAATGCCAAGAGTGTGCAAAGCTGTCATCAAGGCAAAGGGTGGCTATTTGAAGCATGTCAAATATAAACTGTATTTTGATTTATCACTTTTTTTGTTTATTCAATATGTGTTATTTCATAGTTTTGATGTCTTCACTATTATTCTACAATGTAGAAAATAGTAAAAATAAAGAAACCCTTGAATGAGTAGGTGTGTCCAAACATTTGACTGGTACTGTGTGTGTATTTGTGTATATGCAAAAAATAAATAAAATATAAAACATGGGGGATTGAAAGTGATGCAGACAATTACATTGACGGAAGTTACAATATATCTGCAGTATTAAAGCTGATCTTTAAGAAAAACTTCCCATTTCACTACTCCTCTGTGTTCCCTACAGGTCTGTTTTTCATTGTAGAGGCGGACATTAAAGAGTTCACTCAGATGAAGGTGGACAAGCGCTTCCAGGGCATCCTTAACATGCTGCGTCACTGCCAGCGTCTGCGAGAACAGCGAGGGGGAGGTATCACACGCTACGTCCTGCTGTGAAAGGAGCAGAGATGGAGAAAGGGGGGTTGTCATTGAGCTTGATCTTAAGACATTGAGTTGTCCTCGGTCTCCAGCATGATCTATCATATTGACTGAGGGAGGGGTGAAAATAAAACAAATCATTCTGTGGAGAATAGTTGTCAAAACGTGTATGTGCCTGGTGAATAACTATTTTTTGGGGTGGGCGGGGGTTAGTATTTGAATGTAGTTTCGTTCATACATCTTTTTTTATTCAAATGTTGTTGTATTTGCTCATTTTAATTGTATCATCCACATGAAGATCAATGTGACTTTGTCCATAACAACAATGTTTAATATTGGTAGAAAGGCAATAAATATTTTTGTAAATAATAATTTTGGATCAATTGTTATATTAATGTCAATTGTGTGCAATGTGTAAGAATCTCTTTCCAGATACCACTTGACATTGCAGGATGCACATACGAAGTTGGATCTTATTCTTCCCTACAAGGATGTGCATTTGTTTTTATAAGGGCACAGGTGTGCTTGCTTTGATGTTTGATCCTTTTGGTTACTAATTTCAGCTGTATAAGTTAACATTTAACCAGTTTCAGTTAGACATCTTTATTTTGTTTGTCACATTTGCCCCAATGCAAGGCATTTAATTGAACCAGGGACTAGCTACATACAGTATGTCACATGCCTTGACACTCCTGTGTGTGTTTGTAAGTTTTAATTGCTAGTGCCATTTTTATTTTATTTGGACATTTTAATCATTTAGCAGACACTTATCCAGAGTGATTTACAGTTAGAGCGATCATCTTAAGATAGCTAGGTGGGACAGCCAAATACCACATAGTAAGCAAATTTTTTCTCAATAAAGTAGCTATCAGCAAAGGCCGCTAGTAAGGGGGGGATGCTGCTGTGCTGTGGGATTATTTATTGTTATTTAAAATACGGACGGACGAATCTGGGTTTGGCGGATGCCCGAATGCATAGTACTATCTGTAAAGTTTGGTGGTGGAGGAATAATGGTCTGGGGTTGTTTTTCATGATTTGGGCTAGCCCCTTAGTTCCAGTGAAGGGAAATCTTAACGCTACAGCATACAATGACAATCTTCCAACTTTGTGGCAACATTTTGGGGAAGGCCCTTTCCTGTTTCAGCATGACAATGCCCCTGTGCACAAGTGAGGTCCATACAGAAATGGTTTGTCTAGATCGGTGTGGAAAAACTTGACTGGCCTGCACAAAACCATGATCTCACCTTTGGGATGAGTTGGAACGCTGACTGCGAGCCAGGCCTAATCGCCCAACATCAGCGCCCGACCTCAATAATGCTATTGTGGCTGAATGGAAGCAAGTCCCTGCATCAATGTTCCAACATCTAGTAGAAAGTCTTCCCAGAAGAGTGGAGGCTGTTATGGCAGCAAAGGGGGGACCAACTCCATATTAATGCCCATGATTTTGGAATGAGATGTTCGATGAGCAGTTGTCTTCATACTTTTGGCCATGTAGTGTATCTGTCCTGACATCATCATCTGTGATCCACATCAAAAGTATTAAAATTACAAAAGTACACCACCATGTCAGTATTAACAGATAAATGTGGCTTTGCCAAACAAGTGCAGTTATTGTTACCTTATTTTTATGGAAACATGAGTGTAATAGCTCTGAATAACTATTTTCTCAACAAACTAACAACTTCTATTAATTCTGGGGGAAATTAGAAATAGTTTGAGAACCATAAATGTTTGACCTACCCAATCTCCATAACGTCACGGCCACCCTCTTGGTGTTACTGCAGTTCATAAAGGAGCTGGTGAACACCACATGCCTGCAGCGGTATAGTATCTCCTTGAAGCAGTGTTAAGTGACTTATCTGGTCCTTCATCTTCTGCATCTGGGGTCTCTGTGTGCCAGCCGCCTCACCTCAGTGTATGGGAGGTAAGGACCAGAGGAGGCTGGTGGAGGAGCATTATAGGAGGACAGGCTCATTACAATGAGCCTAGGATCCTATAGCTCCTCCCACCAGCCTCCTCTGGTAAGGACCATGGCGTAGTGGTAGACAGTGTCAGGCTTCATACTGGGCCTAGACTTGGGGAATGAAACCTGGTCATGTAAGGCCTTTGGCCTCTTATTTGAAGGTGTGTTGGTGTGGTTACTATTTGATGTAGTAGAACATTAATGATGTTGATTTTGTCCACTAGACTTTCCAGAAAGAGATGCCTGTTGTTGAACAACCTGTTTGTCATTGACGGTGCTGTGATGATGCTGTTGAGCAAAACGGCCATGTCCTTTGAGATGATCATTGTTGGACATTTCCTCTATGGCATTAATGCAGGTAAGCTGATTTTCATCTTACGAATTGATATTATTTTACTGTAGGCCACAAAACAAGGTAATCTTTATACCTGTCTTTTAATATCTCACTAGAGGAATTATGCTTCCAAACTGTGTCTATGATGTGGTTTGTCCTTTCCTGTATGTGCTGCAGGTGTTAGCCTCAGTCTCCACACCATGTACCTGATGGAATGTACCCCCTAAAGGCTGTGAGGAATGGTGGTTTGTGTCTGTGCCACCTTTGTGTCTATGGGGAAGTTCTCAAGTCAGCTTCTGGGGATCAGGTGAGCTATCTGGTTCTAGTGTATCAGTCAGAGATGCTATTACAATTTTAACATGTGGTGAACGAACACTATGTGATGCTATGTGATAGCCTTCTGTCCTTGCAGTGAGTTATTGTGGACAGAGGACGGTGACCGTGGTTGCTGGGCTTCAGTGGTGCGACCGCCCTGCTCTAGCCTGCCACCCTGCCTCTCCTCCCAGAGTGAGAAAGGTAAGCACCTGGGTGGAGCTCTGTGAGGAATATGGATTGGTAACAGGTTGCCTAAGGATAACTACCTTACCATAAATGTATTTGCAATTAGTGTTATCATAGTCATCCTCACAATCATCATTATCATTATGCCTGACTCAGCTATCTTATTGGGCTTTTATGTCCTTTTCCACCTGTGTATCTTATTGGGCCTTTCCCCCCTGTAGCCATTCGCAGGCTGTGGGGCAGCAAAGACCACAATGTGGAGGTGGAGTAGATGCTGGTGGAGCACGCCTCCCTGAAGGGGGTCCGCAGCTCACTGTGGTGGACCTGATCCTGGACCAGGCCGTACGCTGGCAACTCCTCCTCATCACCTTCACCACCCTGCAGTTCTGTGGCATTAATGCTGTGAGTTGATGGTTGAAGTCGATCCATGAGATCAGTGTGTTTAGAGTTAGAGTGAGCAAAAGGGTATACAAATGTAGAATGGCATGGTTATGTCACTTTCTGATCAAAACCTACCTAGAGTCTTACGTTCATTCAGTTAGATACAGTATGTCTGATTGACTGAGTGATGAACTCTGTCATTCTGCTCCTCTTCACGTGTGCCTTTACTCATTTGACATGTTCCGTACGGCAGGGATCCCCACCCACCAGTTGCGCCATGTTGCCTTGGGAACCGGTCTGTGTGAGATTTCCACCTCTGTGGCCTGTGTGAGTCCTATTTCACCATATCTCTCAATAAACCTAATTAACCCTATATTAACATTGAGGAACTGTGAACCCTGCGAAATGAAAATGACCATGCCTCATGTTTTGGTTGACCTTTAAATGGAGGGGTTTGTCAACAGGACAAACCCCTCAAGCCTGTAATTACAGTGCGTTCAGAAAGTATTCACACCACTAGACTTTTTCCACATTTAGTGCACACAATACCCCATAATGTCAAAGTGGAATTATGTTTTTAGAAATGTTTACAAATTAATAAAAAATGAAAAGCTTGAGTCAATAAGTATTCAACCCCTTTGTTATGGCAAGCCTAAATAAGTTCAGGATACAATTATCTGTAAGGTCCCTCAGTCGAGCAGTGATTTTCAAACACAGATTTAACCACAAAGACCAGGGAGGTTTTACAATGCCTAGCAAAGAAGGGTACCGAGAGCAAGGAAACCGGTCAGGGATTTCACCATGGGGCCAATGGTGACTTTAAAAGTTAGAGTTTAATGGCTGTGGTAGGAGAAAACTGAGGATGGATCACCAACATTGTAGTTACTCCACAATACTAACCTAAATGACAGAGTGGAATTAAGGAAGCATGTACAGAATAAAGATATTCCAAAACATGCATCCTCTTTGCAATAAGGCACTAAAGTAAAACTGCAAGAAATGTGGCAAAGAAATTAACTTTATGTCCTGAATACAAAGAATTATGTTTTGGGCAAATCCAACACAACACATCACTGAGTACCACTCTTCATATTTTCAAGCATGGTGGTGGCTGCATCATGTTATGGGTATGCTTGTCATTGGCAAGGACTAGGGAGTGTTTTCTGATAAAAAGAAACGGAATAGAGCTAAGCACAGGCACAATCCTAGAGGAAAACCTGGTTCAGTCTGCAGTCCAACGACACTGTGAGACTAAACTGCCATTCAGCAGGACAATAACCTAAAACACAAGGCCAAATATACACTGGAGTTGCTTACCAAGACAACATTGAATGTTCCTGAGTGGCTTAGTTACAGTTTGACTTAAATCGGCTTGAAAATCTATGACAAGACTTGAAAATGTGTGCAAAGCGCTTAGGTATTTACTCAGGAAGACTCACAGCTGTAATCGCTTCCAAAGGTCATTCTAACATGTATTGACTCAGGGGTGTGAATACTTATCTGAATGAGATATTTCTGTATTTTATTTTCAATAAATGTGCAGAAATTTATAAAAACACGTTAACTTTGTCATTATGCGGTATTTTGTGTAAATGGTTGAGAAAATACATAGATATTTTGAATTCAGGCTGTAACACAACACAATGTGGAATAAGTCAAGGGGTCTGAATACTTTCTAAAGGCACTGTGTGTCATAAGAGTGCCCCCCTGTGGCGTGTCATTTATCTGGAGTCGACAGTGAAACTTCTACTGTCACTACTTGACACTGATAGTTAACTCCCCATTGGTATGACAGGTGATGGTAAAAGCGGAGGTGCATGCACTTACCACAAATTCCGCTTTTTGCTAAGTTCGCCATATTGTACATTGCTTTCCGTTACTCTTTTTTTGTATGGTCATTAGCATAGTATACATGATCCCAATTTTAGCTTCAAGACACCGGCAATTTGAAAAAACGAAAAAGTAGATTGTGCTGATTTATTGGCACATTGAACCTTGTCGCGTACCGTAGTTTAAAAACTCAATGTATAGTGCTAAAACAATGACGTCATACAGTTGAAGTTGGATGTTTACATACACCTTAGCCAAATACATTTAAACTCAGTTTTTCACAATTCGTGACATTTAATCCTAGTAACAATTCCCTGTCTTAGGTCAGTTAGGATCACCACTTTATTTTAAGAATGTGAAATGTCAGAATAATAGTAGAGAGAATGATTAATTTCAGCTTTTATTTATTTCATCACATTCCCAGTGGGTCAGAAGTTTACATACACTCAATTAGTATTTGGTAGCATTGCCTTTAAATTGTTTAACTTGGGTCAAACGTTTCGGGTAGCCTTCCACAAGCTTCCCACAATAGGTTTGGTGAATTTTGGCCCATTCCTCCTGACAGAGCTGGTGTAACTGAGTCAGGTTTGTAGGCCTTCTTGCTCGCACACGCTTTTTCAGTTCTGCCCACACATTTTCTATAGGATTGAGGTCAGGGCTTTGTGATGGCCACTCCAATACCTTGACTTTGTTGTCCTTAAGCCATTTTGCCACAACTTTGGAAGTATGCTTGGGGTCATTGTCCATCTGCAAGACCCATTTGCGACCAAGCTTTAATTTCCTGACTGATGTCTTGAGATGTTGCTTCAATATATCCATATAATTTTCCTTCCTCATGATGCCATCTATTTTGTGAAGTGCACCAGTCCCTCCTGCAGCAAAGCACACCCACAGCATGATGCTGCCACCCCCGTGCTTCACGGTTGGGATGTTGTTCTTCGGCTTGAAAGGTCCCCCTTTTTCCTCCAAACATAACGATGGTCATTATGGCCAAACAGTTCTATTTTTGTTTCATCAGACCAGAGGACATTTCTCCAAAAAGTACGATCTTTGTCCCCATGTGCAGTTGCAAACCGTAGTCTGGCTTTTTTATGGCGGTTTTGGAGCAGTGGCTTCTTCCTTGCTGAGCGGACTTTCAGGTTATGTCGATATAGGACTCGTTTTACTGTGGATATAGATACTTTTGTACCTGTTTCCTCCAGCATCTTCACAAGGTCCTTTGCTGTTGTTCTGGGATTGATTTGCACTTTTCGCACCAAAGTACGTTCATCTCTAGGAGACAGAACGCATCTCCTTCCTGAGCGGTATGACGGCTGCATTGTCCCATGGTGTTTATACTTGCGTACTATTTATTGTACAGATGAACGTGGTACCTTCAGGCGTTTGAAAATTGCTCCAAAGGATGAACCAGACTTGTGGAGGTCTACACATTTTTTTTGGAGGTCTTGGCTGATTTCTTTTGATTTTCCCATGATGTCAAGCAAATAGGCACTGAGTTTGAAGGTAGGCCTTGAATACATCCACAGGTACACCTCCAATTGACACAAATGATGTCAATTAGCCCATCACAAGCTTCTAAAGCCATGACATCATTTTCTGTAAACTTCTGACCCACTGGAATTGTGATACAGTGAATTATAAATGAAATAATCTGTCTGTAAACAATTGTTGGAAAAATTACTTACTTACTTAACCGACTTGCCAAAACTATAGTTTGTTAACAAGAAATTTGTGGAGTGGTTGAAAAACGAGTTTTAATGACTCCAACCTAAGTGTATGTAAACTTCCGACTTCAACTGTATCTGCCATCTTAATGCACGTTCGCCATTGATAGCACAGGAAAAAGCCTGCTCCTCTACAGGGATTACCTATGCATGGCAGTTACCCTGGGTCTCCTGGGTCACTCTACCTGCAGGTGAGTCACACTTTATAAGCAACACACTGCTCTGTCATCAACTACATAGTTTGTGGGTGACATCTTTTCCATGAATGGAACAATGCTCATTATGAATGAATGAATGTCATTCATTCATAATGTCACAGAATGTCCTTATATATTATCACTGGGTTACATCAATCTTTTACAATGGGTGGCAACATCAGTGGTTCATCAATAAGCCACACCGTTTGTTGTTATTTGTTGTTCAGATCCAAGTCTCCTGGATGCCTTACTGCAGTATAGTTCTCATCTTCACCTTCTTCTTCTCCAGTGGACCAGGTGGGTCCTATAACCTGACGTAGAACTAAACCAAGCTAAAAACAAATCAACTTATTTAGCTGGTATTTTCATTGTTTATTGCTCCTAGCTGGAGTGACAGCACCTCTGCCTGGTGAAATATTCAACCAGTCGTTCAAATCAGCAGCCTTCACCATCGGTTGCACCCTCAACTGGCTGGGGCTGCTCTTCCACCTCATAGCGGTGAGCACATCAGCCTCTCTCTCATACCTTGTCACATACACAAACAGGTATAACAGTTGTACTGTAACTATTATGTGACAGTGAGTACCTAGATTGTAATTACACGGTTATTACATAGGTATTGGGACTCTTATTTGTTAAGTGGGAACGTGGCAGCTGATATCACACCCATACACACATGCAATCACAGTATGTTTATACACGGGAGAAGTTGGACTACTTCTGTTTCCTGTCAGGGTTGTTTGTGTGGTACAAAGTGCTTGAGACCAAGAACCACACCATCACGGAGATCACTGTCGAGATTCAGAGGATGCATCCCAGCAGGGGATCCTCAGGGTAGGGAAAGATGAGACCTCATGAACCCCATCATATCAAGCCATGCACAACCACCAAACTCTGAACATTTGCCATCATCATTGACATTGTGTCTGACTTGTACATTGTTTTGTCCTTCCTGTTAAAACATTGTCTTTGTGAAAACTCCTCTGTTAAGATTTGCCCCACACCCAAGCCATTTCCAGTCTAATGTCATCTTAATGGCAAATCAATAATTTTGACCTTTGGGATGGTGAGTACAGTGTGATAAAACTGTTAAGTCTCTGGGCCCCCTATTAAAGTCATTTGTTTAGTATTGTGAGCAGGCCCAGGTCTCTGTCGCTATCAGGCTCTGGCCCCAGGCAAACAGGCACTAATCAGGGAGGGAGAGGTTTTACCTCTGACACTCCTAAAGTCAGCATACTGTATGTGGTTTACTGATGAACAAGTTACATCACTTAGGGCATGATTCAATCAGCTCGCCTTGAGTTCCTTATTAGTGAGTCTGGGCTTCCATACACAGCTTATCTGTCTTATTTATTACACTCATTTTGAGATAATATTTTTTAAATTACTGTGGTGTTTAGGATTATTATCAGAATGTTTCAATGGAAAGCTATGTCTACTCTCACCTGTATTCGGGGGAAAAGTGTTATAGGTATACAGGTAACTGCAACCATAAAGGAAACACTTGAGTAAATGAGGGATACAAAGTATATTGAAAGCAGGTGCTTCCACACAGGTGTGGTTCCTGAGTTAATTAAGCAATTAACATCCTATCATGCTTAGTGTCATGTATACAAATGCCCAGTTGCCCATTATTTTGAGTACCATGGCTTGAAGAAGAGATCTCAGTGACTTTGAAAGAGAGGTCTCAAAGAAGCATATGGGGTTTAAAGGCTGTGTGTGTGTATGTGTGTGTGTCAGTCAGTCAGTCACCAGAAATCTCAACCTTATTGAACACTTATGGGATATTCTGACCCACTGACGCTATTCTGGAGGCTCGTGCTTGCCCAACACCCTATTAACCCTCCCGTTGTCCTAGGGTCAAAATGACCCGCCACTGTGTTGAACCAACTTTATTAAATTTTTATATTTTTGGGATCATTTGTGAGATCACAAATGATCCAAAAAAATATAAAAATTAAATAAAGTTGGTTCAACACAGTGGCGGGTCATTTTGACCATAGGACAACGGGAGGGTTAAGACACTTTATGTTGGTGTTTCCTTTATTTGGGCAGTTACCTGTATGTGGCCTAATGTAAAACGAATTGTTGTTTTCTTTAGTACTTTCATTGTGTCGTTGTTTTTTGAAAGTCGTTCAACTTTGCTCATATCGCAGAAGTGCTATCAGCAAACTCAAGCCAAACGCACGTCCCCCTCTGCATGTGTGCGACTGATTACATTATCTCGGTATTTTAAGCTAGCTTCCAGTCCGCTGTGCGTTTGACCAATTCATAGACTAGATAGGATGCGTAGGTCCCAGAGCCCCCGCACCCACTATTAACTACCGAACCACGAAGTTTAAAGCAAGGGAGTGGCTGTTTACTGACGTGTAGTGAAACCCTTTACGCGGACATCTGCGTATTTTGGAACTTTAAAAGCCTCTCCAGTTAGTAGGCTTCTAGTGAGATGACAGCTAGGACTTATAGTGAGATCTGATATGGGTAGCCTATATAGAGAGGCTGTTACCGCGACGACTATGGAGGATCCGACTCGGATTGTGACAGATCATCCTACTAAATCGGATACAGACCCGAGCATTTCACCCGATGTGCCTTTGGTGAAGAACATGGACTATCAGCACAAGTGAGTTATTATTTGATATAGCATAATATTTATTACACCCATACATGTATGACGTGTAACGCAGTATTGGGCCCAATCCTACACCAGTGCTTACAAAACTGCCAATACTGTAGTATAAATGAGACACAACCTGTACAGTTGTGCATAAGGTCATAGGGCATGTACTGTGACATATACACTATACACTAATTGGCTCAGCTTATTTTTTTCATTTTAAAACTACCTGGAACTTGGAGAAAATGTGCCTTCTATTTTTTTTACATGTGCAGATTCTGACAATGTACAGAGAGATCTGGCAGACAGACTCACATTACCTGTTCTGATTGGTGGACGGGAGTGGAGATTAGGAATGGTATGTCAGGTCAGGGATGCCTTTTCTTTCACACCTCGATTGTAAGAGTCACCCATTTCTGTTCTTCCTCCACATTATAGGCTAGTTGTTTGGCTGAGGTCTAAAGGAGAAGAGCATCTCAGGTCTTCAGATGTTCTTGCCTTGATACAAGTTCTCAGTCACTCAGGTGTAAATCACACTTGGTGTAAATCACACTTGGGGACACTTCGATATCCCCTTACACCAGTGTTAGGTATATTATTTAACCAATTACTGTCAGTGTCCACTATTCATGCTTCAAACCAGATATACTCCATCAGTAGCCTTGTTCATACCTCCCAGGCACCCACTGTCTCAGGGTGACTGTTGTCTCAGGGTGACTGTTGTTGTTCGCTCAAGTGAGGCTTCCTCAAGTGAAGCTTCCTCAAGTGAGGCTTCCTCAGCAACACACTTCCAGAACACGAGCTGTCAGGTGAATTATTAACAGCAACCCTATATTTTTGAACTGGCTGCTATTGGCAGGAGCAGACAGACAGACAGGCAGGCAGAGGGGGTGAGGTGTAGGCCACTCTGACAGGAGGGAGATGGGTTACTCTCCCAGGGTGTCACTGATAGAGGCTCCATATCACCTGGTGACTGAACTGATCACAGAGTCCTGAATTGATATTTACAAAAGCAATCTCTCTTTAACTAGTTTAATGCTATTTTGGGGATACTATAACATTTGGTAGGGCAATGTGGTTCTTCTGAATACAGCAGTCTATTTTCAGAAGTTCTCCATTCTGTCTATTCTTGTGGTTTCCAGTTCTTTGTTCCCTTCTTGATTCAACAAAATACTTTTTGCTATAACATATGGATTTTGTTATTACATAGGCTATCCATTAGTGAAATATAAACCTGTTAATGATGATTAGGTGGAGTTCTGTGTGGTAGAGGCTAGAGAGAACTGACGTGTAAGCTGTGCGACCACAATTTCTGCTGCAGCACCACCGACTGCAAAGTTTGATCACTTGCAGAGTGTGCTCAATGAGTTGAATCAGGATACATGAATCACGGTACGTGACTGTCATTAAAAAAGAAGCAGTGCCAAGTCTCTGAAATCTTTGCCAATACTATAGCCGCCTCCTAAAAAAGCCTTCACCTTAAATGACCTTCCTGTAGATGGACGTGGCTGTCCATGTTGGCAGGATTGACGACAGATGTTAATGAACTGATAAGAGTAGAACTGTAATGATGTGATATAGTGCAGTAGGATATAGAGCCAGATAATGCACTACCAGCTGATTTGGCTGAATGTGCAGCATAAGATATTCTTTAATGGTTGGTTTCCAAGACTATAGTTAGTGAGGCATATCCCAATGTGACCAGCCCCATTGGGCTCAAGCTGATTGATTTCCATGGGCTTGAAGCAAGTTGAGTCAATTTGTCAAAATGAGTTCTACTCTTGAAGGATGCAGCAACTGGTCTTAGACGATAGGTCAGATTTAGAGACACATTCAAGCCACACCATAAAACACCCTTGTACAGCTGATTTGGTATCCTGACAAGCTTTGACATTCCCATCTGATATCTGCTTCTCCTCAACTGACCCCTGTTTGTCTCCCAGATAATCACTTCAGAAACTCCAACTGTCCTGTTTTCCTTTGATTACAGGGTGTTCGTCAATAGGAGTGTAACATTGGAGAACATCAAATGCTATGGCTTTGACATGGACTACACTCTGGCAGGTAAGTTCATCTATACTGAACAAAAATATAAACGCAACATGTAAAGTGTTGGTCCCATGTTTCATGAGCTGAAAGAAAAGATCCCTGAAATGTTCCATATGCACAAAAAACTTATTTCTCTCAAATGCACAAATTTGTTTACATTCCTGTTAGTGAGCATTTCTCTTTTGCCAAGATAATCCATCCACCTGACAGGTGTGGCATATCAAGAAGCTGATTAAACAGCATGATCATTACACAGGTGCACCTTGTGCTGGGGACAATAAAAGGCCACTCTAAAATGTGCGGTTTTGTCACACAACACAATGCCACAGATGTCTCAAGTTTTGAGGGAGCGTGCAATTGGCATGATGACTGCAGGAATGTCCACCAGAGCTGTTGCCAGAGAATTAAATGTTCATTTCTCTACCATAAGCCGCCTCCAACATTGTTTTAGAGAACTGGGCAGTATGTCCAACCGGTTTCACAACCGCAGACCATGTGTATGGCGTTGTGTGAGCGAGCGGTTTGCTGATGTCAAAGTTGTGAACAGAGTGCCCAATGTTGGCGGTTGGGTTATGGTATGGGCAGGCATAAGCTACGGACAACGAACACAATTGCATTTTATCGATGGCAATTTTTATGAACACCACTCATTGAGCACATTTGGGATGCTCTGGATCGACGTGTACGACAGCATGTTCCAGTTCCCGCCAATATCCAGAAACTTCGGACAGCCATTGACGAGGAGTGGGACAACAGCCTGATCAACTCTATGCGAAGGAGATTTATCGCGCTGCATGAGGCAAATGGTGGTCACAACAGATACTGACTGGTTTTCTCATCCATGCCCCTACTTGTTTTTTAGGTATCTGTGACCAACAGATACATATCTGTATTCCCAGTCATGTGAAATCCAGAGATTAGGGTCTCATGAATTTAATTCAATTGACTGATTTCCTCATATGAACTATAACTCAGTAAAATCTTTGAAATTATTGCATGTTGCGTTTATATTTTTGTTCAGTATAGTAGCAAAGTAGACCTACTCCAACAAAGAGAAGATGTGATTGTACTGGTAAACGGCCAAAAAGGCTGACTTTTGGAGAAAATCAGAAAATCTATGTCTCATAAATTTAATGTGTGTAATCAGGGGGGTATACTACAAAGTAGGATTAATGAGTTAGCCAGCTAACTTTGATAAACAACCAGAAATAACTCGATTTTCTGATTCATTAAGAAAGCTAAACTTAGATTTGTGTTTTTCTTTATTTAGTAAATTAGACTATGCCCATTTCAAGCTTATCCTTCTAAAAAAAGTAAGTTATTTCAAAATATTTAGGCACGTTAGCTTGATCCTACACCTCAGAACTACACTACCGGTCAAAAGTTTTAGAACACCTACTCATTCAAGGGTTTTTCTTTATTTTTACCATGTTCTACATTGTAGAATAATAGTGAACACATTAACACTATGAAATAACACATATGGAATCATGTAGTAACCACAAAAGTTTTAAACAAATCAAAATATATTTTATATTTGAGATTCTTCAAATAGCCACCCTTTGCCTTGATGACAGCTTTGCACACTCTTGGCAAAGGGTGGCTACTTTGAAGAATCTAAAATAAAACATACATTTTGATTTGTTTAACACTTTTTTGGTTACTACATGACTCAATTTGTGTTATTTCATCGTTTTGATGTCTTCACTATTATTCTACAATGTAGAAAATAGTCAAAATAAAGAAAAACCCTGGAATGAGTAGCTGTTCTAAAACGTTTGACCGGTAGTGTATATTGAACAGCATATGAGGATACAAACATTGTTACATTTTCACTGATGAAAACTGACTGTTCATGTGTCCTGTGTGTGTAGAGTACAAGTCTCCTGACTACGAGGACCTGGGCTTTGAGCTGCTCAGAGACAGGCTGGTGTCTATAGGCTATCCCCATGAGCTACTGCATTACACCTACGATCCTACCTTCCCCACTCGGTGAGTTCTCTCTTCCTGTTGATCCCACAGACATTTGCATACTGTTGATTTTTACATGTTACGTTTGGTAGTACATAACATGACCCTTTACTCACAAATATGTTTTTCTGTTCTACATGAATTAGAACGCCTTATCATTGGGTTGATGCCAAGCGTGGTTAGTTAGGATGGGACTCTTTATGGGAGTCTACCTTTGAAATGACCCCTAACCATTATTTTTCAAGTCATTTGTTGTTCTGTGCAGTCTATTTTCTGTATCCTTGCCCCATGGGGACACTATGCTGGAGAAACATCTAACATTTTATCATTTCATCAGCAGAGATAGTTTCCCCAAAGGCCTAGGAACAGTAGAACAACAAGATCGGTCAAAATAGAGCAGAAATGAAAAGTAACCTACTGATACTATCAAGAGCAGCCACAAATCTAAAAGATATCATCATCTATCCCTCTCCCATCATTCCTCTCTCTGCTTATCTCTGCATAACCATATTCACCTCCTGCTCTCTCTTCCTCTTTTTCATCGCAATCTCTCCTCCCTCCTTCTTAGCGGCCTGGTGTTTGACACAATGTATGGTAACTTGCTGAAGGTGGACTCCAATGGAAACATTCTGCTGTGCAGTCATGGCTTCACCTTTCTAAAAAGGTGAGTGATACATCACAGGAAATACAATAGTTTGTGTGTGTGTGCGCATGTGGACGTGTTTAATTATACAAGAATAGTAAACAAACAAAAATTTGACCAACTGGGGACATTTTATTAGTCCCCACAAGGTCAAATGCTATTTCTAGAGGGTTTAGAGTTAAGGTTAGAATTAGTGTTAGAATTAGGTTTAGGGTTAGGAGCTAGGGTTAGGTTTAGGGTTAAGGTTTTCAGGTTAGGTTTAGGGTTAGGGGGTTAGGGAAAATAGGATTTTGAATGGGATTGAATTGTGTGACCGCACAAAGTTAGTTATACAAGACTGTGTGTGTGTGTGTGTGTGTGTGTTTGTTTGTTGTGAGTATACTGTTTCTCATTCTGTAACAGGATGTCCTTGGGTCAACACTGTCACTGAGGGCACATCTGCACAACCACTTTGCAAATTAATCTAAGTAGGGGAACAGGGCAATGACACGCGCACACGCACACACGCACACACAGCAAATCGGCATGTCTAGTCAGTGGGTCATCAGGGTGAAACAGCTCTTCTGTCAAACATCAAAACGAGCATGGGCACAGAAAACCATGAGGTCAACGTGACTATTTTCATATGTCTCATTTAAAATACCAAGTTTTCTGAAAGACCAATATACTATACACATCTTATCAAACTGAATTTCTTTATTCTCCTCTGGTTGTTACATTTCATAGAATAAGTAGAATACACTACCTGTGTGTAGGCTATATATTGCAGCTGTATGAAGGAGTTGTTTTTATCTTGTTGAGGGTACAGGAGATGGACTGACTGAGAAACTAGGCTATGAGAGGACAGGGGGATGGGCTGTGGGTTGCCCTGCTCTACCAGAGAACAGAGGATGTTGGAGACCAAGGGAGCCTGATCCTGACCTTGGTCAGATCCAACTGTGAGCATCTGTCTCAGTAGGCCTACATACTGCCATTATATTCAGCTTACAACATAAAACAGCCCCCATGTTCCTGGTACTTTCATGGAGGACTGAGAAATGACTGCAAAATATCCCCTAAAACTTTATTTTATTTATTTATTTACCTTTATTTAACCAGGTAAGCCAGTTGAGAACAAGTTCTCATTTACAACTGCGACCTGGCCAAGATAAAGCAAAGCAGTGCGATAAAAACAACAACACAGAGTTACATATGGGGTAAACAAAACATAAAGTCAAAAATACAACAGAAAATATATATACAGTGTGTGCGAATGTAGTAAGTTATGGAGGTAAGGCAATAAATAGGCCATAGTGCAAAATAGTTACAATTTCGTATAATACTGGAATGATAGATGTGCAAAAGATGATGTGCAAATAGAGATACTGGGGTGCAAATTAGCAAAATAAATAACAAGATGGGGATGAGGTAGTTGGGTGGGCTAATTTCAGAAAGGCTGTATACAGGTGCAGTGATCGGTAAGCTGCTCTGACAACTGATGCTTAAAGTTAGTGAGGGAGATAAGAGTCTCCAGCTTCAGAGATTTTTGCAGTTCGTTCCAGTCATTGGCAGCAGAGAACTGGAAGGAATGGCGGCCAAAGGAGGTGTTGGCTTTGGGGATGACCAGTGAGATATACCTGCTGGAGCGCAGACTACGGGTGGGTGTTGCTATGGTGACCAGTGAGCTAAGATAAGACGGGGATTTGCCTAGCAGTGATTTATAGATGACCTGGAGCCAGTGGGTTTGGCGACGAATATGTAGTGAGGGCAGCCAACAAGAGCGTACAGGTCACAATGGTGGGTAGTATATGGGGCTTTGGTGACAAAACGGATGGCATGATACATGATACACCACAAGGTGTGCAGGAATGTTAAAAGTTTTTTCTAAACATGAATTGGATGCAGATATAGCAGCACTATTTGGAATTCTTTATTCTTCCATTGGCTTACAATGGTGATGTAACCAGCTCACAAATATTAAAAAGTATATTTATATCCAGCACCTGGTGCCTTGGGATTTGCGAATGAATGTCTGTATGTGTGTGTTTACATGTGTGTTATTGCATGATTATGTGAGTTCCTTTTGACTTAGTCTTTGGGTTATTGTGAGTTGTATGTAGGACTATGTGTATCTTGTTTTTTTATCATGAAAGACTATATTGATTATACTTTAGCTGGACATGTACATAGAGGGCCTGCCCATCTTCCATTCATAAATCAGGATTTAGATGCCTTTGGGAACCCCTACCAGCAGCTAAGCTATCGAGAGGCTCCGGTTCCAGTTCAAATCCACTCAATCGTCAATGCATCCCTGCCTCATACTCTTACAGTGAGGCAGACTGCAGCGTTGCTTCAATGGAGAAAGCCAGTGGATGTTTCTATCTCCAGCTCTAGCTGAACGTCTTAGTCAAGAGACTCAAAAAAGAGAGGTCTTGTGACGTTGATAGTGCTGGTGGGTTATGTGCACTTTGGATGTTATCTTGTTATCTGTTGGCTCAGTGGGTTCTCTCTGAATGACTCATCATCCGGAAATGCTCCAATAGTAGCTGTTTGCTATTATTGGGGAGGTTGTCAGACCAGCTTACTTAATGAGTTTCTACACAGAATGCATGTTTTTGTCATGTTACACGTCTTTATATGCACCTGTGGATACTCCTTAATTTGCTGGTTGTATACATACTTTCCTTCTCTACAGGGACAAGATCCAAGACTACTACCCCAACAACTTCATTCAGAAAGGCAACACTGACCGCTTCTATATCCTCAATACTCTCTTCAACCTTTCAGGTAGCAACAACAGTGTTATTTTGTGTAGTTATGTACAATCATACTGCAAATAAAGTCAAGTAGAATGACTTTGCAATGCCCCCTCCTGCTCCTCCCACAGAGACGTATCTGGATGGTTGCCTTGTGGACCTCTTCACCAGATGCAGCAGATACGTAAAGTGAGTGGCCTCTATTTTCCTCCCTCTTCTCGCTGCCCTCTCTCTTTCTCTACTGCTGTGAGAATAGTAAATCATAAGAAAATAAGTGAATAATGTGACTGTAGTTTCTCTACTCTTTTTTTATTTTCTTTAAATAGCTGCCAGAAAGGCTTCAAACATGGTGACTTGTTCATGTCATTCAGAAGCATGTTCCAGGATGTTCGAGATGCAATGGACTATGTTCATGATACGGTTAGAATTACACAGTACATACACCACCCCATCCCTACACACATACTCACACATAATGAAACATTACTGTCTGTGTCTTTTTGTAAAGACTGACTCTCTCCATTTTGTCATACAGGGCAGTCTGAAGGAAAGCACTCTGAGGAATTTGGATAAATATGTCGTCAGAGATGTGAGTGAAAATAACTTTGAACCTCCCTTAATTGCTGTTTCATATTGGATACCTTTTTTGGATGCAGTATATTGACAAAGTGCTTTGGACATAATTTATGAGATGATACCTCAATTAATTAGTGACACTCAACAAAGTCTCTGAGATGAGTAAACTTTCTCTATCCAGAGGAATTGACCCTCTCCTTTATTCTTCTTCCCGATAGCCAAACTTGCCTGTTCTCCTGACTCGCATTAAGGAGGTGGCCAAAGTGTTCCTGGCCACCAACAGTGACTACAACTACACAGAGGTCAGTTGTTAATGTTTCATGGTACATGATGTCCATTCTATTCAATATATGATGTCTATTCTATTCAATATATGATGTCCATTCTATTCACTTTTATACTAAGGATGTGTCTTTGTTCTTTTCCCTAGGCTATCATGAAATACTTGCTTGAAACTCCACCAGGTGCCAAGGTTAGTCTAGGTGTCTCCAGTTTCAAATTAAGGAAAAGGGTTTTGGGGAACAAATTACCATTCATTCTAATGAACATTTCACAAATTTTTTTCTTAAGTACCCAAAGAAACCGTGGCGCGCCTTCTTTGACCTTGTCGTCGTGGATACCAGGAAGCCAGTGTTCTTTGCCGAGGGAACTGTGCTGAGACAAGTGGACACGGTAAGGCCCTTTCACTCATCATCACATGGTGTATATAGAAAACATCCTTTAACACACCACACAATTAGATTAATGTTCTAATCCAGAGCCATATATTTAGAGTTATGCCTTGTTCTAATTCTATATATTCAGTTACATAGCATTGTTTAAATATTCCCCATCTAATGTTAACATGGCTGCCATAGAATGTTGAGTGTCATGTATAGTGACTTCAGAAAGTATTCACACCCCTTGACTTTTTCCACATTTTGTTGTGTTACGACGTGGGATTAAAATTGATGTAATTGTAATTTTTGGTCAATGATTTACACAAAATACTCTAATGTCAAAGTGGAGAAAAAATTCTAGCATTTGTAAAGAATTCATGAAAAATAAAACACTAATATATCTTGATTAGATAAGTATTCAAAGCCCTGAGTCAATACATGTTAGAATCACCTTTGGCAGCGATTACAGCTGTGAGTCTTTCTGGGTAAGTCTCTAAGAGCTTTGCACACCTGGATTGTGCAACACTTGCCATTTATTCTTTTCAAAATTCTTCAAGCTCTGTCAAATTGGTTGTTGATCATTGCTAGGCAACCATTTATAGGTCTTGCCATAGATTTTCAAGCAGATTTAAGTCAAAACTGTAACTTGGCCAGTCAGGAACATTCACTGTCTTCTTGATAAGCAACTCCAGTATAAATTTGGCCTTGTGTTTTAGGTTATTGTCCTGTGTCTGGTGGAAAGCAGATTGAACCAGGTTTTCCTAGAGGATTTTGCCTGTGCTTAGCTCCATTCTGTTTATTTTTTATCCTGAAAAACTCCCCAGTCCTTAACGATTACAAACATATGCATAACATGATGCAGCCACCACTATGCTTGAAAATATGGAGTGTGGTACTCAATAATGTGTTGCATTGGATTTGCCCCAAACATAACACTTTGTAATCAGGACATGTTTTGCAGTATTGCTTTAGTGCCTTGTTCCCCAATAGGATGCATGTTTTGGAATATTTTTTATTCTGTACAGGCTTCCTTCTTTTCACTCTGTAAATTAGATTAGTATTGTGGAGTTACTACAATGTTGTTGATCCATCCCCATTTTTTTTCCTATCACAGCCATTACATTCTGTAACTGTTTTAAAGTCACCATTGGTCTCATCGTGAAATCTCTGAGGGGTTTCCTTCCTCTCTGGCCACTGAGTTAGGAAGGACGCATGTATCTTTGTGGTGACTGGGTGTATTGATATGCCATCCAAAGTGTAATTAATAACTTCACCATGCTCAAAGGGATATTCAATGAACTCTTTTTTTATATTTACCCATCTACCAATTTTTACCCATCTACCAATTGGAAAACCTCCCTTGTCTTTGTGGTTGAATCTGTGTTTGAAATTCACTGCTCGTCTGAGAGACCTTACAGATAATTGTATGTGTGGGGTACAGAGATGAGGTAGTCATTGAAAATCATGTTAAACACTATTATTGCACACAGAGTCCATGTAACTTATTATGTGACTTATTAAGCAAAGTTTTACTCCTGAACTTATTTAGGCTTGCCATAACAAAGGGGTTGAATACGTATTGACTCAAGACATTTCAGCTTTAAGTTTTTTATTAATTTGTAAAACGTTCTAAATACATAATTCCACTTTGACATTATGGGGTATTGTGTGTAGTGGAAAGAAATCAATTTTGAATTCAGGCTGTAACACAACAAAATATGGAAAGGTCAAGGGTGTGTATACTTTCTGAAGGCACTATAAATGCATCATAATGCAGAAACCACATTGGCCCAACTCTCTATATACATGGCTCTGTTCATATCTACCCAACATAGAACACAGGGAAGCTTCGTATCGGAACATACACTGGAGACATCCAGCATGGAACTGTCTACTCTGGAGGTAAGAATTAAAATGTTAATCCCAGCTAGCACATAACAATATGTTTCTTAGAGCTTGGTGAGAGCATGGTTGTCCTATGGTTATTTTCCATACAACCTTCCCACAACTTTCTGGGAATGGTGCAGGATAGTTGATTGGCTTTGGAACATTCTCAGCACATTTCTTGACAAAAAAACATTATATTCTTGGTATTTCATTACTTTAACAGAACGTTTCCTAAAAGTTAAAACATGGTTACATTTAATAATAATGTACAGAGAACGTTCTAAGAATTTATTTAAAATCATATACAGTGAGGGAAAAAAGTATTTGATCCCCTGCTGATTTTGTCCGTTTGCCCACTGACAATAAAAAAATATATATATATTTATATAAAAAATATATATATAAAAAAAAAATAATAATAATAATAATAATAATACATTGTAAAGTGGTTATCCCACTGGCTATAAGGTGAATGCACCTATTTGTAAGTCGCTCTGGATAAGAGCGTCTGCTAAATGACGTAAATGTAAATGTAAATGTAAATGATCGGTCTATAATTTTAATGGTAGGTTTATTTGAACAGTGAGAGACAGAATAACAACAAAAAAATCCAGAAAAATGCATGTCAAAAATGTTATAAATTGATTTGCATTTTAATGAGGGAAATAAGTATTTGACCCCTCTGCAAAACATGACTTAGTAGTTGGTGGCAAAACCCTTGTTGGCAATCACAGAGGTCAGACGTTTCTTGTAGTTGGCCACCAGGTTTGCACACATCTCAGGAGGGATTTTGTCCCACTCCTCTTTGCAGATCTTCTCCAAGTCATTAAGGTTTCGAGGCTGACGTTTGGCAACTCGAACCTTCAGCTCCCTCCACAGATTTTCTATGGAATTAAGGTCTGGAGACTGGCTAGGCCACTCCAGGACCTTAATGTGCTTATTCTTGAGCCACTACTTTGTTGCCTTGGCCGTGTGTTTTGGGTCATTGTCATGCTGGAATACCCATCCACGACCCATTTTCAATGCCCTGGCTGAGGGAAGGAGGTTCTCACCCAAGTTTTGACGGTACATGGCCCCGTCCATCGTCCCTTTGATGCGGTGAAGTTGTCCTGTCCCCTTAGCAGAAAAACACCCCCAAAGCATAATGTTTCCACCTCCATGTTTGACGGTGGGGATGGTGTTCTTGGGGTCATAGGCAGCATTACTCCTCCTCCAAACACGGCGAGTTGAGTTGATGCCAAAGAGCTCGATTTTGGTCTCATCTGACCACAACACTTTCACCCAGTTCTCCTCTGAATCATTCAGATGTTCATTGGCAGACTTCAGACGGGCCTGTATATGTGCTTTCTTGAGCAGGAGGACCTTGCGGGCGCTGCAGGATTTCAGTCCTTCACGGCGTAGTGTGTTACCAATTGTTTTCTTGGTGACTATGGTCCCAGCTGCCTTGAGATCATTGACAAGATCCTCCCATGTAGTTCTGGGCTGATTCCTCACCGTTCTCATGATCATTGCAACTCCACGAGGTGAGATCTTGCATGGAGCCCCAGGCCGAGGGAGATTGACAGTTATTTTGTGTTTCTTCCATTTGTGAATAATCGCACCAACTGTTGTCACTTTCTCACCAAGCTGCTTGGTGATGGTCTTGTAGCCCATTCCAGCCTTGTGTAGGTCTACAATCTTGACCCTGACATCCTTGGAGAGCTCTTTGGTCTTGGCCATGGTGGAGAGTTTGGAATCTGATTGATTGATTGCTTCTGTGGACAGGTGTCTTTTATACAGGTAACAAGCTGAGATTAGAAGAACTCCCTTTAAGAGTGTGCTCCTAATCTCAGCTCGTTACCTATGTAAAAGACACCTGGGAGCCAGAAATCTTTCTGATTCAGAAGGGGTCAAATACTTATTTCCCTCATTAAAATGCAAATCAATTTCTAACATTTTTGACATGCGTTTTTCTGGATTTTTTTGTTGTTATTCTGTCTCTCACTTTTCAAATAAACCTACCATTAAAATTATAGACTGATCATTTCTTTGTCAGTGGGCAAACGTACAAAATCAGCAGGGGATCAAATACTTTTTTCCCTCACTGTACATTCCGTTTTCAGCATCAACAAAACTCTATCTTAAGTGTGCTCAAGTGTGAAGGCCGCGCCCACTAATTGGCTTGAAGAGTGTTTTTTTCTTTTTAAATGGGGTCTGTTTGAATAGACTAAAATGAACAGCTTTGTATGAGTAAAAAAAAAACATGGAATGCTAGTTCAATCCTGGTGGCACAGTGGACTAATTCCATGGATAGAGAACAGAAGATCATACGTTAGAATCTCACTGACACTGTGCCACAATAAAAAATAAATGTGTTTGCATGATTAATGCCTAAGTAAATTAATTTCCATGTGTCTATCTGTGCTTGGCGTTGAAAACAGTTAACCTAAGCTAGCAGTGTTATTAAAAGTCTTATTTAATTATCTTCAAATAGCCTATAATTTCCGTTTTCAGAACGTTAATAAAACCTCCCAGGAAAACTTTCAGGGAACCATAGTAAAACGTTCTCAGAACCTCCCTGCAACCTACAAATGTATGTTCCCAGAACAGGTGAAGTTTTCACTTCCGTTCTCAGAACATTTAAAAAACGTTCAGTTTTACCGGTTAGGAAACCAATAAGAAACCGAAAACGTACATTCCCCCAACTTCCAAGCAACCAAATGTTCTAGCTGGGATATTATCATCAAAAAAGGTAACATATTCTAGGAAGAGGGACAGAGAGGAAATGGGAAGATAGGAGAAAGGGATTAAGATCGTATTAAATTGAGAGAGGAATAGTGAGTTTCACCAATCTTGGTTTCAGTGGGAGCCAATCAGTGGGTGTCACATCTCCTCAACTTTCCATCCTCTTTTATCTGTCTATCCTCCCTGCAGGCTCCTCAGACATTGTATGTGACCTGCTGGATGTGAAGGGGAAGGACATTCTCTATGTAGGGGACCACATCTTTGGGGACATCCTGAAGTCTAAGAAGAGGCAAGGTTGGAAGACCTTCCTAGTGGTGCCTGAGCTGGCCAAGGAGCTGCAGGTGTGGACAGAGAAGAACCGTAAGTACAAACATGGTCAACCTCCTCTTCATGACCTCACAGTGACCCTAAAACTGACCTATCATATACCACACACATACATCACATGGTCACTTGACATACCTTAGGTAATGTAATCTTGGACACCATTTTGATGAGTGTCTCTTTTTCCTCAAGATCTCTTTGAAGAGCTGAAGCATCTTGATATATTTTTAGCTGAGTTGTACAAGTGAGTGGGCATTTCCTTTGTTGTATGAGTGACACTCGCCTGTTATTGCACTTGACAGAGCTGTGCATGATGTTGTCAATCTGACTGGCCTCTCTCCTTAGGCACATGGACAGTAGCTGTAGAGAGTGCCCAAACATAACTGCCATTCAGACCAGGATGAAGGTAAACCATGCCCACTGACACATACAGTGCCTTGCAAAAGTATTCATCCCCCTTGGCGTTTTTCCTATTTTGTTGCATAACAAACTGTAATTTAAATCGATTTTTATTTGGATTTCATGTAATGGACATACACAAAATAGTCCAAATTGGTGAAGTGAAATGAAAAAAATAATTTGTTTCAAAAAATTATAAAAAGGAAATAACGGAAAAGTGGTGCGTGCATATGTATTCACCCCCTTTGCTATAAAGCCCCTAAATAAGATCTGGTGCAACCAATTACCTTCAGAAGTCACATAATTAGTTAAATAAAGTCCACCTGCGTAATCTAAGTGTCAGATGATCTGTCACATGATCTCAGTATACAGTGAGGGAAAAAAGTATTTGATCCCCTGCTGATTTTGTACGTTTGCCCACTGTCAAAGACATGATCAGTCTATAATTTTAATGGTAGGTTTATTTGAACAGTGAGAGACAGAATAGCAATAAAAAAATCCAGAAAAACGCATGTAAAAAATGTTAGAAATTGATTTGCATTTTAATGAGGGAAATAAGTATTTGACCCCTCTGCAAAACATGACTTAGTACTTGGTGGCAAAACCCTTGTTGGCAATCACAGAGGTCAGACATTTCTTGTAGTTGGCCACCAGGTTTGCACACATCTCAGGAGGGATTTTGTTCAACTCCTCTTTGCAGATCTTCTCCAAGTCATTAAGGTTTCGAGGCTGACGTTTGGCAACTCGAACCTTCAGCTCCCTCCACAGATTTTCTATGGGATTAAGATCTGGAGACTGGCTAGGCCACTCCAGGACCTTAATGTGCTTCTTCTTGAGACACTCCTTTGTTGCCTTGGCTGTGTGTTTTGGGTCATTGTCATGCTGGAATACCCATCCACGACCCATTTTCAATGCCCTGGCTGAGGGAAGGAGGTTCTCACCCAAGATTTGACGGTACATGGCCCCGTCTATCGTCCCTTTGATGCGGTGAAGTTGTCCTGTCCCCTTAGCAGAAAAACACCCTAAAGCATAATGTTTCCACCTCCATGTTTGACGGTGGGGGTGGTGTTCTTGGGGTCATAGGCAGCATTACTCCTCCTCCAAACACGGCGAGTTGAGTTGATGCCAAAGAGCTTGATTTTGGTCTCATCTGACCACAACACTTTCACCCAGTTCTCCTTTGAATCATTCAGATGTTCATTGGCAAACTTCAGACGGCCCTGTATATGTGCTTTCTTGAGCAGGGGGACCTTGCGGGCGCTGCAGGATTTCAGTCCTTCACGGCGTAGTGTGTTACCAATTGTTTTCTTGGTGACTATGGCCCCAGCTGCCTTGAGATCATTGACAAGATCCTCCCATGTAGTTCTGGGCGGATTCCTCACCGTTCTCATGATCATTGCAACTCCACGAGGTGAGATATTGCATGGAGCCCCAGGCCAAGGGAGATTGACAGTTATTTTGTGTTTCTTCCATTTGCGAATAATCGCACCAACTGTTGTCACCTTCTCACCAAACTGCTTGGCGATGGTCTTGTAGACCATTCCAGCCTTGTGTAGGTCTACAATCCTGTCCCGGACATCCTTGGAGAGCTCTTTGGTCTTGGCCATGGTGGAGAGTTTGGAATCTGATTGATTGATTGCTTCTGTGGACAGGTGTCTTTTATACAGGTAACAAGCTGAGATTAGGAGCACTCCCTTTAAGAGTGTGCTCCTAATCTCAGCTCGTTACCTGTATAAAAGACACCTGGGAGTCAGAAATCTTTCTGATTGAGAGGGGGTCAAATACTTATTTCCCTCATTAAAATGCAAATCAATTTCTAACATTTTTTACATGCGTTTTTCTGGATTTTTTTGTTGTTATTCTGTCTCTCACTGTTCAAATAAACTACCATTAAAATTATAGACTGATAATTTCTTTGTCAGTGGGCAAACGTACAAAATCAGCAGGGGATCAAATACTTTTTTCCCTCACTGTATATACACCTGTTCTGAAAGGCCCCAGAGTCTGCAACACCACTAAGCATGGGGCACCACCAAGTGAGCGGCACCATGAAGACCAAGGAGCTCTCCAAACAGGTCAGGGATAAAGTTGTGGAGAAGTACAGATCAGGGTTGGGTTATAAAAAAATATATCAGAAACTTTGAACATCCCACGGAGCACCATTAAATCCATTGTTAAAAAATGGAAAGAATATGGCACCACAACAAACCTGCCAAGAGAGGGCCGCCCACCAAAACTCATGGACCAGGCAAGGAGGGCATTAATAAGAGAGGCAACAAAGAGACCAAAGATAACCCTGAAGGAGCTGCAAAGCTCCACAGCGGAGATTGGAGTATCTGTCCATAGGACCACTTTAAGCCGTACACTCCACAGAGCTGGGCTTTACGGAAGAGTGGCCAGAAAAAAGCCATTGCTTAAAGAAATAAGCAAACACGTTTGGTGTTCGCCAAAAGCCATGTGGGAGACTCCCCAAACAGAAGGTACTCTGGTCAGATGAGACTAAAATTGAGCTTTTTGGCCATCAAGGAAAACGCTATGTCTGGCGCAAACCAAACACCTCTCATCACCCCGAGAACACTATCCCAACAGTGAAGCATGGTGGTGGCAGCATCATGCTGTGGGGATGTTTTTCATCGACAGGGACTGGGAAACTGGTCAGAATTGAAGGAATGATGGATGGCGCTAAATACAGGGAAATTCTTGAGGGAAACCTGTTTCAGTCTTCCAGAGATTTGAGAATGGGACGGAGGTTCACCTTCCAGCAGGACAATGACCCTTAGCATACTGCTAAAGCAACACTCGAGTGGTTTAAGCCCAGACCTCAATCCAATTGAAAATCATTGGTATGACTTAAAGATTGCTGTACACCAGCGGAACCCATACAACTTGGAGGAGCTGGAGCAGTTTTGCCTTCAACAATGGGCAAAATTCCCAGTGGCTAGATGTGCCAAGCTTATAGAGACATACCCCAAGAGACTTGCAGCTGTAATTGCTGCAAAAGGTGGCTCTACAAAGTATTGACTTTGGGGGGGTGAATAGATATGCACGCTCAAGTCTTCTGTTTTTTTGTCTTATTTCTTGTTTGTTTCACAATAAAAAATATTTTGCATCTTCAAAGTGGTAGGCATGTTGTGTAAATCAAATGATACAAACCCCCCCAAAAAGCATTTTAATTCCAGGTTGTAAGGCAACAAAATAGGAAAAATGCCAAGGGGGGTGAATACTTTCGCAAGCCACTGTAATCCCTCTCTGAGAAATGCTCTAACACAGTGGTTCCCAACTCCAGTTCTCGAGTACCCCCAATAGCCTCGGACAAAAAAAACTGATTCAACTCATTTAGTTGATTAGTTGACAAGTTGGATCATGTGTGCTTGTTCAGGGTTACAGTAAAAATGTGTACTGTTGGGGGTACTGGAGGACCAGGGTTGGGAAACACTGCTCTTACACATCCACACATCATCCACCGATGTTGTGTTTTTATGTGTTTCCCAGGCATAATGTTATCATAACTACACCTGAGTGAGGTCATTTTCAGTCTAGCTTTATGATGCTGCTAAATACATTTTGTGACTATCCCACATGAAAAAATACTATAGTATACTATAGTATAAATACCATAGTATTTGCTGTAGTGTTTTTGCGGACCTTACTGTAGTATTCACTAAAGTCAGCAAAAATACTACAGTGAATATAATATAAATACTGTAGTAAAATAACTGTAGTATATGCTATAGTAATAGTAATTAATGTAGTGTTTTTGCAGATTGTCGTATACTGTAGTATTTACTGTAGTGTTTTTGCAGACTGCACTATACTAATAGTATTTACTGTAGTGTTTTTGCAGACTGCACTATACTAATAGTATTTACTGTAGTGTTTTTGCAGACATTACTGTAGTATTTACTATAGTTTTTTTGTTTTATTATCTTGAACATAGAAGTGGAGGCTTTCTCCTTGAGGAAACCTACTAGAGAAATACTAAAGAGCAAGTTTTCCATAACCTGTAGGTAGGTAGGACTGGGGACTGAACAGATAGTTCTGAGATTCTGCTCTTTTCTATAACCTCTATGGAACACAATATACAGTGCCTTTGGAAAGTATTCAGACCCCTTGACTTTTTCCCCCAAAATTTTTTTTTACATATTTTGTTACGTTACAGCCTTATTCTAAAATGGATGAAATAAAATCCTCAGTAATCTACACACAATACCCAATAATGACAAAGCGAAAACAGGTTTTTAGAAATGTTTACAAATGTATTAAAAATTAAAAACAGAAATACCTTATTTACATACGTATTCAGACCCTTTGTTATGAGACTCGAAATTGAGCTCATGTGCATCCTGTTTCCATTGAACATCCTTGAGATGTTTCTACAACTTGATTGGAGTCCACTTATGGTAAATTCAATTGATTGGACATGATTTGGAAAGGCACACACCTGTCTATATAAGGTCCCACAGTTGACAGTGCATGTCAGAGCAAAAACCAAGTCATGAGGTCGAAGGAATTGTCCGTAGAGCTCCGAGACAGGATTGTGTCGAAGAAGCAGATCTGGGGAAGGGTACCAAAACAGTTCTGCAGCATTGAAGGTCCCCAAGAACACAGTGGCCTCCATCATTCTTAAATGGAAGAAGTTTGGAACCACCAAGACTCTTCCTAGAGCTGGCCACCCGGCCAAACTGAGCAATCGGGGGAGAAGGGCCTTGATCAGGAAGGTGACCAAGAACCCGATGGTCACTCTGAAAGAGCTCTAGAGTTCCTCTGTGGAGATGGGATAACCTTCCAGAAGGACAACCATCTCTGCAGAACTCTGCCAATCAGGCCTTTATGGTAGAGTGGAAGAGTGGCCAGACAGAAGCCACTCCTCAGTAAAAGGCACATGACAGCCCGCTTGGAGTTTGCCAAAAGGCACCTAAAGATTCTCAGACCATGAGAAACAAGATTCTCTGGTCTGATGAAACCAAGATTGAACTCTTTGGCTTGAATGCCAAGCGTCACGTCTGGAGGAAACCTGGCACCATCCCTACGGTGAAGCATGGTGGTGGCAGAATCATGCTGTGGGGATGTTTTTCAGCGGCAGGGACTGGGAGACTAGTCAGGTTCGAGGCAAATATGAACGGAGCAAAGTACAGAGAGATCCTTGATGAAAACCTGCTCCAGAGCTCTCAGGACCTCAGACTGGGGTAAAGGTTCACCTTCCAACAGGACAATGACTCTAAGCACACAGCTAAGACAACGCAGGAGTGGCTTCGGGACAAGTCTCTGAATGTCCTTGAGTGGCCCAGCCAGAGCCCGGACTTAAACCTGATCGAACATCTCTGGAGAGGCCTGAAAATAGCTGTGCAGCCACGCTCCCCATCCAACCTGACAGAGCTTGAGAGGATCTGCAGAGAAGAATGGGAGAAACTCCCCAAATACAGGTGTGCCAAGTTTTTAGCGTCATACCCAAGAAGACTTGAGGCTGTAATCGCTGCCAAAGGTGCTTCAACAAAGTACTGAGTAAAGGGTCTGAATACTTATGTAAATGCAATATTTATGTTCTTTATTTTTTATAAATTAGCAAAGATTTCAAAAAAACTATTTTTGCTTTGTCATTATGGGGTATTGTGTGTGGATTTTAGAATAAGGCTGTAACGTAACAAAATGTGAAAAAAGTCAAGGGGTCTGAGTACTTTCTGAAGGCACTGTATGGTATATAGTTAGCATGTAGGTTTCTCACTTATGGGTGGCACAAATTGGGACACGGGGGAGGGGAATGGGTATATGCAAATTAAATACTGTATTATTCACTGTAGTTAAAAAAGTGTAGTGTTTTTGTGGACTGTAGTGGTTTTGCTGACATTACTGTAGTATTTACTAGTGTTTGTTTTGCACATAATACTGTCGTATTTACTATAGTATTCTACAGTATATTACAACCTTCTATAGTTAGTACTACACCTGATTGAGGGATACTACAGTGTGTAGTATAGTATTCTACCGTATACTATAGTTTACTACAGAATTATATAGGAAGTACTGTAGTATTCTATAGTAAACTGTAGTATTTTTTCATGTGGGGTACGTCGCCTTGTGTCTTATAGGTGGTGACCTTTAGGATGGATCTGTCCTATGGGCAGATGGGCAGCCTGCTGCGGAGTGGCTCCAGACAGACTCTGTTTGCCAGCCAGCTCATGCGTTACGCTGACCTGTACTCTTCCACCTGCATCAACCTGCTCCACTACCCCTTCAGTTACCTTTTCAGAGCCCCACCTGTCCTGGTGAGTCCCACCTCAGATATCCCTTTGATAATAACAGGGACATGCATCTCCTCTTGCATAAAATCTCTTGCTGAAATTACCATGAAAAAACATGGATTTGTCTTCCTGATGTTGTCAAGATGCCCCATGAGTCCTCGGTGGATAATCACCCCCTTGACTTCCCTTCACCTGAGTTCTCTGCTCTGGATCATGTTCAGAAGATAGCTGAAGCCAAGGTTTGACACTCATACCTACACTTGCAGCTATCTGTTATTTACAAATGTTGCATTTTCCGTTGAAATAAACACTGGATTTATCTGTTAAAATAGACAGTCTTGCTTTAAGTCCTGAAAAAGTATATATTTGTTGTCAATCTTCCATAGTCCATATTGATTTTAAAATATAACCTTTATTTTCTTACAGAGGGCAAATGAAGGTAACACAGCGGAACTGAAAGACACATGAGGATGTATTTGACAAAACAATTATTCAGTTTTGACATGACTATTCCTCCAGATCTAAAAAAAAAAAAAAAAAACGGTGGCTGTGTGTTTTTTGGTAAGGCAATTTTCTTTCTGGACAACAATATATGACATATATAGCGCCACCTGCTGGAATACCGTTTTATAACTCGTTTTTCATCAACCACCCCAGCATTTACCCCATGTGATCAGTATGCCTAGGGTTAGGGTTAGGGAAAATACAATTTGGATAGACACTGATTCTAGGTTAATGTATATAAGTGAATATTTGTCTTAATAATATATATATATATATATATATATATATTTTTTTTTTGCTTGTCTATTTAGCTACAGTACTTTTACATGTCCTATATGCAATACTGATTTTGTTCCTTGTGCAAATGTATATTAACTTCAATGAGCATGTAAACTGAAACATGCTAAGGTGACCGTTTCTGAAAAGTCACGTATTTGTGGTGAATTATTATGCAGGTTGGCTCATGTAGCCTATGTTCAATAAGGATGTAGCTAGCTCCTCTGTGGTGGACATGCTTGTGTGGTGGATATTACTTGACCATGGTTAGATGGATTTATAAAAATTATTACATACAGTATAACACATATTTACTTTTTACTTTTTCTCTTGTTGGCTACTCTTCACAGCATACCCTATTTTGTTTTTAGAATCCTAACCTAGCCTATGGGGACTCTGTAATTAGCTGTTTGTCCTAAACAATCATAGATACAATAAAAGTATGGAGTCCAAAACATGTGTCCTTTCTATAACGGTTAAACAAAATTACAGCATTTTAACATTAATTTAAGTGTGACAAACAAGGTTCTTGAGGTGTATGTATGCTCTCTGCCCATTGGATGGCATCAAATCGTTATTCTGTGCAAAACGCTTGCAGCCCACTGCACTGTATGCAAACCTATGGGTGGGATGTAATTTTTATAATCAAAACTTGGAAGACTATACTGTAGGTTCATAATGTGTTTCTTCCACATTCAAAATAACAGGGATTAAAACCCCTTTACCATCGAAAGCACTGGTCCATTGAAATGTGAAGTGAATAATATAACTGAATTAATCGAATAACACAAATATTGAATGTTCAAATAGGCTACAGTCATATTGAGGTGCAAGCGTGTGCTACTGGCCCAATGGATGTTTTTTCGTTGCCTCTCGCCAAATCGTTGAAAATATGAATAACATCCGATTACTGCATTTGCTGTCAAAATCATTTTCGTAACGATTTGCTTTTGGTAACACAGATTCATAGGCAGAATTTAAGCACTTTAGCTATGTGTCCATGGGCGTATGACATTTTCTCGTATAGCCTAATCTTAAAGTTTTCAGCTGTTTTAAATTATTTATTTCATCAGCCTTCAAATGATGAAATAAATAGGCTTAGTTATATTTAATACATCTCATAAATGTAGAAACCTAGGCCTAATTGGTATTTTCCGGTTGAAAACATATGGTTTATTCTTCCTATTTTCACTGCTAAATGTGGCCCCAAAGATTGAGGCTGGGTCACGTTCGGGAACACGGGCTCGTCATGTGTATCCACTTTGCCCTTGTTCCTCATTATTCACGAGCCCTTTCTATACAATGGCCAATCATTGCAGTTAGCCTTGACTATCGTGACTATAGCTACACAAGATTTAATTGCATATCCTTGCTTTTCAAGACAAAAACATGACACAACTGTTCAAGGAAATGTGGCCTTTACATAGCCTACAATTTACCAAGTAGATCTATAAATAAATTAAATACAAATGATTCTTTAACTATACAATGAAGACCAATTTCAATGATGAATCAAAGGATTTCAATGTACAGTATTAACATTTCAATATTGAGACTCAATCTAGATAGCGACAAAATAAAAAATAAAGTCTGGCATCTAAAGAAAAGTAATACCACTATGACAACAGTTCATGTTAACCTAATGATTAAATGTTTGCAGTTTTCTTTTTGATCTTATTTTGCTCAAATAAACATATAGGCGACCTCATTTATTCTAACAGCAGACCAACACAAAACTCTGATTAAAACCATACCTTTTATTTACTCAAAAGCATACATTTTAACATTATGAAAAAGTTTTTTGTGAATCAATCAAAAAACGTGTTTTTTTGTGAAACAATTGGAGTACATTGTGTCTCACACAGCCCTGTGAGACCTCTGTATGACTAGCTAATTAACTCATTAACTTATCCTCTACAGTTAACAGGGTGTAATGGAGCTTGCCTGAGCCACACACAAGTGGTGCTCCAAAGCACTGACCTGTTGGATTCAGTGCAGGACGCTCAGTGCTCTACCCAGTCAGATATGACTGCAGACACACACCACCTTGGCACTGTCCCCCATTCCACACATTCCAGGATTTCCCAGAAAGCATTGCAAGCAAGCCTCAACAAGTCACATTCTTCACTCTGGGGAATTTCGCATACTCAAGTGGCTGAGATAGATCTGCTCCACCTTACTAATACTGACTTCACTTCAAGATTAAATCAAATCAATGATCAACAAATATCTTGTCCCTCCCTCAAGCAAACAAAGTCACTTTTTAATTAAGATTCTTAAAAAATGTACAAAGCCTGGGTAAGTACACTACATGACCAAAAGTATGTGGACACCTTCTCATCGAACATCTCATTCCAAAATCATGGGCATTCATATGGAGTTGGTCCCCCCTTTGCTGCTTTAACAGCCTCCACTCTTCTGGAAAGGCTTTCCACTGGATGTTGGAACATTGCTGCGTGGACGTGCTTCCATTCAGCCACAAGCATTAGTGAGTTCGGGCACTGATGTTGTGCGATTAGGCCTGGCTCGCAGTCGGCGTTCCCATACATCACAAAGATGTTCAATGGGGTTGAGGTCAGGGCTCTGTGCAGGCCAGTCAAGTTCTTCCTCACCGATCTCGACAAACCATTTCTGTATGAACCTCGCTTTGTGCACCGGGGCATTGTCATGCTGAAAAAGGAAAGGTCCTTCCCCAAACTGTTGCCACAAATTTGGAAGCACAGAATCGTCTAGAATGTCATTGTATGCTGTAACGTTAAGATTTCCGTTCACTGGAACTAAGGGGCCTAGCCCGAACCATGAAAAACAGCCCCAGACCATTATTCCTCCTCCACCAAACTTTACAATTGGCACTATGCATTGGGGCAGGTAGAATTCTCCTGGCATCCGCCAAACCCACATTCGTCCATTGGACTGCCAGATGGTGAAGCGTGATTCATCACTCCAGAGAATGCGTTTCCACTGCTCCAGAGTCCAATGGCGGCAAGCTTTACACCACTCCAGCCGACTCTTGGCATTGCGCATGGTGATCTTAGGCTTGTGTGTGGCTGCTCGGCCATGCAAACTCATTACATGAAGCTCCCGATGAACAGTTCTTGTGCTGACGTTGCTTCCAGAGGCAGTTTGGAGCTCGGTAGTGAGTGTTTCAACCAAGGACAGACGATTTTTACGCGCTACGTGCTTCAGCATTTAGCGGTCCCGTTCTGTGAGCTTGTGTGGCCAACCACTTCGCGGCTGAGCCGTTGTTGCTCTTAGACGTTTCCACTTCACAATAACAGCACTTACAGTTGACCGGGGCAGCTCTAAAAGGGAAGAAATTTGACGAACTGACTTGTTGGAAAGGTGGCATCCTATGACGGTGCCACGTTGAAAGTCACTGAGCTCTTCAGTAAGGCCATTCTACTGCCAATGTTTGTCCATGGAGATTGCATGGCTGTGTGCTCAATTTTATAGACCTGTCAGCAACGGGTGTGGCTGAAATAGGCCCTCCTGTAGCTCAGTTGGTAGAGCATGGCGCTTGCAACGCCAGGGTTGTGGGTTTGTTTCCCACGGGGGGCCAGTATGAAAAATGTATGCACTCACTAACTGTAAGTCGCTCTGGATAAGAGCGTCTGCTAAATGACAAAAAAATAAATATATATATAGCCAAATGCACTCATTTCAAGGGGTGTCCACATACTTTTGTATATATAATGTAGCTGCAGAAATATCAAATAGACTCAGTAACAGAAAAGGCATTAACCTAAGGTATTAATGGGACTGTGAGCCCAGACTGGCAGTTGATGGGGTTTTATTTTTTTAAAGAGAAGAATAGAAACAACAGTACACCAACATTGTGTGACACTGATCAAGGTGCTTTGGCTTTTTTCTCTGTACAGTTAATAAATGTTTAATCTTCCACTGAAAGAGAATTGCATTTGGCAGTTGAATGTTGGCTTAAACATTAATTTGATTTAGTTTTGAGCTAAAAACAGACCTGAGTTTATAATGATTTGAAGCAAAACAATACATTTCCTGATGACACTCACAACCAGCTTCCCAGCAGTCTGATCCTTTGAAGGGCTCCCAGATGAGGCACACACAGGAGTGCTCCCTGCGCCCCCATCCCAGCTCACCCCATTCCCCACCACCACCATACACAGAATAGGACCTGCCTCACTGCATTCCTCCAAAACACTCCCCTCCCCCACCGACCTGCCTGCCACTACCAATGATGTATATAAGTCCTGGATTGCTGATGCTATGTATTGGCCATTGAGAGGTTTGAAGCCACTGGTCGGCCACATTGGCACTCCCTAGTAGGAGCAGTTCTACATAGGAATTAACTGAATTCTACAATATTTAAATTAAACGTTTCAAGGACAAAATTACATGTATTTAAGTCTTTTTTTGCTGTTGTAGTGGGGACAGCAACATTAGTAATCTCTAAAAATTTAACTTTAAGGAAAATATATTTATATATGTCTTAATTTTTTTAATGTTTAGCTCACATAATATAATTGAAAAGTATGCATTGGATTAAGGTGTCTGTAATAGAATAAATGTGACAAAAAGTAATAAATGTATAAATGCATTTCTATGGCTTCCAAAATATAAAAAATTACAACGATGGGGGACTGCCAAAATGGCGGCACGATGGCTTCAACACAGCGCCCCCTATAAGTCATCTAGTGTATCTATAAATTATTGGCCACTCGAGAAGGTGCTCATTTACTTTGGGGAA
Organism: Coregonus lavaretus; assembly: GCF_964263955.1. Taxonomy (NCBI): domain Eukaryota; kingdom Metazoa; phylum Chordata; class Actinopteri; order Salmoniformes; family Salmonidae; genus Coregonus; species Coregonus lavaretus. Next base: position 45,420,841 of record NC_139991.1, read on the forward strand.
CTTACACATGGGTACACAACAAGATGCTATCAATAAGTTACTGTACTACTTTTTAAGCAGACATATATTTTAGAAAACATCAATAATCTTTAACTACATTGAAATATTTTAAGTCTTAGGATGTCATTTATTTCCTAATTTATAAAGCTATGCTGTTCTGATGTTTCATTTACCACTATAACTACTTGGAATCTGGAAAACATATTTTACTCAACACTAATTCAATTAGGATGTTGGAGTGAGCTATTTAAAACTTTTTACAGTGCTATATGGGCTACTTTTAGATGATCCTGTTCTAAGAAAAGCACACTGGGGCCACATGTCTGTAGTTCACAAGAGTTCACTACTATTGATTTCTGAATGACTTCTGAAACCCTGACATTGAAAGCAATAAAACTATTCCTGTCTCACCCACCATCCCCTTACCACCAATTCAGAGAGAGCTGAGGCCAAATGCTATGACAATACTATTGCACTGCTAGAATGAATGGTACAGTAGTGCAACATTGTCAAAGCAGCTGACCTCAGCATGTGTCAGCACGTGGACATGGGGACAGCCATTCACCATTGCCAATAGAAGAGAACCAGCTAAAGCTTAACCACTTTTACATAAGCAGCCGTGTGTAGCTCACATTTCCCATCAATAGTTTGGACATTACTTGGGTGGTTAGATAGCCATAAAATATAATCTAGATTCAAACCTTACAATTTTACCGATACCTGTACACACCAGAGGTAAAATTACCATAGCTGCAAAATACTGTCTAATTGACTCATATCATGTGGGCACAATAATATCAATCTAAAGATATAAAGCTGTACTGACTTATCTTCTGACAGTGGTCCACATGTTCAACTTCAGAAACAAACAACATAAGTTCAATCTTTGTAAAAAAGTTATTAAGGAGCCTGATATTTAGTGTTCCTGTAGCCTCACACACACCCCACATGTGTAGGCCCCTCATTTATTGCCTGTCAACTCAGAGGGGTGAGAGGTTAAGGCAATAGAGGGAGGTGTGGCTCTCCGTTTCATCAGCCAATGCCCTTTTAATATTGCACTGCTCATCTCAATGCCCAGTAGTACAACAGAAAAAGGGCAATGGACGACAACATGGGACACCATCAGCCTCATCTGAAGATAGTAGTGCTTCTTACTCCAATCCTCCTGTTCCACCATGACACTGTCAAACAAGCAGTGGCTGATCAATTCTAATCTGCTAGATTCATTGACCCAGTTTAAACACAAGAATAAATGATAATATGCCATTTTGCAGACGCTTTTATCCAAAGCGACTTACAGTCATGCGTGCATACATTTTTTTGTGTATGGGTGGTCCCGGGGATCGAACCCACTACCTTGGCGTTACAAGCGCCGTGCTCTACCAGCTGAGCTACAGAGGACCACATAGGCTGCTACTCTCGAAATATACAATGTTTAGAGAGAGTCATTATAGTTAACACCAAGTAGTTCAGGAAATGCAGCAATTTAAGAGAGGAAAATAATTAAAGTTATCAAGAAGTAGTTTCTAGAGACAATTCAGAAAAAACATGTAAGTAGACAATTTGCCCTCTAATTCACTCAAACATTTTTTAAAGGGAGGCCTACATTTGACCAGAACTCCTTTGCCAGAAAATTTGAAGTTGAAAGCATCATTATCACGTAGGCCTAAACTGTTAATTATTTTAATTTATTTCCCTTTAATACAAAACATAAAAACATTTTTCAATAATCGAATTACTTTATACAGGTCAAATTATGCCTATATAATTTTAAGGTGCATCATAAAAAAGGGAAGTTCTTCCTCACACAACTGAGAGAATATGGGTTTTCCCTGAATCATGACTAGTTCTCATGAAATGTTTTCTAATTCTGAGAACAGGGGGACATTTTGTTACTGTGCAACATTTTCGTTTAGACTTTGTACTCTTAAAACCATAGTTGAAACTTAATCAGGCACATTTATAATTTGTTCACTTTTGTGTTTTGACTCAACAACCAATAATTTATTATGCCTATTTTTTTGTATTATTTGTGCAACAAAATAGAAACTCAGAGGTAGGCTATTTAAAAGATAATTAGATAGGCTTTAATATTTGTTTCTATCATTGGTCGGCCATTCAGGCGAACAAACTATTGAATATAGCATTTCGCTCAACTCATCAAATTCATCTACAGCTGCTAGTGAATAGCCTACCTTATGCCCTGTAATATAATACACGTGTTATTACTTTATAACAAGACAAAATATGGAAAATGTGCAAAACGAATAGCCTACATAACCTACATTTAAATTACAAAGTAGGCTAGTGTACCCCTGTAGTCCCCATGGATTACAATGACATAATTCAGATATTTCACATAGGCCTAATACCAACAGAGAGCACAAACTAGTCAACGAACCTTTGTTTTTCTTGAGCTTTCAACTTCTATGTCAAAAGGATAATTATCAGTAGCAGGAATGGATACAATCTGCAAACGCAAACCAAACGTGTCAGCTCTCTCACTCCAACATAAGACGACTTGTTACATAGCCTACATTGACTCTATGCACAATCCATGATCGTGAATGTCACTCACAATTCTAATAGCCAGCAAATTATACGTGGTGCATCGATTTAGGACTAAACATGCATTTTTCCTGATTAATCCAGAATGAGGAAATCACAAACTGGTCGAATCTTGTAGAGGGAGCTCTTCCTTGCCCAGTCTTTAAAGCAAGGTCCTGATGCGCGTGAAAATGTCAAGCCCTTCTTTTGATGTTCTCTTCCCTAAATTATTTTTCAATATCCCTTGATCACTCATCTCCACCCTTCCCAATTTGCCAGTTTTGCCCTGAGCTCCCGCCATTTCCGCCCAATGCTACTCACACAAACAGAGGACCCCCCAAATTCATGAATGGTACCTAGCCAAGGGAGGGACCACAATCAATCCGTTAGCAAAAAAAGGAAAAGTTGACCAAAAATATAGGGACAAAACCCACTATGAACCACACCTTTGTGTCCGCAACATTAGGAATTCACCCCCATCATTTCAAAACGCGTAAGTAGAAAGACATTTCTCTCGCGCTTGTAGATAAAATAACAAATCTTTCATGCACAACCGCACGGCCTCCCAGATCCAGCCTCCATCTTTGACTACTTGACATTCAGAGGCTACTGGAGCAAATTCCTCGTTTGCATGCCTTCTACTGATTGGCTTCTTCTTGCGCTAGTCTTTGCCATATGATAAGCCATTGGTTTAGTTTCGGGGTGTTCAACGTTTTATCGGTTCCAGGATTGGTCACATAGGCTACAAGGAGCACAGCCTATAACGAATGCATGATTAACTATCTTCCATTCACAAATTTCTCATCACCATTACTTTTCAGTATACTCTAGCCACCTTTTCGAGTGTAAAAGTCACACGCGTCTTTTAAATGGATTATAACAGGATTAAACCATAATGATTATTATTAGGCTATGCTTGTAGATGTTATTAGGGTCATTCTACAAAGACATTTTTACATTTTACATTTTAGTCATTTAGCAGACGCTCTTATCCAGAGCGACTTACAGTTAGTGAATACATATTTTTTTATACTGGCCCCCCGTGGGAATCGAACCCACAACCCTGGCGTTGCAAACGCCATGCTCTATCAACTGAGCTACATCCCTGCCGGCCATTCCCTCCCCTACCCTGGACGACGCTGGGCCAATTGTGCGCCGCCCATGAGTCTCCCGGTCGCGGCCGGCTGCGACAGAGCCTGGATTCGAACCAGGAGCTCTAGTGGCACAGTTAGCACTGCGATGCAGTGTCTTAGACCACTGCGCCACTCAAAGATGGTGGCTTTTTGACCAGCCAACTCAAAAATATATATACATCTTTTTTATAAATGTTTTACTAGAACTTAGTCAGATAATAGTTAACAATGTAATGTATTTTTACATTTTTACTACAATAAATATGCTTGTGTTGCCTTTTTGTCACTGGTGTCACCTATATTTGAATGACAATTCAGGCTTTCCAGAATATATTTTAACTATTTAATTTGCTTATATAATCAAAGACAGAAAAGGTTAATGATAATATTAAGAAATGTTTTTGATTAGTAATAATGGACTTTAAACAAAACAAATTTTTCTATAATAACACCAGTGATGGTAACACCAGTGACTAGTACAGCGTTTCTCAAACTCGGTCCTTGGGACTCCAAGGGGTGCACGTTTTGGGTTTTGCCCTAACACGACACAGCTGATTAAAATGATCAAAGCTTGATGATTAGTTTATTATTTGAATTAGCTGTGTAGTGCTAGGGCAAAAACCAAAATGTGCACCCCTTGGGGTCCGAAGGACAGAGTTTGGGAAACTCTGGACTAGTAACACCAGTGACAAATCTTCAGAAAATATAGAATATCTAAGTAGGCAGCCATAGTAGCTCAAACCACACTTCTTAAATTGTAAATTAATCAGAAAATCATATGATATGATAAATTATTTTAATAAAATGTCCTTTTCCCCTTACTATAAACTATGTAACACCAGTGACACATCTTAACGCTTCGCTTGAAATTACCAACTTAATCATCAAATTGCTAACAAATGAAGAGAGAGTGCAGACCCACCATGTACCTTTCAAAACAGCCCCCCCCCCCCCCCCCCCCCCCATCCAATGAAACTTTGACCAAGTAAGAAGTTGGCAAAGATGCAGATTTTTTTTTTTTTTACATTGTTTTACAAAAATAAAAGGGTAACACCAGTGACATGAAATTGATATTTATAATATTTTGTTGACATTTTAGTTTAAGTAATCCACTAAATAACTATAATACTTTCCTTTGTATTACGACATTTAAAATATATATTTTTTTACTCAAAAAATGCCAATAAACCACGACTCTTGACCCAAGGACCAGCCATTTTCCTGGTACTGACTGTATTTCCTGGTACATATGTTTTATTAACAATAAAACACTTCAATTTAAACAAAAACATATACATGTGTTTTTCCTGGTGGTTAAGGCGGGAGACAGGAAGCCACCCTTTTCATAGAATGATTGGCTTTAGGACATAAGTTAACCTCAACCCCACTCAAGATGTGTATAAAGTAGCCTAGTCTATAATAAACAGTTGTTTGTGATTAAATAAATAACCCCCATATTTAAAATGTTAGTCCTATTAATATTTGTCAGAGATGTAGCTAGCTGTAGATATTTGGATATAGTCCTACACCAAATTGTATGCCCATCTAATTACCTAGATTTAGCTAATGAGACTTGACTCCTGCACACTTTTGTACACACAGCTATACCACTCAAATAAGCAAATAATACATTTGGCACTTCTTAAAAACACCCAAAATAATATGAATAGTATGAAATTGGGCTAATTTGAACTCTAAATTTAGTATAAAGACTGTTGTCTCCAGTAGTGATGACTGTTTGAATTGCTTCATGAGTTGAATATAGACTATAGATTTTTGGGGGCTCTCAGGTTGGTTTAAAACTGTGAAGTGGACCAGTGGGGGCGGTCCCAGTAGGCGGCTGAACCCTTGCAAAGTTTTGATTGACGCCTGGAGGAGAGTAGCGGGCTGTGAAATCTGGCATTCCTGATCAGGGGAGCTGAAATAATGGTATTGTCCAGTGGGAGAGGGCCCACTTTTCACCCCCCACCCCACTCTGAAGGGATCTGATTGTGCAGCCAATCGGTAAAAAATGTTTGATGTAAGGCAGGGCATGATGAATTCAGAGGGGTACAGAGATTTAGAGGAGGCCAGTGATGCTCTCTATCTCTTAGTTTACACACTGCCATTAAACACAGCAGAAGAGGAGTTCTTTGTCTCTCTGTTTCTCACTCGTCTCTTTTTATAAAGCAGTAGGCTACAGAAAGTATCTTCATCACCACTCCTTAGTTCATCAGAAGTAGTCTGATCAAAATGGGTTTTCTATATAAAAAGAGGAGAACATACAACAATCATGAACATTGATCACTGCTCCCAATATGGACTTTGAAGAGTTTGTGAAAGGTGCCACTCAAACAAGTTTCTTGATAGCAAGTCTTTGTTGCCCCCAGACCTCATTCATCCGTCTTCGACCTTGTCTTCAAAGCCCTGGCTTAGAATGGGATGCAGTGTATCTCTTGCCATGTCAGACCACAACGCAGACCAAAGAGCTCATTACAAATTATAACTACTATCAATTTGGTTCAAGATTGCAAACTGACATAAAACCTGAATAGAAAAACATGAACATTTTGATGAACATACTGTAAGTTACAATATACAATAGATCAATCTATGAAAGAGAATAGAGGGGAAGCTAAAGGAATGGGGATGACACATTTGACAAGATACTGGCAGAGTTTATGTAACTGTCATTTATAGTCTCACTGAGAGAGACATGCCATGGACAGCAAATAAGAGGTGTTGATGGGAAAACATTTGTGGAACTGCATTTATGGATTCCTAAGGGGAACTGAATTGAATCTAAAATAAATAAAAATGATTTGTGACAGAGAAGAGCAGGGTAGAGAATGAGATGAGTGTGAGTATTTAGACAGTAAAAACAATCCCAGCAGAATAGAGAGAAACGTTCATGTATCATCTCATAGTATCCACAATGTCCACTTCAACCTTTCTAAGAATGATTTATACAATAAGGAATAAGCATCTGTTTTATCCTCTGTTGAGTTTTGTACCAAGGAGTTAGACCGTCCCTCCGACCACCACTTCTTTAGCCGAGCACGTTTGTCCAATGAGGGTGTGGCAGGATCTAACCCTTGCTCTTTAACGATCAACTCAGGAACAGAACTCTCACCAGTGTCTCAGCTTCGAGAGAAGCTTTGTACATAGAAACATATATTACTTCCATTGAAATTGGTTTAATGACTTCAATAGAAACTTCTAAGCATTGAAAACTCATAGGTTCAAGAGTGTTTCTTGTCATCAAATCTCAATGTAAACCAACTTTTAAAAACATTAAGCTTATTTACTATGTAATATTTATACATTTTATGTTAAATATTCAAAGATATTGTGTTGAAATATGAGAATTACTACATGATATGTATCAACATTGTTTATCAAAATTGCTGAAGTTTGAGTTTGAGGCACAAACAAAACAAGATTATGAGCGGTAATGTAGATACTAAAATATATTATGATAAAAACAATTGTCTTGTTAATTAGATAATTATTCTTACTATCATTATCAGTGTTATTGACCTTATTATAATTACATACAAAATACTAAATAAATTAAACAAAAGATTTGTATAATTGGTTTTTATAATTATCTGACTTATAATTAAATTAACTAATGAATGTAACATTTGTGGCAGAATACCACTGATATAATCAATAATGTATTTGTATAGTCTTGTATAGGTTTTGAAGATAGATATGTTCTGTCCTCCCTGTGCAAAGTGGTAACTTTAAAATAATTGAGTAAGATTGTTTCATTCATTAATGTCTGCTCATTGCTATTACATCTAGTTCTTCATTCAACTCTAAAAACATAATTGCATTGGTTATACATTCCTGTGATCAAGGATCAAGAATGAACATTAATAAAAAAAGTTTCATTTAAACTCATTGATGTGATTGAAGCATTTTAATAAAGATGTATGACAAAAATGTCTTGATATTTTCAGAATTTTACTTGATGAAATCATGAACATGTTTAACTTAAAACAACAAACATCAATAGAGAATTTAGTTTAGTTGTGTTTTTGGAAGTTCAATTGTATTTTATTGAAAAGGAATATCCTTCCCAAAACAAGATACATTTAACAAATGAACAAAATATATTTTAAGATAACGAAATAAGTATTTTCCAACATCATATCACAGGTTTTCAGGAGTGTATTTACTTACAAACTAAATATTTACCCAAATGCTTTAATATTTAAAATGTTAATCTTGAATAAAACTGGACATTTATATTTATATATTCAATGTTTAGGCAATTTACTGTTCCAACAGATGTTGAAAAACAAACCATTGCAAACATATGATTAAGAATGTAACAATTCAGCCATGTTTATTTGAATATGCTGCTATTCAAGGTTCAACTGTAGACTTTATTGCAAAATTTAGCCAAGTGTCTGTCTTCAAAGTATTGGTGACACTAAGGATAGACATTCCCTGCTATTTATGTATTACAAATAGAGGGGAATGGGCATAAAATCACCTACCCAGCTATAGCTTTGTCCTATGTATGCCCATTACTTTACCAATTTTGGTAATGGGACTTATTTGTAAGACAAGAAAAATACATCCAAGCCAATAATTAATAGCCTATTCCAATAGCATATTTGGAGTGTGAATCCTGAAAAATGTTGTGAAATTCCATTTTTCATGCTTTGATTCTAAACTCTGAACTGTGAGGTGTCATAGGGGCTGAGGGGATCCTTTCAAACATTGGAGTTATTGTTCCCTCCTTTTTCCAAACTCACTTCCTCCAAAAATGTACCTCCCTTCTTCCTCTGCCCTTTAACCTCTCCCAACCCCCATCCCTCGTCTCTCTTCAGATTCCACTCATCAGGAGAATGGCAAACTGATGGATAGTCATTGATCATTTCCCACCCAAAAAAGGTAAATGGATTCATTTTTTTGGTGTGAGTGTTCCCCATCTTTTCTCACACAGAGAGTAGACCCCACCTCCAGCACCCAGCCCCTGTGTGTGCTGTGTACCCTGTCTCTACCACAGAAGGCTCCCCTTCTCTCCCCCTCCAGAAACAGGGTCTATCCACTGCATGCATGACATTCCAGCTGTGTGGGTGGCACTGCCTTTTACAGCGTCTCCAGCAGTATGGAGACTGGTTCTGAAGCTCAGTGCGACAGAAAACATCTTAGACTGACAGTTTCACCAGGCGCTTGGGAGTGTTGCTTTGGAATGTAGTCATGGTTCAACTGGTGAAGTTGGGTGAGAAGTGTTTGTGCAGCATGTAAAAATTTTCAAAAGTTCATACAACAGACTGTGTAATTGACCAAAGGATAGTAGATCATTATAGGAGTAACTGGTAATGCAAGTGCATTATATTTTATTTTGAACTTGTTTTCAGTTTAGCCAATCCCATTACATTTATATCCACCATCCAAAGCAAAATATGAAGAACATCATACTGGTAATTACATAAATCAACATTGTTGAGATCTATCTTCTTGTAAGAATGGCATTTTACATTTAAAAAAACATCCCACTCAACCTATGGCTCTTCGGTGTTCACCACAATTGTTTTTCTTTCCACTGGGTGACTGTTTTAGAGTCCAAAGGATGAAAACTCAACCCCATTAACTGAACATCAGAGGAATTCCTCACTTTACGTACTGAATGCCCTCAGGGTCAGAGGGGAATCCACCCGCGCCCGGACAGGCAAACCTTATTTAAACAAGCCTGGAATTCCAGGCTGGAGGACAGGACGGAAGGGGAGAGGAGGGGGGAGAAACCTCTGCCACTAGCATGAGCCACTGCCAGCACATGCATGCACACTTTTATAGTTGGGTAACAACCATTTTACTATAGTACCTGAGTTTGCAGAAGTTATGATAAAGGCCTACAAAATACTTTGTAATATGTTATTACTGAATAACAAACATGCTTATTCTGTAATTATGTAACATACATTTTTCATTGAGTATGATTTTCCTTCTGTTTTTGACCATAATAGGCTAACATGAGCGATGTCAAAACAGGTCTCCTTGGCAGATAGAAAATAATGATTTGGCTGAGATAACTTTACGCGACCGGGAGACCCATGGGGCGGCGCACAATTGGCCCAGCGTCGTCCAGGGTAGGGGAGGGGAATGGCCGGCAGGGATGTAGCTCAGTTGGTAGAGCATGGCGTTTGCAACGCCAGGGTTGTGGGTTCGATTCCCACGGGGGGCCAGTATCAAAAATTTAAAAATGTTGCACTCACTGTAAGTCGCTCTGGATAAGAGCGTCTGCTAAATGACTAAAATGGAAGAGTAAATCCCTTCTCAATCTACTCAGTGGTTGGCTAGTTCTTGGGCTGCCCTTGTACCTGCCTGTCTTAGCTGAGGATTCATGTGAAAGGGACTTAAGGAACCCTACATTCCAATGGTGGGTTGACTTCTTATTTTAGGACACCCAGCTTGGCGAACCGTGTTCCAGATGACATGCTACAATCCCAATGGCTCCGGTGGAATCGTCTAACTGGGGAAAACCATTGGATTCTCTGGCCAATACGTGACGAGGGGCGGACACTGGGAATTCAAAAGCCCCGGTCTTTCGCCCTCTCTGCCTTGACCTCACTGACCCTTCCCAACCTCCAATGTCCTGGAAGCCCTCTCCCTCCCTACCCCCACCACCTTTAAATCTGGGCTCTTTCTTTCTCCCACCAGCACCCCCTCTACCTCTGTCAAATGGTACAGAATTCCTCACCACATTTGCTAGGTGTGAGCCTTTTGATTGATATGGATTTTGTAGTAATTCTGATGTTAGAAGTGGGCAGGGTGGTTGCGGTTTCAGTAAGCTTGAAATGTCAGCCAGGGGACTGTAATGATCGATGTCTTCTGGTAATTCAACCTCGTGCACACATGGATTGTTTTGACAGCCCACCATCCTCCAACAGCATATTCAGATCCTGGCCAAATTCATTTGAGGACAGATTTTGAATAGACAAAATGCACCATCTTAATTCCCACTGTCCTATTTTGGTAGACAAGTGTAACCTGACCAGAGGAGGTGACTCAGCGGTTTTGCCACCCATCGCCACGCTGGTCCAGTGGCCTTTCACACTGTGCTCTATAGAAATCCCTGACTCAGCATCTTTGGTGCGACACAGAGGCAGCCATTTTCCCACAGAAGCTAAAAAGGCTCCTCCATGCTAGAGAATTCCATCACTCCTTTGACGTGCAGCAGATTCCCTGGTGGACCTAGTCTAGAGCAATGAAAACAGAGCAGAAAAGCATCTTTAAAACATAGAATGATACTCCCAAAGTCTGTCAGATGCTCCACAGGGGCAAAACATACAGGTAACATACTGTACCTTTCAGATCATGGGACGCACACAAAACACCCAACACACCTCTTTCACCATACAGACCAGTGGTTCCCAACCAGGGGTACTAGGATCCCTGGGGGTACTTAACCTATCCACAGGGAGTACTTGAGAAGACTCATGAGACCATAGGCCTACCAGTAAAATACACAAGGGGTTACTTCAGGGGTACTCGTTGGTGGTACAGTAACCGAAAAAGGTTGGGAACAACGATACAGATCATACAGAGCTTTAAAACCAATCAGCAGACACTTTCAGCAGTGTTCAAAGTGAGAATATATCAGTATATTGTTTTAGGGTTTAGAAATAAAGGGCCACAGCATCTAAAACATTATCTTGTGGGATCCTAAGCAAATTCTTTGTGAAGCATAGCATATGCATAATTCACATGCAGTGTGGATGAGGGAGCTATTCATATCAGGCTTGCTCATGTCTAGTTTCATTTTCAACCTGCCTCAAGTATCTGACTTGGACTGTGTCACCATCCAGTGGTACATCTTGGAAATGCAGTCATTTTCATAACATAAGGGCATTTTGCTCATATTTTATCTAATGAAAAACTTATTTCAAATGTCTATTACTTATTCAAAAACAGAGTATTCTGAATATAAACTACCAGTAACATTGGCCTCATCACACTATGAGTACAACTGAATTTATCAAACATTATCCCCTGATAATGTAGCTAGTGCGAAAGAAAGTAATATATCAAAAGGTCTCAACTTCCTACCAGAGTAACTGATACAGAACCCATACCAGCGTAAGTTGAACAATGAGCCTGATATGACTCCAACGTAAGCCTGTAGAAAATGAGACGGACACAGGAGCCGTACAGTTAGAGTCATGTTTATTTACAGTAGAATCCTGACAAGGGGGGGGAAAGGAACAGGGAGGGGTTTAAGAAGACAAAATATTTTAGATTCAGCTCATTAAAGTCCATGTTTCACTAAACAGTTCTTAATTTATTCAACTTTTTGTATACAGAATCCATTCAGCTGTAATGGCAATGCACCAAGAGCTAGAGCCAGTCCTCTGCTGCAAGTGAGGAGAGGAAAGGAAAGTATCAAATGGGAAACCTAAACCTACAGCACTAAGAAAAAAAGAAAGAGAAAAAAAACTAATACAAAGGGGATAAAAAGAAAGATCTTCCATAAAAAATGAAAACATCAATTGTTCTTCAATTTTTTTATCACCATGATCGTCATCGTTTTTGATATTTTCTTTGCCAAGTCCATAAAGAGGCAGAGGGGACAGGGATGGGTTTTTTGTAGTTACATGAAGTCCATGATGTTTAGGCCGTCCGACAGTGGTCTGTCCCACAGCCAGATAATGTCCAGGTAATGATCAGCCAGAGTGAAGTCAGGGCTAAACAAGTCTCAAAAACCTGCCAGGTGGCCTGTTGGGTCAGAACTGTTCAGAGTCCTCCAGACTCCTGGCCTTTGTCCATGTAACTTTCCTCTGTGCAGCCTTGCTGGCAAAGCTCAGTGCCTTGGTTTGGGCCAGCAGAGAGTCTCTGAGCTGCAAGTGCCCTGTTGATGCAGTCTGAGGAATGACACACACTGTACACTTGACATGCAAGGCCAGAGAACCAACATAAAAAAAACAGGTAAAGAAAACAACCCAAGACAGGAAGCCAGCAAACTGCATGTTCCATCCAAGTCTCGCTCTCCCTCGGATTCTCTCGCTCTCACACACTTTAATTCCAGTATTGTTCAAGCTATGATCTAACTGACAAGCACCACAAAACTGTGGGAGGAATGACAATCCAAAAACTGCGGTGATACTAAACCGTTGACAGTAAAAACTAGCTATGGGTTAGTTTGAACCTCTCAGGGTCCATTGATTACAATCCTTTATTAAGCTGAATCCCTCAGGGGCGTAATAGAGACTTCCTCTCTCAAGGTCCATTAGACATTATGGAGGTAATGCTATATGATCACACACACACAGAGAAACAGACACACCTCCAGGTACAGCCATGGCACATGTCGAGGGTATCTAGGGGTTTCCCAATGTCCATTCTGTCACTCGTGGGAGGAAACGTGTACACAGGGAAACCTCCCCTAGTGTGACTAACCTTCCAGAACAAAGCTGTGATCCAAGTCAGACTTGTCACACCACAAGTCCTCATTGTCGATGCCTTTTATACCTGTGCTGGATCTAAAACATTATTAAATTGTTCATAATAATGAAATAACACAATCTCGCATTCTATGCTCTCTCACACACACACACACACACAAACAACATGACACCCAAATATGTGTGTACACATATTTACAAAGAGAGATGCGTCCCCATCAATAGTAGGGACACATTCACAATTTATAATGCATAATTTCTGTATATGCCAAGAATAAAATATTTTCTAAATAAAATACATGTTTCTGTGATGGGGCAGCAAATGAGAGAAGGTGGGGAGGGGGGAGATTGTTAGAGAGGGGGAGGGGGGTTGAGGGTGTAGAGGAAAGAGAGGAGAAGTGTTCTGGGGACAGAGGGGGGAGATGGATGGCAGAGACAGAGGGAAGGAGAGACTGATTAACCATTCCTTCTCTCTCCCGTAGGCTGCTGGTCCTGTGCACTGATGTCAATTGTCCTGCGTAGTGGCAGCAGCAGCTATGCCTACTCTCTCCGCGGTTCATACCAAATCATTCCAGAATAATAATATGATTCATGATGAAGACCCAGTCACGTCCCACACCCAGTAATCCATATAGGGCGAGACCTGGCCTTGGAGTCCGACAGAGTCAGTGAGAGAAAGAGAGAGAGAGAAAGAGAGAAAGACCAAGAGCGAAAGGAGAGAGGGAGAGGCCTAGCAAAATGGAATGGGCCATGGAAAGGGAGGGGGGATAAAAAAGTATGGAATATAGAGAGGAGTGGAAAAAGATGGACAGGAATTGTGAAAAAAGGAAGTAGGAGAAAGAGGAAATGGAGAGACGGAGTAAGAAGAAAAAGAAGCAAAGAGGAGTTGTCTGGCAATGAGGTCCACACAATGGTGTCCATATGAGAGGTCTGCTGCTCAGAGGATGGGTGGAAAGAATGAACGAGTGATGAGGACAAGGCCTCTCTTCAGTGCACGCTCTTCCTCTCGCTCTTCTCTCATGGTCCTCCCCACACTGGCTGTGTTCCCAGGGTGCATCATACCTCCAGGAAGCGGGAGCTGCTGGCCTTGGTGTGGAAAGGCTCTGACCACATGCGCCGCAGGTCTCCCTGTAGGACACACCAGGGTTAGATTCCCAGTAACTACTTTAGTACCACACCACTGACTCCCATCCTCACCCACAGATATCACCCATCTTGACCTACTCTACCACCGGTACGACACACCCAGTGTTAGAAGCTAACCACTAGCCTAGCGGCTCCCATACCACATCATATCCTCAACAGCTACATCCATTACCTCTGGTCACTGGCCTGGTGTCCTAACTGCCTTGATCCTGGATTACTCCTCTAGGCATCCTCTACCACTTAAGCACTGCCTCGATTGGTTGATCTCAGTCACTAGGCAGGTTTCCATTGACCCAGGTTTATTTAGACAAAAGCAATGTCACAACACATTGTGACATGTGTAATGGAAACGGCAGCTATAGGAGAAATGTTCTAAAGATCGTTTGACAGGGGCGGCTTTTTCTTTTGTCCAACTTTATTGCGTCAAATGACGATGGAAACTGTGTTTTTCAAGTAAATGATTGTATTTTTAAGGTACGTGGGGAACGTGATGTAATCATCACTCCATATTTAATTCTAAATGACTACTGCTTGCTAAATACATTTTTCCAACTATAATAATATTTTTTTGCAGGACAAGGATTGTCCTGACTTTGAAGAATGCCTGAATTGCTTTGCCTTGCTTATCTGGTTGGCTGAATGCAAGTTTTACCATCCAATTATTTAAAAATCTACAGGAGTGCAAGTTTCACCATGGCATGGACCGTGGCGATACGTTGGTAGGCTACCTGAGACATGAAACAGATAGGTGGGAGGGCATACAGGCTGTCGCCAATTTATTAATGCGCAATTCGCCTAAATGGATCATGGAAACGCTATTTTTATTAGACATTCTAGTTTTTTGGGGCAAAAAAAGTGTTTTTCTTTTGTGTGATGTCATTACATCCAGCTGTTTTTATCTCACAACAGAAAGTTAAATGGAAATGCATTGTAGTAGGCAATTGCAACTATTTTCTATGCAAACTTTCTAAATGTCGACAAAACAATCTCTGGACAATTTAATGGAAACATAGCTTCTGACTGTCAGCATTCAGTCAAAACACATTTATACAATAGCAGTCCTGCTATTTTGTCTGACCTCTTAACTTACTTAAATGACTGACTCCATCATATTATCCCCCACCCCTCCCCCTGTTCCAGCAACCCCCCCCCCCCCCCATATGTACCTTCAGGTAGGCCATGGTGAGCAGAGGCAGCAAGGTGAAGGGCACCAGGTAGAGCAGGGCAGGCTGAGCCGCGCGGTGGATCCTGGAGGCCACAGTTGCAGTCAGCAGGCCTGGAAGGAACAGAGACAGGTCAGAAACACTCCAGTCAAACTTCTCATACTATGGAGTTTAAGGTAGAATAAGCAATATGACATTGTGTACAGAGGGAGGCTTCCCTGTAGTGCATACAGAATAAAACTACATTCAAAATCAGCCAAGAATGCCACTATTGTTGTTGAATTCTCTAAGCTTGAAGTCGCCTCCCTTTATATGATGTCATATGGTGGATTACTGCCAATAGTCTAGTTAACCAGGCAACTGCGCTCTCTACAGACTGGTTCAACAAGTCAGAATGTGGTTGTGTGGGCTGCCCAACCCTGTTCCTGCAGAGCATCTGTCCTGTTCGTGCCAACCCTTATCTAGCACACTTGATTCTAATAATTAAAAGTAGACTTTGGGTCCGAAAAACATTCCAATTCCGCCTCTGTCAATTGTCTAACAGAAATGGGGTGTGCCTTTGGTGGTTCATCGATGTGTCATTCTGGTCATGCGCGCTGCGACCGAAGTAGCTAGTTTGTTAGCTAAGCTAGCCAATGTAGCTAGCCAGTAACTCCACCAGTATGTGATGATGTCATTTCACAGGATTTGGTTTTGGATAGAAGCTGTAGAGATCAGTAACAAATGGCACTTCTGTAGCCAAATATCTTATTGATCTTTTTGTTGTTGTTTTTAAGCATTAAATTACCTGGTATGATGGTGCACTGATCAGTTATACAGTTTAAAGCCATTCTTTTTGCGTTTTTGCCCAAAGTCTACCTTTAACTTGGTTGATAAGCTGAATCAGGTTAGTTACCTACTGGGGTTGGAGCGAAAACCTACTGGAGGGTAAGCTCTCCAGGGACAGGTTTGGACAGCCCCGTGTTACACGATGGTCCCTCCCGCCTCGATCTCTCACTCTGTCCTTACCCACAAAGTATCCGATGAGAGTGCAGTGGAAGTAGGAGACGCGCCCCATGCGTCCGGGCGTGCCTGGTCCCCCAGCCTCCCCGCTGGCCTGCTTCTTGTAGTTGTCATAGCGCAGCACAAAGCACAGCAGCAGCCCCGGCATCACGATGTCCCCGATCCCCAGCATGGAGAAGTGACTGCCTGTGGAACTGTAAGGAGAGAGGGATGAGATATAGGGAGAAAAGAGGGAGGGAAAACAGACAACCAAAACATGGTGAAGGGCAGGATGTAAAGAGAGAAGGAGAGGAGGAGGAGGGGGTGAGAGAGGAAGAGGAAATGCAAGCTTGAGCTTCAGAGCTCATAAGAACAGCAGAGGTTAATCAATACAGCTGTAGTGAATGGAGTTGGAGGTTTAAACATAGATCCACCCCCCCATGGCAAGGCTGTGGTACCTGGGGAAGACCAGTTTGCCGGGCAGGGACAAGCGGGGGACGTCGCGGCCCATCCCAGGGCCCAGGTGGAGCTTCCTGGACAGCACGTCTAAGGGGTTGTCAGCCGGCTGGGTGGCCACCTTCACCATCACGTTGCTGTTGAAGATGTAGGCTGAGAAGAACACCTGCAGGACAGACAGAGGAGTCATCTACGGAGGCTCAAGTGATCCTTAGAAAATAGCCACATTTGTAGTTCGGTCTTGAACATGTAGTCTAACCACGATAAATGTGGTAGAATAACAGAGATGGTCTTTTAGGCTCTACCATGGTGTACAGCGGAGATAACCAGAAACGTCTACTAATCAGTCTATTCCCTGCTCTGCTCTGTCCACCTCAATAAACATAAGAGACCTCGAACAGCGGCACTTGCTGTACCTTAGGTTTTCACACATACAGTGAGGGAAAAAAGTATTTGATCCCCTGCTGATTTTGTACGTTTGCCCACTGACAAAGACATGATCAGTCTATAATTTTAATGGTAGGTTTATTTGAACAGTGAGAGACAGAATAACAATAAAAAATCCAGAACAACGCATGTCAAAAATGTTAGAAATTGATTTGTATTTTAATGAGGGAAATAAGTATTTGACCCCTCTGCAAAACATGACTTAGTACTTGGTGGCAAAACCCTTGTTGGCAATCACAGAGGTCAGACGTTTCTTGTAGTTGGCCACCAGGTTTGCACACATCTCAGGAGGGATTTTGTTCCACTCCTCTTTGCAGATCTTCTCCAAGTCATTAAGGTTTCGAGGCTGACGTTTGGCAACTTGAACTTTCAGCTCCCTCCACAGATTTTCTATGGAATTAAGGTCTGGAGACTGGCTAGGCCACTCCAGGACCTTAATGTGCTTCTTCTTGAGCCTCTCCTTTGTTGCCTTGGCCATGTGTTTGGGTCATTGTCATGCTGGAATACTCATCCACGACCCATTTTCAATGCCCTGGCTGAGGGAAAGAGGTTCTCACCCAAGACTTGACGGTACATGGCCCCGTCCATCGTCCCTTTGATGCTGTGAAGTTGTCCTGTCCCCTTAGCAGAACCCCCCCCCAAAGCATAATGTTTCCACCTTCATGTTTGACGGTGGGGATGGTGTTCTTGGGGTCATAGGCAGCATTCCTCCTCCTCCAAACACGGTGAGTTGAGTTGATGCCAAAGAGCTCCATTTTGGTCTCATCTGACCACAACACTTTCACCCAGTTCTACTCTGAATCATTCAGATGTTCATTGGCAAACTTCAGACGGGCATGTATATGTGCTTTCTTGAGCAGGGGGACCTTGCGGGCGCTGCAGGATTTCAGTCCTTTACGGCGTAGTGTGTTACCAATTGTTTTCTTGGTGACTAACCGCACCAACTGTTGTCACTTTCTCACCAAGCTGCTTGGTGATGGTCTTGTAGCCCATTCCAGCCTTGTGTAGGTCTACAATCTCGACCCTGACATCCTTGGAGAGCTCTTTGGTCTTGGCCATGGTGGAGAGTTTGGAATCTGATTGATTGATTGCTTCTGTGGACAGGTGTCTTTTATACAGGTAACAAGCTGAGATTAGAAGAACTCCCTTTAAGAGTGTGCTCCTAATCTCAGCTCGTTACCTATGTAAAAGACACCTGGGAGCCAGAAATCTTTCTGATTCAGAAGGGGTCAAATACTTATTTCCCTCATTAAAATGCAAATCAATTTCTAACATTTTTGACATGCGTTTTTCTGGATTTTGTTGTTGTTATTCTGTCTCTCACTTTTCAAATAAACCTACCATTAAAATTATAGACTGATAATTTCTTTGTCAGTGGGCAAACGTACAAAATCAGCAGGGGATCAAATACTTTTTTCCCTCACTGTATAGTAAAATTGGCTAAATCTCAAACTGAACATTTGGACACTAAGCCCTTTATTGAGTGGCCCTTGTGTTTGATAGTCATCACTCGAGCCTGCAGGTTTTGACACGATACACACTTGACGTCCATTTGCGAGCATCGTCTCGCGCGACCTGTCTTGTAGCATGACTCGATATGAAACATGGGCAGACACGCATACTCCGATAGACAGTGAGAAAGTAAAAACTTTATCTATAGCTACTCATGCACAAAATATGTACAAGTATATTGGTTTCATGAGCCAATTTAGCTGGTTGTAACCTGCCTGATGTTAGCTAGATTCACTAACAAATACAAGGGTTGGAATGGAATTTAAGCTAATGTTAGGTAAGGATTTTAGGCACCGCTGCAATGGTAAACAGCATGTAGCTTGGATGTCAATTATTTACAATAGTTTGACAGCTTGCTGATGAAGTTGTACACATGTTCTTAGCAATCAGTCCATACTTCACCATGTTTCCAAAGCACCAATCGCTACGTTGTAACTGAATCAGCTCAGCTGAGCGTCGTGGGCGCAGCAGCTGCTGACTCGATACTGCACTGACTCAGAGAAGAACAGACAGTTACTGCTTCATTAAAACGTATTAATTGTGATAGAATAACGTTACTAGCTAGCTAACTAGATGTATTTAGTGTTGCACTAGCTGGTAAGCTTTGATATGACGTGACTGGCTCAGGCTTAGCAAGAGAATGGACAGGTTTTCGTGTATATTATCAAATGTCAGAAATACTGCTTCTTCAAGCACAACTCCTTAGCTAGATGTAAAATTGTGTGACTAAGACCTTGGCAAAAACGTCAAAATTAATTCATCTTCATTTATTCTGATATTTTTTTGGGGGCAAAATAGTAGTAATTATGTTTTTACTAGGTAACGCGCTGAGATTCATGGGAAGAACGCACAGTATGCCACTCGAAAAAGAGGCTTCCGAAAGGTTCAGTGGAGGCCTCGATGGCTCGACAACTAGCGTTTCAGATGGACTCGATTGACTCGTGAACGCACACGTCGAGTGATCTAAGTATTCAGTTTGAGATTCAGCCATTGTCTACAGCTGTGGTGTGGTCCTTTGTGTTTCGTATCTGAGGACTCATGGCCCTGCCTGTGTTTTAGCTGTTGTATTTGGGTCAGCTGGGTGGAGGGAGGAATGGGAGCGGCTATCTTACCCAGAATACGTCATAGATAAGCAGCCCTGATAGCAGCAGGCAAGACACCTTCAGACTGGGCAGCCGCACAAACGCTATCATGGCCACACACAGCCCCATGGCCAGAGCTGAGGAGAAAGACAGAGGAATATCAGAAATATGAACACACAAAGCTCAGAGAGGAAGACAGACACACAGTGCTGAGAGAGGAAGAGACACACAGTGCTGAGAGAGGAAGACAGACACAGTGCTGAGAGAGGAAGACAGACACAGTGATGAGAGAGGAAGACACACACACAGTGGGGAATATCAGACATGAACACACACAGCTCAAAAACACATGTAATGGAGCTCAGAGAGCGAGACACACGAGATTAGAGAGAAACTAAAGAAAGGCAAACCTTACAATGGCAAGACAATCTGACATGCGTTGTTTACACCCCCCCACCAGACACACGAACACACTGACATACCGTCCATGAGCAGCCAGTGTCCAGTGAGCACCCAGATCAGCACCAGCATGACAGAGAGGGAGAAGGAGAGGAGCTCGGCCAGAGTGAAGCGCCCACAGCAGCCAAACGAGATCCTACAGGGGGGCAGAGCGAGAGAGATGGTTTATACACACGGGACAAAACACAATCACTGGAAAATACATGATCTCCTCTAAACACAGGGTGTATGGGGTCAAAAGTGTAAATACAGCCAATTTGAGTCAAAATGTGTTCAATACACACACACACGGGGGTTTACACACACACACGGGGGTTAAGGTTGAAGAATTCTGATTAAGCTGAGAAATCTAAGGCCCGATGCTTCACATTGTCAAACATAAAAGGCGAATTAAAGACTTGTCACATGATTGTTTTTTGGCCATGGCAGCCTCTCAGCTTCCTTACTTGTTTTGTGGGGAGCAGGGTCTGGTCAAGTACTGGCACATCGGCAAAAGGAGGAATGCAAATGCAATTGTCGCAAGAACTGAAGAGGGACAACAAAGAGGAAGATAGATAAGTGAACTAGACAAAGATATAGCAGCCAGACAGTTTGTTTCTGTCCATTGGTTTCAATCAGTTTAGCAGAGTCCTAATCATTGTCATCATAAGAATTAGAGTTGGGCGGTATCCAGATTTTCATACCGTCTTTGTACCCTACAGGGGTATACAGTATTACTGAATGTGGACACTAGGGGCACTATTTTATAAAATAAAAAACAGGGATCTTGATCCAGGAGGTGATTGAATGACTCTACTGTAACCAAGAAGCTTGATCTTGACATCTAGTCACTTAGCTAGCAAGTTAGCAAACCAAATGGATAGCTGGAGCCCTGAGCTGGCTATAATTTATTTGACACATCTTAGATTTCTTAGTTATACTTAACTTATAGTTGTGGTCCTCTGTAGCTCAATTGGTAGAGCATGGCGCTTGTAACGCCAGGGTAGTGGGTTCGATCCCCGGGACCACCCATACGTAAAAATGTATGCACACATGACTAAGTCACTTTGGATAAAAGCGTCTGCTAAATGGCACGCCCACCCCCCCAAAAGATGATATTGAAAATCATACCATCGGTATTTCAAAATATACCGTTTATACCGTATACCGGGGTATCGCCCAAGCCTAATAAGAATTATGCAGAGAATAATGTTTCTGTTAAATCAATGCAGGACCTGCATTTTGCCTCATTATGACGCCAACCTCTAAGAAAAAAAAAAAATTAGTGTAAGCTTGCCTTTAGGCAAAAAGAGCAAGAAATTGCTCTGTGACATTATGGCGCGTGTCTGTGTGCTGTGTGAGGAGTCGGGTACCTGCGGTACAAATGGTGAAGACCACCTGGACAGAGTCGAAGAAGAAGAACATGACGAGCAGCGACACGGAGGCTCCTATGGGCAGGAACAGAGCCTGCGTGGAGTCTATAGTCTGAATACCTACAAGACAACACACAATACATGCACAAGTGAGAATGCTCAAACACACAGGGATAGAGAAAGACACAATCACACAAGCACACACATTTCTGCATGTGCTGCATCTACAGCCTGGATAACTGCAAACCAACCAACCACTAAATATACGGAATCCACGGTATCACGACTTCAAACTTGTAAACAAAAAAGAAAAAACACACGCTCTGTATGTCTTATGTCTCACCAAATATGTGAGACTCACTGTTGTTTGTGTTGCCATTGTTGAAGGCCCCATTCGGGACAGGGTTACCATCCTTGTCTTTCTCCTGGTTCTCACAGTCCATGTTTAATGATCTGCATGGGGAGAGATGGAGGGAAAGGTGGAGAGAGGTTGACTATCTGAAATAAATCAAGCATCTCTCACATTGCTATTCTGTTGAAGACTTGTTTTAAAATGACTGGATAGCTCAACATAGGCGCTCACTGTAATGGAAGTAACATGATAAAGAAGATGAGACCCAGTGACCAGTGTTGGCCTATCTGTGATGTAAGAGGGTTGGACAGGGTAGACTGACCTGAAGCTGCCATAGACGATGAGGAGGATTGAGATGAGGAAGGTGGACACCTGGCTGGAGTCAACCAGGGAGTACGCCCTATAGACAGAGAGAAAGATTTTAGATTCCATTTCCTCCACAGACTAGATTTCAGCAATAACGCCCGAAGGGCTGTTCTTAAGCACGACGCAACGTGGAGTGCCTGGATACAGCCCTTAGCATTGGTATATTGGCAATATACCAGAAATATCCGAGGTGCCTTATTGCTATTATAAACTGGTTACAAATGTAATTAGAGCAGTAAAATAAATGTCATACAGTCTGATATACCACAGCTTTCCGCCAAATCAGCATTCAGGGCTCGACCCACCCAGTTTATAATACAGAGTAACACATAGTATACCTTCAGTGTTGCATATCTCAACAAAGGGCTAATAATCGCAAGGTCGGGAAGATAGACGATAGTCCAACATTGGCCACTACAAAACTCATGTGGGTGTATCCAAGCACTATGCAGATTAATAATAATAAACTATAAGAATGGCATAACAGTCAGAACAGTACAGCTTGACATTGGTCAGTTGCGTCATAAGACTATAATTAACATTATTGAAGAGTAAATTCTCATTTGTAATCCTGGTGGTCATAATCCCTTTAGTTAACAAACCTTTCAAGAAAATAAATCCCGACACTAAATCAATACATTTTCTTTCTTTCAGCAAGGAGAAAGGAACCCAAAATGAGCATGACATACTAAACTCAGCAAAAAAAGAAAATGCCCCTTTTTCAGGACCCTGTCTTTTAAAGATAATTTGTATAATTCCAAATAACTTCACAGATCTTCATTGTAAAGGGTTTCAACACTGTTTCCCATGCTGGTTCAATGAACCATAAACAATTAATGAACATGCACCTGTGGAATGGTCGTTAAGACACTAACAGCTTACAGATGGTAGGAAATTAAGGTCACAGTTATGAAAACTTAGGACACTAAAGAGGCCTTTCTACTGACTCTGGAAAACACCACAAGAAAGATGCCCAGGGTCCCTGCTCATCTGCGTGAAAGTGCCTTAGGCATGCTGCAAGGAGGCATGAGCACTGCAGATGTGGCCAGGGCAATAAATTGCAATGTCCGTACTGTGAGACGCCTAAGACAGCGCTACAGGGAGACAGGACGGACAGCTGATCGTCCTCGCAGTGGCAGACCACGTGTAACAACACCTGCACAGGATCGGCACATCCGAACATCACACCTGCGGGACAGGTACAGGATGGCAACAACAACTGCCAGAGTTACACCAGGAACGCACAATCCCTCCATCAGTGCTCAGAGTGTCCGCAATAGGCTGAGAGAGGCTGGACTGAGGGTTTGTAGGCCTGTTGTAAGGCAGGTCCTCACCAGACATCACCGGCAACAATGTCGCCTATGGGCACAAACCCACCGTCGCTGGACCAGACAGGACTGGCAAAAAGTGCTCTTCACTGACAAGTCGCGGTTTTGTCTCACCAGGGGTGATTCGCATTTATCGTTTAAGAAATTAGCGTTACACCGAGGCCTGTACTCTGGAGCGGGTTCGATTTGGAGGTGGAGGGTCCGTCGTGGTATGGGGCGGTGTGTCACAGCATCATCGGACTGAGCTTGTTGTCATTGCAGGCAATCTCAACACTGTGCGTTACAGGGAAGACATCCTCCTCCCTCATGTGGTAACCTTCCTGCAGGCTCATCCTGACATGACCCTCCAGCATGATAATGCCACCAGCCATACTGCTCGTTCGATGCGTGATTTCCTACAAGACAGGAATGTCTGTTCTGCCATGGCCAGCAAAGAGCCCCGATCTCAATCCCATTGAGCACGTCTGGGACCTGTTGGATCGGAGGGTGAGTGCTAGGGCCCTTCCCCCCAGAAATGTCCGGGAACTTGCAGGTGCCTAGGTGGAAGAGTGGGGTAACATCTCACAGCAAGAACTGGCAAATCTGGTGCAGTCCATGAGGAGGAGATGCACTGCAGTACTTAATGCAGCTGGTGGCCACACCAGATACTGACTGTTACTTTTTATTTTGACCCCCCCTTTGTTCAGGGACACATTATTCAATTTCTGTTAGTCACATGTCTGTGGAACTTGTTCAGTTTATGTCTCAGTTGTTGAATCTTGTTATGTTCATACAAATATTTACACATGTTAAGTTTGCTGAAAATAAACGCAGTTGACAGTGAGAGGACGTTTCTTTTTTTGCTGAGTTTAGTTGCTATTTATGCTCAACAGTGTGTTCCTAACTGGTGTTTGTTTTTGGTTTGAGGACTGAATGAAAGTGTCTTTGAAAATGCACAATCAAAGAAGAGAAACCGTAGCCTAACCCTTATTGGCATAAATCTGATGCTTGTGTAGGTTCGTCTTGTTATAGACACGTTTATTTATGCAATTCTTTATGCAACAAACAAGGCGAAAGTAAACGTACAGATGAGCTGGGAATTGCCATGGACCTCACGATACGATATTTTTACGATACATAAGTGCCAATATTGTATGTATTGATATGTATTGCAATTTGATACTCTGATTTTATTGCATTTCGATGTTACAAACATATTGCTCACCATATGTCTTCTGCAGTGGGACAAGAAAGCCATGAGAAACCAAGTTAAATCAGTCATTCAAATATGTGCTGAAAACAAATTGGCTCCCGATTTAAAAAAGATGGAGAACAAGCTATGAAGGAAAAATACTGGCGTTTTGGTGCAGGTACAAACAACTAGCGCAAAAATAATATTGCGATATTGTCAAAACGATACATCGTCAAAAATAATATCAGGATTTGCAACTATCGATTCCCCCCCATCACTACAGACCAGTAGTGTGCGTTTCATTTAACCTTAATAGGGACACTGGCTATTCAATTGGGAAGGCTGTAGAAGTTGCACAGGAAACGTGTAAATGTCTCAGACATTTAGATAGCTGACTAACGGGCGGGAAGGATGGTGGACCATCTGTGAGCAGCTGCACAGAGACACTGTTACCAATTTAACATTCTAAACCCACAAATATGTAGCTTTCACCTTATCTGCCAGACATGCCTGGCTGACAACTTCTGGTTTCAGAGAGATACTCCTCAGTGGTAGCAGCTTGAGCATGCTTAAAATGCCCATACACAAGCTAAAAAATATTCACAAATACACAGAGTTACAAAACAGAGGAGCGCATAAATAAACATACTGAGAAAAGACAAACAGATAGCTGTTCAGTGGGATATAGACTGCCTACATGAATCTCAGCTTTGGGTACTGGGCCATGCTGATGGAAGGCTGAGAAGGAGAAATCTTGACCGGTCAGGTATCTGGCACAGCAAACCTTACCCTACATGTGTTACCAGCCGTAATCAAATCTGTTTGTTTACATTAAAGGTGTGGATTGGATCGGAGGCATGACCTCGGTGTTGTATGCCCATGGCAGGCTAATTATCACTGGTAAAGTTGTAGACCATGTAATACAGAGAGAGTCAGTGGAAGACTTGTGTTCCACTTCCTGAGATGAAAAATAGTCACACCAGCAGGGCTCTACAGTGCGACCATTTTACTTGCATATGCGCCTAAATATTTTGCTGTGCGACCTGGAAGGAGGAGCACCAAAGCGCCTAGAAAAATTACAGATTTTAGCTTGAATATCTCAAATATGTTTCATTGTGCTCCTAAATTTCAACCTAGGCGCACACGTGCTCCTTGTAAAAAAAGGTCAGCGTAGAGTCCTGACCAGTTCATCTCTGGGGGTAAATAAGAGCATAATGGCTGCACTGTGTCACCATGCCTTCATCTGAGAGGTGCGGGTTTGACCCCTGGCCTATGACCCCTGACCTCCTGTCTCATCTCCCTCTGCAGCCAGCCCTGAGTGAGAAATGTAGTCTGGGGTTAAGAGGACACACCCCTAAAAATAACAGTATGCGTTCTTCATAACTATACATCCCGTCGCCTGCTGTTTGACTGCGCTCCAACCCACCAGATTACACCCCTGGATAAGTGTTAGGAAGCACATGATGAAACGGCATAATTCATAAGTACTTATGAGCTGTGAAGCGTGAACTCGCAAGGTAACATGTCAATCACTACCATAGACATCACAGGGCAAACTAAAAGCTAAAGGATTGCCCTGTTGACAAACATTTTCTCTCAAACACACTGAAGTGAAATGTTCCTTAGCCTGTTGATGGGCCTGACTGACATCTCCTTTTCAATCAAACCAGGAGATGCAAAACCCACTTCTTGCATAAAATATTCAGATGCAGAGGGGATCTACATCACCACTCACTAGGGATGACCCCATTTAGTCAATTGCTTGGTTGACAGGCTGTTGATCGACCAAGATTTATTTCGTTGAGCAGTCAAATGTATTGTTTTATGGCACATGGGACACCTGTCTGATTCACGCTTGTCTGAGTGGACTAATCCATTGCGGAGGCCGCGGAGATGGCACACCAGTAGTAGGCCTACAATTACAGTTCCCATAATCTCTAATCTACTATGTTTGTTTACTTACGGTAATTTCTGTTAATGCATTCAATATATTATTATTAGTCTTACCGTTCTCATTCTAGGAGTGGACACGTCGTTTGCAGAGAGCACAACCTAGGCTACACTTGTGAGAAACACGTTTTGGTTAATTTCAGTCCATTTATGAGTTGTCAATTTATTTATTGTCTTTTGTTTGTAGCGCTCCTGTCAATCTTGAGAAAGGAAATGCACCCGATTACGCATAGAAGTAGGCCTAGGCTACCTGGCCTGTGCGGAAATGTAGGCCTATAAATGTGCACATCTGGGGAGCTCATACTATTTCTGATTGTCTTAACTCAACACCAATGTGGAGCGTCTCAAAAGAAAAAATGTCTTCGCCTCAAACAGCAAGTAAACAAAAGTCTGTTTTTACATCCATTGAGAATCACAGTAGTTCCTCAACGTAGCCCATTTGAAAAATATTTTCAGCTCTCTCCCTTTCGATAACCACTCAGCATGAAAGGGGAAAAAAATGTCATGCTCTGATCCGATGGAAACGTCATAAAATAAGCGTACCTGAATACTTCTTATCCCTTGCGCAAATAGCCTACACAGCTCTTAGTTTCCCACGCCAGTGAGCTCCTGAGGGCCCAAAATATTTTAACGTTTACTAGCACTAGCTTCGGGCTGGCCCAAGTTGATACAACGTTTCAAGTTCCTTGCAGACAGGCTATTAGTAGCCAATGTGTTATTTTTTTAAATCAGGATATTGTCTACCTGCAGGCCACAATGTTTTTATTTGTTAGCTTTATGTAGGCTATTTTTACATAGACAATAGGAGTTACTTTTAGATTTGTATCATTTTCATTGATATAATTTTACTTAACGACTTGACATTGATTAAAGATATGAAGACTATTATAAATTAAAAGAAACGGTTCCACGAAAATGTGCATATGAAAATCATAACTGGCACGCAGATCAGTTGAAATGGTACGATAAATTGGCACTCCAAATGGAAAAGGTTTCAAACCGCTGGTGTAGCCTATTACTAGCAACTTCAGGAGTGTAACGGAAGGCCAGCAGCAGTGGGAGGAGGGTCGGGAACAGGTATTTCCTTCTGGTTAGGCTATATTGATCTCTGGTTCCCTCTTTAGTAATTTGTGTGTCTTCCATATTTAAATCACAGTGCTTAAAGCATCAGACAAGCTCAGTAGCCTACATATAGTTGATTTTATTAAAACATAGGGTGTCTATATGGAAAAATACACGTTTAAACATTTCGACCAATTGACAGATTTTTTGGGGTCGGGGAGAGCCCTACTACTCACCACTTTCAAAGTGAAATACATATGATAGAAATTAAGACGTCTTGACTGCAGAAGTATTCAAACATCTACTTGCCGTTGGTCTATGCATGACTTCATGGAGGATGCTGACATCAGTGTTATGAGAGTTGAAGCTTACGGAAGTAGCCTAATTCCACAACCCTCGTCCAGCGATCAATGAAAGGCAATAGGGAAAAAGTATATCAAATCTAGCCTATTGCCAATGTTATCTGATGATGTATGACTGAATGGCAACATTGAATGTCCACCGAGTGACTATCTTTGCGCATCAAAAATATGACATCGCCTGCTTATGCGCAGAAGGCATCCATTGCACAGGGGATTGGCTACTATGGCACCTTGACAGTCTTGTAGCCAATGAGATAAGCTTTCCAGGGATATGCAGTTGACCTGGGTGGGACAAAGCAAGGCCTAGAACCTTTTATGCGTAATGCAAACTATTGCTACCTAGCTCAGAGACGAGACTCACCGAGCACGCTACATTACATTGTAAACAGATTTCATCACTTTAGCATAAAATATTACTTCTCAAGGGGGGGGGGGGGGGGGGAGGTAAAAACTAAGAATATTGAACAGGAGGCTAAAAAGAATGCAGCTATGAATAAGTATACCGACATAGAAGCTTTGAATAAAATACTGGTCGGACTCAGATCAGGGGAGCGATTTCGACCGGCAAAGATTGCTTTCTAGAAGAATTGGATCCACTTTTAGATTTGTAAGTAAATTATTTTCTTGACTTTATATAGCTAATTTACTATATGTATTACGTTTATTTATTAGTTGTCTGCTTTTTGTGCTTTGGATTGAGTTTACATAGGCCTATGTAACAAATAATTTCAATGTTATATAATTCCAAAGTAGTTATTGTCTGTTTCATATTAGTTCACTGTTCTAAGTTTCATCCATGTAACTTTGGAGAAGTGACTACAGTGAGGGAAAAAATGATTTGATCCCCTGCTGATTTTGCCCACTGACAAAGACATGATCAGTCTATAATTGTAATGGTAGGTTTACTTGAACAGTGAGGGACAGAATAACAAAAAAATCCAGAAAAACGCATGTCAAAAATGTTATAAATGTATTTGCATTTTAATGAGGGAAATAAGTATGAGACCCCTCTGCACAACATTACTTAGTACTTGGTGGCAAAACCCTTGTTGGCAATCACAGAGGTCAGACGTTTCTTGTAGTTGGCCACCAGGTTTGCACACATCTCAGGAGGGATTTTGTCCCACTCCTCTTTGCAGATCTTCTCCAAGTCATTAAGGTTTCGATGCTGACGTTTGGCAACTCGAACCTTCAGCTCCCTCCACAGATTTTCTATGAGATTAAGGTCTGGAGACTGGCTAGGCCACTCCAGGACCTTAATGTGCTTCTTCTTGAGTCACTCATTTGTTGCCTTGGCCGTATGTTTTGGGTCATTGTCATGCTGGAATACCCATCCACGACCCATTTTCAATGCCCTGACTGAGGGAAGGAGGTTCTCACCCAAGATTTGATGGTACATGGCCCCGTCCATCTTCCTTTGATGCTGTGAAGCTGTCCTGTTCCCTTAGCAGAAAAACACCCCCAAAGCATAATGTTTCCACCTCCATGTTTGACGGTGGGGATGATGTTCTTGGGGTCATAGGCAGCATTCCTCCTCCTCCAAACACGGCGAGTTGAGTTGATGCCAAAGAGCTCGATTTTGGTCTCATCTGACCACACACTTTCACCCAGTTCTCCTCTGAATCATTCAGATGTTCATTGGCAAACTTTAGACGGGCCTGTATATGTGCTTTCTTGAGCAGGGGGACCTTGCGGGCGCTGCAGGATTTCAGTCCTTCACGGCGTAGTGTGTTACCAATTGTTTTCTTGGTGACTATGGTCCCAGCTGCCTTGAGATCATTGACAAGATCCTCCCGTGTAGTTCTGGGCTGATTCCTCACTGTTCTCATGATCATTGCAACTCCACGAGGTGAGATCTTGCATGGAGCCCCAGGCCGAGGGAGATTGACAGTTCTTCTGTGTTTCTTCCATTTGCAAATAATCGCACCAACTGTTGTCACCTTTTCACCAAGCTGCTTGGCGATTGGTCTTGTAGCCCATTCCAGCCTTGTGTAGGTCTACAATCTTGTCCCTGACATCCTTGGAGAGCTCTTTGGTCTTGGCCATGGTGGAGAGTTTGGAATCTGATTGATTGATTGCTTCTGTGGACAGGCGTCTTTTATACAGGTAACAAAGTGAGATTAGGAGCACTCCCTTTAAGAGTGTGCTCCTAATCTCAGCTCGTTAACTGTATAAAAGACACCTGGGAGCCAGAAATCTTTCTGATTGAGAGGGGGTCAAATACTTATTTCCCTCATTAAAATGCTAATCAATTTATAACTTTTTTTACATGCGTTTTTCTGGATTTTTTTGTTGTTATTCTGTCTCTCACTGTTCAAATAAACCTACCATTAAACTTATAGACTGATCATTTCTTTGTCAGTGGGCAAACGTACAAAATCAGCAGGGGATCAAATACTTTTTCCCCCTCACTGTAAACCCTCATGGCCATTGTTTATTTGTGGTTCTCACCTCTGCCTTTGTCTCCAAAGTGTTACTGTTTGCATTGTGTGTGCTTCACATCTATGTGAATCACCGTACAGATAAAGTTTAGGCTTGGTGTCTTTACTTTACAGTAATGTCGTAAATTTGTCAACTGTAATTCTGTGTGTCTTCCAACAATATATCCCTTTATTTTATTTCACCACAGAGTGGAGGATGCAGAGGATTTGGATGATGACATTTGGGAGCCACCCCTCCCCAGCAAGTGCCCCCGCCGGTCAAGGTCTTCACCCCCCACTGCTATGTCAATCACCCCGTCTGATGGTTCTACATCCAATTTTCATAGACCTCTTGAAAAATAAAATAGGGGCTTGTGGCACCATTCGTCCTAACAGAATCGGTTACCCCAAGACCAAGGTAAACGACATGACAAAGACAGCGGAGAGGGGGACCATACGTTGGATCAGGACTAACAAGCTGCTTTTTGTGAAATGGAAGGTCACTAGGGAAGTAACCATGCTCACCACAAAGCATACGGCATTCAATAACAACCATGTCTCAAGGAGGGTGAAAAAGGAAGAATGTCCCCATTTCTGTTTCTGTGAAGGACTACAATGCCAGCATGGGGGGGTGTCGACCTATCTGATAGGCTACTACCAGGTCCTCCACAAGACCAGGAAGTGGTAGAATACATTGTTTTTACCACTTTTTGGACATTGTAACAGCAAATGCTTTCATTCTCCACAAGCAGATGGCCAAAGCAAAAAGTCAAACCCCTCTCTCCCAGTTGGCCTTCTGAGAGCAGCTGATGTTGGAAATGGCTGAATTGGGGGCCCAAAGCAACCTCACAACCATCACAAGACCCCCCACTCAAGGGGAGCGGCACTATCCAACACACATGCCAAAAGACAAAAGATAGAACTGCAAGCATTGCACAAAACACAGGGGGGGAAAAGGGTGAAATGCCAGATCTTCTGTCTGAAATGCCAGTTTGCTTTTTGTTTCCTGGCAGAGAGGGGCTGCTTCAAAGACTATCATGACATGCACAAGCTACGGTGAAATTGATATGTAATCATCTACACCTGGGATGTAAAACGAACATGAATGCCATTTGTAAATAGTTCAGCTTATTTTTAGTGAAGGACACGTGTGTTTGATAAGACATTTTTATATATATAATTTATATAGCAGTCAAAAGTTTGGACACCTACTCATTCAAGGGGTGTTATTTTTTAAAACTATTTTCTACATTGTAGAATAATAGTGAAGACAACAAAACTATGAAATAACACATATGGAATCATGCAGTAATCCAAAAAAGTGTTAAACAAATTAAAATATATATTTTATATTGGAGATTCTTAAAAATAGCCACCATTTGCCTTGAAGACAGCTTTTCACACTATTGGCATTCTCTTAACCAGCTTCACCTGGGATGCTTTTCCAACAGTCTTGACGGAGTTCCCACGTATGCGGAGCACTTGTTGGCTGCTTTTCCTTCACTCTGCCGTCCAAATCATCCCAAACCATCTCAATTGGGTTGAGGTCGGGGGATTGTGGAGGCCTGGTCATCTGATGCTGCACACCATCACTCTCCTTCTTGGTAAATTAGCCAGGAGGTGGTGTGTTGGGTCATTGTCCTGTTAAAAAACTAATTATAGTCCCACTAAGCCCAAACCAGATGGGATGGCGTATCGCTGCAGAATGATGTGGTAGCCATGCTGGTTAAGTGTGCCTTGAATTCTAAATAAATCACAGACAGTGTCACCAGCAAAGCACTCCCACACCATAACACCTCCTCCATGCTTTACGGTGGGAACTACACATGCGGAGATCATCTGTTCACGCACACCGTGTCTCACAAAGACACGGCGGTTGGAGAAAAAAATCTCCAATTTGGACTTCAGACCAAAGGACACATTTCCACCAGTCTAATGTCCATTGGTCATGTTTCTTGGCCCAAGCAGGTCTCTTCTTCTTATTGGTGTCCTTTTGTAGTGGTATCTTTGCAGGAATTCAACCATGAAGGCCTGATTCACACAGCCCCTCTGAACAGTTGATGTTGAGATGTGTCTGTGACTTGAACTCTGTGAAGCATTTATTTGGCCTGCAATTTCTGAGGTTGGTAACTCTAATGAACTTATCCTCTGCAGCAGAGGTAACTCTGGGTCTTCCTTTCCTGTGGCGGTCCTCACAAGAGCCAGTTTCATCATAGCGCTTGATGATTTTTGCGACTGCACTTGAAGAAACTTTCAAAGTTCTTGAAATGTTCCGTATTGACTGACCTTCATGTCTTAAAAGTAATGATGGACTGTCATTTCTCTTTGCTTATTTGAGCTGTTCTTGCCATAATATGGACTTGGTCTTTTACCAAATAGGGCTATCTTCTGTATACACCCCTACCTTGTCACAACACAACTGATTGGCTCAAACGCATTAAGAATTAAAGAAATTCCACAAATGAACTTTTAAGAAGGCACACCTGTTAATTTAAATGCATTCCATGTGACTACCTCATGAAGCTGGTTGAGAGAATGCCAAGAGTGTGCAAAGCTGTCATCAAAGCAAAGGGTGGCTATTTGAAGAATCTCAAATATAAAAATACACTTTTTTGGTTACTACATGATTCCATATGTGTTATTTCATAGTTTTGATGTCTTCACTATTAATCTACAATGTAAAAAAAATAGTAAAAATAAAAAGGAAAACCCTTGAATGAGTAAGTTTGGACAAACTTTTGACTGGTAGTATATATATATATATATATATATATATATATATATATATATATATATATATATATATATATATATATATATATATATATATATATATATAGCTTTTTATATTGTTATTGTAAACAGTTCATTTGTATGTGGAACTAATACATTGGATATGCCTCAGCTAAACTTTCAGGCACTTTGGAGAGGTTGAAAAAAACACTTTTATATCCCCTGTATGTCCCTGACACCAACACAATGTTTGAGAGAGGTTGATATGGTAGAAATTGTGTTTTTATTCCCCCTCAGGAGACTGAAAAGATTCCGCATGGGTCCTCAGATCCTCAAAAAAGTTATACAGCTGCACCATCGAGAGCATCCTGACTGGTTGCATCACCGCCTGGTATGGCAATTGCTCGGCCTCCGACCGCAAGGCACTACAGAGGGTAGTGCGTACGCCCCAGTACATCCAGGACCTCTTTACCAGGCGGTGTCAGTGGAAGGCAGAGGAAATTGTCAAAGACTCCAGCCACCCTAGTCATAGACTGTTCTCTCTGCTACCGCACGGCAAGTGGTACCAGAGCGCCAAGTCTCGGTCCAAAAGGCTTCTTAACAGCTTCTACCCCGAAGCCATAAGACTCCTGAACAGCTAATCATGGCTACCCGGACTATTTGCATCCCCCCCCCACCCCCTCTTTTATGTATGTGTATGTGTGTGTGTATATATACACACAGCTCTGGGAAAAAGTAAGAGACCACTGCAAAATGATCAGTTTCTCTGGTTTTACTATTTATAGGTATGTGTTTGGGTAAAAATAACATTTTTGTTTTATTCTATAAACTACTGACAACATTTCTCCCAAATTCCAAATAAAAATATTGTTATTTAGAGCATTTATTTGCAGAAAATGACAACTGGTCAAACCTCAGACCTCGAATAATGCAAAGAAAATAAGTTCATGTTCATTTTTAAACAACACAATAGTAATGTTTTAACTCAGGAAGAGTTCAGAAATCAATATTTGGGGGAATAACCCTGATTTTCAATCACAGCTTTCATGCGTCTTGGCATGCTCTCCACCAGTCTTTCACATTGATGTTGGGTGACTTTATGCCACTCCTGGCGCAAAAATTCAAGCAGCTCGGCTTTATTTGATGGCTTGTGACCATCCATCTTCCTCTTGATCACATTCCAGAAGTTTTCAAAATGGGGTTCAGGTCTGGAGATTGGGCTGGCCATGACAGGGTCTTGATCTGGTGGTCCTCCATCCACACCTTCATTGACCTGGCTGTGTGGCATTGCGCATTTTCCTGCTGGAAAAACATTTACATTACATTTTACATTTTAGTCATTTAGCAGACGCTCTTATCCAGAGCGACTTACAGGAGCAATTAGGGTTAAGTTCCTTGCTCAAGGGCACATTTACGTCATTTAGCAGATGCTCTTATCCAGAGCGACTACAAATTGGTGCATTCACCCTATAGCCAGTGGGATAACCACTTTACAATTATACTTTTTTTTCTTTTTTTTTTTTGGGGGGGGTAGAAGGATTACTTTATCCTATCCCAGGTGTTCCTTAAAGAGGTGGGGTTTCAAAAAACCAATCCTCAGAGTTGGGGAACAATGTCAGAGCAAAAGGAAGCAAGTTTTTTTCCAGGACAACCTTGTACGTGGCTTGATTCATGTGTCCTTCACAAAGACAAATCTGCCCGATTCCAGTCTTGCTGAAGCACCCCCAGATCATCACCGATCCTCCACCAAATTTCACAGTGGGTGCGAGACACTGTGGCTTGTAGGCCTCTCCAAGTCTCCGTCTATACATTAGACGACCAGGTGTTGGGCAAAGCTGAAAATTGGACTCATCAGAGAAGATGACCGTACTCCAGTCCTCTACGGTCCAATCCTTATGGTCTTTTGCAAACCTCAGCCTGGCTCTTCTTTGCTTCTCATTGATGAATGGCTTTTTTCTAGCTTTGCACGACTTCAGCCCTGCCCCTAGGAGCCTGTTTCGAACCGTCCTCGCCGTGCACTTCACCCCAGCTGCCGTTTGCCATTCTTTTTGTAGGTCACTTGATGTCATCCTACGGTTGTTGAGTGACATTCAAATGAGTTGGCGGTCATCCCGGTCAGTAGAGAGTTGTTTTCGCCCTCTGCGGTCTGTAGCTTTGTTGTCCCTAATGTCTGCTGCTTGACCTTGTTCTTATGAACCGCCGTCTTTGAAATTTTAAGGATGGAAGCAACCTGACGCTCACCTTTCTTTTCCTCTCTCAAAACTTTCCTTTTCAACTCTTTTGGCATGGTCAATAGTTATTTTTTGATTAATATTACTTTTGAGGTACTATTAGCAATGTTTTTGCCATCCAGCTGGTCCTATTGCAAGACGATAGTGATGACCACAGCAGTGGGTTTTATACTTTTCCCATTAAATAAGATTTGGTTCAGGTGATCACCTAATCAGTACCTAATTCAGTAGAATGAGGTGTGCCTGTGTTGGAATGGCTGTCATACATGTAGAGATGCTGATTTAAGAAAAATTTGCAGTGGTCTCTTAATTTTTTCCAGAGCTATATATATATATATATATCTCAGCAAAAAAAGAAAACATAAAAACAATGGATGCCGTGCTAAGAACGTTCAAATCTGTGGTAACATTAACGTTACAGCCCTTTAGTGAAGCCAGCCAAATCTGGTGTGCTATATTTGCTCTTTGCGAAGGGTATTCCTCAAGCTCTGTCATTAAAATGTTTTCTGAGACACTAAAAAGCGTCGCAGGTCACAAAGTAGCACTTCGTAGTTACGTTTTGATGCATGGGTTCACTTGATAAGGACGGGTCCAAATTCACATTTCGCCACCCCAATTTCTATGACGAGTTCTAGCTAGCTAGCCAGCTAACTAGCTGCGTGAGAGTACTTTGAATTTTGCGAATGATATTTTCCCTTTCATTTTACATAGTTATTTAGCAGACGCTCTTACCCAGAGCGACTTACAGGAGCAATTAGGATTAAGTGCCTTGCTCAATGGCACATTGGCAGATTTATCACCTAGGTGGGATTCAAACCAGCGACCTTTCGGTTACTGGGCCAACGCTCTTAACAGCTAGGCTACCTGCCACCCAAGTGACAACTACCCGAATTCAGTGGCTACAGCCCTTCAATCGATGAAAACATAAATACCAATACATCGTTGTTTTCCAGCTGGCTAGCATGAGGCAGCTCATTCTTCAGAGCATCAACAATTTATTTGCTGGAATCAGTGCAGTTTATCCTCCTTTTTACTAGAGTAACAGTTTTTCCATTAAAAAAAAAGATTGTCTTTCTGGTGCTCTAAAATTCTGTTGCGCTTACATGAATGTTCTTTCCTGAAATTTAAGAAATCATCTGAATATATTCATAGGGCTGTTTTAAGCACGACAAAAGTTACTATTTTTTCTAAAGTATTTTTTATTCCAGCTATAATAAATAAATAAAACATTATCGGCAGATATATCTGTTATCTGTGAATATTTCTACTCTAAAATCAGAATTGGATCCAAAAATCCCATATCGGTCAGGGTCTACTCTATTCATGCACTCTGCCATACAGGAATAGCCAGGTCCAATATGCCACACTTGTAATTAGTTAGAGAAAAAGCGGGAATCGCCTGTCCATTTCATTCATTCATTCAGTAATGCACCAATTTGTAAGTCACTCTAGATAAGAGCGTCTGCTAAATGATGTAAATGTAATAAAGAAATGACTGGAGGAGCCTATAATAATAAGCCATTTAGCAGACGCTTTTATCCAAAGCGACTTACAGTCATGTGTGCATACATTTTTACATATGGGTGGTCCCCTAGGTCAATGCTACGCCTCGTTGCTGTGGTCTGTTATGGTCCAGCCAGTCCCAGAACAGACGTGTTCCTAAAGT
Source organism: Coregonus lavaretus (assembly GCF_964263955.1). Taxonomy (NCBI): domain Eukaryota; kingdom Metazoa; phylum Chordata; class Actinopteri; order Salmoniformes; family Salmonidae; genus Coregonus; species Coregonus lavaretus. The sequence goes on from NC_139991.1 coordinate 45,458,161, forward strand.
CTGCATAAACACTTGCTGAGATTCGTATTTTTCTACATAGGGCTCACACAACGGTGACGCATGCATGCCTTCTACAACAACTACAATACACACATCTCACTACACTGAACAAAAATATAAACGCAACATGTTAAGTGTTGGTCCCATGTTTTATGAGCTGAAATAAAAGATCCCCGAAATTTTCCATACGCACAAAAAGCTTATTTCTCTCAAATTTGTGCACAAATTTGTTTACATCCCTGTTAATGAGCATTTGTCCTTTGCCAAGATAATCCATCCAGCTGACAGTTGTGGCATATCAAGATGCTAATTAAACAGCAATATCATTGCACAGGTGCACCTTGTGCTGGGGACAATAAAAGACCACTCTAAAATGTGCAGTTTCGTCACAACACAACGCCACAGATGTCTCAAGTTGAGGGAGCGTGCAATTGGCATGATGACTGCAGGAATATCCACCAGAGCTGTTGCCAGAGAATTTAATGTTAATTTATCTACCATAAGCCGCCTCCAACGTAGTGTTTTAGAGAATTTGGCGGTACCTCCAACCGGCCTCACAACCACAGACCATGTGTATGGCGTTGTGCGGGCGAGAGGTTTGCTGATGTCAACGTGCCCCATGGTGGCGGTGGGGTTATGATATGGGCAGGCATAAGCTATGGACAACTAACACAACTGCATTTTATCAATGGCAATTTCAATGCACAGAGATACCGTGATGAGATCCTGAGGCCCATTGCTGTGCCATTCATCCGCCGCCATCACCTCATGTTTCAGCATGATAATGCATGGCCCCATGTCGCAAGGATCTGTACACAATTCCTGGAAGCTGAAAATGTCCCAGTTCTTCCATGGCCTGCATACTCACCAGACATGTCACCCATTGAGCATGTTTGGGATGCTCTGGATCGACGTGTACGACAGCATGTTCCAGTTCCCGCCAATCTCCAGCAACTTTGCACAGCCATTGAAGAGGAGTGGGACAACATTCCACAACCAACAGCCTGATCAACTCTATGTGAAGGAGATGTGTCACGCTGCATGAGGCAAATGGTGGTCACACCAGATACTGACTGCTTTTCTAAACCACGGCCCTACTATTTTTTTTTTTTTACGGTATTTGTGACCAACGGATGCATATCCGTATTCTCAGTCATGTGAAATCCATAGATTAGGCCATAATTAATTTATTTCAATTGACTGATTTCCTTAAAGGAACTGTAACTCAGCAAAATCTTTGAAATTGTTGCATGTTGCGTTTATAATTTTGTTCATTATATATAGGCTATTTGCATGCTGGTCTTTAATTAATTGTTACTTTTATTTTGTATTAGTTTATATATTTATTTTTGTGTGTGATTTTTTTTGGTATTCTTTCTTAAAAACTGCATTGTTGTTTAAGGGCTTGTAAGTAAGCATTTCACTGTAAGGTCTACACCTGTTGTATTCGGCTGATCTCCTGAGTGGCGCAGTGGTCTAAGGCACTGCATCGCAGTGCTAACTGTGCCACTAGAGATCCTGGTTCGAATCCAGGCTCTGTCGCAGCCGGCCGCGACCAGGAGACTCATGGGCGGCGCACAATTGGCCCAGCGTCGTCCAGGGTAGGGGAGGGAATGGCCGGCAGGGATGTAGCTCAGTTGATAGAGCATGGCGTTTGCAATGCCAGGGTTGTGGGTTCGATTCCCACGGGGGGCCAGTAAAAAAAAAAAAAAAGGTATTCACTAACTGTAAGTCGCTCTGGATAAGAGCGTCTGCTAAATGACTAAAATGTAAAATGTAAAATGTAAATGTAAATAACATTTGATTTGATCCCTAATAGCACTGTAAAACACCATTAACAGGCACCTTCTGAACTAGCCACTGAAGGCTTACATTCTGCATTGAAATGAGAACGGGTTAGCCAAGTATTTTCTCTGTTGCCAGTCTTGGATTTAACCTCTTAAGGATCTGACCCTTTTTTCCAATTTTCGCCCAAAATGACATACCCAAATCTAACTGTCTGTAGCTCAGGACCTGAAGCAAGCATATGCATATTCTTCCATTTGAAAGGAAACACTTTGAAGTTTGTGGAAATGTGCAATTAATGTAGGCGAATATAACACATTAGATCTGGTAAAAGATAATAAAAAATAAAAAGAAGAGAAAGGCCACAATATAATATTGCAGTTTAGGCGCGATTTAGATTTTGACCACTAAATGACAGCAGTGTGTGTGTGTGCAAAGTTTCAGATTGATCAAGTGAATCACTGCAATACTGGACTATTTTGTATCAAGTCTGCCCAAATGTGCCAAATTGGTCAATTGATACATTTTCAAGTACATAACTATAGACAAGATACAAAAATGATATGGTAATACAAAATGTAAGTTTACACACTCCCAGGAATGTCATACATAATGGATAATTTTTTTAAACATTTTGAGTCATTTAGCAGACGCTCTTATCCAGAGCGACTTACAGTTAAGTGAGTGTATACATTTTCATACTGGCCCCCCGTGGGAAACGAACCCACAACCCTGGCGTTGCAAGTGCCATGCTCTACCAACTGAGCTACACGGGGCCCCATTAGCTTATACACTAGCTAATACACTAACTTTCAGACATCCAGATGGCCGGGCGGGGTGGGTGTGGAGCCAGAGAAAGCAAGGGTTCCCAGTTCCTACATTTGAATATAAAAATGGATTTTATCAAACAAAACTATGCTACATTTTATCTCTGGGACCCTCAGGATGACAAATCAGAGCAAGATCACTGAATGTAAGTACATTATTTACCTTCAGAGGTGAATGTATCAAACCAGTTGGCGTGATAAGTTTTTTGTTGTTGTGCACTCTCCTCAAACAATAGCATGGTATTCTTTCACTGGACAGTGGAGTTAGATTAACAAGAATTTAAGCTTTCTGCCCATATAAGACATGTCTATGTCCTGGAAAGTTTGCTGTTACTTACAACAGTCATCTCAACCATCCCGTATTCATGACACCGATCCCGTAGAGGTTAACTCAGATCGAATTAAATACTTTTATTGTTTTAAGAGATTGGTATACATCTCCAGACAGTGCTTGGACATTTATAAACAAATACTAATCCCCACTGAAGTCAACGTAATGGATTGTGTTAAGTAAAAAATTATATTCAGCAAGTAAACTGGTCAAGTGGTCCCTCCGAATTCTGCTCACATGGATGAGATGGGCTAAATAAATGGAACATTTAAAAATCAAATACAATCCTGGATTGTTGAGGGCTGGACAGAAGCCCAAGGGCCATAAGACTTCCTTGTTTGGGAGAAACAAGGCTTCTATAACACAATTCCAAAACCGTCCGCCACCAAGTCAAAGGCATGCACGCTTTGGCCACTGAGGACTCAGCCACCAAGCGACAGAGGACAAGGATTGGTTTCTCAAAACATGTCGCTATAGCAAATGAATATTGACAATTCGGATTGATCCACAAAAATGAGTGCTGGTTCTCAATTAAATCGTTATCTGTGGTAGTCCTACATGAGCCTTACAATCAGAAACTCTCCCAAAAATGTCTGTATACAGAGCATTTTTGTAGGATATTACTCCAAAAGTTGTGATACACTGTCAATGCTGAGGCTGTTGTAATAAATTACAGCATGTTGGTCAATTGTTACATTTCATTAGGTAGTCGCAACCAATTAGACAATTAAACAACTCCTGCTGCTTCCTTATAGGTCTTACAAGATAGGCATGGTAAAAATAATGTGCCTCAGTCTGGCCTCCTGCACATCACTAGAGGGGAATCTGAGCAAGACCATGTCCCAGGATGGTAGGCACAGCTCAAGAGAATTGCCTAACTCTGGTTTAAAACGACTTGTATTTAATCTACTCAGAAGGGTTGAGATTTAATTAAGTGGTACGTTTTTATCTGAATTTATGACATACAATTTCGTTACCAAGACAAGGACCATACATTTTAAAAGATAGTCTAATGGCACTTTGACTGTTCTGACCATGCGTATCGCTTATTATAACATAATGGCTCTGGCATAACAGTATTTAAGTTTTAATAAACCTGGGGGGGGGGGGGGGGGGGGGGGGGTTCTCCTTGGTCACTATTTTCCTAACATTTGTCACCAGGAGGGGCATACTTATTCAAAATACACCTGGTCTTAGTGGCATAACCTAAATGGTTGCCTCCACATCAATACTTAAGACAACAGAGGACAATACTACTAGCAATTTTTAGATGTCACAATTGGACTTCAATCATTCCATGATCTGCAGCATAGGACTTCCAATTGTGAACAAGAGAGACATGACCTGGATGGACATGTAATTTATCAGTCGAATGGCATCATTTGCTATCATACATAAAAACTATAATTTTAGCTAATGTACAAAATAGAAAATAGTTAGCTATCATTGTGCCACATATAACTAGGGATTGCTAACTAGCTAGCTATAGCTAACAATAATGCGGGAAGATACACCCAGATTTATAAAGACAAGGCCTTTAGCTAGCTAGCTACTCTTTAGGAAGCAGATTATAATGAACAATCAAGATTACCTAGCTAGTTAGTGAGCTAGCTAAACTAATTAGATGTATTGACTAGCTAGCAAGCCATCTGCGCACTTAATTACTAATGAAATAAAAATGGATGGCACAATAAGGTCCCTATTTATCTATCTGAAGAGATAAAACACCGGGCGTGTTATAAATATATCACAATGACAATATAATTGTCTGAAAAATAAAATGACATTTCATGAATAAAGGTGAGCTTTTCAGCTAGTCTGGATAGCAAGCGTAAACAGGCTGGCTAACGTTAGTTACGCTCATAGGCTCCCTTTGTGTGCAACTGGCTACGAGAGGTAGCAATAGGCTATTTATTTTCTAACATATGTTGTCGAGGGGCTTAAACTAATTAAATAATATGATGTGGGTATGAGTTGGCGAACTAACGTTAGCTAGCTATAACCTTGCGCATTCGTGTAGCTTAAATAAGCCACTGAACCATTTTCGTAGTACCAATGTAATGGCAATGCCACCATGGAGACGAGAGCCTGGAGAGTCTAAGATAGCTAACTTGCGGTTAGCTGGCTAGTTAGCCCTGTTCACGCTAGCCTACAGTAACTTGGACCGTAGCTAGCTAACGTTTAGTTTACTAACACCATTTGAAAAGAGGGCCATCTCATTCTAACTAAGCAAAATAAGTGGCTGATTCATTTAGGAACGAAATATGTTGCTGTATCTATGTGAATTGCAGTGTAAAAATGGCATAACTACACCAATTAATTCAGTCTGGTTAGCCAGCTCGCGCAATGCCTATGCGCACTCACCAAGAAGAGTAGCCTTGCTCCGCCATGTCGCGGACGACAACAGTACAGTGGTGGGTTCCGCGACTGTAGCGATTCGGGTCCCTGTGGCAAAACGGTAGGACCTGGTGGACACAATTTCCGCCTTTACTTCAAGATTGGTCTTTTTAACTGTCACTATTTGATAACAACATGGCGATGTACACCAGCCCCCAGACCTGCTAGCAAACACTAGCCGAATAGCTTCCAATCGAATTACAATGATGGTTTGCTAGGTGGCCAAGACAAAGCACGCCGAGAAAAACTCTATATTTCGTCAGTTTCGCTAGTGTCCTGCCGTCTCACTGCCCCAAGCAGGCCCGAGTCTCAACCGATCCTATACTAGCTGTAAATCCATATTTAGGGGTGTTTGCTAGCGTTTATATTCAGATATTCCCGAAGTCTGCACCCTCGGCTGTAATGGAAGCCGCGCAGATAGCTTTGTTTTCTATGACGAGAGAGTCACGGGCACGCGCAATATCGCCCTTGCTAGAGGTTTACACAAATACCTGTGTAACGCTAACCACAATAAGGATTAGCCACAATAGTGGAATTTGCGGTTCGACTTCCAAATAAAAGCTCCCCATTGAAATTGATCCAAACGGATACAAATAGTGTAATCATGCATAAATAAACAAGGTCGGAATGTTGTTATATAAATTCAACAAAATACAATAATTAGTTAATTTGACACAAAATAAATCGCACTGTGGATGTATTAGACTCATATGCACTGTCCAGCCTAACCCATGGATGTTGCACCTATGAAATGGGGTATCAGCCTACTCAGTGACACTCACAGAACACAACTGTGTAGAGTTTACACAAATATTACTGTCTTAGCTCTTATTGCAGGACTTTGACTGTTGGAAATCACCTTTCCTGTCAGTTTATTGTGTGTATTGGACATTCATATTGCACTGTACAGCCTAACCTATGGATGTTGCACTAATGAAATCGGGTATCAGCCTACTCAGTGACACTCACAGAACACAACTTTGTAGAGTTTACACAAATATTAGCGTCTTAGCTCTTATTGTGGGATTCTAAAAACCTGTCAGAAATTAGCCACATTAAGCATTCAGCCTATTGTATACATATTGAACATTCATATTGGACTGTGGATATATTAGGCTTATATGCACTGTCCAGCCTAACCTATTGATGTTGCACCCATGAAATGGGGTATCAGCCTACTCGGTGACACCCACAGAACACAATTGTGAAGAGTTTCCACAAATATTGTACAGCCTTACCTATGGATCTCTGGAAAATTGTTTATTTAAATAAATGCAGATTAAAACATTATTTATGTTGCAATTTGTCGTTATTGGGTATCTTAAATGCTGTCATCGAGTAGGCTGATACCCCATTTCATGGACCCAAGATCCATAGGTAAGGCTGTACATTGCAATATGAATGTTCAATAGAAAGTAGGTTGACTGTTGAGCTTAATGTGGCTCATTTCACACTGGTTTCAAAGTCCTGCAATAACTGCTGTGAAGGTAATATTTTTGAAAACTCTTCCCAGTTGTGTTCTGTGGCTGTCACTGAGTAGGCTGATACCCCATTTCATGGGTGCAACATCCATAGGTTAAGCTGTATTTTAGTATTTTTAGTATTTTATTAGGATCCCCAATTAGCTTCTGCCAAGGCAACAAAACACAACAAATAGAATACATAAAATACATTATATACATAACACTACATAATACAATACATAATACAAGGCAAAATACAATACAAAATATATTAAAATGTCTGTGTATCTCTTCACAGTCCCCATCGTGCCGTAAGATTCTCTCTTATCTGTTTTTTAAATCTGGTTTTATTGCTAGCTTGAGTTACCTGGGGTGGCAGAGAGTTCCACTTAGTCATGGCTCTATTTAATACTGTGCATTTACCAGCCTCTGTTCTGAACCTGGGGACTGTGATGGACCTCTGGTTGCATGTCTTGTGTGGTACCGATGAGTGTCCGAACTGTGTGCCAACTGCTTGAACAGACAGTTCTGAACCTTCAACACATCAACACCTCGCACAAAGACCAATAGTGATGCAATCAATCTTTCCTCAACTTTCATCCAGGAGAGATTGACATGCATGTCATTGACATTCGCACTCCGTGTACATCTATGCTGCTCTGTTCTGGACCAACTGCAATTTGCCTATGTCCTTCTTTGCTGCACATGACTACACAACTGGGCAGTAGTCCAGGTGTGACAAAACTAGGGCCTGTAGGACCTGTCTGGTTGATTGAGATGTCAAGAAAGCAGAGCAACGCCTTATCATGGACACACCTCTTCCCATTTTAGCAACCATTGAGTCTATATGTTTTGACGATGACAGCTTGCTATCTAGGGTTACACCCAGCAGTTTAGTCTCCTCAACTTGCTCAATCACCACATTATTAAATCATAGATCTAGATGAGGTTTAGGGTTGAGCGAGGGATTTGTCCCAAAATCTAAGCTTTTAGTTTTTGAGATATTTAGCACCAGCCTATTGCTAGTTACCCATTCTAAAACTGACTGGAGCTCTATGTTAAGTGCGTCAGTTGTTTATTTTACTGTCGTAGCCGACGTGTATACTGTTGAGTCTTCAGCGTACATAAACACACAGGCTTTATTCAAGGTCAGTGGAATGTCATTGGTAAAAACAGAAAACAGTAATGGCCCAAGCCACACTCAACTGTATTTGCATTAGAGAGGCTTCCATGAAATAAAACCCTCTGTGTTCTATAAGATAGGAAACTCTCAATCCATGATAAGACAGAGAATGTAAATTCACATCACCTACGTTTTTCAGCAATAGGTTATGATCAATGATATCAAAAGCTGCGCTGAAGTCTAACAAAACAGCTCCCACAATCTTCTTATTATACATTTCTTTCAGCCAATCATCAGTCATTTGTGTCAGTGACGAGCATGTTGAGTGCCCTTCCCTATAAGCATGCTGAAAGTCCGTTACCAATTTGTTTTCTGTAAAATAACATTGTATTTGGTCAATCACAATTTTTTCCAAAAGTTTGCTAAGCACCGGTAACAGGCTGATTGGTTGGCTGTTTGAACCATTAAAGGGTACTATGCTATTCTTGGGCAGCGGAATTACCTTTGCCTCCCACCGTCTTCTAGGCTTAAATTGAAGATGTGGCAAACAGGAGTCACAATGTATTCCACTACCAACCTCAGCAATTTACCATCCAGATTGTCAGTACCAGGTGGCTTGTCCTTATTTATAGATAGCAACATTTTTGTTCACCTCTTCCACATCAACTTTGCAGAACTTAAAACTAAAATGCTTGTCTTTCATAATTTGGTCCGAAATGCATGAATATGAAGGCTCAACGTTTGTTGTTTGCATGTCATGCCTACGTTTGTTAATTTTGTCAACAAAAAAGTTATAAAAGTGGTTGGCAACATCAAAGGGTTTTGTTATGAACAAGCCATCTGCCTCAATGAGTTCGCTTTTTGGCCTAGAATTTCATTTAAGGTATTCTTTATATAATTTATCTTGGTTCCATTGGATAGTTTCTTCTTCTTTTTGTTTAGTTTAGTTACGTGATTTCTCAATTTACTGTGTCTTTGCCAATCTGCTGTGTTGTCAGACTTATTTGCTATTCCATTTGCCTCATCTGTCTTAGCCATACAGTTTTTCAATTAATCATCTATCCATGGAGATTTGGAAGTTCTAACAGTCAGTTTCTTGATGGGCGCATGTCTATCAGTAACCAGAAGAAGCAATTTCATGAATATTTCAAGTGCAGCGTCAGGTTGTTCCTCATTACACACATCAGACCAACAAATATTTTTCACATCTTTGACATAGGAATCATTGCAAAACCTTTTGTATGATCACTTATACACTATTTTATGTCCAGTCTTTGGAACTTTTATTTATATTTTGAGATATGGCTATTATATTATGATCACTACATCCGATGGCCGTGGATACTGCTTTAGAGCAGATTTCTGCAGCATTAGTAAAGATGTGGTCAATACAAGTGGATGATTTAGTTCCTGTTCTGTTTATAAATACCCTGGTAGGTTGACTGATAACCTGAACCAGATTGCAGGCATCGTTTAAAGCTTGAAGCTTCTTTTTTAGTGGACAGCTTGATGACAACCAGTCAATTTTTAGGTCACCCAGAAAATATACCTTTCTGTTGATATCACATACATTATCGAGCATTTCACACATACTATATACAGTGCTATGAAAAAGTATTTGCCCCCTTTCTAATTTTCCCTACTTTTGCATATTTGTGATACTGAATGTTATCAGATCTTCAACCAAAACCTAATATTAGATAAAGGGAACATAAGTGGACAAATAACACAACAATTACATATTTATTTCATTTATTTCATAAACAAAGTTATGCAACACCCAATTCCCCTGTGTGAAAAATGAATTTGCCCCCTTAAACTCAATAACTGGTTGTGCCACTTTTTGCTGCAATGACTCCAACCAAATGCTTCCTGTAGTTGTTGATCAGTCTCTCACGTCGCTGTGGAGGAATTTTGGCCCACTCTTCCATGCAGAACTGCTTTAACTCAGTGAGGTGTGGGTTTTCAAGTATGAACTGCTCATTTCAAGTCCTGCCACAACATCTCAATTGGGATTAGGTCTGGACTTTGACTAGGCCATTCCAAGACTTCCAATTTGTTGCTTTTTAGCAATTTTCATGTAGACTTGATTGTGTGTTTTGGATCATTGTCTTGCTGCATGACCCAGCTACACTTCAGCTTCAGCTCACAGACGGATGGTCTGACATTCTCCTGTAGAATTCTCTGATACAGAGCAGAATTCATGGTTGCTTCTATTAAGGCAAGTCGTCCAGGTCCTGAGGCAGCAAAGCATCCCCAAACCATCACACCATCACCACCATGCTTGACCTTTGGTATGATGTTCTTACTGTGGAATGCAGTGTTTGGTTTTCGCCAGGCATAATGGGACCCATCTCGTCCAAAAAGTTGACTCAAGTTTGCCAAAAAGCACCTGGATGACCATCAATACTCTTGGAAGAACGTTCTATGGACAGATGATTCAAAAGTATAACTTTTTGGACGACATGGTTCCAGTAATGCCTGGCGAAAACCAAACTCTGCATTCCACTTCCTACGAGAATAGGCTTTAGGTGAGGCAGATGAACCTGTAGCCATTTTACTTCCACATCATCTGAAATGAGATCCTCTCTCAGCCTAACAGGAATATGACTCTGGACATATAAGTACAGTGCATATAATTATGCCCCCAATGCAATTTTGAAGTGTAATATATCCACAGTGTGATTTCAACAGATGTTTTTTTTGTCAAATTAACTAATTATTGTCTTTTGTTTCATTTATATAACAATATTCCGACCGTGTTTATCATTATCTAGTCCACATGTGTCAAACTCATTCCACGGAGGGCTGAGTGTCTGCGGGGGGGTTTCACTCCTCCCTTGTACTTGATTGATGAATTAAGGTCACTAATTAGTAAGGAACTCCCCTCACCTGGTTGTCTAGATCTTCATTGAAAGGAAAAACTAAAAACCAGAAGACACTAGGCCCTCCATGGAATGAGTTTGACACCCCTGGTCTAGTCCAAATATGGCATGATTCCACTATTTGTATCAGTTTTAATCACTTTCAATGGGGACCTTTATTTTGAAGGCGAACTGCAAATTCCACTGTTGTGGCTAATCCTTATTGTGGCTACTTTCAAACAGATTACACAAGTAACGTGTGTTCACTGAAGTGCAATGGAACTTGAATTTGGTTCTTTCACTAGTTAGCAGTGTTGAAGCAGCAGAGATACCACGTGGGTAAATGCACCTCAATACACTTGAACCATATTATGTGACATTTTACTCTTTGTTAGGCATGAACAAACACACGATTTTAATCAATGGACACAACTATGGACCTAGTATTGAGATGTTTTCACATAGGCAGTGGTACCTCCGAGTGAGACAGTCATATTTCTGATCAAAGTAAGTGCACAATTCCAGTGTATTCAATTGAGTGAACGTGAGACCATAGGGAGCGCGCCACTCCAATGATGTGATGAGCATATATATTGTGATCTACTGTATCTCATCCTTAATAAAGAAAGAAACCGTCCTTTCTATGATAATTAATGATCAGTAGATGTTCAGATTATTGAAGAGGACATTTTGTTTAGCCTTGAACTCTTGAACTGAGCAGAGAGCTGATGCCTAGTATGGTATTTTTGAGCAGAAGTGTATCAGTGAAGCTTGTGGTACAACCTGTTAGTTTCACCCTAGTCAACTCAAAGGAAATGGATGCAACAGCCATAGGTGACCACAGTGACAGGCAACCTGTGAATGCACAGTGCACATGGGAACAGGATAGTGGGTATGGTGCCTTTGCTCGGGATGGAAGAAGAGGCAATACATAGGGTCAGGGATTCCCCCTCCCCAAGAAATATCAGCCTGGGATTACCAAAATCTGCTTCACTTCACTTGTTGCTGCAGGAGGCCTGTGCTATGTGCACCATGTAGTGAAGTTCCTAGTTAATCCATTTAGTCTCTAATTTCACCTTCATGAACTCTACAGCTTTTAGGAGATTGATGATAAAACTAATCTCCTTAGTTCTTGGAAAGGGGAATTGAGAGATTAGCCAGTAGAATCTACATTCTAGCACATCTTTATACATGTTATAACATATTTTTTACACTTCCTTTACAGATTCAGTTATGCATGTTTCATCTAATGGACAAGTAACCCAGCTCCATTATTGTCACATTTTACATTACTGATTGTTACAAGGTAGTAAACTTTTCATAAAACCCAGTTACAGTTTCTGTGACCCTGATGCTTGGGTCACCAATGGTAACATTGACGTGAAGCACTAGCTGTAGTAAGCAGAAAAGGGATGTTATTATAGGTGTGTTTTTACACTCTGAAGTTGTGTGTGTGAACGAGATAAGCTCAAAGCTCTGTTTGTTTGCACAAGGCTTTGGCCCTTTGTGAGATACATGACCGCCATATACATATGGCGCAGCAAGTCAAATGCATGGCAGCTGTAATTCATAGTAAGCCTACAGTATATAATACTGTCCTATTTTTGTTGATGCAATATTTGAAACACACCATGTTTTGGCACTGTAGAACTGTAATACTGTTGTAATTTAAGTTAGATACATCTTTGATGCATCGCAAAACAAATTCAGAAGTGGATGAGAGCGCAATAAAATTACTTAACAAATGTAATGCAGACTTTCAGAAAAGGATTACTGAGAAAGTTTGTCTTAGCTAGCAATACGACTCCTCTCCCATATTCACTTAGTGCAAGTTTCTGACGGATAAAATGTAAATGTACGTTCTAAGATATAGTTGGGTGAAAAAATCAAATTATATATCGATAGGATACATTCTCATATTTGGCCACTAGATGTCGGGCTTTACATTCAAACCGTGGAGTGGGTATCAAAGCAGAGGAGGATAGCACAGCAACCATAGAGAACCAGATCCATCCAGTGAATGATTTTTACCTGAACCGCTGCCATTCATCATCTCAACAACCCATCTACATTCTCACATCCCAGAAAACCACCACACAAACACAATGCTAGATCAGGGACTTGTAGGAGAGCCACCAATGTGTTGCTGCATCATCCGCTTGTCTGTCTACTAATTAGACGAGTCTGAATATTATTTTCCTTTTTATGCCTAAATAAATGTTTTTTTAGTGAGGAAGTGAGACAGAGAGAGGAGAAGATCGAGGGAACGGGAGATAAAGATAGAGAGATGCCTGCTGTTAGATTTGATCTAGGTCAACAGGGGGAGTGCTCATTCTCTGATGCATGCCTGTGTACCAAGTCTGTGGTTGAACATTTGCTGTTACTCAGGCCTGCCACCCACTGCCTCTGCTCTGTGCTCTCATTGTTTCAAGTGTCATCCCTGCTCATTAAATACCCACACATCACCAGTACATCTGTTCTGGCTGCCATGATGTAGTGCATCCAAGCTCTGGTAGGGGATGTATCGCTCTCGACCATTTTATGTGAAATAATCTTTCTCGCTCTCTCTGTCTAATGAAGGCCAAGGGCACAGGGATGAACTTCTCGAAGGAGAAGCACAATCAGAGTTATATCAATGCAGCTCATTTGTGGAGAACTGGCGGGTGATCAAATGTGTTAGTCAAATATGTAATCATCTCACCAACTGCACTGTGCTAATTTCTGTTTCAAAACCCCTCCCTGAAGGAAATGAGCAGTGGTTTGAAAATAATCTGAAGAGAGAGAGCGAGAGAGAGAGAGCGATGTAGATTAAGTTGTGGTGGTGGGTCATATCAGATGTTGCACATCCTGTTCACAGTTGGGCGACAGTAATCCTCAGTCTCTCAGGCTGATTCAAAACACCTGATTACATTTCTTAAATGATTATTAAAATGGGGTCTGAACGCAGTGTCAGTATTGTTGTGGATGCAGGGAGAGAGCTCCAGCCCGCTGGTCATGTGGCGTAAGGGGAGAGACATCCCTGTTAACACTGCTATGCCCTATGTTCCTCTGTCTGATAGCATTATGCTCTTTTACACCACATATCCCAGACTGTTAGCCTTTTATGTTATCGGAAGACATGCTTTACCCATTTACAGCAGCATTAGCTGTTTGGGTGCCTGACAAACATTTGAGAGATTGAGAGATTCGTTTTCTTTTCCATAGGAATAGTATATGCTTATGATCTAATCACATTTTATTTATCACATGCGCTGAATACAACTGGTGTAGACTTTACAGTGAAATGCTTGCTTACGAACCTTTCCCAATGATTCAGAGTTAAAACAAATAATAATAAACACGAGGAATAAAATAAAATACACAAGAAATGAGCTTTATACAGGGAGTAGCAGAACCAGATCAATGTGCAGAGGTACGAGGTACTTGAGGTACTTGATAAGGACTGGAGTCCAAGACAGGGAGGAGTGTGGGTGTCAGGAGGGAAGCCGTTTGACACAGTACAAGCTGTGCCGTGTCTGGACCTTTTTCTCTGGTGGATGTCCTTAGCAAACCTGACCTTTACAGGAGTCTAGCGTTCCTGTTCGTGTCACATTTTTGCCACCTTACCCAACAGGTGTTGGGTGACATCGCTGCCACAGGGTGGGCAGCAGGTATTATCCCTGGCTTTTCCACACAATGCCAGACACCAGTGCCGAGATGAGAAACTAATTCTCAGGGACGGGATCGACAACAACAATGGCCGTTTTATGAGACCTATACAAATTTGAGTCACATTGTCTGGGGACGGAAGATTATCTTCCAAACTGAAAGCCACTGCTTGCCTTAAGTGGAACAACAATGCAAATAACACATAGTGAAATGATACAATAGGGTCACTCAGTTATCACTGATGCCGCTGTGATGATGCAATGTTTGGAAATGGAGAGGCTGGGGTCCTGGTGCTGTGGCTGAGGTGGCAGGCAGGCGGGGAGCCTTTCTGCCTGTCTCCCAGGGTGGGCTGGGTGGCTGGGTGTGTCCTCTTGCTTGGAGCTCCTCGACTCCGCTTTGCTCGTCTCCGTACTGCTGGGCTCCAGGGTTCTGTGGGATCCGGGGGAGCCGACACTGTTACCACGTCTGATATGAGAGCCTGATCAAAGCTGCCCCGTTCCGCCTGACCGATTTCCACAGGATTAAGGATTAGGGAGACAGGAAGCTGGGAGAGAGAAACAGAGACCATCTGAGAGAGAAGGGGAGAGACAGAGGAAGGGTGAGATGGAGTCAGAGGGATAGAGGGAGAAAGAGAGACGAAGCAATAGTATTAGAGAGAGAGACAGAGGGGAGAGGGGGGATGGGTCATGAGGGACACTGGAAGGGACAATCACTATTATGAATCCGTATCTAGTACTTACATCTGTCCCTAAATGAGAGCAGGGGTGCACAGAAGGGACAAAGAGGGTGGAGTCATGATGACAAACAGGCTGTAAATAGCATGAAAACATCAGAACAATGACAATATTGAGAAGGTTACCTCTGGCTTTTAAATAAAAAGTACCAGAAAATTCATGTTTCTGACAGTTTGTCAGGAAATACTTGAAAAATATGTTTACAGTTTACATGAGGGCAAGTTCTTCTACAAAAGACCACTCATTCTTGTCATTAGCCAGATTTGTGCTTGTGCCTTGCTGTGCTGCTAAATGCTTCTGTCAATGATATGACATTGATAGCTGGTGATCATTTACCATTTCAGTTCATCATCTATGTTACGGATACAGGTATCCTGTGTCTTTTTGTGTTTTTCCTCTCCTTCTGCCCTAATCACAGGTGTCCTTTATGTTCCTGATTGCTGGTCGTTGGGGTGTCTGCTGATTGCTGAGGTGGACCAATCAGTGGACATTCCTCTGCATTGCACCACCTGTTTCTGTTTTTTCAATCACACATCCCATTGTTTAAAAGCCGGTCGGTTGTGTTTGTTGTTAGAGACTATTTCCGTATGTGAGTATGGATACTGTGGTGTCCTGTGTTTTGTGTACTCACTCATTTGCTGGTTACTCTGTTTGGTAACTTTGTGTTTCTGGGAAAAGGGGAATTTAAGCAAGTTGCCCTTGGGCGTACATTACCCGTAGGAAGAAAACTGTCTAAAAACACTAGTTAGACCTGAGCGGACCACCCACTGTATTTTTGTATGATTAGCAGTAGCTTAGCGGTTCTTGAGGCAGGCAAGATCAGTTTAGGGGTTTTGTACACTATTGTTTCATTTCTTGGGTCCTGCTCAGCCCTTTTTCCCAAACCTTTACCGTGTGTTCAAAAATAAACCTTTTATGTTTGACGGTAGTTTATGGTTGTCGTGTAGTTTTTGTTCTCACTGTTCCATGTCACGCTTCTAATTTGCATGAATTATGTTACGGGTCTCTTGTCCATCCACCCTAGACGTTTAAAGCCACGGGGTTCGTAACAATCTATTACTGGAGATGATGCTGAGAAAGTGAGAGCTCTGCTAAGAGAATAAACACAATATTTGCAGAACTGGTTGCATGACTTGACGGTTTCTAATCGGATACATTTCCTGTATATGATCAGATATGCTTCTTTGTCAAAGACTGCACGTCTCAGTCTTTTTCCCCCCACACACATTTTTATTTACTCATAAGGGCAAATACCTAGACGTTCGAATGTTTTAGAACACCTCATTCAAAGGTTTTTCTTTATTTTTACTATTTTCTACATTGTAGAATAATAGTGAAGACATCAAAACTATGAAATAACACATGGAATCATGTAGTAACCAAAAAAGTGTTAAACAAATCAAAATATATTTGAGATTCTTCAAATAGCCACCCTTTGCCTTGATGACAGCTTTGCACACTCTTGGCATTCTCTCAACCAGCTTCACCTGGAATGCTTTTCCAACAGACTTGAAGGAGTTCCCACATATGCTGAGCACTTGTTGGCTGCCTTTCCTTCACTCTGCGGTCCTACTCATCCCAAACATCTCAATTTTGTTGAGGTCGGGGGATTTGATGCATCACTCCATCACTCTCCTTCTTGGTAAAATAGCCCTTACACAGCCTGGAGGTGTGTTGGGTCATTGTCCTGTTGGGAAAAAAAATGATAGTCCCACTAAGCCCAAACCAGATGGGATGGCGTTTCGCGGCAGAATGCTGTGGTAGCCATGCTGGTTAAGTGTGCCTTGAATTCTAAATAAATCACAGACAGTGTCACCAGCAAAGCACCCCCACACCATCACTCCTCCTCCTCCATGCTTTACGGTGGGAAATACACATGCGGAGATCATGTGTTCACCCACACCGCGTCGCACAAAGACACGGCGGTTGGAACCAAAAGTCTCCAATTTGGACTCCAGACCAAAGGACACATTTACACCGGTCAAATGTCCATTGCTCGTGTTTCTTGGCCCAAGCAGGTCTCTTCTTCTTAATGGTGTCCTTTAGTAGTTGTTTCTTTGCAGCAATTCGACCATGAAGGCCTGATTCACACAGTCTCCTCTGAACAGTTGATGTTGAGATGTGTCTGTTACTTGAACTCTGTGAAGCATTTATTTGGGCTGCAATTTCTGAGGCTGGTAACTCTAATTAACTTATCCTCTGCAGCAGAGGTAACTCTGGGTCTTCCATTCCTGTGGTGGTCCTCATGAGAGCCAGTTTCATCATAGCGCTTGATGGTTTTTGCGACATTTTCCGTATCGACTGATCTTCATGTCTTAAAATAATGATGGACTGTCATTTCTCTTTGCTTATTTGAGCTGTTCTTGCCATAATATGGACTTGGTCTTTTACCAAATAGGGCTATCTTCTGTCTTCACTGTTATTCTACAATGGTGAAAATAGTACAGATAAAGAAAAACCCTTGAATGAGTAGGTGTTCTAAAACTTTTGACCGGTAGTGTAGTTTACAGAAAATCCCCAGTAAATCTTTCAAATGACAGCAGAATCATCAGCATAACATATATTTCCTCTGTAGATTGAATAAAGCCATGTGACTAACTCACACAGGAAGTACTGTATGAATGGGCACCAGAGCAAGGATTGTATGCCTTGTATTTTCAGGTGAGATAAGAACTGAAGTAACAAAGATAGACCACAATACTGTCTTAGGCGTTCTCGGAACCTTTATGTACCTTTTGCTCAACATCTGTGTTTTATTCCTCAATGAAACTTTGCACCAGTGGCAATGCGTGATAAATCAGGCCCTGTATGTCAAATCAACTGTATGTGTAAATGTAGGGCACTTATCTATTCAAATCCCATTAGGTATAAGATGACAAGATGCTATACATGCATAAAGAACGTCACAATGACTGGGTTCTGTTATAGGTTAACCACAGGAGGTTGGTGGCATTGGGGAGCACGTACTCGTGGTAATGGCTGGAGCAAAATTAGTTGAACGGTATCAAAAACATGAAACGCATGGTTTCCATGTGTTTGATGCCCTTCCATTTGCCATTATTATGAGCCATCCTCCCCTCAGCAGCCTCCTGTGACTGGTGAACGTGTTGTGGTTAAAGTTGCACGATAGTGGCAAGGAATTGGGTCAAGAAGACATTTTTTTCATATGAGTTAACCTCGTCTCCAGGCTTGAATTGCTAGTGCGAGCCGGCTGGTGGGTGAGATGACTTATGAGGCAACTTCAGAGAGGCGTTTTCATGCCAAATCTTCATGTCATTACTTTGATAGATATTGGAATGAATGGACCAATTTCGTTGGCAAACTGTGGATTGGACCATATCCTGTCTCTATATTTAAGTTATGGCACATTGTCTTATTGGAGGTTATAACCTTCTAGGGGAGAGAAGAAGAAGCCCTTCTCTTCCTCTTCATTTCTAGCTCTCTGCCGCTTTACCTCTTTTGAACTCAAAACACTGACAGATTACTTATTCTTAAATTAGAAGGATTATGAAAAATATGAAATTCCTCACTTCCAGTCTTCCTTACAGGGTGAGAGTCAGACAGAAAGAGAGAGAAAGAGACTAGAGAGAGACTGTCTGATAAGATCGAGTAGCTAGCGTTGGCTCATTAATAATCCATGACTCAGCAGCCAACAGGGAGGGTGGGACAATGGCAAGCTTCCGGTCCCTGTCACAGCACCTGCCTGTCAGGCTGGATTATCAGGCCTGGGTGAGGGGTCAGGGGTCAGGGAAGGCAGACATGTCTACCTACCTCCACCATATGTGCTTTTCCACAGTGGATCTAATTAATTCATTGAGCATTTATTTACACTGAACAAAAATATGAACGCAACATGCAACAATTTCAAAGATTTTACTGAGTTACAGTTCATATAAAGAAATCAGTCAATTGAAATAAATTCATTAGGCCCTAATTTATGGATTTCACATGACTGGGAATACAGCTATGCATCTGTTGGTCACAGATACAGTTGAAGTCGGAAGTTTACATACACTTTAGCCAAATACATTTAAACTCAGTTTTTCACAATTCCTGACATTTAATCCTAGTAAAAATTCCCTGTTTTAGGTCAGTTAGGATCACCACTTTATTTTAAGAATGTGAAATGTCAGAATAATAGTAGAGAGAATTATTTATTTCAGCTTTTATTTCTTTCGGGTAGCCTTCCACAATAAGTTGGGGTAATTCTGGCCCATTCCTCCTGACAGAGCTGGTGTAACTGAGTCAGGTTTGTAGGCCTCCTTGCTCTCTCACGCTTTTTCAGTTCTGCCCACAAACTTTCTATAGGATTGAGGTCAGGGCTTTGTGATGGCCACTCCGATACCTTGACTTTGTTGTCCTTAAGCCATTTTGCCACAACTTTGGAAGTATGCTTGGTGTCATTGTCCATTTAGAAGACCCATTTGCGACCAAGCTTTAACTTTCTGACTGATGTCTTGAGATGTTGCTTCAATATATCCACATTATTTTCCTTCCTCATGATGCCATCTATTTTGTGAAGTCAATATAGGACTTGTTTACTGTGGATATAGATACTTTTCTACCTGTTTCCTCCAGCATCTTCACAAGGTCCTTTGCTGTTGTTCTGGGATTGATTTGCACTTTTCGCATCAAAGTACATTCATCTCTAGGAGACAGAACGCATCTCCTTCATTTACATTTTAGTAATTTAGCAGACGCTCTTATCCAGAGCGACTTACAGTTAGTGCATACATTATTTTTTATTTTTCATACTGGTCCCCCGTGGGAATCGAACCCACAACCCTGGCGTTGCAAATGCCATGCTCTACCAACTGAGCTACATCCCTGCCGGCCATTCCCTCCCCTACCCTGGACGACGCTGGGCCAATTGTGCACTGCCCAATGGTCTCCCGGTCGCGGCCGGCTACGACAGAGCCTGGATTTGAACCAGGATCTCTAGTGGCACAGCTAGCACTGCCTTAGACCACTGCGCCACTCAGGAGGCTCCTTCCTGAGCGGTATGACGGCTGCGTGGTCCCATGGTGTTTATACTTGCGTACTATTGTTTGTACAGATGAATGTGGTACCTTCAGGCATTTGGAAATTGCTCCCAAGGATGAACCAGACTTACATTTTAGTCATTTAGCAGACGCTCTTATCCAGAGCGACTTACAGTTAGTGAATACATATATATATTTTTTTATACTGGCCCCCCGTGGGAATCGAACCCACAACCCTGGCGTTGCAAACGCCATGCTCTATCAACTGAGCTATATCCCAGCCGGCCATTCCCTCCCCTACCCTGGACGACGCTGGGGTCAATTGTGCGCCGCCCATGAGTCTCCCGGTCGCGGCCAGCTGCGACAGAGCCTGGATTCGAACCAGGATCTCTAGTGCCACAGTTAGCACTGCGATGCAGTGCCTTAGACCACTGCACCACTCAGGAGACTTGTGGAGGTGTACCATTTTTCTCTGAGGTCTTGGCTGATTTCTTTTGATTTTCCCATGATGTCAAGCAAAGAGGCATTGAGTTTGAAGGTAGGCCTTGAAATACATCCACAGGTACACCTCCAATTGACTCAAATGATGTCAATTAGCCTATCAGAAGCTTCTAAAGCCATGACATCATTTTCTGGAGTTTTCCAAGCTGTTTAAAGGCACAGTTAACTTAGTGTATGTAAACTTCTGACCCACTGGAATTGTGATACAGTGAATTATAAGTGAAATAATCTGTCTGTAAACAATTGTTGGAAAAATTACTTGTGTCATGCACAAAGTAGACGTCCTAACCGACTTTCCAAAACTATAATTTGTTAACAAGAAATTTGTGGAGTGGTTGAAAAACTAGTTTTAATGACTCCAACCTAAGTGCATGTAAACTTCCGACTTCAACTGTACCTTAAAAAAAAGGTAGGGGCGTGGATCAGAAAACCAGTCAGTATCTGGTGTGACCACCATTTGCCGCATGCAGCGCGGCACATCTCCTTCGCATAGAGTTGATCAGGCTGTTGATTGTGGCCTGTGGAATGTTGTCTCACTCCGCTTCAATGGCTGTGTGAAGTTGCTGGATATTGGCGGGGACTGGAACATGCTGTCGTACACGTCGATTCAGAGCATCCCAAACATGCTCTGTGGGTGACAAGTCTGGTGAGTATGCAGGCCATAGAAGAACTGGGACATTTCCAGCTTCCAGGAATTGTGTACAGATCCTTGCGACATGGGGCTGTGCATTATCATGCTGAAACATGAGGTGATGGCGCCGAATGAATGGCACGACAATGGGCCTCAAGATCTCTTCACGGTATCTCAGTGCATTCAAATTGCCATCGATAAAATGCAATTGTGTTCGTTGTCCATAGCTTATGCCTGCCCATACCATACCGCCACCATGGGGCACTCTGTTCACAACGTTGACATCAGCAAACCGCTCGCCCACACAACGTCATAAACGCTGTCTGCCATCTGCCCGGTACAGTTGAAACCGGGATTCATCCGTGAAGAGTACACTTCTTCAGCGTGCCAGTGGCCATCGAAGGTGAGCGTTTGCCCACTGAAGTCGGTTACGACTCCGAACTGCAGTCAGGTCAAGACCCGGGTAAGGACGACGAGCACGCAGATGAGCTTCCCTGTGACGGTTTCTGACAGTTTGCTCAGAAATTCTTCAGTTGTGCAAACCCACAGTTTCATCAGCTGTCCGGTGGCTGGTCTCAGACGATCCCGCAAGTGAAGAAGCTGGATGTGGAGGTCCTGGGCTGGCGTGGTTACACGTGGTCTGCGGTTGTGAGGCCTGTTGGATGTACTGCCAAATTCTCTAAAATGACATTATTAGCTTATGGTACAGAAATTAACATTCAATTTTCTGGCAGCAGCTCAGGTGGACATTCCTGCAGTCAGCATGCCAATTGCAAGCTCCCTCAAAACTTGAGACATCTGTGGCATTGTGTTGTGTGACAAAACTGCACATTTTAGAGTGGCCTTTTATTGTCCCCAGCACAAGGTGCACCTGCGTAATAATAATGTTGTTTAATCAGCTTCTTGATATGCCACACTTGTCAGGTGGATGGATTATCTTGGTAAAGGAGAAATGCTCACAAAGAGGGATGTAAACTAATTTTAGGGATGTAAACAACATTTTAGAGATATACGCTTTTTTTTCTTCTTCTGGGATCTTTTATTTCAGCTCATGAAACATGTTGCATTTTATTTTTGTTCAGTGTAATAGCATTTATTGAGAGCATGGTATAGGTGTTCTAAGAATTACAGTTCTCAATTCCTCACTACACCCCCAGCAATCTGATACTGGGTTTCTTTCTCCTAGCCAGGGGGTATGTGTGTGGCGGGGAGGAGACTCCTTACACACACTGCCCATTTCCTTAATGATGGATGTGCAGTCAGCGTCATGCAGCGACTTAAGCACTATAACCTGTACGTGTATGTGTGTGTGTGTGTGTGTGCGTGTTATGCTGTTATGAGTATAAGCAGGACACAGAAGGCCTGTTTTTACCAAAGCTAGATGAGAGCTGAGGAGAACAGCAAGACCCACCCCTTCACATCACATAGTAGGTAGGATGTTTTATTTGTCAGCATATCTATCTGTTCTTGGTTAGAGCCAATAGCAGTAAAGGAAGTGGTCCCTCTATCACAGAAACAGTTGGCACGGAAACAGCACATTACACCATTATCCAATCCCCCTCCCAGCCCCATATCGTCATCACTCCTCTCCCTCCCTTCCTCTCCTCTCTTCTCCCCTCCCCACTCTCTCGCTCTCTCTCTCCACCATGCATGCTATTTCAGCCATCAATGAAATCACAACCAATCTTGCTGTTGACTTGTCATAGACCAGAGAAAAAGAATGAGCAGGGTTGTTATACATTGAAAAACACATATAACCTGTCCTTTCTATTGCTGCTCATTGGGGCTCTGTCTGTTTCCCCTTCTCATTGCATGCAACAAACAGCTTCTATTGTATCCTGTTTCTGTCACAGCCCTGTGTTCTGTTTAGCTTGGTGCCCTTTTACCTCTTTCTCTGTTTCTCTCATGATTTAATCCTGGCCGTTTTCCCCTTCTCTCTATCCCCGCTGACTCCTCCCTTCATTTCACTCTCCCTCTCTCCCTCCGCTCTCTGACACACTCAAACACGCGCACACACACACACACACCCTCCTCCCCCACCGCTGCAGTATCTCAACTGCCTTGGAGCAAACAAGAGAGGAAACAGAACACAGACAATAATAAAAAAAGAAGAGAAAGAGGGGAATAAAGAGAGAGAGAGAGAGAGAGAGAGAGTGAAAGTGAGAAAGACATGATAATGTTGGACTAAGGGTGGAGTGCACACAGCCTTTCTCTCCCAGCAAGTGTTTGTCTGCAGTATCCCTGGTGAATGGACGCTGGACGGTGAAACGGTAAGCCTGCCTGCTTTATTTTCTCATACACCCTTTTTTTGTCATCACTGCTAAGTTGGCCTCCTTTGGGCCCCCTTTGTTTGTCTGGGTGGGGTGATTGTATTCATAATGTGGAGGAACAGGATATTTTTTCCCTTAGCTGAGCTCAGGATGGTGATGTTCTGAGAAGGAACCAAGGCAAGGCTGCTTCTCCAGTCCCCTCCTCCACCCTCCCTGCTCTCTATGTAGATATAGACATGGACTAGGAGAGCTGGTGTCTGCCTGTCTGTGCACATCTCCTCCTTGATACATCCTTGATACATATGGTTGTCTGTAATGTTGGGTTTATGGGAAATAGGAAAGATACTTCAAAAGGTGTATCTGTGCATGCTCTGTCCATCCCATCAACCACGAGAGAGAGAGTGAGGGAGAAGAGAGCCAGTAAAAGCACTGTCACGTAGGAGTAGCTGGATGGTTCTCATGATGACTGCCTTAGTGAGACAGTGAATGTGACTGCGGTGGGAGGTGCACACACCCCGTGGAGCGTTGCTCTGCAGGCAGGCACTGGACTGGACAGTGGCTTCACATCGGCATTTAGCAGCGCTCCGCCTGCCATCCCACATCAACAATAACATCAGCACATCGATCGATAACCGTTTTGACCCAGAATGGTTGTGTATTTGTGATGTGTGTGCATGAGTGTGATTGTGAGAAAGTGAGAGAGTGTGTGCGTTCGCTGCTCTTTATTGGACACAGCACTGAGGGTCGTTTGTTTTATTTGAAATATCCCTCATATCTCTAATGAGGCATTACCATGGCTTGTGGAGAGGGGTCAGCAGTGCAGTGCCAGGAGTGTGTGTGTGTCTGTGGGTGTGTGTGTGAGAGAGAGAGATAACCTGCGCAGGGAGGGGTCGAGGGGCTAGGGGATTTAACAGTGGGGAGGCAGATGAGGTTGATGCAGTGGAAAAGAGAGAGAGAAATGGAGAAACAGGAGGAAAACAGGACAAGAGAGGAGAGATGGAGAGAATGTAATGAGAAACATTGAGGGGACAGGGCTGTTTAGCCAAGTGTCAGCTGGAGATGATGGATGATGTAGACTAAAGAACTGGCTGCGTACGATAGGCCCAAAGAATGAAGTGAAACAGCCAACATCCAGGCCCTCAGACATCTAAAAATGGAGGCAAAAATGGTGGAAGAAAATCCCACAATGCTTTGGGAACTCTGGAGGAACACAGATAGAGATGGATCAGAGGATGTGAGATGAATAACAACCCCTCTACTCCTCGCAACCTACAAAAGCACATTACATTGCATGATGTTTTTCTTTGCAATATTCATATAAACGGGTAGAAAATACATAAATGCAATGGTGACGGCAAACTGAAATCAAGATTAGCATTTATTATAGCGCTTGATGTTACAGGCTGGCTTTGTGATTATACTGTATTCATGTAATGAAGTGCATTGAGCAGACATAGGAGGAATACAGGATCTGCTTTCACAAAATAATTAGCTTGTCAGTATTTAAATCTATGATTCATTTGATCACTTTTGTTGCTGAGAATTTCCCTGCAAATTGGAAGGAAACGAAAACTTGTAGTGCATTTGAGTTTTTAAATAACTTCTAAAGTTTGTAATTTCCACTTTGAAATGTTAGACTTGATTTGCCCCAATGAAAAATGTCTCAACCCCTACCAAAATGTCCATTAATTATAATCCACATAATAATTTATATTTCTTGTTGCTGCAGGATTATTTTCCTGCTGTAGCAAACTGGCTCAAATGAAGATCCTACATCTGTACTAACAGATCATAGTGTTTTTGTACCTTTTTATAAATTGTCTGGCAATGTTATTTTATACATCATTTTCCTGGCTATGTAACTACAGTGTATCCAAACTTCTACCTTCAAAGGATAGACAGGCAAAGCATGTATGTCTAGTGTCACTCTTGCAATCATTCATGTTAAATCTAAATGGCTATCATATGGCTATCACATAGTTTCACCTTCAATGTGTAAGAAAGTATCATAAGGTTCAGTTTACACGTAGAAGGTGCTAGAACACATAGAAACCAAGCAAACGTAATGACGTCAGGTCAGACATTTCACATACTTTAAAATCCTGGTGTGCTTTACGCTATGGAGGTATGTCAACAATTTAAACTGATAACTCTATAGAGAAGAAATGTGACCCATAGTGATGTCACTGCTTGGAGGGTTGGCCCTGCCATGTCAGTCACAGCTCCTTCTGCACTATGGGAGATGTCCACCAAAGACAGAACCAGGCTCTGTCGCAGCCGGCCGCGACCGGGAGACTCATGGGCGGCGCACAATTGGCCCAGCGTCGTCCAGGGTAGGGGAGGGAATGGCCGGCAGGGATGTAGCTCAGTTGATAGAGCATGGCGTTTGCAACGCCAGGGTTGTGGGTTTGATTCCCACGGGGGGCCAGTATAAAAAAAAAAATGTATTCACTAACTGTAAGTCGCTCTGGATAAGAGCGTCTGCTAAATGACTAAAATGTAAATGTAAAATGTAGTCTTTGACCACATGCCTAATCACTCAAAAACAAAACAAAAAACAAAAACATAAAGTAGCCTAGGACCCAGCATTCTGTGTCTGTATTTTCTATTACACAATAATAAGTATATCTCAGGAAATAACTACTGGACCACAGGTCAGAGATCTGAAAAATATTTCCTCACTTAGAACATTTCCCACTTCTATTTGCAGATTTGCTTTTTAAGCTAACAGCCTAGATGACACTCTAATATGATGTAGCTTGATAACCCCTGCAATTAGAGTGTGCTTGAAGCCTGAATTGGACTGAGAGGAGAGGGAAGTGGAAAGGGCAGTAATGGGGCTTAACACAAAGTCAGGGGTCTCTGGTAACCTTGGCTGTAAGGATGGATGACAGGGATCAGCATGTCATATCAAAGTAAATCACACGCCTTCATTGAGCGCTCTCTAAGGTTTTGCTAACACACAAATTGGTTAAACTCACACACTCACAAGATGCCATTGCCCATGTGGTGTCATACATGACACAAACTAATATAATTGCCATATTGGTCTACAGTATATCACATACTTGAAATACGGGCACAGCAGTAGTAGCATAGCACAACATATTTCTGCCATTTTGAATTGGGCTTTTAATAACCTGCCAGTCAAGTTCCCAAAATAACATATCAAACAGGAAAAACAATGGTTAAGTTAAATTTGACCCCTGCTAAACCCTCTGTAGCATTGCCTCTGCCACTCCATTGTGAGACATAATGGCTTGGGACAGTCTAGGGACAGCTCTAGCTTTAAAGTGACAATGGCCGGTTTGTCTCTATGTTTTTGGGTCTGAGAAGGACAGTGGGGTTGTATCATATGCTTCCCTCATCTATGCCCTTGTAGGTTAGACCTGGCTGACTTTACCACTTAAATGTATTATAGTACAGGGGAAATGATACAATATGTCTATCTCCTCTTGCACTTAAGAAC
Source organism: Coregonus lavaretus (assembly GCF_964263955.1). NCBI lineage: Eukaryota > Metazoa > Chordata > Actinopteri > Salmoniformes > Salmonidae > Coregonus > Coregonus lavaretus. Next base: position 45,485,186 of record NC_139991.1, read on the forward strand.
AATGATTTATGTGGACACATTTAATGTTATACTGTATCATATTACTCTAAACCTGCAGGCTGTGGGAATATCCACCAAACCGGCCTCTATGAAATTGTTCTGCTAATTCCTTTAGCATTTGAATAACTCTGATAACCCACTCTGGAATGCAGTAAACACAGAAATAACGACTACTGTGAACCTTTTTAGCAGGATATACCTTTTTTATTTGTTATTCTGCTAGGTCCAATACTGTGCCATGCCTCTTGTGACCCATCATGCTGACTGGCTTCATGGATTTCTGACTGTCAATTGGACTGAACCAAATTAGGGTGGGTCTTTATCTGTTTGTAGTAACGTTACAGTAAGTAAGGATTAGGTTATAGTTGAGTTTTATGTAAATCTACATAAATGAATGTATCTTTCTCTCCTTCCCTCCTCTCTTTCTCTCTCGCTAATCTGTGCTGGTGCTCAGAACTAGGACCCTGTGTGTTTGCCTGAGGACGATGGGCCCTCTTCCCAGCACTAATTACTGAGGGCCCAGCAGAGGAACTAACAGAGCATCTTTGTGTTCCATTCCTTACACATAACAGCAGTCATATGACAGAGTGCAAGGAGGTGATGGAGGAGGTGGTAAAGGAGGGGAGGAGGTGGTGGAGGAGAGGAGGTGGTAAAGGAGGGGAGGAGGAGGTGGTGGAGGGGTGGTAAAGGAGGGGAGGAGGTGGTGGAGGAGGGGAGGAGGTGGTGGAGGAGGGGAGGAGGTGGTGGTGGAGGAGGGGAGGAGGTGGTGGAGGGGAGGAGGTAGTGGAGGAGAGGAGGAGGTGGTGGTGGAGGAGGGGAGGAGGTGGTGGAGGAGAGGAGGTGGTAAAGGAGGGGAGGAGGTGGTGGAGGGGAGGAGGCGGAGGGGAGGAGGAGGGGATGGAGGAGGGGAGGAGGAGGAGGGGATGGAGGAGGGGAGGGGAGGGGAGCGGTGGAGGAAGGGATGGAGGGGTAGGGGAGGGATGGAGGATGCTCTGGACTGGAGGACCATCGGGGGTGTTGGAGAGGGTTTGAGAGGCAACAGTTTTTGAGTGTGTGTGTTTGAGTATGTGTGCGTGTGTGTACACTATGTTTGTGTGTGCTGTGACCATAGCTGCTACTGGCTTTAGGTCAGGAACCTCAACAGCACATCCAAAGTGTCCCAGAGCAGCAAATGAAGCCTGCATACTGATGGAAGGTGGCAAGTCTGCAAGGACATCACTGTCTGCAGGTCTAGTAATAGAATAAGTTGATGTGGAGGTCATGGGCCAACAGAAGTGTAACTGTGTGTATGTGTGTGTGTTTGTGTGTTTGCACACATGCTTCTGGATACATTTGACTGAGGGCCCAGTCCAGTGTAGAATAATCAGCTTTTTGTGAGTTCATGTATATGGTGCAAGGTTTCCCTGCATCTTAACATGCCATAAATATGATTTATACATCTCTGATACTGCTCGTCAGTGACCTCTACTGCACATTGCAGCCTTTTCCATAGTCTTGCTTGCCAGACTCATGGTACGGCAGCTGTGGGGAGAGACTGCTCTACACTGAACAGTATTCTTTCAATACAGCACCCATATTGATGACCCTGCTGCTGTACTGGTGTTTCCTATTGCAGTGTATTCCAGCTAAGTTTCCTCATGCTGTCCCAATGATGAAACCACCAACTGCAGGATGTTAACTAACAGTCAGTGGCTTACATCAGACACAAAATGGCTGTTCCCCCACAGTTTCCCTTCTGTTGCAAAAAACGTGTGTATCTTATCTGTCATGACCAGTGGAGGCTGCTGAGGGGAGGACGGCTCATACTAATGGCTGGAATGGAGTGTAATGGGCTGGTATCAAACACATGAAAACCATGTGTTTGATACCATTCCATTCATTCCATTCAGCCTCCACTGGTCATGACCAAAATAAAACGTTGTTTGTTCCTGTGTTAGTGGAAAGATATGAAGCCTGAGCCTTGTCCTGAAATATGATTATGTTAAATAAGAATACTATCAACTGGCATTGAGCAGGTTGAAGAGTGAATAACCTACAAAGCAGCCTGACTGAGGACGATGGGCCCTCTTCCCAGTATGCTTTGCCACTCAAATAATTATCCCAGTTTTGTTTCACAGACATTGAGACAAACACAGACACAAGTAGACACACACACACACACACACACACACACACACACATACATACACACACACACAGCTTGCTGGACTCGCTCCACCTTCTACCATCCTTTCCCTTGAGTGGGCTGGCTCACAGCTCTGTCTGTGCACAAATGTGCCATTGTCAGCGCCGGCTGGCCTTGTGACTCAGTGTGACCAGCTCCATCGGCGGGACGGGGAGGCAGAGGGGCGCAGGCATGCACTGAGGCGAGGCACACCAAACACAGTCCCTTATCACTTGGATCTACTAGTAACTACACTGAGCCCCCACCACTACCTTGCTCCCAACCCTCACTACAGCCCACTGTTTTGGACGGATGAAAAATGAACACTGCCTTTCATTGTTTACCATGATGTAGGAGCAGTGTACCCATGTGACCTACTTGTTGTGTGTATGTACTGACATGTATGTGTAACTGATAGATGCACACACACACACACCACATGTTTATATTTTTTAATGTATGTAAAATGTAAAGTATTTTGTCTGTAATGTCTTTTTCGTTAAGTGTAAGACTAGCTGTCACCATTGGCGTCGGCTAATGGGGATCCTAATAAATCAAAACCTAATATCTGCCTCCCACCCAGGGCCAGAAAGACTGAGAGTGAGTGTACCAAATCGTGAACAAACACAATGGTCAAGGCCAGATCTTCAGTCTACATTGTAAGTGGTCCATGCACAAATGTTCTCAAACAACTGAATGATTGTGGGGGTTAACAACCAAAACATTTATCAAATAATTAAGTTAAATAACTATTATTACGGCACCTGGGGATGTGTGTGTGGCGCAAAAACCCCCAGCATACAGTGGGTGTTTTGAGAGAAGCTGAGCCAGTGTACTGGCTGAGGAAGCATTCCTTTATACTGTGTGCTTTCTGTGTGTGTGTCCATATTTGGGATGTGTGGGTTAAGGCAAAGACAATAAAAGTATTTTTTGTATTCTTAGTTTAAGACATGGGTTTGGTAACACTTTATTTGAACGTGTCATCCTAATCCCTACATAAAATAATCCTAAACACAAGTTATACTTTAATTGTAAGTCTAACAACAGTATATGACAACAGTATATCACATTGTTAGTCTGTGCTGTAAACATGTTATGACAGAACAAGTGTTACAGTGAATTCAACAATTCAACAATGACCATATTCCCTCAATGACGTTATCCCTGGTAGTAAAGAGCAATTGTGAAATTGGCCCGGAGTCCTACCCCAGCAGCCCCAATAGGGGAGTAAATACTCTCGCTATGACCCAATCCCACACATCCTACACCCAGCTCCCAGAACAGGGGAGGATGCCTGGGATTTCCTGAGGACAATTAAAAGTTCTGGCACGAGTGAGGAGACGAGGAAAAAACTTATGGGCGACCTCTGATGCACCCCAGAAGGCTTAGGAACTGAATGATTATAATAAATGTATTGAACTTGCTGATTGAACACAAGGGCCTAGATATGGTTGCAGCTCTGATTAATTTATCCATATAGAATTCAATGAGGCTGCCAGAGGCCCCTCCCCTCACCTCATGTGACAGGAATCCTGGTTAATTCTGGGGGGACTTTGTCAGCTGACACATCTTGGAGCAGTAAGTGTTATCAGCTAACCCACTCTCCCCCCTAATCAATCACTGTCATGTGGGAGAGCGAACGCAGACCCAGAGTTCTGATGATGGACTCATTTTAGGACTCTTTGAAAACTCATTGGTGCTCTAAATGTCTAGTCAGATTAAGTGTACTATCTGTACATATTCCACTTCTACTGGGTGTCTGACAGTTGCACTAATGTCTGATAATGTGCTCTGATACTGTATAAAGAGGCCTGTTTCTAACGGGTTTATCTATTTTAGCAGCATTCCATTCCTCAAGGACAAACGACATTGAGGAAGTCAGGATTATGAACTGGGATCAGGTCTGGGTTATTATGGGAAATCCAGAGCCAGTAGGGCACCAACCAACCAGCATATTGAAGCAACAACTCTATTCAGGCCAAACACTCAATCTTGCATAATGCAACACAAAGTGCTGAGTCCTGAAGATCACTCAGTCTGCGACCTACATCTCCTATGGTTCTGACGTAGGATGGTATGAGCGAGCTCACCGGCAGTGACTCACTACAGCGATACAGGACATTTTTTAGGTCGAAACATTTATTCAACCTATGAAGCCAGTCATCATTTTCAGATGCAGGAGGACATTGTGCTGTCTGTTTGTGTTGGAAGGCTGTAGTGGAGCGACATTGATATTTTTCTCTGCTGCCTGAGGGATATTATATTGACTTTCTAGTTGTTGTCCGAGTTTTTAGAAAGCAGCCTGCTGGTATCTGCGTTTTGGTATGTGTGTTTTGCCTCAGTTTAAAGCTATATTTTAACACATTCTTGAGTGAGCACTTCCACTTTATTGGATCAAATTCAATACACTTTGAATTATAACACAATCCAACACTAATGAAACCAAAGTTGAATCACGCCTCTGAACATCTAGGGTGGTCATGGGTCATTCCTCCACTAGCTCTTAACCAAATACTGTAAATAAATCATCTTCAGTTAATGAATCGCAGGCTATGCATTGATAATTAGTGATTTCTCAGTGTTCCAGTAATAGCCAGTTTACCACTGAAAGTTTCCACCACAATCTCAATCTCAGTACTTTTCACTCTGAATCAGTTTCAGTCATTATTTTGTGACTAGGTCTTATAGCTACAGATCAAATCAATTTTCGGTTTTGCTCCCTCTCGGTTCCTGAGATCCAGCACAGCTCCTATCTGTTATTAAACTGTAGTCAGGTTAACCCCCCAAATATTAAATATTGTTCTTACCAGCATTATGTTCTAAATAATCCAGACCTTTTGGACCTTTAAAGGGATACTGCTAGCTTCTGGCAATTAAGCCGTTTTGTACTTATCCAGAGTCAGATGAACTTGTGGATACCATTTGTGTGTCTCTGTGTGCAGTATGAAGGAAGTTGGAGGTAGTTTCGCGAGCCAATCCTAGCGCAATGAATGGAAGTCTACAGGTACGGTAGCATACGCTAGTGTAGGCCTAACTGTAGATTTCCAGTCATGCGCAAACGCTAGTTAGCATTGGCTCATGAAACTACCTCTTACAGTACTTACCCACTAAACTTGATAGGGGGCGCTGAAACAATGGAACCCATTCATTTTCAATGGAGGGAAGCGAAGTGGGCGGGGGAACTGTTGGACGATGCAAGCATTGGCGAGGCAGTGTGAACAGGGTGGGACCTAAGTTGAGGAAAGCTGAACTTTACACAAATACTCAGCGATATCGCGGCGCGATTTACCAGCTTGCTAGCATCCACATGAGGGCGAAGCTAGCGTTGCTATCAGAATTATCGCGGATAGCGGAAATCCCCTGTAACGGGGGGATTAACTAGCACGTGTATTTCCCCTCACCATGCTAGCTTCACCCTCATGTGTGTGCTAGCAGGAAATGTAAAACTTGTAGTGTATTTGAGGTTTAAAAAAGCTTCTGAGGTTTAGAATTTCCACTTTGAAATTTCTGACTTGATTTTCCCCTACGAAAAATGTATCAACCCTTCTGTCTTTCTCTAAACTCTATATGTATCTTCCTTTGCCTCTGAGCTGGAGTTCTCAGGAACAATTAACTGGCTGATTTAAGTCATGTGTACTGCCTCAACCAGTCAGACGTCACAATGCGCCTCAGAATCCCTAGCTTGTTGCGAGAAAGATTGAAAGCTTGTGCCTTCAATCCAAAAAAGAAATGTTCTATAGAACAGAACATTTCAGGGCCCTGCTTTTTCTAAGTAATTTAACAACAAATACTGTATGTGCCTCAGTAGTATTGCATGGCCTCATCCCATTGTTCACTAACTGATTTATCAGAACAAAAGACCCAGATCCGTCTGATGGGAAATGTTTTGATTTACAATTTTTATTACATTACTAGTTTGTTGACAATGGTTTCATTGATCAGTTGGTTGGTCACAAGGCTGGCAAGCCATCATCTCTGTGTCCTTTAGGGGTGTTAAACGTTTAAATGAAATTGGGATCGTTAACGTCTAGAAAAAAATCCCTAACAGAAAAACTATTTTGTTTTGGGGGGGCTTCCACCAAATTTAAATCACAGTGCAGTTATCACAAAACTACCACTAACAGGTCCAGATCATCATCATAAAGGGAACAATCAAAATGTAACAAACACCTAATGCAACAAGGCTTTAACGTTAGAAGGAGATATGCATCTTTGAAATTATTTGCCATGGGGATAAAGCGCTCCGCACGTCATCGTCATTAACAGTTGGAAAAATGGCAGAGCGTGAGACAGGGAAGCGACAACTTTGCAAGGTGGAATTGAGCTACAGTGGCAGTACAGGTGCAAAGCTTAACCATCTGAAAGGGAGGTACTGTGAGACCCAAACCATTGCTGGCAGCAGCGCAGGCCCCCAACAATAGACATTAGACAGGCTCTCACACGAAAGAAGTGCGATAAGTAATGGAGTGAGAAAATCACAGCTCTGATTACAGAAATTATTGCAGTTGAAATGCAGCCATTGTCAATGGTAGAGGATGTCTGCTTCCATGCCCTGATGGCATATCTAAAACCAGACTGCAAGATGCCATGTCGAAAAACCGTGACGGCCCATATGGAGAAATTGTACAATGATTGCGCTACTAGTGCAAAGTGTGAGCTCTCAAACGTGGCGTTAACAACAAATCGTTGGACGTCTATGAACACGCTGTCATACATCACTGCAATGAGCCTTCATATTGATGAACAGTGGGACATGAAGTCCCATGTACTGACCACTAAGAACATTGAGGAGAGGCACACAGAAGATAACCTAAAAACGTCATTAACTACCATTGTTGCTGAGTGGGTGGGGGACAGGAGTAAGGTGAGCGCCGTCTGGTAGCTATGACTGCAGTAGATGGAACTGCATTGTCCCCTAGCTGTCATACACAGGACCATATCTGCATTGTCAATTCACATGTAATTAACGATTAAACAATAAAAAATGTCTGTTTAAACGTTGAGAAAATGTGTACATTTGTCAAATCCTTGTCTGTTTATTGACACAGTCACCCAGCTCTCTCCCATCTAACCAACTAGAATTCACAGGAATATTAGATCCAGATTTAGTCCACTCTAACACAGGTCCTTGAATTTCTTGGTCGCCTAAGAGAAAAAAATATGATATGATTTTTGACTCTCAACATGAATTGCTTTTACAGTGGTCTAATTCAATCACTTTATTCAGTATTAAAACAATCTGATTGGCATCCTACTTTTAGTTTGACAATGACAAGAAAGAAGAGGTAAAATTACATGTCAAGCTGCTTGGATCTAATTTCTAAGTACAACTGCACCAGGGTAGTCATTGATCCACATGCAGCTGTATGAATGTCAAAGCCAGATAAAGTTTGGACAGCCTCACACACACCAACATTTAGGAGTTCCATTGGGTCAGCTCTTCTTTCACTCCCAACTTTCTGTACCGTAATCTCGTTCACCAAGCCAAGCCTGGAACTATACCGAGCCTACTCACAACCGATTTCGGTTGCACTGCTTTTCTTATTATGGTTGAAAACAGTGGAGGCTGCTGAGGGGAGGACAGCTCATAATAATGGCTGGAATGGAGTCTATGGAATAGTATCAACCATATGGAAACCACGTCGTTGATGTGTTTGATATTATTCCATTGACTCCATTCCAGCCATTATTATGAGCCGTCCTCTCCTCAGCAGCCTCCACTGGTTGAAAACACTATAGGCTAATGTGTCACACAGCTCAACTGTCTTCATGTCTACTGGGGGAGCCAGGTCAGGGAGGGTAACTGTAACTGACTGACTAGTCAGTCTGGTGTCCTCAGTACCCTCAGTCTGCCAGGCTGCTCTGCTACCACAGGAACCCAAGCCTCCGGCAGGGAGTAAACCCTCTACCCTCCCTCTCTCCCAAAACCACTGTCCCGGTCCCTGCACTGCCCTGGACCAATGGGTAAATGGAACATTAGAACCATGAGAGTTGTGCAAAACAATCACAGAGCTATTTCACAGTTTACTGTCTGAGTGTAGTGGGGTTCACGGAGGACCGTTGGCGGAGAGAGAGAGAGATGGGAGAGAGAAAGGGAGTGAGAAAGAGAGAGAGTGAGAGAGAGAAAAAGAGACAGAGTGGAGGGAGAGGGGAGAGAGGGAGAGGAGGGGAAGTAACCTCAGCGTGATGTAAAGTAACCAGTGACAGTGATTGTTGGGAAGAGGCCTGGGGTGTTCATGTGGTATGCGCGTGTGAGGAGGAGAGGGGGGTCATGCGTGTGTGTGTGTGTGTGTGTGTGTGTGTGTGTGTGTGTGTGTGTGTGTGTGTGTGTAGACATGAGTGAAGAGGGACTGGGGCATATCGCACAATACAACTGCTGGTGAGATGCTTTACGTAACAACGGTATTCATCAATAAGACAGAGATGACATTGTGCTTTTTGTCAGGACTTACATAATCTATTTATTGCCAGAGCCAGGCCTGTTCAGTGACATGAGAGATGGAGCAGTAGCATACTAGGTAGGCCTGGTAACCTTGGGCCTGAGGGAGCCACTGCATGCTGCATGCTCTCAGAACTACTAGTATACAGAGTTTATCATATCTAAAACAACACACCTCTTTAGGTGTATTTTTGAATTTGAAAATCACACTCCTGTATACCGGTATTTCTACTTGATTATGTCAAGCTGGCTGTTGTGTCAGAAACCTTTGGACAATGGACAGTATGTTTGCTCTACTTTGAACACCTAACATGATCCCTCTTCAAATATAAAACCGTCTCCCCAGAAACATGAACACACACACCTGTACACCTCATTTTTAAACCATTGTTAGTTAACAAAAAACCCAACTGTTTCTTTTTCCATACTCATCACATGCTCCACTCTACCTCCTTCGTTTGAAAACATAATGACCTGAGAAAAACATTCATTTACATTTTTACATTTTTCCTCTGTCTAGCAACTCGATCATCACTAAACAGCACACTAGCACAAAAACAGCACCTGCCTGTTCCTCAATTCTTAAATTGTCTGGCTTTGCTTTCATTATCTCACTCTACAACCTGTATGTGCCTCTGGATTAATTCTACTTAATTCAACTCAGCCCATCGAATAAAGGGACGCTAGCAAAGTGATCCCTTTGCAACCTCTTTCATAGTCCTATTTTTTAAATTAATTGTAAGGAAAAGATCATTCTACATGTGAAAAAGAGTGAGAAAAAATGGTGATGTGTGCATAGTCCTGGTGTCATATACTGAACAAAATTATAAACACAACACGCAACAATTTTAAAGATTTTACTGAGTTACAGTTCATATGAGGAAATCAGTCAATTGAAATAAATTCATTAGGTCCTAATCTATGGATTGCACATGACTGGGAATACAGTAATGCATCTGCTGGTCACAGATACCTTAAAAAGAATGGGCCCCAGGATCTCGTCATGGTATTTCTGTGCATTCAAATTGCCATTGTTAAAATGCAGCTATGGTCATTGTCCTTAGCTTATGCCTGCCCATACCATAACCCCACCGCCACCATGGGGCACTCTGTTCACAACGTTGACATCAGCAAACCGATCACACACACGTAGCCATACACATGGTCTGCGGTTGTGAGGCCGGTTGGACGTACTGCCAAATTCTCTATAACAACGTTGGAGGCGGCTTATGGTAGAGAAATGAACATTCAATTCTCTGGCAACAGCTTTGGTGGACATTCCTGCAGTCAGCATGCCAATTGCACACTCCCTCAATACTTGAGACATCTGTGGCATTGTGTTGTGTGACAAAACTGCACATTTTAGAGTGGCCTTTTATTGTCCCCAGCACAAGGAGCACCTGTGTAATGATCATGCTGTTTAATCAGCTTTTTGATATGCCACACTTGTCAGGTGAATGGATTATCTTGGCAAATGATAAATGCTCACTAACAGGGATGTAAACTAATTTGTGCACAACATTTGAGAGAAATAATATTTTTGTGCGTACGGAAAACTTCTGGGATCTTTTATTTCAGCTCATGAATAATGGGACCAACACTTTACATGTTGTGTTTATATTTTTGTTCAGTGTGTATCCACTGTACATTAGGACATGGGACACAAATAATACAATTGCTTCAAGAATGTCATTCATAACATTTTCCATTTCCATGTACTCCTGAGTGGCGCAGTGGTCTAAGGCACTGCATCGCAGTGCTAACTGTGCCACTAGAGATCCTGGTTCGAATCCAGGCTCTGTTACCGCCGGCCGCGACCGGGAGACTCATGGGCGGCGCACAATTGGCCCAGCGTCGTCCAGGGTAGGGGAGGGAATGGCCGGCAGGGATGTAGCTCAGTTGATAGAGCATGGCGTTTGCAACGCCAGGGTTGTGGGTTCGATTCCCACGGGGGGCCAGTATAAAAAAAAAAATGCATTCACTAACTGTAAGTCGCTCTGGATAAGAGCGTCTGCTAAATGACTAAAATGTAAATGTAATACACATACTGATGCAATGTCATGCATGTATGGGTTTTACACAATTTGCACATAATGTACATTGGAACTAATTGTTCATGCATGCCTACAAGGCTGTAATAGAGTCCTGTGCATGCATTATGCCCGTTAACCAGGAATCTTCTGTTACCCAACCCTCTGAGGATTAACATCACCTCCCAATCTAATACGATTGACCTTCTTTCTGATGGCAAATTGGTGCTTTCCACTATCATGACAGAAATTGCCCATTACACAACCGTGACAGACTGTGACTGCAGTACATGTGCTCATTTCTAATAATGATTAGATATTGTAATTGTTTGCGGCACGGCGAATTAGAAATATGAGGTGAGCTCAGGGAGAGGAAGCAATTGTGTCGCGTGCAACGAGCAGTGAAGGAAAGGCGAGATAGTGACAGAGTTGGTCTCACCCTGACTATCACATTACCTCAGTGCTCACCATTAAACATGAGTCTGGCCTGGCCTCTCTCCACGGCCCCTTCAACGCTTCCTCTCCCTCCTCTCTCTTACTCTTAAAGGGACACATCCTCACTACGTCACACAACACCATTATTCTCCACATCACAACTACTGTCCTTGATTTAGTGAACTGGTGATGTGTGCTCTGGGTAATCGGGTTTAAAGTGCATCCAGTTATACAGTTTCAAATAGTACGGTTTCATATGGACTCAAAAGGGTAAGGTATTGTACTTGACTGAAATAATATTTGTAAAGTGATACTAACCCCATATGCCCTCTCTCACTTAACACGTCCCTTACGAGAAAGAGTGGAAGGCCTGCCGACCGACCTCGTGCCTTATCTTGCCCCTGGTGTTTGTGCTTTCACACTAACATAATGCATACCTTGCCATGCCATCAAGTCAGTGGCCTACATGTAGAATTAAACAGGTCAACTGAACAACTGAAACAAGCCAAAATACAGAGAAAGGAAGTAAAGTGATACATGAACTGATCAAAATAATTTGCACGTTGGTCTATTTCAGCTTTGATAATTTGTCTCAGTTGCATGTTTGCCTTTACATGCTTGTAATGTTAACACCAAAAGACAAATACCATGCTAGTTCGCCATATAACTAATAACTAAACCGTCAATCTATCTAATCTAACTGAACAAATAAACCCACCCTTAAGTGTACGACATTCAGAGAGGGACATGGGTAATATCATTCACAAGAGCCTGTGTTAAATGTGGGGATATTGTTCCGTAATCATGAAGAAATACACATCCCACCACCTCCTCAACAATGATCTAAAGAAGCATCACCTCAGAGGCAGTATGGCAATGCTGAAGAACGCTGAAATTGCACATTGAAAATAGCTAATGCACCGTTCGTTGTAATAACTCCTTTTATGGCCTCTGAAAATCAGTGATGTGCAGCTTTCTAACTGGTTTGGCTGGCTTTGCCATTTTGAGAGCTTGGGCAATCAGGTGCCTGAAGCAGAAGAACAATACTGTCCTTCCTGTTTGTGTTGGGTAATGCTTCTGCTGTGTCAGACAGTCCTCCTAGTCTTTCCAAGAGTGGACCTCACTAACTTTGAGGAATGCGGTCTCTCTCTCTCTCTCTCTCTCTCTCTCTCTCTCTCTCTCTCTCTCTCTCTCTCTCTCTCTCTCTCTCTCTCTCTCTCTCTCTCTCTCTCTCTCTCTCTCTCTCTCTCTGTGACAGGTCTGAGGAGTGTAGTCTGGCCAACAATATTAGGCCACAGCGTGATTTCACATTTGTTACACAACCAATAGCATACGGTCTGTCCTGTCACAATGTGCATCTATTTATCACAGAGTCCCATGGGCGTTCACTCTTAACATGTCCAAGCTCTGAATGCAGCCCATTTACTGTAATATACTTTATTATTGGCCCCCTTGGTCATGATTAGCAAAAAAGACTGTCTAAAATAAATAATACAAAAAAGGAAAGGAACTCCTTTCCATGACCTAGACTGACCAGGTGAATCCGGGTGAAAGCTATGATCCCTTATTGATGTCAGTTCAATCAGTGTAGATGAAGGGGAGGATTTTGTAGAAAACATTAGGCACACCTTCCTAATATTAAGTTGCACCCCCTTTTGCCCTCAGAGCAGCCTCGATTTGCGGGGCATGGACTCTACAAAGAGTTGAAAGCGTTCCACAGGGATGCTGGCCCATGTTGACTCCAATGCTTCCCACAGTTGTGTCAAGTTGGCTGGATATCCTTTGGGTGGTGGACCATTCTTGATACACACGGGAAACTGTTGAGTGTGAAAAACCCAGCAGCATTGCAGTTCTGGACACACTCAAACCGGTGCGCCTGGCACCTACTACCATACCACGTTCAAAAGCACTTAAATCTTTTGTCTTGCCAATTCACCCTCTGAATGGGACACATACACAATCCATGTCTCAATTGTCTAATTGCTTAAAAATCCTTATTTAACCTGTCTCCTTCCCTTCATATACACGTATTGAAATGGATTTATCAGGTGACATCAATAAGGGATCATAGCTTTCACCTTATCAGCCTATGTCATGGAAATAGCTAATGTTCCTAATGTTTTGTACACTCAGTGTAGCTCAGTATTGGTATTATTTATTTTATACAGCATTTTTTGCTCATCTTTATCAAGGGTGCCAATAATTCTGGACCTGACTGTGCTGTATTCCAACACATTAAGTGCAGTGGATTAACACTGTAATTATATGATCTAAGAAAATGTTAATCATCCATAAAAATCCACATGGTGCAAATGTTTTCAGCATTTTTGTAGACAGTATTTTTGAAGGCAATCTGTTCGTTTTCTGTTGTAGGCTTGATATCCAAAGCTGAGATTTCTTCCTGACTGTTGTTATGAGCCATGCACCTGCAGGATAACAAATTGGAGGTTGAGGCAGAGATCAGGCTTTGCAGTGGAATGAAAGAGTGAGAGGCACCTGTCGGCTTGAGGCAGTTATTTTCCACTGTGATAGTAAATAAACAGTACACCTGATATCAGTTTCCAGAGCCTTAGGTAGACAGGAGAGCGGGAGAGTCCAGGGGCGAAGGGGAGAGCGGCTAGGGGTAGAGACATTAATCTTGCATCTGTTTCCGTTTCACACCCCGGATACCATTTGTGTTTGTTTTTGTGTGTGTGGATGCGTGTGTGTGTGGATGCGCGTTTGTGTGTGCATGTGTGTGTGTGTTTTCTTGTGTATGACTCAGCTCTGACTAGGTCTATGGTAACACAGGGCTGCAGAGGGAGATAGACAGGAGAAACGCCTGTTAGAAACAAACAGGAAAGAGGAAGTGAGCACTGAGAGGGACAGTATGGCGACACAGCTGAGGATCTGAGATACAGGTCTGGACTTTGACCAAGAAAACGTGTGCTGTGTGTTCCACATGCATTGTAGTGGACACACACTGTCAGCTTTGGGGGTATGATCTTTTGTGTCCTTTGTGTGTGTCACGGTCTACATGTTTGTGTGAGTGTATATTTTAGTAAGTGCATTTTGTGTGTTTTGTGTTGAGACATTAATGAAGCAGCTCAGCTCCACTTCTCGGGCTCCTCTCGGGCTCCTATGCTCTGATTCATCATGTCTGTGCTCATTGATCATGTCTCTCCTCTCCCTCTTTTGTTGGTAGAAACGGGGGCCTTCAGTTGCCTGAGACGCACCACCACGAGGAGGAAACAGAGCAGAACATAGCCCAGAGAGGAGGCAGAAACCACGTGAAGGACTGACGTGGATGACTGCAGTCACAAAGATAGGGAGCGGTGACGTGAGAGCCATGAGGGAGGAGAGCGAGGGGGATTTGCTGCACCTACACATCATCCCCGAACACTGTCTCCACTAACACCTCCATCCCCATTCCTGCTCCGTAAGCTTCCTCAGGGGGTGACCCTTGATATGACCCCCAGCACCCTTGGCATCAGGCTGTCCAGCCCAAGCCCCAGCTCCAGGCTCTGTGTGGGCATCCCACCATGTCCTGGTAGAGCTCTGTGCTAACGCCAGTCCCAAAGCCTGGGATAAACCCACAGAGGACCAACGGACAGCCTCTAGACCACGAGGAGAATGAAATATTCCTGAGTCATTCCTGCTCTGTGGTTCTTGTTTCTCTCTGTTTGCTCTGAGTGGAAGGTGTCTCTCTCTCTTCCCATCAAGCCCCTGCAGCTTTGAAGATTCAAACGTAATCCTATCCCTGTTCTGACATCCATCCCTCTCTTCCTTTGCCTAGTCTCTTATCTCTGCTCCTTTTGATCTTTCAGATTATTTTGGTTTGACCCCAGACACGCCCCTTTTGCCACCCGGCACGTTCTCCTCTGTGATCACCACGTTTTCCTCGGTGTTCACCGCGTGGCAGACGACCATGGGTTGCCGGCAAAGTTCGGAGGAGAAGGAGGCGGCGCGGCGCTCCCGGCGGATTGACCGCCACCTGCGCTCGGAGAGCCAGCGGCAGCGGCGTGAGATCAAGCTCCTTCTGCTGGGCACCAGCAACTCTGGCAAGAGCACCATCGTCAAGCAGATGAAGATCATCCACAGTGGAGGCTTCAATCTGGACGCCTGCAAGGAGTACAAGCCCCTCATCCTTTACAACGCCATCGACTCGCTCACACGCATCATCCGCGCCCTCGCCACGCTCAAGATCGACTTTCACAACCCTGACCGCGCCTACGATGCCGTGCAGCTCTTCGCTCTGACCGGGCCGGCCGAGAGCAAAGGGGAGATCACAGAGGAGCTGCAGGGGGTCATGAAGCGCCTGTGGGCCGACTCAGGCGTGCAGGAGTGCTTCTGCCGCTCCAACGAGTACCACCTGGAGGATAACACTGCCTACTATCTGAACGACCTGGACCGCATCTCCTCCAACGAGTTCATCCCCACCGTGGAGGACATCCTGTGCTCCCGTGACATGACCACAGGCATTGTGGAGAACAAGTTCACCTTCAAGGAGCTCACCTTCAAGATGGTGGATGTGGGGGGGCAGCGCTCGGAGAGGAAGAAGTGGATCCACTGCTTCGAGGGTGTGACCGCCATCATTTTCTGTGTGGAGCTAAGCGGCTATGACCTCAAGCTATACGAGGACAACCAGACGGTAAGGGAAGCCATTGGGCAACATATGCAACATTAGCCATGACACAACCATCCAGTTCCTGTCCACACTCTTGGGGCATGCTGTTAGCTATGGCACTGTGGTGTTCTCCTTTTCACACTTCTCAGGGCGCATTACATCTAGGGCCACACTTCTCATTTCTGCTGAATTTAATAGACATCATATCACTCAAAATTGGAGTGTCCTCAGAATGTTGGAGTTAGAAACAAGTAAATGATCAAGTAACAAACCCTAACTAACCCTTCAAAGAGGAATATATTGTATATCTGACATTCTGTGTGGATATGATAGCTTTACCCCATGAAAGCTGAAAAGGGAAGACTGTATTCCTACATAGAGGGCTAACAGTTTATTTATGTATTTTTTGTTTTATTTATTTGTACCAAAGAAAAGGGCTACCTGTTGTGAGAAGCATTAGGAGCAGATAACACATGCAAGAGCACGAGCCTGATGTTATCTCTGCTGCGTCATCACTACTCTATACCGCTCTTTACAACCTTCTGCATTTCCTGCATCTACTTCTCATGAAACAGTATACTAAATGCTTCCGTCATGGTCTACAGGAAGTCTAGATTCTCCTACACTATATTTTCGGAAAACATGTTAGCACATGTTGGGTCAGCTAGAGAATGTTGGGTCTTAGCTGTTAGAGAAATGAAGGGAAAGTTGATAACAACAATGCATCACATTCTTGTTTGTAACTTTTAGCTATACTCTACCTTCCTGTGGCCTGATAATTCACGTGTAACATAAATAAGACAAGATGTATTAGGCGCTCGCTGAGATAGTACATGAAATCAATACGTTTACATTTTAGTCATCTTATCCAGAGTGACTTACAGGCTCAATTAGGCTAAAGTGCCTTTATCAAGGGCATATTTCTTACCCACTCTGCTTGGGGATTCAAACCAGCGACCTTTCAGTTACTGGCCCAACGCTCTTAACCGCTAAGCTACCGGCCACCCGTTTTAGCAAGTTATAAATACATTCTTGAGAGGAAAATGCAGTTAGGCGTTAATTGAGTTCATAGTGTAAGGTGTGAGGGTGTACCTGTGAGAATTAGCAGCTTGTGATGGCACTGTTCAGCAGTAGGATGTCACAGGTCCAGGAACAATTAACTAAGAGGTGGGGAAATGAAGAGAGAGAAGGAGAGGAAGTGAGGAATAGAAAATGAAAAAAGGGGATTGTTTGGAGGAAATCTGAGGCCCCACCCTTCTCCCCTTGTCTGTCTATGAAGCTTCAGCCAGTGGACATTGTTTATGAACTCTGGGTGTGGTTGGCAGGCACGGCTGATTTGGGCCCTTATCAGTGAAATGTCTGCTGGAACAGTTTACACAGCTTTCCCCTTTACTGCAAGATACTTTTTCAACCCAATGAGGTTTTAAGGTTTGAGGGATGAGCATGAATTTTAGAATACTATTTCATTGTTAATTAGATGCTATGTAATGTTGATAGGCCTACACAGTGGCTTAGTGTTCCAATCAGCATCTTATGAAGTATTCTGTTCAAATAAACATTTGGTTCTGGTGCAAACTAAGTTCTGGTGTATTTCAAGCCTTCAGGACATATTATGATGCATGATGTTAGGAATGACGAAAACAGCTCTAGCAATATTAGTGTCTGACTCAATGTAGCATTATGTCTCAATGTGTCTCATAAACCCTCGGAGCCATATGAGAATGTGTCTGAAGACAGGGAGACAGGCAGAGAGGCATGGAGTCAGAGAGGGAATCAGAGAGAGACAGGGAGGCAGGGAGGGAGACATGGAGAATGGGGCTGTGGTGAGCACTCAACTTGACGCCGCTCACTCTCAAATGCAGCTCACTCTAAAATGGAGCTCTCTCTCCTCTCGCTCTCTCTACTCTCATGCATGGCAACAGAAAGGGGATGGATCAGAGAGGGCCTGAACGATTGAGTCTTAGACATGAGTATATTTGAGGTATTATTTTTATGTGTGTGTATCGGTGCAGAAATCTATCTTTGAAGGACTGTCTGAGACAAGAAGGGACCCTTGAAGCCCTGACACTATTTCTAGGCAGTTTACTAATGCCATTTGTTTTTGGCAGTGTACGTGTATGTTTGATGGTTTAGGTATGACCTCTTTGGGACTGTTATTAATCAAAAGGGATAGGTTGTGGTTGAAAGTCCATGGCAAAAAGAGTGGGAATGGGACTGATAAGAATAGTGGAGTGCAGTTAGGTGTAGACCTGGGTTCAAATACAATTTCAAATATTTCAATTACTTTCACATACATTTCAAACTAATTCAGATATTTTTTATTTGAAAAGACATGTAGTTGAATATTGGAATGTACTTGGAAAGTATTGGCATGTATTTGAAAATACTCAAATACACTGACTCAAATACACTCCCATGCATTTAACCCAGGCATTTGAAAATAGTATTTGAAAATACTTTCAAATAGTAGGCTATTTTATATAACAAATAATCAAATACACATGTATTTGAACCCAGGTCTGGTTAGGTGAGAGATAGGGAAAGAGAGGGACACAAATTAGCAAGATAAAGCTACCTAGAGCGTGTAGCAGAATTGGGAGAAGAGTGGTGAGGTTTCTCCACAGAGAAAAAGCTCTGGATCTACAATTACTTGAATAATGGCGCTCGTATGGCACTATAGTATCACCTCCATAACTCACTAACGACAGTCATCCTTCAATCATGCTCTATAACAAAATGGACCCAGTTGCAATGGTGACCTTCAACTACAATATTTCACATCTGTTTTAACATGTGCAATCGTCTGATGTTAAATGTAAAAATAGTATTTGTTTTATTTTGTGCCATGGCACGCTAGTACCTGATTGGATTAGATAGCCCATGTGATGTGTCTCAGCCATTGACAGACAAAATTATGAACCAAATTATGTAACAAGAGCATAGCTTAATAATTGTTAGGCTTTGGAGTATTGGTTTCTGTGAGCTGGAATGTGTTATTTTGGGCAGTGCTTGCTCTAGGGGAGAGGAGAGAGAGTGGGCATGGTGTGTGTCTGCCTTGAGATTTTATCTGCAGGGATTGGACAGGACAGGTCCAGAGGTTATTTGGGAAACAGTTTGGATACAGGAGGCTAGGGGAACACATGATGACCTCAAATTATGAGACTGAAAAGATTTGGCATGGGTCCTCAGATCCTCAAAAAATTCTACAGCTGCACCATCGAGAGCATCCTGACTGGTTGCATCACCGCCTGGTATGGCAACTGCTTGGCCTCCGACCGAAAGGCACTACAGAGGGTAGTGCGTACGGCCCAGTACATCACTGGGGCAAAGCTTCCTGCCATCCAGGACCTCTATACCAGGCGGTGTCAGAGGAAGGCCCTCAAAATTGTCAAAGACTCCAGCCACCCTAGTCATAGACTGTTCTCTCTGCTACCGCACGGCAAGCGGTACCGGAGTGCCAAGTCTAGGTCCAAAAGACTTCTCAACATCTTCTACCCCCAAGCCATAAGACTCCTGAACAGCTAATCATGGCTACCCGGACTATTTGCACTGCCCCCCCACCCCATCCTTTTTACGCTGCTGCTACTCTGTTAAGTATTTATGCATAGTCACTTTAACTCTACCCACATGTACATATTACCTCAACTACCTCAACTAGCCGGTGCCCCCGCACATTGACTCTGCAACGGTACCCCCCTGTATATATAGCCTCCCTACTGTCACTTTATTTTACTTCTGCTCTTTTTTTTCTCAACACTTTTTTTTGTTGTTGTTTTATTTTTACTTTTTTTGTTTAAAATAAATGCACTGTTGGTTAAGGGCTGTAAGTAAGCATTTCACTGTAATGTCTGCACCTGTTGTATTTGGCGCATGTGACCAATAAAATTTGATTTGATTTTGATTTGGAGCTCATCACCACCTGAGAAACCAGCAGGAAATGAATGGGCAGAATCATGAGTACTGTAACCATAGAATTAGGAATTAGAACTCGTCTCTCTCTTACTCCATCACATGTAGTGTAGTACTGGATCACTGGTAGGGCACGCTACACAGGGTTTTTAGAGAGGATGTCTGTCTTTGTGAGGAAAAAGTCTTACAATTCTTTCCCCACCCACCCACTCCCTGATGCATTTTTCCTGTCCCATCCCTGTCTTCATAATGAATTGGTTGCCATGCCTTCAGTTGCCTAGTAACAGACCAGTCGAATGCTCCTAATAATCTTGGGCTGTTGACAGTGAGCTGTGATTTAGGGAGAGTGTGTGTATGCGTGCATCCACGTGTGTGTGTTCTGCCTGCATGCGTGTGTGTACTGTAAATTAATAAATGTTTGTATGCGGTAGGGAGGGCTGAACAACTGGGTTGCATACTGTGTGTATGTGAGGTGAAAACAAAGTACAAGGGCTTTCTGGTTGTAGTGGTGTACAGTGGACAGACATTTCACAGAGCTGTTACAGTGACATGTGATTGCACTCTAAGCCCCATAGACATAGTAGAGATGTTAAATTAAAGTGTCCAGTGACTCCAGAGGATCCAGAATAGGACCACACATCTACACTTCTAAATAGGTTTAAAATCTCCTAAGGAGCATAAGCATACTTTCTCACGCTGTTAATATGAAAGTCATAATTTAACGAGTTAAGCTAATACAATTTCGTGTTAATGAATGGGGAATTGTGTATAATTGGAAACTGTGTTTCACAGCAGATAGGATGACAGAGTAGGACCATTATTGGGTTAGCTACTGAAACACTCACCAACTATGAGGTGTTTAAACAGAATTTAAGATCTCAAACTCAGTTAGTCCTTGCCTCTCATAATCCAAGTAGAGCCTTTCTGCTAAGCCATTTTTGTTGTCTTTTCCCAAACATGCATGTAAACCAACACACAGTGAAGTGCACTGTGTTGTAGCCCTCTGGCTGTAAATTATAGTGGTGTCTAGCAACCAGTAGTAGTCATGAGCAACCTGCTCTCAGAGTATTTCGTATTATTCTGTATGTAAATCCAGGACACTCCATTTAGTATGATATGTTACGTTTCGTATGGTATTTATTAATTTGGGGATGTCCATCACTTGGGCTGTGGCGGTCATTACATTTTGTCAGACGGTTATTGTCATGCAAAAGACTGCCACAGTAATTTACGGTTAATTAACATAAACACGTTTAGCATCTCCAGGCCTCCACGACTTTGGAACATCTACATTTAAAAAAGTCTAATAAATCAATGTAATATACACCATCACAATAAATCCATTATTTATTTTAGGCAAGTCTAAAGAAACATTATGATATGAAGAAAATGTATTTTCGAAGAACAGAATATGAGTTGATCTACTGTATGTTATTTGGCTATGCACCATGCCATAGGCTTGTTCATTTAGCTGACAAAATATGCTTATAAGTCCCGTGCCATTATTTTATTTTATATGATTTTATAGTAAGAACAATATACACTACATGGCCAAAGGATTGTGGACACCACTTCAAATTAGTGGATTCAGCTATTTCAGCCACACCTGTTGCTGACAGGTGTATAAAATCGAGCACACAGCTTTGCAATTTCCATAGACAAACATTGGCAGTAGAATGGCCCGTACTGAAGAGCTCAGTGACATTCAACGTGGCACCGTCATAGGATGCCACCTTTCCAACAAGTCAGTGTGTCAAATTTCTGCCCTGCTAGAGCTGCCCCAGTCAACTGTAAGTGCTGTTATTGTGAATTGGAAACGTCTAGGAGCAACAATGGCTCAGCCGCGAATTGGTAGGCAACACCGCCGGGTTCTGTAGCGCGTAAAAATCGTCTGTCCTCGGTTGCAACACTCACTACCGAGTTCCAAACTGCCTCTGGAAGCAACTTCAGTACAAGAACTGTTCGTCGTGAGCTTCATGAAATGGGTTTCCATGGCCGAGCAGCCGCACACAAGTCTAAGATCACCATGCGCAATGCCAAGCGTCGGCAGGAGTGGTGTATAGCACACCGTCATTGAACTCTGGAGCAGTGGAAATTCGTTCTCTGGAGTGATGAATCACGCTTCACCATCTGGCAGTCCGACGGACAAATCTGGGTTTGGCAGATGCCAGGAGAACGCTACCTGCCCCAATGCATAGTGCCAACTGTAAAGTTTGGTGGAGGAGGAATATTGGTCTGGGGCTGTTTTTCATGGTTCGGGCTAGGCCCATTAGTTATAGTGTAGGGAAATCTAAATGCTACAGTAGTCCCCTGTAGCTCAGTTGGTAGAGCATGGTGCTTGCAACGCCAGGGTTGTGGGTTCGTTTCCCACGGGGGGCCAGTATGAAAATGTATGCACTCACTAACTGTAAGTCGCTCTGGATAAGAGCGTCTGCTAAATGACTAAAATGTAAATGACATTCTAAACGATTCAGTGCTTCTAACTTTGTGGCAACAGTTTGGGGAAGGCCCTTTCCTGTTTCAGCATGACAATGCCCCCTTGTACAAAGGGAGGTCCATACAGAAATGGTTTGTCGAGATCAGTGTGGAAGAACTTGACTAGCCTGCACAGAGCCCTGACCTCAACCCCATCGAACACCTTTGGGATGAATCGGAAAGCCGACTGTGAGCCAGGCCTAATCGCCCAACATCAGTGCCCAACCTCATTAATGCTCTTGTGGCTGAATGGAAGCCCCCGCAGCAATGTTCCAACATCTAGTGGAAAGCCTTCCCAGAAGAGTGGAGGCTGTTATGGCAGCAAAGGGGGGACCAACTCCATATTAATGCCCATCATTTCAGAATGAGATGTTCGACAAGCACTACTTTTGGTCATGTAGTGTATGTTATGTGGTCCTCTGTAGCTCAATTGGTAGAGCATGGCGCTTGTAACGCCAGGGTAGTGGGTTCGATCCCCGGGACCACCCATACGTAAAAATGTATGCACACATGACTGTAAGTCGCTTTTGATAAAAGCGTCTGCTAAATGGCATATTATTATGAATTCTAGCTAGATGTTAGGGGTAAGGGGTTAGGGTTAAGTTTAAGAGTTAGGTTAAAGGGTTAAGGTTAGGGTTAGGGAAAGGTTAGCTAACATGTTAAGTGGTTGAAAAGTAGCAAAAAAGTAGTAAGTAGTTGAAAAGTTGCTAATGCTAAAATTGTCCGTGATGAGATTCGAACTCGCAACATTTGGGTTGCTAGACAGTCGCGTTATACGATCACCCATCAGACCACTGCCTTAAGTAACCATATGTCTTATGTAACCATACCAAACATAACACATCATACTAATTTGGGTGTGCCGAATTTACGTTTGCTATGTTACATCTAGTCTATGAGACCAGGCTGTCATGAGAGTAAAGCATAAATCATAGTCCACAGACACGCGATAGTCAGGCGTCTCATTGTGACATAGCAACGCGTCCACCATCGAATGTGCACCTCCCAACAACCAACGTGGCTCTGGTACACGTCCTCTATTCATTTAAATGTGTTGACAGTTGGAGAAATTGCTTGAGCTGCGCAGAGAATTCGAAAAGTTTGAAAGCCAACAGTGCAAAATTCTAAAACACTGCTGTGAGTAAGCATACACGTTTTGGACTATGATATACGCTTTAGACTTTAGGGTCCTTGAGGAACGTATACATTGTAAATCACAATTGTTATGGTATGGGGGTGTATTGGGGAAATCAATGACCGTAAAATGTTGAATACACTCAAATTAATCATGGAAGCTTCTTGAATTGAATTGATCCTGGAATTAAATGTTGTTTATAGGCTGCACATTTAATTGAATCTTGCAGAGCCAAGAGCTGTTGATTGAATGAGGCTGCAGTGAGCAGCAGCACAGTGTACAGCCAAGGAGAGAAGAGAGAGGGATGGGGTGGAGTAAAGACAGCTACAGAGCATTGGGTGAAAATATGTGAGGTAATGCTAGCTCAAAATATTCAGGTGGCATTACAAAACAGAGAGAGTGAGGGATAAACTACCTTAATTAATAATAGTGTAGTGTGTATACAGAGCCCTTTCTTTGAGGCTCTGGCAATTATAATGAAACATAATTAATGGAAAACGTTGTGCATGATATTCTTGAAGCAATTGTATTATTTGTGTCCCATGTCTTAATGTACAGTGGATATACACTGAACAAAAATATAAACGCAACATGTAAAGTGTTGGTCCCATGTTCCATGAGCTGAAATAAAGATCCCAGAAATGTTCCATACGCACATAAAGCTTATTTTTCTCAAATTTTGTGCACACATTTGTTTACATCCCCGTTAGTGAGCATTTCTCCTTTGCCAAGATAATCCATCCACCTGACAGGCATATCAACAAGTTGATTAAACAGCATGATCATTACACAGGTGCACCTTGTGCTGGGGACAATAAAAGGCCACTCTAAAATGTGCAGTTTTTGTCACACAACACAATGCCACAGATGTCTCAAGTTTTGAGGGAGTGTGCAATTGGCATGCTGACTGCAAGAATGTCCACCAGAGCTATTGTCAGATAATTGAATGTTCATTTCTCTACCATAAGCCGCCTCCAACGTTGTTTTAGAGAATTTGGCAGTACATCCAACCGGCCTCACAACCGCAGATCACGTGTAACCACGCCAGCCCAGGGATCGTCTGAGACCAGCCACCCGGACAGCTGATGAAACTGAGGAGTATTTCTGTCTAATAAAGCCCTTTGGTGGCGAAAAACTCTCTGATTGGCTGGGCCTGGTTCCCCAGTGGGTGGTCCTGGCTTCCCAGGCCCACCCATGGCTGTGTCCCTGCCCAGTCATGTGAAATCCATAGATTAGGGCCTAATGAATTTATTTCAGTTGACTGATTTCCTTATATGAACTGTAACTCAGCAAACTCGTTGAAAATGTTGCATGTTGCGTTTATATTTTTGTTCAGTATATAAGGTAGTGCCATTCGAATCTAACCTTAATGACTTTAATTGAATTATGTAGGGGTGGCTCCTCACTCACTCCAATGATTGATATTTACTGGAAACAAAGCATTAACATGGGATTGAACCTCCTCATTAATACTTAATCTTAATTAAGGCTTGTGTGTCTAGAGTGCTCAGGGAGAGGGGGCGCTGCCGACAGGCCATGGGGAGGGAGGGTGAGGGTGTGTGTAGGGTCTAGGGGAGGGGCAGCTGTGTGCTGCTACCTTAGTATCCACTCTCCTTTCCCCTCTTCCCTCCTCTCTCCCCCTCAGTGAAGCTGTAACTCTAACAATGATGGAGTGAGCAGGTAAGGAGGATAGAGAGTCCCAAAGCACAGTGGGTGGGCTGCTGCCTTCCTCTCCACGCAGCAGGGTTCTGCTGTAGACACACTGAGAACACATGGAGGGGGGAGCCTCTGGCTCTGACCTTATTTAGTGTACACTCCTTAGGGTCCTGAGCTCAGTCCCTAAGGATGCCTACTTATGCCAGAGAAAATAGCCTGCGTCTCGCGCCACTGCACCGGATCCATAACAAGTCTGTATATTCAGATGATTGGTTCATAGAACTTACAGTATACAAATGAGTTCACTTGCCTAGTCCCTTGTTCAACATTGCAAAACACTACACATTGTACGCCACTACATATAAGTGTGGATGATTTATAGTTCAAGTAAATGAGACAACAGAGATTTTATATGTTACAACCCTCTTGTTGTTAAGCTATCTTTAATTGTAATCGCTCTCTATCCTTCTATCCATCTCTCTCTCTCTCTCTCTCTCTGAGCATATCTTGTGATTTGCTCAGAGCACCATTATGTTTGGTGTAACCTTTTAAACAGCAGCCCAGTCTTCAAACTGAACTCCTCACTCAGTCACAAGCTACTGGATACACACCACATGCCTGCAGCTTCCCATTTATCTCTCTCTCTCTCTCACTCTCTCTCTCTCTCTCTCTCTCTCTCTCTCTCTCTCTCACAAACACACACACACACACACACACACACACACACACACACACACACACACACACACACACACACACATACACACACATTCCTTTACACACAAAGGCACATTCTTGCAGTATGTCTAGTGTAAATAATGTTAGTACCGGGGGCTTTTAATGGAATATGAAATCTATCAGGCCACAGGTTTTTCTTAATCCCATAGATATTGTGCATCTTGGGAATACATAATGCATGACATAGCTCTACTTGCTGCATCTGTACTGATGTCAGTCAGACTGTTCATCTTTTCACTTTTGGCTTCACCAACTACCCAGCACTCCCTTGTGCTCAAACTATGATTCACTGCATGACCAACAACTGTTTCCTTGTTCTTCTTTGATATATAACAACTCCTCTCCCCAGTAATATGTGAATATATATTTCAGTATGTCAGTGATTTAGGGAGCTGTTAACTCTTTACACGCGTGGGAATTGGTCAATATGGATAGGGCTAAATTGAAATGTTTCTTACAGAAGAAATATGAAAAGCATATGGTAGAAATGGAAAGGGAACAGTTTGGATATTATGGGGAAATTATTAGACCAAAGTTGAGGACACAACAGTTCACCTGACACAAGACTGAATCCAAACATTACACTATTGATTTTATGTGCATTTTTACATTTAGTGTACTTTTCGACACATTTGTTGATAACAAAATCTGAAAATACTCTGGATGCATTCAGTAACATGATAAGACTATTCCTGGAAAATATGGGGTAGGTGCAACATAAGGAAAACAATTGCAAGGGTTTGAGTGAGAGGACTAACTGGTGTCTCCAAGTGGCCACACCTCTCCAAAGTGTGCACTGTTCCTAAATAATTTCAATGCACTTTTATGACTCAAAGAAGAGTCCTCAACTATAAGGTGCTTTTTTGAGCTCTCCTAACTGTGCCGTTGAGGAACTAGAGCAAGCACACTTGTAGTTGTTTTGTTTGGAACACAACCCTGTATCCCCACCATCACACAATTACTATTGTGGCGCAGTGGTCTAAGGCACTGCATCTCAGTGCTTGAGGCGTCACTGTATCACAACAGGCCGTGATTGGGAGTCCCTTAGGGCGGCGCACAATTGGCCCAGCATCTTCCGGGTTTGGCCAGTATAGGCCGTCATTGTAAATAAGAATTTGTTCTTAACTGACTTGCCTAGTTAAATAAAGGTGAAAAAATGTATTTAAAAAAAACTGCCCAATATTAATTAGCAATCTGGGTCAGGTGGACATAATTTGAAAGCTTGTTCTATTGCCAACATGACTAGCTAAGTTATAAAATAAGATCGTACAGTGTTAGGCTTTCACAAGGCAATTCAGAGAAACAGAACGTAATTGTGATGTGCATAGAAAGGTGTCATGAGTGCATTCAGGTGTGTGTTCTGAGACAAATATTCTTCACAACAGACAAACAGGCTCATTCTGTTCAGAACAACCCAGGGTATGACACCATGTCATCTTGTAACTGTACATCAAACATAGTGATCATAAACATTGACACTGTATATGACATGAGTTTTATAATATGGAAATGTCAAGTGCACATTTGGACTCATGGGTGCTTGGCTTGCTTGTATGACTGCGATCTGGACTCAGGGGTAGACCTAACATAGTAAACAAAAATCCGGGACACTCCAATTAGTATGATATGTTACGTTTGGTATGGTATGTATTAATTTGTGGACGTCCATCATCCATTTGGTATGATATGTTACGAATTACAATTCGTATGATACAGTATGTTATGAATTCCAATTCCAATTATATGTTACGATTTGCAATCCGTAAATGATATGCTACGAATTCCAATTTATTGTGGCTAAAGTTAGCTAGGTGGCAAACACTAACATTAGCTAGGTGGCTAACGCTAATGTTAGCTAGGCTAGGGGTTAGGATTGGGGGTAAGGTTAGTGTTAAGGTTAGGAGTTAGGTTAAAGGGAAGGGTTAGCTAACATGCTAAGTAGTTGAAGGTAGCTAAAAAGTAGTAAGTAGTTGTAAGGTTGCAAATTAGCTAAAATGCTAAAGTTGTCCGTAATGAGATTTCCTTAAGTTAAATTCTGTCTTATGTAGCCATACCAAACATAACATATCATACTAATTTCCGTGTCCCGGATTTTTGTTTACTATGTTATGTCTAGTCTATGAGACCAGGCTGTTGTATGACATCAAAGCAGTATTTATTATCATCCTTAACGACTCATTAATTTACAGCATTTCCCTCACTCAGACGACAATTTTTTTTGCCCAATTAGTGGGAGGGATGGGGGCAACTTCTTGTCTCGTGCGGTGCTCAAGTTCAGAATGGCTGTCAGTCAAAATCCTACTGAGCTCTGACGTAATTTATAGCATTTTACTGTACAGCCACTGCATTCCAATTTAGGTGCTTATCAGTGCCCAAATATACGTGTATATGGGTACAAGTGTAAAGGGCTACAGTCATCTTTGGTTTTGCATTTTGCATTTTGCATTTCATGTGTTTTAGAGGTTTGAAACACAAATATTCACAACAAATTGCATTTTTGGAAGCATGTGATCTTGACAGTTATGACTGTGGCCCCCATGGCTAAACATTTTTCAGAGTTCTGCTAACAGAACTGGCTCCCATTCATGAATTTGGAAAACATCTTAGAAGGAAAATAAAATGTATCCTAGGGGTTTGGATAATACACAGCTGACATCTCCGAGGCAGCACAAACAATTGGGTCTTGGTCTGGTGGCAAAAAACTAAGAACCACAAGATTGTATATTGCGTAATTTAATATGCCTCTAAAAACACAATCTTGCAATCATAGAAAGAAAACAGTGAAGTTGTGTTTTGGGCAAAGCCAATGTCAGGCAGGCTATGCTTTTACTCCCATTGCTAAAGCTCAAAGGTAGAATAAATATGTCATCACTGAGCTTAAGAGATGGGCTTAAGAGATGTACTCAACCTATCAAGTCTATTTTGTCGCTTAGTCCATCTGTCCACACTGACAATTGTTCCTGTTCATGGTTATGTTCAGTGTAACATACCGTGGAAATTCCCTGAAACGTAATACCTTTCATTTGAAATACATTTCATACTCATTTGACCCATTTGTCTTACGTCAGAGAGGGCAAGGCTGTCTGTACATTTGATTTGTGATACATTTCATATTCATCTGACTTTTATGGTTTTTTTAACTGTGCATAGTTCCAGTAACTCATTTAGTGCTTATCATGTGGGCAGTAACAGTTCTCTACTCATGCTAAGCTTGAAGTGAGAGAGAGAAGACTTGCTCAGTTTTTCTGCGGGATGAGAGTTCAAGTGCATGTCTTTGACCTAGTCTCCAGTCCGTGTTTACACAACATATAAACCACACCTTTGGCTGCTCCAGTGGAGATCTGAACAACTGCCACAAATAATTTTAATCTACACTACAGGGTCAAATCCTGTTCTCATTTTCAATTAGTTTTTGGAAACATATTATTTTCTTTTTTGGAAGATTTAGCAGTTAAAGCAAATCATATTCACAATCAAAAATTGACTAATTTAACACCATCTATGAGATAGCGTTGAAAGGATCCTGTGAGATTGCTGGTTCATTGTTTGTTCAGCTTTAGCCCAACGTCAGCCTCTTTCTTTTATATATCAATAGGCTGTGTCTTACATCAGGGAACAACAATTTTCTCATTATTGCCTCTTCTCTCTCCCTTTCCATCCCTCCTCTCTACAGAGTCGTATGGCAGAGAGCCTGCGTCTGTTTGACTCCATCTGCAACAACAACTGGTTCACCAACACCTCACTCATCCTCTTCCTCAACAAGAAGGACCTGTTGGCCGAGAAGATCAAGCGCATCCCTCTGACCGTGTGCTTCGCCGACTACAGAGGTCAGAACACCTATGAAGAGGCGGCGGTCTATGTGCAGCGGCAGTTCGAGGACCTCAACCGCAACAAGGAGACCAAGGAGATCTACTCGCACTTCACCTGCGCCACAGACACCAGCAACATCCAGTTTGTGTTCGACGCCGTCACGGACGTGATCATCCAGAACAATCTCAAGTACATTGGGCTGTGCTAGGACTGGGGATAGGGTGGGGAGGGGAGAGAGGGCTGCATGGCAGCAGCAGACCCATTCGCTACCAGGCCCGTTACACACAAAGCCTGTCTGTCAGTCTCTTTGAGGAAGTGAAGGAAAGCGAGAACCTGCAAGGTGGAGCGAGGGGGTTGGGATAGTCAGGGACGGCTATAGGATCAACTGATCTGCTTGAAATATTAGAGTTGAGGGTCAAAGGTCAAGATGGGATTTACCCAAGGTCAGCATAAATGTGTTTGCACTGAATATATGAGTATGTAGAGACACACAAAAACACATGTACACACACATCCTTATGTTTGCTCACACACAAGGACTTGGGATCAACTGTCAAGCACTTGTTTGGTGTGGAAACAATGGAAACTGAAGACAGCTACATCTACCCTCTGCCTGTCAAACCTGGTATTGAGCAGGAGTTCTTTACTGGCAGTTTCAGAGTTATGTTTGTCATTTTAGGTTGTTTGATTTGCCTCAGTCAATTAATGCTGCTTTACGAGAATAATTTTTACCAGGCAAGTTATAGGGAGATGATGAGTCACAGGTGTCCTGGGAAGATGGTTGGAGGACATTACTTATGTCGCAGGGTTTCCATCCAAAGGAGAAAACTGCCACAGTCGAAAGCTAAAGTAAAGAGTATTTTCTACACACACTGTATCTCTTTTCTTGAGGGCTAAATGGCTCTTTAAGGTTATCTGTTTGTCCCTCTACATTTTGTTTTGTTTTTTGTTTAAAAAAAGATTAGGTTTGTCAAACCTGCCCTTTAGAGCAAGTCTCTGACATACCAGTTGAGTGTTACACTCCATAGAGTGGATGGTGTTCTCTAAGATCATTCCAGTTTCCAGCAACAAAGACATAAAAAACAGTGCCAATTTTAGTGTAAATAAAAATAGATCCCATCAATAATGTTACCTTTTCAGTTTTATTGACAGAAACATTAAAACATGCATGATTCTGTTACTTTGGGATATTGATAATTTGTTCTTTTGGATTTGTTTTCTGTTATTTTAGGCTTAACTAATATATTCCCCAAAATATATATAAAAGTCAAACACTGTGTACGATTGTACAGCTGTTGTCTAAGAGGAAGTTTTGAAAAGAGTTCTATAAATTGAGATTATGATGATGATGACAATGTTGATGATGAAGATGGTGACGATGATGACGCCAATGACAAGCTCATTACAAACCCAGCATGAGATGATAGAGTGGGTCGGGGGAGGATTAAAGGGAAAAAAGTTTGAAGACTGAAAAAATATGAATGCGAAAAAACAAACGCTTCAGTTTAATCCTCCTTGCGCTGGCTACATGGAAATTGTTATAGTGGGTATGATGTGTAAATATACTGTAAGGTTCACTCTGTTAAAACGATAAATAAAAGGTTGAGTTGGAATACTGTAAGTGAGAGAGAGAGAGAGAGAGAGAGAGAGAGAGAGAGAGAGAGAGAGAGAGAGAGAGAGAGAGAGAGAGAGAGGGGAAAGCTTTGCTCTACTTCTCTCCTCCAACCCTCACCTTTTCAACGAAGAGAATGAAGTGCAAACAACTCAGCTAAGGGCTTCAGGCTTGACTTTACAGGATGTTCACTTCAACAAAAAACAACCCATTTAGCAGAACAATAAAAAGAAAAATAATAATACATCAAATTAATTATGCAGATTCTGGTTGTGCAGAGAATGTGTTTTTGGATGGTAGTCATGGGTAGGGTGGGAGTATACAGGGAAATACAGTACACACTACTATGTTTCAGATCTTTATGAGAACAGGTTCCACACACTGCTGATGAAGCGCTGGTATTATGTTTTACTGTATCTTATGCCTTTAATTCTAATCTCACACCACACCCGCCATTAAATATTTTCAAAATGTTGAGTGGGACATGCTGTTCCTAGACCATCTCTCGCTCTTCTCTTCAAAATCCCCATCAAAAGAGCCTGTTCCTTCTCTGGGCCACAATGCTACACTACCAGGGAGGGACAAATAATTAACACACAATTAGAGTAGGCAATTAAATTACTGGTAAATTGATTTATGTGATAAATTGTTGCAGCAGAAATTTTACAGGGTGGCAGAGGTGGTTGGGATAGCCAAACATTCCACTCAGAGCACAAACTCTGTATGACCCCCATCCTACTGCTAATGGTTCCACAGGTCATTGTTTGGCCATCCACAGCGCCTGCTTTTTAAGGCTGGTTTACAGTCCGTCAATCGACATGTCTGTAGACAATTGTCGTAGTGACATCATGAAAATCCATTGTTGTCCGACATCAAACTTGTAATTGTTGTTATGAAAGGCCGGTTTATAATTGGTCTAACGACATGCCTGTAGACAATTAGAATGCGACAAGTGTTGCTGGTCAAAACAACATTTAATCTATACTCCGGTGGAATGTCTGTCTGTAGACCATCGCTGCAACTCTCAGTTTCCTTATCTCACAGACATGAAACATTTTGAAGTCTCTGCGACTGTCGCAACGTCCGTTGTTGTGGTTACCGGACTGCCACAGCAACCAGACCAAATCCTCTGTGACAAGTTGATGCAGGAGTTCTAAAATTCTCAGAAAGAATGAGCTACTTGTATTTCGTCACGCTGTGGCAGTAAGTGATTTTCTGTAAGCTCGCCATTACCTTGCAAATAATAATGTTGTTATGGGTTTATTTTCTTGTAATAAATAATAAAAAGTAGCTAAAATTAAGACGTTGTCAGCTATCCTCTGGTCATTATTTGAACTGGCTAGCCAGCTAGCTAACTAGCTAGCAATGAACCAAAAGATTGTTTAGAAAATTGCTTTTAGTTGCCTGGCTTGCTGCTAGGTTGACATTTACCGAATTAAATTTTAAACGGATGGGTTTTAAAACAGAGAAACTTGTGATGTCATGAAGAGGCTGATGTCATGAAGAGGCTGTCGTTTTGTGTTTATACTTTTTCATAACGATGACAAGTTTGGTGTCGGATGACAAAATAATGTTTATGACGTCGCTACGACAATTGTCTACAGACATGTCGATAGACGGACTGTAAAGCAACCTTTAAACTTTTTTCATGTCAGTGCTACAAATAAACTGACAGTCGCAGCGACAATCTACAGACATTCCACCGGAGTATAAATGTAATGTTGTTTTGACCAGCGACACTTGTCGCATTCTAATTGTCTACAGACATGTCGTTAGACCAAGTATAAACCGTCCTTTACATAAAATGTATAGCAGCAGAATCTATGCATTATTGCTTCATTAAGTAAGCTCACATGGAATGATTGATGTTGCTGAAAAAGAAAAGTAATTTATGTTCCAGCTCATCAAATAACGATGGATTAAATGTGTTAAAATGCAATGCATTTCAATCAATAATGTATTAAGTTTCAAGTGTTTTTATTAGTTGTATGTACAGGATACGCATGGCAGACATCGTACAATGAAATGCTCACTTACAGGTTCCTTCTCGAACAATGCAACAACAATAAGAAATAATAAAAGATAAGAATACGAACATAAAGTAAATGGCTAAGTAGAATATAATACATATTTTTGCATAAGTATAATACAGGAAGGCATAATTCATAGTCCAATATTTACACGTGTATTGGAGAAGGGGGGGATGGGGGCCAGTATATAAACTGATCAATATAATAACAGTCTGGTAGCAGCAGTTGTGATGTGTGTGTAGCATGAATGTATATGTGTTAGTGTATGTCTGTGTAGGTGTGTGCATGAGTGAGTGCATGTGTGCTAAGGTGCTTAGAATCAGAGCAGGTGGTCAGTCTAGCTCAAGTCTTCAGCAGTCTGATGGCTTGTAGATAGAAACTATCTCTGAGCCTGTTGGTATCACACCTCATTCTCCGATACCATCTGCCCGACGGTAAGGGAGTGAACAGCTCGTGTGTGGGGTTTTTGATGATGCTGCGTGCCTTCCTCAGGCACCGTTTTGAGTAGATGTCCTGGATGGGTGGGAGCACGGAATATATCCATCCCTAATTTCTACATCTCAAATTGTGCTGATGAGGTATGCAGCTCTGAGGGTGAGGATGCTCAGTCTGACCCTCAACAGGTGACCAGAGTCTACCATTCCAGACTGGGGACCGGACAGTGGCTGTCAGAGCCATGCCTGATTACTTAATCTCAACCCTGACCTGCTGACCATGTAGCCGCATATAGTTTTAACCTTGTTGAGATCAAAGCCTCATATAGAGCGAGAGAGAGAGAGAGTGAGAGCGAGAAAGAGAGAGAGAGGGTCTCCATCAAGACTCCTATTTTGTGAGTATGGTTATGGAGTAATAGTAATAGTGGGCATTTGTTTGAGTTGTAAAAATAAATGAATTCCAGTGCAAAGAAAGCAGAGGCCTGCTGAAACCATACCCTATGACTGTCATGAGTGATACTGACTGAATAAGAGACTAGGCGAGAGTGGGGTAAATTGAGCCATTTTAACATTCAGCATCACACTGTCAAGGGAAATATAGTATTCATTCTAACAAAGATATCTGCCTTCGGAAAGTATTCAGACCCCTTGACTTTTTCCGCATTTTGTACGTTACAGCCTTATTCTAAAATGGATTAAATAAATACAAATCCTCAGCAATCTACACACAATACCCCATAATGAAAAGTGAAAACAGGTTGTTAGACATTTTAGGAAATGTATTAAAAATAAAAAACTGAAATACCTTATTTACATAAGTATTCAGACCCTTTGCTATGAGACTCGAAATTGAGCTCTGGTGCATCCTGTTTCCACAACTTGATTGGAGTCCACCTGTGGTAAATTCAATTGATTGGACATGATTTGGAAAGGCACGCACCTGTCTATATAAGGTCCCACAGTTGACAGTGCATGTCAGAGCAAAAACCAAGCCATGAGGTCGAAGGAATTGTCTGTAGAGCTCCAAGACAGGATTATGTCAAGGCACAGATCTGGGAAAGGGTACGCAAAAAATTCTGCAGCATTGAAGGTCCCCAAGAACACAGTGGCCTCCATCATTCTTAAATGGAAGAAGTTTGGAACCACCAAGACTCTTCCTAGAGCTGGCTGCCCGGCCAAACTGAGCAATCGGGGGAGAAGGGCCTTGGTCAGGGAGGTGACCAAGAACCTGATGGTCACTCTGACAGAGCTCCAGAGTTCCTCTGTGGAGATGGGAGAACCATTCAGAAGGACAACCATCTCTGCAGCACTCCACCAATCAGGCCTTTATGGTAAGAGTGGCCAGATGGAAGCCACTCCTCAGTAAAAGGCACATGACAGCCCGCTTGGAGTTTGCCAAAAGGCACCTAAAGACTCTCAGACCATGAGAAACAAGATTATCTGGTCTGATGAAACCAAGATTGAACTCTTTGGCCTTAATGCCAAGCGTCACGTCTGGAGGAAACCTGCCACCATCCCTACGGTGAAGCATGGTGGTGGGAGCATCATGCTGTGGGGATGTTTTTCAGCGGCAGTGACTGGGAGATGAGTCAGGATCGAGGGAAAGATAAACGGAGCAAAGTACAGAGAGATCCTTGATGAAAACCTGCTCCAGAACGAGGGCGAAGGTTGACATTCCAACAGGACAACAACCCTAAACATACAGCCAAGACAATGCAGGAGTGGCTTCAGGACAAGTCTTTAAATGTCCTTGATTGGCCCAGCCAGAGCCTGGACTTGAACCCGATTTAAAATCTCTGGAGAGACCTGAAAATAGCTGTGCAGCAACGCTCCTACCTTTTTAAAACCATGTCTATCTTTATTTCCCAAACACAATTCAACACAATCACAATTGCTGTTTTGTCTTTTAAGCATTTTTAAACATATTTAACACAGGCTTAACACCTAACAAAGACTTTGTACTTTTTTGTTTACACTTTTAACATAGGCCAGGCCTTGCTGTTACCTCATATCCCAGCGATAATGCCTGGGAAGAAAACACTTCAATTTGCTCAAATTGCTATTGGCTCAAACTTTGGCCACACCAAGGCAAACATTTTGACTATATTAGCCCACACAACTACAAGGATGTACTTCCATTCTAGGTTCAGGACCTCATATTGAAGCTTAAACAGACCCCAACACAATAAAATAATTTGACTTGGTGGAAATCTGTTTGTTTTATTACCTAACTTGCTTACCACTTTTTCCATGTGGTTTCTTCCTTCACAGACTCCATGAAATTATGACTTCTTCCTAAACATTTGGTCAAATTATGAATTTTTGTTATGGTTTCCTGGAAACAAGGGTGGCTCAACTTATCCCTTTGGCTCAATTTACCCCACTCTCCTCTACAGAAAACATTTGAGTTACTGGATGAGAGGAGAGCTGGTTATGCGTGTATAATTGAAAGCGTATGGAGAACAAACAGACAGGACCGTCAATGTTCTCAATCATCCATCCATCAAGGAAATATAATTTTAATCAAAATATGTCTTACAGTAGATCCCATGGCAAAGGAAAGAACCACTGTGGTGTCCACAGCAGATTGACCATCTATAGTGTGAATGTTCACAATGTTGTTTGTGGGTAAAGTGGAAACAATGCGGAACAAAGCGAGCAGCCATACATGGAAACAAGTTATGCACTCACAAATTGTTAGGAATTATAACATTGAGAGTATAGAGCAATGTTTCTGGAGCATGCTGTGTTTCCACCATAAATGCTGTTAAGGCATCTACTGGTGTTGAAATGCATTGTGTGCTCAAGTGTAAAGCAAATGGCTTTATCTCTATTTGCTTTGTATCTTGTTGTTGTAACTCCATGGGATCACAACTGGATTTATAGATTTTTGAGCAATTTGCAGCTTATGACAGACACCTCAAAAGACTCTGAGCTCAAATGATCACAGTTAATTTTCTCAAGTGCAGTAGTAATAGAAGATGACTGAAAATGCCCTTTACCAACAGAAGGGTTGAACATGCACAACATTTTCATGAAACAAACACAATAACAGGCCCAAGTTCTATTCTGAAAGTCAGAGAGGACATATGAATGTCTATTAAAAAGTCATCTTCCAGACAGTGTGATATGGTCCTCTACTAAAGTGCCTATCGCTGCTCTGGCACCCCAATGGTGGAATAAGCTCCCCCACGACGCCAGGACAGCGGAGTCACTGACCACCTTCCGGAGACACTTGAAACCCTACCTCTTTAAGGAATACCTGGAATAGTATAAAGTAATCCTTCTACCCCCCCCCCCCCCCCCCATAAAAAAAAAAAAAGAAGAAAAGTGGTTGTCCCACTGGCTATCATAAGTTGAATGCACCAATTTGTATGTCGCTCTTGATAAGAGCGCCTGCTAAATTATGTAAATGTAAATGTAAAAAATCTGCCACCTGTCTCTATCACTGATAGGCCCATATTGCTTTGCAACAGGATAGCATTAATGTTAGGGAGGTGAGGGGTGCAATTAGGCCTCATACACTGCCTTACAGTCCATCATTATTGATCAGTGATGTTTTCCACCTTGGGTGAGAAGGAGCTGTTATCTCACATGCATTTGGGTTAGTGGACATAAAGAGGACAATAGTTGGCACTGACAAAACTTTGGCACAGATCCTGTTAAGGCTCCAGGCCTGGAACCTACTTGACAGTTGGACAATCCTTTATAATGATAAGATAGGAGGATAATGTAAGTAGTAAGTGGGGTAAAATCAAACCTGTTTTGCATGACAGCCAGCAGTATACATGGGTGGCTCTGTATCTAGAACTCTGCTGCCTCACCTTGGTGAGAATGGAACTTGCAGCAGTGAAGGAATCACAGCATACTGAGAAGACACCTGTCTGAGGTGGGATATTATTTTATAAATGTATGTAACATTGCCCACCCACCACCAGCCAGATAATTGCCTACCTGTGCCCACTCAGAAACAGTGCTTAGCAGTGAGTGGCCTCTACATGTCTCCCCACTGAGACACTTCCAGCTGATGAGCGACTCTCTATAGCCAATAAATTCTTAATGAGAGAGGGAAATTAAACCTCTCAGAGCTATGGATCATTTTAATGATTGGTCTTATTCACTGCCATCACACAGACAGTTTAATCTGCAGTCACCTGGAGGTCCAGGGCAATCAATTACATTTTTCTCTGTATCCTTTTGAGAGCTTGTGTGTTCAACAATACTGACGAGAGAAGAGGGGGAAGAAAGAGATGGACCACTATTCTTGCTACAGAAAGTGCATAATACTAGCAACAAAATCAAACGCATACTTCAGTTTCTTTACTGTTCTTGCCAGGATTTCTCATAAATGCGAATAGATGGAATAGACTGCAGATAGTTGCACACGGCCCTTGTATGCACAGGAGCAGATACAGAATACCCGCATAGACCTAACGTCATTTAGAATTCTACATGATTCTAGCTACTGGAACATCCAAAACATGTTGTTTGTTAGAATGTCCACATTCAACTCGATATATGTGACATCTTAATAGCCAAAAAATCGTTGAATTTACGCGTTTGTGCCTTGCTGCCATGCTTTTATCACATGACAAATATCCCCGTGGGGCACGGAAAGGTAGTTGTCATGGAGATGCGGGCTAGACCTGATGCATGCAGCTCGAGATTGAAGTGAACGATTTTTTAGCAGCAACAACGGAACAGTTGACAAGAATCCGTGAGTAGTTTACACATCATTCTTCATTTCAAGGTACACGGTACTATGTTGCGGATACTTTCATTGACAAAATGGTGACCTTTCATTGCGACTTGCTATATTGTAGCGTTGTCACTTTGTGTTCTATAATATATAAGAGTAGACAGTGATCATGGCTAGTTTCCACCGCAGTACTTGCACAACACAAGTCTAGATTCTCCACACTTCATAATGTTTTTTATTATCACTGTCGCTGAACATACTGTTTTTGTTCATCTGAGAAATGTTACCGTTGAGTCATTTTCAGAGCTTTTTGTAGCCTATCTAATTATATGGACACTGGAGTTTAAACCTTAGGCCGATGTAGCCTAATTTGTGCACTGCCCTACATTGCCTACATAATAATGAATGTGAACCCCCTTCTCTAAAATACTGCAGTATGGTTATTGATGTGTATACTGCAGTGTTTTAGAGAAGGGGGTGTACCCTTCACGGGAATCTGCACACTTATGGCATGGGAATTAATATAGCTAATCAGTACATTGCACTGGTCATGGCCACGATTCTCGTTCACAGGTGGACCACCACACAGCCTTACCATAATGCAGGAGATGAGGAACGGGATGATGCACTTCCCACCACCTGTGAGCAGAGACCGGGTCATATCCAAGTTCCCAAAGGTACCTGAACACAGCCATCTGGCCATCTGGATCAACTCAAAGCTACAATAACTTTTTAGTGGCTCTGGTATACAGTTGTTAAAAGTCACAAGTGCTGTCTTTCAAAACAGGTTGGAATGGAGAGGGCAAGAGTAAGTGGTTGATGAGCTCCTAGTTATTGAAACCGTGTGACATCCACACAGGGGCTTACAGATGTCTGATTGAGTGTGTGGAATCACAGGGCTGGCTATTTCAGAAAACAGCGCTAATAAAGTTAATGTTAATGTTGTCTAGTAACCTACCGTACCCAAGGAGGTCTCTCCGTCAGCTGCTGCTATTTAGGCTCACAACATGCAGTGACACCTAAACTCTACTTGCTCAGCACATGATTCTGAGTAGATAATAGAGAACCACAATAGAAACAAGTCTCTTGACTTTTTTGTATACAGTTGAAGTCGGAAGTTTACATACACCTTAGCCAAATACATTTAAACTCAGTTTTTCACAATTCCTGACATTTAATCCTAGTAAACATTCCCTGTCTTAGGTCAGTTAGGATCACCACTTTATTTTAAGAAGGTGAAATGTCAGAATAATAGTAGAGAGAATGATTTATTTCAGCTTTTATTTCTTTCATCACATTCCAAGTGGGTCAGAAGTTTACATACACTCAATTAGTATTTGGTAGCATTGCCTTTTTGTTTAACTTGGGTCAAACGTTTCGGGTAGCTTCCACAAGCTTCCCACAATAAGTTGGGTGAATTTTGGACCATTCCTCCTGACAGAGCTGGTTTAACTGAGTCAGGTTTGTAGGCCTCCTTGCTCGCACACGCTTTTTCAGTTCTGCCCACAAATGTTCTATAGGATTGAGGTCAGGGCTTTGTGATGGCCACTCCAATACCTTGACTTTGTTGTCCTTAAGCCATTTTGCCACAACTTTGGAAGTATGCTTGGGGTCATTGTCCATTTGGAAGACCCATTTGTGACCAAGCTTTAACTTCCTGACTGATGTCTTGAGATGTTGCTTCAATATATCCACATAATTTTCCTTCCTCATGATGCCATCTATTTTGTGAAGTGCACCAGTCCCACCAGCAAAGCACACCCACAGCATGATGCTGCCACCCCCGTGCTTCACGGTAGGGATGGTGTTCTTCGGCTTGCAAGCCTCACCTTTTTCCTCCAAACATAACGATGGTCATCATGGCCAAACAGTTCTATTTTTGTTTCATCAGACCAGAGGACATTTCTCCAAAAAGTACTATCTTTGTCCCCATGTGCAGTTGCAAACCGTAGTCTGGCTTTTTTATGGCGGTTTTGGAGCAGTGGCTTCTTCCTTGCTGAGTGGCCTTTCAGGTTATGTCGATATAGGACTCGTTTTACTGTGGATATAGATACTTTTGTACCTGTTTCCTCCAGCATCTTCACAAGGTCCTTTACTGTTGTTCTGGGATTTATTTGCACTTTTCGCACCAAAGTACGTTCATCTCTAGGAGACAGAACACGTCTCCTTCCTGAGCGGTATGACGGCTGCGTGGTCTCATGGTGTTTATACTTGCGTACTATTGTTTGTACAGATGAATGTGGTACCTTCAGGCATTTGGAAATTGCTCCCAAGGATGAACCAGACTTGTGGAGGTCTACACATTTTTTTCTGAGGTCTTGGCTGATTTATTTAGATTTTCCTATGATGTCAAGCAAAGAGGCACTGAGTTTGAAGGTAGGCCTTGAAATACATCCACAGGTACACCTCCAACTGACTCAAATGATGTCAATTAGCCTATCAGAAGCTTCTAAAGCCATGACATAATTTTCTGGAATTTTCCAAGCTGTTTAAAGGCACAGTCAATTTAGTGTATGTAAACTTTCTGACCCACTGGAATTGTGATACAGTGCATTATAAGTGAAATAATCTGTCTGTAAACAATTGTTGGAAAAATTACTTGTGTCATGCACAAAGTAGATGTCCTAACCGACTTGACAAAACTATAGTTTGTTAACAAGAAATTTGTGGAGTGGTTGAAAAACAATTTTTAATAACTCCAACCTAAGTGTATGTAAACTTCCGACCTCAACTGTATGTATCCTTGACAATTTTGGCATATGTATCCATTGCCTGTAACATTTGATGTATTTTAAATTGTCAAATCAAATCAAATAAGTAGTGAAGACGTAAATTGCCAGGGCTGCAAAAGCTTCAGAGGATGTGGCAGACATACTGTATTCCTAATACGCAAGGATTTAGCTCTTTTCCCCACACAGTCTCTTGGTGCCTTTTCAAAAGTAGATTAAATTAAATGTTCAGGGGAGTTTGAGTGACATTTTTCAAGCCTGGATATGAGAAGAGCTTTAACAGTAATGTCAGCAGGAATAACTGGAACAGCAAGACTTCGTAGACTGGTAAAAATGCTTTCAGTATGTCAGATACCAAACAATGCATTTAAACTCTTCTGTGTGATTGTACATCAGTGAGTGATGTCTGTTGTTTCCAGTGTTATACTCCACAGGCCTGTCTGCAGATTAAGGAGGACTGGGATGCTCAGGCTAAGGCTGCCTGTAAAGACAGATCTGACAGGCATCAGGGGTGAGTTGCCTGGTTAGATGAATTGATTGATGAATTGACTGATTCACTGATTGATTGGTATTGGATTTATCTGGAAAAGCAACTGTGGATTTAGCTGTTAAATATTTCCTTTGAAGATGTGACAGACTGAAGATGTCCAAAGCAGTGGTTGTTGGTGACCTTAATGTGGGCAAGACCTGCCTAATCAACCGGTAAAGGATTCAGCTTGCGACCTGGCTGCTATATCATCTTCCTTTTAGGTGGTAAACAGCCTCCTAACATGTTTGTATATTCTGTGCTGCACTTTCAGGTTCTGCAAAGATGTATTTGACAGAGACTACAAGGCCACGATAGGAGTGGACTTTGAGATTGAGAGGTTTGAGCTCTCAGGAGCTCCATTCTCCCTTCAGATGTGAGTGAGGGTCATGCTCTGGTTTGAGTTTGATTATTGGCTTTATTATTTGATTAGAGACTTGTGATTCTTTACTTGTATTCAAAGGTGATTGTTTTTCCTTCTCTTTCTCTACATAGCTGGGACACAGCTGGCCAGGAAAAATTCAAATGTATCGCTTCAGCATACTACAGAGGAGCTCAGGGTAAGACAGAGACAGCCAGTGAGATGCCTTTGGCTACGTTAACACAGGCAGCCCGATTCTGATATTTTTTCCTCTAATTGGTCTTTTGACCAATCAGATCAGCTCTGAAAAAGATCTGATGTGAAAAGATCTGATGTGATTGGTCAAAAGACCAATTAGTGAAAAAAAGATCAGAATTGGGCTGCCTGTGTAAACGCAGCCATTGTAGAATATGGAAACCCTGAGGAGTTCACTGTTGCTGTATCCAAGCCTCTGTGTTTTTATTACAGTGATAATCACAGTATTTGACATGGCAGACATTAAGACCTTGGAGCACACATGGTAGGTTTATTTAATAGATTATAAAATCAAGAGCGAGCACAAAGATAAATCAGAACAATCAAAGGTCCTCTCAAATGAAATGTCTCTTTATCTCTCACAGGCAGTGGTTAGATGAGGCCATGAGGGAGAATGAACCTGGCTCCTGTTCTGTTTTCCTGGTCGGAACCAAGAGTGACCTTCTTGTGAGTGCACAAACATGTACATGGTTCCTGACAGATAGATAGGCTACTGTAAATAGATATTGTAGATAGGCACACATACAGTGGGGAGAACAAGTATTTGATACACTGCCGATTTTGCAGGTTTTCCTACTTACAAAGCATGTAGAGGTCTGTAATTTTTTATCATAGGTACACTTCAACTGTGAGAGACGGAATCTAAAACAAAAATCCAGAAAATCACATTGTATGATTTTTAAGTAATTAATTTACATTTTATTGCATGATATAAGTATTTGATCACCTACCAACCAGTAAGAATTCCGGCTCTCACAGACCTGTTAGTTTTTCTTTAAGAAGCCCTCCTGTTCTCCACTCATTACCTGTATTAACTGCACCTGTTTGAACTCGTTACCTGTATAAAAGACACCTGTCCACACACTCAATCAAACAGACTCCAACCTCTCCACAATGGCCAAGACCAGAGAGCTGTGTAAGGACATCAGGGATAAAATTGTAGACCTGCATAAGGCTGGGATGGGCTACAGGACAATAGGCAAGCAGCTTGGTGAGAAGGCAACAACTTGTTGGCGCAATTATTAGAAAATGGAAGAAGTTCAAGATGACGGTCAATCACCCTCGGTCTGGGGCTCCATGCAAGATCTCACCTCGTGGGGCATCAATGATCATGAGGAAGGTGAGGGATCAGCCCAGAACTACACGGCAGGACCTGGTCAATGACCTGAAGAGAGCTGGGACCACAGTCTCAAAGAAAACCATTAGTAACACACTATGCCGTCATGGATTAAAATCCTGCAGCGCACGCAAGGTCCCCCTGCTCAAGCCAGCGCATGTCCAGGCCCGTCTGAAGT
The DNA here is from genome assembly GCF_964263955.1 of Coregonus lavaretus. Lineage (NCBI taxonomy): Eukaryota > Metazoa > Chordata > Actinopteri > Salmoniformes > Salmonidae > Coregonus > Coregonus lavaretus. Next base: position 45,528,524 of record NC_139991.1, read on the forward strand.
TTGCCAATGACCATCTGGATGATCCAGAGGAGGAATGGGAGAAGGTCATGTGGTCTGATGAGACAAAAATAGAGCTTTTTGGTCTACACTCCACTCGCCGTGTTTGGAGGAAGAAGATGGATGAGTACAACCCCAAGAACACCATCCCAACCGTGAAGCATGGAGGTGGAAACATCATTCTTTGGGGATGCTTTTCTGCAAAGGGGACAGGACGACTGCACCATATTGAGGGGAGGATGGATGGGGCCATGTATCTCGAGATCTTGGCCAACAACCTCCTTCCCTCAGTAAGAGCATTGAAGATGGGTCGTGTCTGGGTCTTCCAGCATGACAACGACCCGAAACACACAGCCAGGGCAACTAAGGAGTGGCTCCGTAATAGTTCTGCTTTTCTGATGTGCAATAAAATGTAAATTAATTACTTAAAAATCATACAATGTGATTTTCTGGATTTTTGTTTTAGATTCCGTCTCTCACAGTTGAAGTGTACCTATGATAAAAATTACAGACCTCTACATGCTTTGTAAGTAGGAAAACCTGCAAAATCGGCAGTGTATCAAATACTTGTTCTCCCCACTGTAGGTGTATAATATGCTTTTGTCATATCCGTAATGAAGAACCATATCACGCTAGCTCTGTCTTTTGGCTCCTTTCTATGCTTTTGCTGAATCTTTTCTCTCTCTGTGCCCAAGGCTCCAGAGGAGCGCAAGAGGACTGAGAGAGATGCCGTCAAGATGGCAACTGAAATGAAAGCTGAGTTTTGGTGTGTTTCGGCCAAGACAGGTACAGACCGGAGCAAAGACCCCTATTATAACATGACACCATGACTTCATTGTGATGTTCATGTTGACATTATTATAGCTGTGGTTTTAGAGACCACAAGATAATTACATAGAGATGGCTCCAGATGTGCAATGTGCTTATTGTGTAATCAGAGGTTAAACTGTTTCACTGTATATGGAGTGTGGGAATTACACTACAGTTAAAAAGTTTGGGGTCACTTAGAAATGTTCTTGTTTTCGAAAGAAAAGCAATTTTTTTGTCCATTAAAATAACATCAAATTGATCAGAGATACAGTGTAGACATTGTAAATGTTGTAAATGGCTATTGTAGCTGGAAACGGCAGATTTTTAATGGAATATCTACATAGGCGTACAGAGGCCCATTATCAGCAACCATCAGTCCTGTGTTCCAATGGCACGTTGTGTTTGCTAATCCAAGTTTATCATTTTAAAAGGCTAATTGATCATTAGAAAACCATTTTGCAATTATGTTAGCACAGCTGAAAACTGTTGTGCTGATTAAAGAAGCAATAAAACTGCCCTTCTTGAGACTAGTTGAGTATCTGGAGCATCATGTCACGATCGTCATACATAGAGGAGGACCAAGGCGCAGCGTGTTGAGCGAACATACTTTAATTAGTTAAAGTGCACACACGACACAAAACAACAAAACGACTCGTAACGTCCTAGGTAACAATGACCAACTGGAACAAAAACCCACAAACACCAAGGGAAATCAGACAGTTTAAATATGGCTCCCAATCAGAGACAACCAGCCACAGCTGACACTCGTTGCCTCTGATTGGGAGTCACTCAGGCCAACAAAGAAACAGAAGAACTAGAACCCCCAACATAGAAATATACCACATAGAATGAACACACCCTGGCTCAACATATAGAGTCCCAGAGCCAGGGTGTGACAGTACCCCCCCCTAAAGGCGCGGACTGCGACCGCGCCTCCACTAGAACAAAACAGGGGAGGGCTGGGTGGGCATTCCTCCTCGGCGGCGGTTCTGGCTCCGGCCTTTCCCACCACCCTCCAATAAACCCCCCATAGCGCCCCTGGTCCGGTCTGGCCCCGCTGGCTGGAGCTGAACTGGACGTAGCAGGAGCGGTTAGCTTCAGCTCCGTAGTGGAGCCGTTGACCGGTACCTTACCAGGCACCGGTGACCCAGGCACGGGTTGTGCTGGACTGACGACACGCACCCCTGGCTTGGTGCGTGGAGCCGGAACGGGCCGGACCGGGCTGACGACTCGCACCCCTGGCTTGGTGCGTGGAGTAGGAACGGGCCGAACCAGGCTGACGACTCGCACCCCTGGCTTGGTGCGTGGAGTAGGAACGGGCCGGACCAGGCTGACGACTCGCACCCCTGGCTTGGTGCGAGTGGCAGGAACAGGCCGGGCCGGGCTGACGATGCGCACCCCTGGCTTGGTGCGTGGAGCAGGGACAGGCCGGACCGGGCTGGCGACTCACACCGTAGGCTTGGTGCGAGGAGCAGGGACAGGCCGGACCGGGCTGGCGACGCACACCGTAGGCTTGGTGCGAGGAGCAGGGACATGCCGGACCGGGCTGGCGACGCACACCGTAGGCTTGGTGCGTGGAGCAGGGACAGGCCGGACCGGGCTGGCGACGCACACCGTAGGCTTGGTGCGAGGAGCAGGGACAGGCCGGACCGGGCTGGCGACGCACACCGTAGGCTTGGTGCGAGGAGCAGGGACAGGCCGGATCGGGCTGGCGACGCACACCGTATGCTTGGTGCGTGGAGCAGGGACAGGCCGGACTGGGCTGGCGACGCACACCGTAGGCTTGGTGCGTGGAGCAGGGACAGGCCGGACCGGGCTGGCGACGCACACCGTCCATTTGGTGCGAGGGGCCGTAACAGGCCGGACCGTACTGGGGACACACACCACTGGCTCTACTTTGACCAGTGGCCCCCGTAACCTGGTGGCCTTCTGAATACGCCCCTTTTCTGCCTCCGTCAGCCCCGTCGTCCATGCCCTGTGCCCCCCCCTAAAAATTATTTGGGGTTGCCTCTCGACCGTCCGACGACGACCCTGATCACGCCGTTGCTCCTCTCTCCGTCGCCTCTCTACAGTCTCACTCCATGGCCGGCGATCCATCCCGGCCAGGATTTCCTCCCAGGTCCAGGACCCCTGCCCGTCCAAAATCTGCTCCCACGTCCAAGCTGCCTGCTCCTGGACACGCTGCTTGGTCCTGGTATGGTGGGTTTTTCTGTCACGATCGTCGTATTGAATAGACCAAGGCGCAGCGTGTTGAGCGAACATACTTTAATTAGTTAAAGTGCACACACGACACAAAACGACTCGTAACGTCCTAGGTAACAATGACCAACTGGAACAAAAACCCACAAACACCAAGGGAAAACAGACAGTTTAAATATGGCTCCCAATCAGAGACAACCAGCCACAGCTGACACTCGTTGCCTCTGATTGGGAGTCACTCAGGCCAACAAAGAAACAGAAGAACTAGAACCCCCAACATAGAAATATACCACATAGAATGAACACACCCTGGCTCAACATATAGAGTCCCAGAGCCAGGGTGTGACACATCAGCAATTGTGGGTTCGATTACAGGCTCAAAATGGCCAGAAACAAATAACTTTCTTCTGAAACTCGTCAGTCTATTCTTGTTCTGAGAAATGAAGGCTATTCCATGCGAGAAATTGCCAAGAAACTGAAGATCTCGTACAACGCTGTGTACTACTCCCTTCAAAGAACAGCGCAAACTGGCTCTAACCAGAATAGAAAAAGGAGTGGGAGGCCCCAGTGCACAACTGAGCAAGAGGACAAATACATGAGAAACAGACGCCTCACAGGTCTTCAACTGGCAGCTTAATTAAATAGTACCCGCAAAACACCAGTCTCAACGTCAACAGTGAAGAGGCGACTCCGGGATGCTGACCTTCTAGGCAGAGTTGCAAAGAAAAAGCAATATCTCAGACTGGCCAATAAAAAGAAAAGATTAAGATGGGCAGTCTGAGATATGGCTTTTTCTTTGCAACTCTGCCTAGAAGGAGAGCATCCCGGAGTCGCCTCTTCACTGTTGACGTTGATACTGGTGTTTTGCAGGTACTATTTAATGAAGCTGCCAGTTGAGGACCTGCGAGGTGCCTGTTGCTCAAACTAGACACTCTAATGTATTTGTCCTCTTGCTCAGTTGTGCACCGGGGCCTCCCACTCCTCTTTCTATTCTGGTTAGAGCCAGTTTGCGCTGTTCTTTGAAGGGAGTAGTACACAGCATTGTACGAGATTTTCAGTTTCTTGGCAATTTTTCGCATGGAATAGCCTTCATTTCTCAGAACAAGAAAAGACTGACGAGTTTCAGAAGAAAGTTATTTGTTTCTGGCCATTTTGAGCCTGTAATCGAACCCACAATTGTTGATGCTCCAGATACTCAACTAGTCTCAAGAAGGGCAGTTTTATTGCTTCTTTAATCAGCACAACAGTTTTCAGCTGTGCTAACATATTTGCAAAAGGGTTTTCTAATGCTTTTAAAATGATAAACTTGGATTAGCAAACACAACGTGCCATTGGAACACAGGACTGATGGTTGCTGATAATGGGCCTCTGTACGCCTATGTAGATATTCCATTAAAAATCAGCAGTTTCCAGCTACAATAGCCATTTACAACATTAACAATGTCTACACTGTATTTCTGATCAATTTGATGTTATTTGAATGGACAAAAAAATTGCTTTTCTTTCTAAAACAAGGACATTTCTAAGTGACCCCAAACTTTTGAACGGTAGTGTATGTCTGGGTCATTTGCAATCAATGCAGCTGCTGGTCTTGTTACTGTAAATATTTTGATGATGTGATAATGACACTCACTATCGGTGTGACTGTGTTGTAGGGGAGAATGTGCAGGGGTTCTTCTTCCGGGTGGCATCTCTGGCCTTTGAAGACTCTATACTGAAGGACATGGAGAGAGGGATCACCTCCACTAGAATAGGAGGAGGAGACAGCATCAGTAAGAGACAACTCAAAGGACAACAGAGGGGTTTGGGTCAGAGAGTGTAGATGGAGGGCAATACATAGAGAGGAAAATAATAGACTATTTTTTTTTTAGCTTTGGGAATAAATATGTTGTCAGTTGCTCATCTCTCAGACTGGACTTGTCGCAGTACTCTTTATTGATGTTCTTGGTATCTTTCTCTTTAGAATCTGACAGAGCCAACCTGGAGGAGCCCCAGTCCAAAGCAGTGAATACGAATTGCTGCTGAGAAAAGAGAAAAGGACTTGAAGTAGGGGTCAAGAGAAGGAAGGAGAGCGAGATGTGAAGAAAGATGTTGAAATAGTGGATTTTAAAAGTGGAAAAAGCTGTGTCTGACATGTGCCTCTTATTTCTCAGTCTTCACTGGTATCATTCATACGTGGACACACAAGAGTCTACAGCCTTTATAATCATCATTTAGTACTGCCATTTTGGGACGTAATGTATCAACTTCCTTGATTTTAATCCGGTCATCAATTACCTTTATTTTATGCATTGTAAAGTATTTTATGAATTCAGTATTTTGTTAAATTTTTGCAATTAGGGTGCATTTCAGACTCATTTGTAGAAGAAGTGGTTTGATAGTTTGTTATATACTGTATTATCATTATGTATTGTCTAGCCCTAACATTCTGCAGATACATTTCCAATATTTTTATTGCATATTTCTGTTATTACTCCTAACCTCATTCCTAGGCTGAATTGTTTCTGCACAGAGACAGAGCTGGCTTGTGGATGACATTACAAAAATATATATATATATATATATATATATATTGTAAAGCGGTTATCCCACTGGCTATAAGGTGAATGCACCAATTTGTAAGTCGCTCTGGATAAGAGCGTCTGCTAAATGACGTAAATGTACATGTTAAATTACCCCTAATCAAAATAAAGTTTCATATAACATCTAAATATCTCAGTTCCTTTCACTGGATGGTTCTCACTTTGTAATGTGCTACAGAGCTAGTTTCTGACCGAGTTCACAACTGACCAAAAACAGTGACAAAATAATTTAGCATTAAAGGAAAGAAAGAACAGTTAGCTACTACATTAACACAAACAGTAAATTCAAGAAATAAATATGCATGAACTTAAAGAATTACCTCAATCGAGGACAGGTTCAATAAGCTACAAAATTGTGTAACAACGATATGTGATGCTGCTTTACAGCTTCGCTAGTGTTAAGTTTAGCAATGAATTTTTCAACTAACCCTGTGCTTGGCGATGCTTTCTTCTATTTTATAAATGACTGTGTCCATTTGCAGGTGGTTCTCCAAAAACCAGACAAAATTCAGAATTATATTAAATCCATGTTTTGGTATCGAGTGTGAAATGCCTCTTGCATGTGTGTAGATCTTTGTTTTGGTCGCTCTGTAACGCGCTGTCATCTACTTCTTAATTTGGCCGCGCCCGGAGTGCATAAAAACGCCTTGTTCCTGCAAAGATGTTGGGAAGGACTAGATAGTTTTAAATAGTGGAGTATTGTGGTGGGTTTTTAGTAAGTTTAGGGTTAGATGGTATGGTATGGTATTTTTTGATTTTTTTAATGCATTTTTTCAAGTGGGAGCCGCAGAGCAGTCAACTTGCGCGATACGGCTAAGCCAACTTTGCGAGAAGAAATCAAATCAAATCAAATCAAATTACAACAGGTGTAGACATTACAGTGAAATGCTTACTTACAAGTCCTTAACCAACAATGCAGTTTTTAAGACAAAAAAAATAAGTTAAGTAAAAAAAAAAAAATATATTATAATTAAAGAGCAGCAGTAAAATAAAATAACAGTAGGGAGGCTATATACAGGGGGTACCGGTACAGAGTCAATGTGCAGGGGCACCGGTTAGAGACAGTGCGTGGTCTGACGTACGGTTTTATATGAACTGCGGGCACGTCCTCCCCACGCTGTCACGTCACCGGCGTGACTTTGTTGTTATTATTACTCGACCTGCGCGGAGCGCGAAGGATATAATCCATCCTTTCAACCATACTGACGATCTGAAAGGTATGAAGTAGAACTGACCAGTGTTAACATTGTAGGAAGCAACCATTGGAGGCAACCCGTCCGCCTAGGTCAGGAATGGGCAACTTTGATGTGGGTGGGGGCCACAAAAATCTGAAGTCATCATGAGGGGCCATAGTTGCCCCCCAGTGAGATTGTTTAAACGTTTTAGAGTTAATTTCGTGCAATTCTACACTTTTTGCCATGGGGTGTGGAGAAATGTTTGCTGTTTTAAAGCTATTTTGCTGTAATTCTACACATTTTGCCATGGGGTGGAGAGAAGATTTAGCAAGTTTATAACTAATATCATGCACATTTTTAAGTTTTAGATTTAATTTAATGCAATTCTACTAATTTTGCTATGGGGCGGAGAGGAAATTAGCAGTTTTACAGCTAATTTCCTGCTTTTCTACACATTATGCCATAGGGTGGAGAGAAATGTTTGCTGTTTTTTATATGATATCTGAGTGAGACTGACTAACAAAATCAATGGGGGCTGTAATTCGACCTTGATTACTACAAGTTTAGATAGCTGGCTAACTTACCGATCTATACATTTTTTGTTGACATGGGCTAATTGAGTGACTATCAGTGACTGGCACAACAACAGAAAAAACTAATTTCGAAATCCCGATCCCGATTGAGTTCCATACCTGGCCAAGGGAGACTAGAGTCAGAGAGGAAGAGGGGAAGCGAAAGCGATGGCGTTTTTGTGGCGTTTTTTTTATGGAGGTCAATGAGAGTGTCGAATTTGGTTAACAAAAAATGTAATGGCTTATTTGCTACTTGTGGCTTATTTGATCAAATAGAAGTTTCGTAATTATTAGGTTGTTACGAGTGTATTGATATAAGTAGGACGAAAAAACACGTTATACAGGAGTTGTGCCTTATCGTCACTAGTTACCACAGCCACAAAGTCATAACCCCCCGTCTATTTCTACAGTTTCTCTTCTTAAAATGTGATTTTAAGCCTAACCTTAACCACACTGCTAACCTTATGCCTAACCCTAACCTTCAATAAAGATCAAAAATCAAATTTTCATGAATTTTTACGATATAGCCAATTTTGACTTTTGGCTGTGGTAACTAGTGGAAACATACCTGTTTTGCACACGAGTATCTGCCCTCACATTGTCTAGAATGGTCTCACCTTGGTCTAGAATGGTCTTGCCTCCTCCCGACTGCCATCCATTGTTGAAGACATTCCTTTCATTGTTAGAGCGGCCACTAGAGTATGTGGTTAATATAATAGATAATCTGTGCTAGAGTGCACGGGAATGAAAATGAAGCACACCCAGTAACCAGTACCACTTGGTACGTTGTATTGTGAACACCCAATCAGCTAGCGTAAGCAACTGACAAGAAACCAATCGCTGAATGGCTTTATATTCTGTGGGCGGGTATACTCCATGTTTTGCAGGAAGTTGAACCATCGCTGTGCAGTAAAAACAACAAAGTACGAAGCGTATAATTTCAATAACGTTTAACCTATTTTTCATGTTAATGCGTTGTAAAGGCAGGTCTGAACTTCAATCAACTTCTGTATGCATTGTCTCGCGTTGTGTTTACAGGTAGAGGTAACTTGCTAAAAGCTCACAAGTTAGCTGTAGCAGCTAACGCGTTAGCCACAATCACGAGACAGTCAAGTCAGTGGTGTCCCATGCGTGCGAGCTCTGTGTTACTAATAGGGTGTTATTTGTGTCTACAGAACTTCTCGTTCCTTAGGTTTGATAGAGCTGGGTGTAACTGAATGGTTAGATAACATGCATTCTTGGTAACATACATTCGGTGTGCCTTCTTTAGCTTGTTCATCATGAAGAATAAAACATACAAACTTGTTGTGCACAAGAAAGGCTTTGGAGGCAGTGGTGAGTGAATTCCTTTCAGTGACGGTGTAAAACGGTTCACAGTGTTTTATCTTGTGTTGGGTGAAATGAATGCTGTTCTGTCGTTGACAATAACCCCTCCTGATGCACAGATGATGAGCTGGTGGTGAACCCCAAGGTGTTCCCTCAAGTTTCCCTTGGGGACATAATTGAGATTGCACACCCCACAGATGAATACAGGTGAGCATGCATACCAAGAAGTTATATTTTGCCTGGGTCTATATATTGGTCAAAAGTTATGATAGTTTCTCCTCTTTTTCCAACAGCCCTCTCTTGCTGCAGGTGAAGAGTCTCAAAGAAGACCTCCAGAAAGGTAAAGCATGACTCATTTCCTCCAGTTTTAGGGGAAGCCCCTATAGAACCTAGCTAATGAACTGATCAATATCCCATTTGATTGTAAATGACATGCAGAAGGGAAGCTCATCAGTAAATCTGTAGCCTAAATACAATGTATTCATTCTCTCCTCTAGAGACAATCAGTGTGGACCAGACGGTGGCGCAAGCCTTCAAACTCCGGGCATACCAGGATGTAATCGTTAACATTGTGGATCCGAAGGTGTGTTTTCTATGCATCATATTTCCAATAGGATTTGATTGAATTACAGTACTCTGCATTTTCAAGCTGATTTTTAAAGAGAGCTCATGCTGTATATGGATTTCTGTGGTAGGATGTAACTCTGGACCTCGTAGAGCTCACCTTCAAAGACCAATACATTGGAAGGGGAGACATGTGGCGACTGAAGAAGAGTCTGGTGAGAGGGAGTCTGTTTGAATACCTGTGTATATGCTATCGGTGTTTAGTTAAGGTAGCCTACTTCTTGAATCTGTGCCTAGTAGAACTTCATTAACACTCTATTTATCTTAGGTGAGCACCTGTGCTTATGTGACCCAGAAAGTGGAATTTGCAGGGATCAGGTATGCAATACCATTCTTAACGCATTAATAATAATAGATATGTTATTGCATGTGTAAATATGTTTTATGTTATTATGTGAGTTTCTGTCCCTTACTTTGTATCCTCTCTCTGTTACCTTCAGAGCCCAGGCCAGTGAGTTATGGGTGAAAGGAGAGAAGGTCACCTGTGGATACATCAGTGAAGACACCAGGGTAAGCAATGTCACCTTAAAAAATAACTGCCTATTAAGATATTGCAGGTAGACTACTGGAAATGTAGACACTGTATGTAGTTAATAAATATGTTCTCCAGTCTCCCTACGATAGATTGCTTTTCATATTTGTGATGTTTAATGCAGGTGGTGTTCAGGTCGACCTCTGCCATGGTGTACATCTTCATTCAGATGAGCTGTGAAATGTGGGACTTTGATATCTACGGTTAGTTTTTCTTCTATCCCAGGTTATCAGGTGTTGGTTTGGCTAGATGTGTATTGTTGAGTGTGTGAGATTGAGTCTGAGTGTTTCTTCTGTCTTGAGTGAGTGGGTGGTTTACTGAGATTGGCATTGAGCAATGAGCCCTGTAATTTGTCAATGAGGAGGAAAATAAAGTTTTCATTTGTTTTCAGGGGATCTCTACTTTGAGAAGGCAGTCAGTGGTTTTTTGTCTGATCTTTTTGCCAAATGGAAGGTTTGTGACTTACGTTCTGTGTCACCCTTGCAATGCATAAACCCATTAAATAAATGTAATCAACACATTTCTAGGCAGTAAACGATGCAAAAGTTCTTAAGGTATTTATCCTGGTGAGATTTTGTTGACTTTTTCAGGAGAGGTATTGCAGCCATGAAGTGACAGTGGTGCTTTTCTCGCGCACTTTCTACAATGCTAAAACCTTGGGTGAGCCTTTTCTTCCTGTTTCCATGAGACATCAGGAATATCACATGCTAGCTATTATTAGATTTAGATGTTCTGTTTTTCTTCCCATCTTCTATAGAGGAGTTTCCTGAGATCTTGAGAGGTTCCATCAGACAGGACCACGAGGGCCGTTTCTATGAAGATTTCTACAGGTTTACTGTCTTTCAGCCTCATTATTTAAGTCTATTTCAATTATATCTTCATGATGTCCATTTGTGTATGTCTACTGATTTCAGTTATAGTTACCAGTTTAACTCTTTCCCTCATCTGTCAAAGGTCTGACTGACTGTTTCTCTTGTGTTGTGTCTTTGTAGGGTAGTGGCTCAGACTGAGCGACGTGATGAGTGGGTCTCTCTACTGGTCACCATCAAGAAGCTCTTCATCCAGTATCCTGTCTTGGTGCGGCTAAAAGAAGCAGGTAATGAATCAGACACAACTTTGTACATTTAGCGTTATGAGCAGGGCACTTATGAACATTACTATGTTATTTATGTTTACTTGTGTACATGTGGTTATTTTTGTGATAGTTGGTTTTCCCTCCGGCCATAACTCTACTGCTGCTCAGGGGAATTACCTTGAGGCCATTAACCTGTCTTTTAACGGTGAGTGCATCATCTGCTCATTATTTTGTGTGATGCTCAGTGTTCATAATGAGCCACATATCATCTTGTCTCCTTATGACTTTCAAAAATACGGTCCTGTGCCTTTCACAGTCTTTGACAAGCACTACATAAACCGCAACTTTGACCGCACCGGTCAGATGTCTGTGGTCATCACCCCGGGGGTGGGAGTGTTTGAAGTGGACCGACTGCTCATGATCCTAACCAAGCAGCGCATGATTGACAACGGTAGGTATTTATAACAACAGTAATGGGATGGACAGTCATAAACATTATTGATGGTCATAAATTATTTGCTATTAGAAGGTGATAGGACTAAAGTGATTATTCTGACATATTTGTTTTCCTTTGCCAGGTATCGGTGTAGACTTGGTGTGTATGGGAGAGCAGCCACTCCATGCAGTGCCTCTATTTAAGGTAAGACGGACTGATCCCAAATAAAAACTCAGAGGTTAAAGTTCTCCGTCACTGCAATGGATTTTTGTAATATGGATGACGCATGAGGGTTTTAGTAAACAATTGTATTATTTTGTGGGGGGTTATTATTTTAGTTTTTAAAAAAGCTCCAGGCCACACTTGAATGTCTAAAACTAGATAGAAAGTATGTAGAAATGATACTGGACCTATATATTTTCAAATAACTGCCCTTTTTCTGGGCCACAAATCGATTTTGACAAAGAAATCTGTCATAAAAAAATCTGTCCGACCGTCCGCTGAATTTCGAAATCCCGATGTGGCCCTCGAGCCAAAAAGTTTTCCTGAGATCGACTTAAGTTTCAGTCATGGATTAACTTTTTCTTTAACCCCTGGAAATGCCTCAATCCTCATTTTGACCAAATTATTTGGACTCAAGTCGATGTGCAGCAGACCTGTTTTAACTATGTTTGTGGAAGGGGAACAAATAGTTACTTTGGCGGTGACCACATCTATTTGAATACAGATCCCCAAAAATGACTACTTTTCAAAACTATTTAAATACAGATCTCAGAAAGTGACTACTTTCCAAAACTATTTGAATACAGATCTCAGAAAGTGACTACTTTCCAAAACTATTTGAATACAGATCTCAGAAAGCAACTACTTAAAAAAAAGTAGAAGGCAGTTTGGGGTATTTAGTTTCCTTTTGACACGTAATAGCCATATTTTGTTACTATTAGGATCCTCATTAACACTTAACATTAAACTGTTCTTGTGCCTGTTTTAATAAAAATCGAATTACTTTTTGAGCAACATTTTATTAGCATACATAATACTTGCATTGCAATGAGCTGAGTTTTGTAACTACTGTACACAAGGAATAGTTACTGTTCCTTATTCCAAGTATGAAATAACTCCATTATTATAAAATTATAAAGCTATTTCCAAAGTCCTTTATAACAACATTGCTATTGTAAAAATCACTAAGTTACTACACATGTATAAGAACTTGATCTCAAGTGTTACTGTATTACCTTAGTTACCTTTGTCATTTTGAAACTGCAAAAGTTGTCTACTCTAATGTTGAGGTGATTCCATGTCCTCCATGTATTTAATTCTAGCCTATAGGCTATATTCATATCTAAGAGCCATCCAAACCATGTGTTTATGGTCATATATCTAGACTAATTCAACTAACTGTTGTAGTTTTTGGTTCTTCATCGAATATTCGGCAAGTTTTCAAATAACTTGCATATTTTCAAATACCTTCAAATATTATTTGGTTTTCTGAGACCTGTATTTGAATATCAAAGAAAATAGTTGCCTTTTAGTTTGTTAGATTCTTAATAAACAGAGTAAAACACACGGACGACTAGTGAAGCTCAAACCAAGTTTATTCACCCACTGGGTCACACAGCTGCATAAGACAAAGACATATTTACACAAGCACTGGTATTTAAACCTTCCTCCTATGCTGAGTCTCCTCCTTACACATCTGACAGCCAATACAGCTCTGTTGCTAGACAGGACTTTAGTGATGCCTGTTCTTTCTCACTTCATCTGACCTGACCTGACCTCGGCCCCCATTCCTCACTAATCCACAGCTATCCACCCTTATCAGTGACCCCACCATATACATTCCTCCTACATATAACCATGAACTTCTGGTGTAGAAAGTATTTCATATTACAACCCAACAACTGAAACCAGACTGTGGCCCTTCTCCACTCCATAGGATACCAAATATCTAACAATAACATGTTCTGACACAATGTAAACTTTCTGCATTCCCCTCTCTCCCTCAGTAACAAGTTTAGAAGTCAGAACCCATCAAGTTGAAACTATATAAACTATATTTGACTACCTTGAGTATTTGAAAAGTTGGTATTTTTTAAATAAACTACAAAATACAACTATTTTCTGCCCAGGTCTGATGTGCAGATACAGAATGTATGTTATTGCTACCAGTTTCTGAGTTATGATTTTCTACAATATGTCACTATCTTTGTATTTTGTATTGGATGGTTACTGTATGTTTTCCCTGTGATGTTGACAAGCTGCACAACAGGACAGTGCCTGGAGACTCACGACTGGGGGATGACTACAACCTGCCACACTGGATCAACCACAGGTAAGAACAGACAGACACAGCTTACGGATAAAGATGGAGAGATGGAGGAGGACAGAGGAAGGGTAATATGGGTGAGCGAGGTTAATATATTTCAGGATGGGAGACTGTTGAATATCCCTGGGTTTAGAGAAGGGGATGTTCTTCTAATGTTATCTCTTTCTGTTACCATGACCACAGCTTTTACACATCCAAAAGCCAGAACTCCTGCAGCTGCTTTACTCCTCGCATCAAGCTGGCAGGACGCAAGGTACTTACAGTATATAGACCTAATCCAGATGCACCTACTATTCAGCCAATATTTTTCATTAGGCTTTTAGCTCACCTGTCATTTATTTTCTCCTTCTGTTTATATCTAGCTCCATGCAGAAAAATTCAAGAACAACAAAGAGCACAGTAAGAGAATGTCTTTATTGGTTAATTCCCCCTCTGCGATGAACTATCATTCCTTTTTCTTCTCTAACGAACTGTGCCTCTTCTTCATTGTCTCTCTCAGCTCTTGGGGCTCCGAAGGACGAGAACAGCCTTCCCATCCAGGTGGACTACGATGCCCATGATGCACAGGTGTTCAGACTCCCCGGGCCGTCCCGAGCCCAGAGGAGCACCAACTTCAGGTGCTGCTCAAACACAACCACACATTTATGACACACTTCCAATGAATAGGGTTAGGAGTAAGTATAGGAGTAACTCAGTGCGACGGTCTTCTAGGGTGGTCCGAGAGAGGGAAGTGAGTGGAAGGAGAAGCTGGGGGTCTGCGGACGTGAGTGGGGGTATAGGGGGCGGTGTGTCCCCCCCTGTCCGCTCTTGTGGGCCTGATGAGCAGCGGAGCCTGGCCTCTGATGACAGTCTGGGCAAGGTGTCCAACATCCTGCTGATCCCCCGTCTGCCCCCAGCCCAGTACGGAGAGGTCAGCAGCTCCCTGGGCTACACCAGCACCAGAGGTACCAGGAAACAAACCCCTTGTATGAGTGATTAGTGTGATGGTTAATCGTGAGGGTATGTTATCTAATCATGTGATGAGTAGCCATAAGAGTGTTTATTACAACTGTGCTAATGTGTGTCTGACTCTCTTTCTCTCTCTCTCTCTCTCTCGCTCTCACTCTAAGAGTTGTTGGAGAAGATGATGGAGTCTCAGCGGGACTCCAGTGCTCCGGGGAGGTTCACGGTGGGGAGTGCTGAGTCCACCCTCCATGTGCGCCCAGGGGGCTACACCCCTCAGAGGGCTCTCATTAACCCCTTCGCCCCCTCACGCATGCCCATGAAGCTCACCTCCAACCGCAGGCGCTGGATGCACACCTTCCCCGTGGGTGAGGACACAAACACAATCACACACCTTCATCCACTTAGAATTAGACACACACTCAAACCCGGCAGTTTAAGCTTAAACTTTTTCTTTGTCTCAAAATCTGCATCAGCCAATTAAAATCTTTGACGTAGTTGCATGTGATATAACGCTAAATGTTAGCTTTTCCCATCAAATAACATGGCACACTTGGCTCTATTCTAACAACACCAGCTGGACATTATTATTTTCTGTAATTCTGCATCAGCCAATTACAAATGTTGACGTAGTTGGACGTGATAGAACACTTTTTCATAAGAGTGTCCTTAACAGATGTCAAACAGCACCATTTGCTAATCAAACTGGACGATTAGCTCACAGTGTATTGAGCCTAGCTCCTGGTAATTTTCGCTGTTTGCGGCAAGTTGTATTCCCAGGTGAGATATAGTATTTTTTCCTTTGAAATGTAGAATGACATGTATTGTGTGTTGCGAAGGGAAGTGCATCCAACACATAGAAAATGTAGATGTTTATTTTATATATATACAGCTCTGGAAAAAAGTAAGAGACCACTGCAAAATTATCAGTTTCTCTGGTTTTACTATTTATAGGTATGTGTTTGGGTAAAAATAACATTTTTGTTTTATTCTATAAACTACTGACAACATTTCTCCCAAATTACAAATAAAAATATTGTCATTTAGAGCATTTATTTGCAGAAAATGACAACTGGTCAAAATATCAGTAAATATGCATTGTTGTCAGACCTCGAATAATGCAAAGAAAATAAGTTCATGTTCATTTTTAAACAACACAATACTAATGTTTTAACTTAGGAAGAGTTCAGAAATCAATATTTGGTGGAATAACCCTGATTTTCAATCACAGCTTTCATGCGTCTTGGCATGCTCTCCACCAGTCTTTCACATTGATGTTGGGTGACTTTATGCCGCTCCTGGCGCAAAAATTCAAGCAGCTTGGCTTTGTTTGATGGCTTGTGACCATCCATCTTCCTCTTGATTACATTCCAGAAGTTTTCAATGGGCTTCAGGTCTGGAGATTGGGCTGGCCATGACAGGGTCTTGATCTGGTGGTCCTCCATCCACACCTTGATTGACCTGGCTGTGTGGCATGGCGCATTGTCCTGCTGTAAAAACCAATCCTCAGCGTTGGGGAACAATGTCAGAGCAAAAGGAAGCAAGTTTTCTTCCAGGACAACCTTGTAAGTGGCTTGATTCATGCGTCCTTCACAAAGACAAATCTGCCCGTTCCAGCCTTGCTGATGCACCCCCAGATCATCAACGATCCTCCACCAAATTTCACAGTGGGTGCGAGACACTGTGGCTTGTAGGCCTCTCCAGGTCTCCGTCTAACCATTAGACGAACAGGTGTTGTCTACGGTCCAATCCTTATGGTCTTTTGCAAACCTCAGCCTGGCTTTTCTTTGCTTCTCATTGATGAAGGGCTTTTTTCTAGCTTTGCACGACTTCAGCCCTGCCCCTAGGAGCCTGTTTCGAACCGTCCTCGCCGTGCACTTCACCCCAGCTGCCATTTGCCATTATTTTTGTAGGTCACTTGATGTCATCCTACGGTTGTTGAGTGACATTCGAATGAGTTGGCGGTCATCCCGGTCAGTAGAGAGTCGTTTTCGCCCTCTGCCGGTCTGTAGCTTTGTTGTCCCCAATGTCTACTGCTTGACCTTCTTCTTATGAACCGCCGTCTTTGAAATTTTAAGGATGGAAGCAACCTGACGCTCACTGTATCCCTATGCCAGTAAAGCCAGAATTGAACCCTTCTTTTCCTCTCTCAAAACTTTCCTTTTCAACTCTTTTGGCATGGTCAATAGTTATTTTTTGATTAATATTACTTTTGAGGTACTATTAGCACTGTTTCTGCCATCCAGCTGGTCCTATTGCAAGAGGATAGTGATGACCACCGCAGTGGTTTTTATACTTTCCCTTGTTAAATAAGTTTAGGTTCAGGTGATCACCTAATCAGTACCTAATTCAATAGAATGAGGTGTGCCTGTGTTGGAATTCAACAGACACTGGAATGGAATGGCTGTCATTCATGTAGAGATGCTGATTGCAGTGGTCTCTTAATTTTTTCCAAAGCTGTATATATATTTTTTACTTTTACCCCTTTTTCTGATATCCAATTGGTAGTTACAGTCTTGTCCCATCGCTGCAACTCCCCTATGGACTCAGGAGAGGCGAAGGTCGAGAGCCATGCGTCCTTCGAAACACGACCCTGCCAAGCCGCTCTGCTTCTTGACACACTGCTCGCTTAACCGGAAGCCAGCCGCACCAATGTGTCGGAGGAAACACCGTCCAGCTGGCGACCGAAGTCAACTTGCAGTCAACTTTTTTGTTGATGGACGATAAACTTAAAAGTTGTATAGACCTCCTTGATCTTTTTCCTGTAAAAGCACATAAATGTATATAAAACGAATAAGGAAAAACTTGGGATTTTGTCATATATTCGAAAATGTGCCTTTAGAGTTTTGTCTAACGTTAGTAGTTAGTAGCCTAGTCAAGGATGCATCATGCAATATTGGCACACTACACTTGTGACAGACCAAGTGGAACAAAAGTAACATTTGGGGGTTTACATTATCTTTCTGGTGGCCAAGTTGACCTATTTTATGAAATGCCATTGGTTGGTGGATATAAAGTCTAAGATCTTTGATAGGCTGATGCGGAATTTGTTACAGGAAATAATCACAACCACCTGGTCAGGTTAGGATAGGGCTAAATGTGCGATGTTATACAGTGGGGAAAAAAAGTATTTAGTCAGCCACCAATTGTGCAAGTTCTCCCACTTAAAAAGATGAGAGAGGCCTGTAATTTTCATCATAGGTACACGTCAACTATGACAGACAAAATGAGAAAAAGAAATCCAGAAAATCACATTGTAGGATTTTTAATGAATTTATTTGCAAATTATGGTGGAAAATAAGTATTTGGTCAATAACAAAAGTTTCTCAATACTTTGTTATATACCCTTTGTTGGCAATGACACAGGTCAAACGTTTTCTGTAAGTCTTCACAAGGTTTTCACACACTGTTGCTGGTATTTTGGCCCATTCCTCCATGCAGATCTCCTCTAGAGCAGTGATGTTTTGGGGCTGTCGCTGGGCAACATGGACTTTCAACTCCCTCCAAAATTTTCTATGGGGTTGAGATCTGGAGACTGGCTAGGCCACTCCAGGGCCTTGAAATGCTTCTTACGAAGCCACTCCTTCGTTGCCCGGGCAGTGTGTTTGGGATCATTGTCATGCTGAAAGACCCAGCCACGTTTCATCTTCAATGCCCTTGCTGATGGAAGGAGGTTTTCACTCAAAATCTCACGATACATGGCCCCATTCATTCTTTCCTTTACACGGATCAGTCGTCCTGGTCCCTTTGCAGAAAAACAGCCCCAAAGCATGATGTTTCCACCCCCATGCTTCACAGTAGGTATGGTGTTCTTTGGATGCAACTCAGCATTCTTTGTCCTCCAAACACGACGAGTTGAGTTTTTACCAAAAAGTTATATTTTGGTTTCATCTGACCATATGACATTCTCCCATACCTCTTCTGGATCATCCAAATGCACTCTAGCAAACTTCAGACGGGCCTGGACATGTACTGGCTTAAGCAGGGGGACACGTCTGGCACTGCAGGGTTTTAGTCCCTGGCGGCGTAGTGTGTTACTGATGGTAGGCTTTGTTACTTTGGTCCCAGCTCTCTGCAGGTCATTCACTAGGTCCCCCCGTGTGGTTCTGGGATTTTTGCTCACCGTTCTTGTGATCATTTTGACCCCACGGGGTGAGAACTTGCGTGGAGCCCCAGATCGAGGGAGATTATCAGTGGTCTTGTATGTCTTCAATTTCCTAATAATTGCTCCCACAGTTGATTTATTCAAACCAAGCTGCTTACCTATTGCAGATTCAGTCTTCCCAGCCTGGTGCAGGTCTACAATTTTGTTTCTGGTGTCCTTTGACAGCTCTTTGGTCTTGGCCATAGTGGAGTTTGGAGTGTGACTGTTTGAGGTTGTGGACAGGTGTCTTTTATACTGATAACAAGTTCAAACAGGTGCCATTAATACAGGTAACGAGTGGAGGACAGAGGAGCCTCTTAAAGAAGAAGTTACAGGTCTGTGAGAGCCAGAAATCTTGCTTGTTTGTAGGTGACCAAATACTTATTTTCCACCATAATTTGCAAATAAATTCATTAAAAATCCTACAATGTGATTTTCTGGATTTTTTTTTCTAAATTTGTCTGTCATAGTTGACGTGTACCTATGAGGAAAATTACAGGCCTCTCTCATCCTTTTAAGTGGGAGAACATGCACAATTGGTGGCTGACTAAATACTTTTTTCCCCCACTGTATAATGGTAACAGCTAACATGTAGCATTTTATCACGTGCAACTACGTTGACGATTTTAATTGGCTGATTAACAAAGTAAAAAATAAAATAATTAAAGTATCAGTGCATCACAAGCACAGGGCAGTCATGATGCTACAGGTACAATGCATACGTTCCTGTACAGAACATCTTTCACGTGTTCCAGGTCCGTCGGGAGAGGCCATCCAGATCCACCACCAGACCAGACAGAACATGGCTGAACTGCAGGGCAGCGAGCAGAGAGACCCCGCCCACACCTCCGCCGAACTCCTGGAACTGGCCTATCACGAGGCCACTGGCAGGTTAGACACGCCCCAGGGGGAAGGTCATGCCTCTTTTATGTAATTATAGTTGAGTCTATTGATTATTTCCCCCCTGTGAACTGTATGTTCAGACGGACAGCATCAGAGAGACGACAGGCAGGAGAGAATGGGCTGTACTCCAGCGGAGGGATGGAGGAGTATACTCATGGCAGCCCAGCCAGCAGCAACAGCACTGGTATACACACACACGCACACACACACACACTAGTGCATCTGACTCACTATATAAGCATTGTATATAGCACACACAAACCCTGCCAGTTATCTTTTCTCTTAATGTTATATGGTTGATGATCACGCAATTGGTTTTAATGCTGATAGTGTCTGTGCAGGAACACCGGTAAACCGTGGCTCCTCGTTTGAGGACTTTTCATCTGGCAGTCTGGATCCAAGTGAGTCTGTGCTGCCCTATGAAAGAAAACACACACACGACACAGACACACTTGGACACAGTCTCACACGTCATGTACACAGTAATATCCTATCAGTTTGGTTGGGAACATTGCTTGACAGCCGAACTGATAATTGGAATAAGCCCTAACATGATGAACTGAACGCTTATCCAGCTGGACCCCTGATTGGCTGAATCCTCCGTTTGGTGTCTGTCTCTGTGAGCCTCAAACATCATACTGAGGGAAATACAAGGGTTCATAAAGGTTCACACATTATTGGGTCACGCACATCCCCCTCTCTCTCTAATGTCCTTCTATCTACCTCTGACTATCTCTCACTTCCATTCTCTATCTTCCAGGTTCTCTAACTCTTTTTCGGCTTCCTCTATATTCCCCCCCCCCCGGCTTCACATCTCTCTCCTTAATGTATCTGCTATCATGTACTCTATCATACATAAAAGTATTATAATCTCTGCTCTCATGTGTATGTGCTTAATTAGCCTCTTCCAGGTATTTGTGTGTGTGTGACTCCTGTCTGTCTGCATGGGCGGTAGGTAGCCTAGCGGTTAAGAGCATTGGACCAGTAAACGAAAGGTTCGAATCACCAAGCCGACTAGGTGAAAAATACAGTGGGGAAAAAAAGTATTTAGTCAGCCACCAATTGTGCAAGTTCTCCCACTTAAAAAGATGAGAGAGGCCTGTAATTTTCATCATAGGTACACGTCAACTATGACAGACAAAATGAGGAAAAAAAATCCAGAAAATCACATTGTAGGATTTTTAATGAATTTATTGGCATATGATGGTGGAAAATAAGTATTTGGTCAATAACAAAAGTTTCTCAATACTTTGTTATATACCCTTTGTTGGCAATGACACAGGTCAAACGTTTTCTGTAAGTCTTCACAAGGTTTTCACACACTGTTGCTGGTATTTTGGCCCGTTCCTCCATGCAGATCTCCTCTAGAGCAGTGATGTTTTGGGGCTGTCGCTGGGCAACACAGACTTTCAACTCCCTCCAAAGATTTTCTATGGGGTTGAGATCTGGAGACTGGCTAGGCCACTCCAGGACCTTGAAATGCTTCTTACGAAGCCACTCCTTCGTTGCCCGGGCGGTGTGTTTGGGATCATTGTCATGCTGAAAGACCCAGCCACGTTTCATCTTCAATGCCCTTGCTGATGGAAGGAGGGTTTCACTCAAAATCTCACGATACATGGCCCCATTCATTCTTTCCTTTACACGGATCAGTCGTCCTGGTCCCTTTGCAGAAAAAAAGCCCCAAAGCATGATGTTTCCAACCCCATGCTTCACAGTAGGTATGGTGTTCTTTGGATGCAACTCAGCATTCTTTGTCCTCCAAACATGACGAGTTGAGTTTTTACCAAAAAGTTATATTTTGGTTTCATCTGACCATATGACATTCTCCCAATCCTCTTCTGGATCATCCAAATGCACTTCAGACGGGCCTGGACATGTACTGGCTTAAGCAGGGGGACACGTCTCGCACTGCAGGATTTGAGTCCCTGGCGGCGTAGTGTGTTACTGATGGTAGGCTTTGTTACTTTGGTCCCAGCTCTCTGCAGGTCATTCACTAGGTCCCCCCGTGTGGTTCTGGGATTTTTGCTCACTGTTCTTGTGATCATTTTGACCACACGGGGTGAGATCTTGCGTGGAGCCCCAGATCGAGGGAGATTATCAGTGGTCTTGTATGTCTTCCATTTCCTAATAATTGCTCCCACAGTTGATTTCTTCAAACCAAGCTGCTTACCTATTGCAGATTCAGTCTTCCCAGCCTGGTGCAGGTCTACAATTTTGTTTTTGGTGTCCTTTGACAGCTCTTTGGTCTTGGCCATTGTGGAGTTTGGAGTGTGACTGTTTGAGGTTGTGGACAGGTGTCTTTTATACTGATAACAAGTTCAAACAGGTGCCATTAATACAGGTAACGAGTGGAGGACAGTGGAGCCTCTTAAAGAAGAAGTTACAGGTCTGTGAGAGCCAGAAATCTTGCTTGTTTGTAGGTGACCAAATACTTATTTTCCACCATAATTTGCAAATAAATTCATAAAAAATCCTACAATGGGATTTTCTGGATTTTTTTTCTTCTCAATTTGTCTGTCATAGTTGACGTGTACCTATGATGAAAATTACAGGCCTCTCTCATATTTTTAAGTGGGAGAACTTGCACAATTGGTGGCTGACTAAATACTTTTTTCCCCCACTGTATGTCTGTGCCCTTGAGCAAGGCACTTAACCCTAATTGCGCTGGATAAGAGCGTCTGCTAAATGACTAAAATGTAAATGCATAAATTACTGTCCATAATTTCTATGTGGTATGTGTAGTGTGTTTTTTTGCATGTACTATATATATGTGTTTGTATGAGCCATACAGTGCCTTCGTAAAGTATTCAGACCGCTTTACTTTTTCCACATTTTGTTAGGTTACAGCCTTATTCTAAAATGTATTAAATAGTTTTTTCCCTCAACAATCTACACACAATACCCCATAATGACAAAGGAAAAACAGGATTTTAGAAATGTTTACAAATGTATTGAAAATAAAAAAAACAGATACCTTATTTACATAAGTATTCAGACCCTTTGCTATGAGACTTGAAATTGAGCTCAGGTGCATCCTGTTTCCATTGATCATCCTTGAGATGAGTTTCTACAACTTGATTGGAGTCCACCTGTGGTAAATTCAATTGATTGGAAATGATTTGGAAAGGCACACACCTGTCTACATAAGGTTCCACAGTTGACAGTGCATGTCAGAGCAAAAACCAAGCCATGAGATCGAAGGACTTAAATATTACATTTACATAATTATTCAGACCGTTTACTCAGTACTTTGTTGAAGCACCTTTGGCAGCGATTACAGCCTTCGAGTCTTCTTGGGTATGACGCTACAAGCTTGGCACACCTGTATTTGGGGAGTTTCTCCCATTCTCTGCAGATCCTCTCAAGCTCTGTCAGGTTGGATGGGGAGCGTTGCTGCACAGCTATTTTCAGGTCTCTCCAGAGATGTTCAATCGGGTTCAAGTCCGGGCTCTGGCTGGGCCACTCAAGGAAATTCAGAGATTTGTCCCGAAGCCACTCCTGCGTTGTCTTGGCTGTGTGCTTAGGGTTGTTGTCCTGTTGGAAGGTGAACCCTCACCCCAGTCTGAGGTCCTGAGCACGCTGGAGCAGGTTTTCGTCAAGGATCTCTCTGTACTTTGCTCCGTTCATCTTTGCCTCGATCCTGACTAGTCTCTTAGTCCCTGCCGCTGAAAAACATCCCCACAGCATGATTCTGCCACCACCATGCTTCACCGTAGGGATGGTGCCAGGTTTCCTCCAGACGTGACGCTTGGCATTCAGGCCAAAGAGTTCAATCTTGGTTTCATCAGACCAGAGAATTTTGTTTCTCATGGTCTGAGAGTCTTTAGGTGCCTTTTGGCAAACTCCAAGTGGGCTGTCATGTGCCTTTTGCTGAGGAGTGGCTTCCATCTGGCCACTCTACCATAAAGGCCTGATTGGTGGAGTGCTGCAGAGATGGTTCTCCTTCTGGAAGGTTCTCCCATCTCCACAGAGGAACTCTAGAGCTCTTTCAGAGTGACCATCGGGTTCTTGGTCACCTCCCTGACCAAGGCCCTTCTCCCCAGACTGCTCAGTTTGGCCGGGCGGCCAGCTCAAGGAAGAGTCTTGGTCGTTTCAAACTTCTTTCATTTAAGAATGATGGAGGCCACTGTGTTCTTGGGGACCTTCAATGCTCCAGCAATGTTTTCATACCCTTCCCCAGATCTGTGCCTCGACACAGTCCTGTCTCGGAGCTCTACGGACAATTCCTTTGACCTCATGGCTTGGTTTTTGCTCTGACATGCATTGTCAACTGTGGGACCTTATATAGACAGGTGTGTACCTTTCCAAATCATGTCCAATCAATTGAATGTACCACAGGTGGACTCCAATCAAGTTGTAGAAACATCTCAAGGATGATCAGTGGAAACAGGATGCACCTGAGCTCAATTTCAAGTCTCATAATAAAGGGTCTGAATACTTACGTAAATAAGGTATTTCTGTTTTTTATTTGCAACAAATTAGCAGAATTTTCAAAAAAGCTGTTTTCGCTTTGTCATTATGGGGTATTGTGTGTAGATTGCTGAGGATTTTTATTCATTTAATCCATTTTAGAATAAGGCTGTAATGTAACAAAATGTGGAAAAAGTCAAGGGGTCTGAATACTTTCTGAAGGCACTGTATATGCGTGCATGTTTGTGTTGTAATCACACTGCTGATGAGATCACGGCTTATCACGTGCTTATCACATCATCACAGATTGCCACGTCGATTGTCACAGAGCCTCAGTCTCCTGCATGTGTTGATCAGAGCTCCAGCTCTGTCAATGACACTGGAATCATCATCAGGTGCAATGAGAATAACACTCTGCTCTTTTTTTCTTCCCCCTCTTTTCTCTCCCTCTCTCTTTCTCTACTTTTATTTTTGTTCGTCCGTTTCTGTCTGTCATTGGCTGTTGTTTTTCCCACGCCACTCTCTTATAATTCCAACCTGTATCTTTGTTCCTTTCCAAACTTTTTGTTCCACATTTCCACACTTTCCCCTCCTCCTACTTTATCAACCACCTCTGCACACCTTCCTTTCATTCCAAACATATTTCTCTCTTTTGCTTGTCCTTCTTTTCCTATTTCCTTACCTACCTCCTCCTCCACAAAATGCACCCTGTTGGGTGGTATGTGTGTTTGCCATGGGGCACTTGTTTGTTTGTTTGTCTGTCTGTCTGTCTTTGTGTTGTATGGTATTTTTGTCTGGTTGCGTTCGTGTGTGTGTGGTGGGGGTTCCCCTGAAGCCCTGCTGCTGTCTGCCCCCCCGACAGTGCCAAGCTTCTGTTGCACGGTGGGGGTAGACTGGAAGTCTCTGACCACACCCGCCTGTCTGCCCCTCACCACCGACTACTTCCCCGAATGGCAGACCCTGCAGAACGACTACACTGAGGGCTGCTACGACCTGCTACCACACACTGACTTGGAGAGGTACAGGACACACACACACATACACATACACACTGTAGAACGACTACACTGAGGGCTGGTACGACATGTTGCCACACACTGACCTGGAGGGGTAGAAAGTGTAACTCGCAGAGTACACACACACCTCACGTAGTATACAAAATGACTACTGCAACACTGACTGCATGGTCTATTGCCTTACTGAGAAATATAGCAACTAATAGAGCAGCAGCTACAGTGAGGGAAAAAAGTATTTGATCCCCTGCTGATTTTGTACGTTTGCCCACTGACAAAGAAATGATCAGTCTATAATTTTAATGGTAGGTTTATTTGAACAGTGAGAGACAGAATTACAACAACAAAATCCAGAAAAACGCATGTCATAAATGTTATAAATTGATTCGCATTTTAATGAGGGAAATAAGTATTTGACCCCCTCTCAATCAGAAAGATTTCTGGCTCCCAGGTGTCTTTTATACAGGTAACGAGCTGAGATTAGGAGCACACTCTTAAATGGAGTGCTGTCCACAGAAGCAATCAATCAATCAGATTCCAAACTCTCCACCATGGCTAAGACCAAAGAGCTCTCCAAGGATGTCAGGGACAAGATTGTAGACCTACACAAGGCTGTAATGGGCTACAAGACCATCGCCAAGCAGCTTGGTGAGAAGGTGACAACAGTTGGTGCGATTATTCACAAATGGAAGAAACACAAAATAACTGTCAATCTCCCTCGGCCTGGGGCTCCATGCAAGATCTCACCTCGTGGAGTTGCAATGATCATGAGAACGGTGAGGAATCAGCCCAGAACTACACGGGAGGATCTTGTCAATGATCTCAAGGCAGCTGGGACCATAGTCACCAAGAAAACAATTGCAACACACTACGCCGTGAAGGACTGAAATCCTGCAGCGCCCGCAAGGTCCCCCTGCTCAAGAAAGCACATATACAGGCCCGTCTGAAGTTTGCCAATGAACATCTGAATGATTCAGAGGAGAACTGGGTGAAAGTGTTGTGGTCAGATGAGACCAAAATTTTGATATTTGGCATCAACTCAACTCGCCGTGTTTGGAGGAGGAGGAATGCTGCCTATGACCCCAAGAACACCATCCCCACCGTCAAACATGGAGGTGGAAACATAATGCTTTGGGGGTGTTTTTCTGCTAAGGGGACAGGACAACTTCACCGCATCAAAGGGACGATGGACAGGGCCATATACCGTCAAATCTTGGGTGAGATCCTCCTTCCCTCAGCCAGGGCATTGAAAATGGGTCATGGAGGGGTATTCCAGCATAACAATGACCCAAAACACACGGCCAAGGCAACAAAGGAGTGGCTCAAGAAGAAGCACATTAAGGCCATGGAGTGGCCTAGCCAGTCTCCAGACCTTAATCCCATAGAAAATCTGTGGAGGGAGCTTAAGGTTCGAGTTGCCAAACGTCAGCCTCGAAACCTTAATGACTTGGAGAAGCTCTGCAAAGAGGAGTGGGTCAAAATCCCTCCTGAGATGTGTGCAAACCTGGTGGCCAACTACAAGAAACGTCTGACTTCTGTGATTACCAACAAGGGTTTTGCCACCAAGTACTAAGTCATGTTTTACAGAGGGGTCAAATACTTATTTCCCTCATTAAAATGCAAATCAATGTATAACATTTTTGACATGTGTTTTTCTGATTTTTGTTGTTGTTATTGTGTCTCTCACTGTTCAAATAAACCTACCATTAAAATGATAGACTGATCATTTCTTTGTCAGTGGGCGAACGTACAAAATCAGCAGGGGATCAAATACTTTTTTCCCTCACTGTACATGCACCTGTTTCAGATGCCTCACCCCTCTCACCCTCCCTCTCTCTCTGTCTCAGGCGGGATGATGAGGCCCCGGTGATGAGTGCCCCTCAGGTGTTTGAGGAGTTTATCTGTCAGCGGCTGATGCAGGGCTACCAGATCATCGTCCAACCAAACAAAAGGAAACCCAAGCCCGCTGTGGCCCCACCCCTCAGCAGTAGTCCACTCTACACCAGAGGTGTTCTATACCCTGTCTGTCCAGGCCTGTGGCTCTGCTCTGACACAGTTACCTAATACCACCACAGTCACAGTTAGCTACTGGCTGACACCGTTCACTTAGAGATGATTCCCTTATACAGCATATTTATTTGCATAATTTAATCATTTGGTAAACCACAATAATCTCAGTTTGGACCAAGTGCAGTCATTTACCCTCTGTCTCTCTCTTCCTCCTTCTCAGGGCTGGTCTCTCGGCGCAGGCCAGAAGAGGAGGAGAGTCTGTACTGGCTCAGTATGGGCCGTACCTTCCATAAAGTCTGCCTGAAGGATAAAATCATCACTGTTACCCGCTACCTCCCCAAGTGAGTCTCCAGCCTTACATTAGAGCCATACTCCCAGCTAAATCATCAGACTATGTTTGCATGTCACTCACCTGTAATGTGTGTGTGTGTGTGTCAGGTACCCGTATGAGTCAGCCCAGATCCAGTACAGCTACAGTCTGTGCCCCCCTCACTCTGAGGCCCACTTCCTGTCCTGCTGGGTGGAGTTTGGTCATGAGAGACTGGAGGAGTACAAGTGGAACTACCTGGACCAGTACATCTGCTCTGCTGGCTCTGAGGACTTCAGGTACCTACAATGCATTCAGAAAGTATTCAGACCCCTTGACTTTTTCCACATTTTGTTACGTTACAGCCTTATTCTAAAATTGATTAAGTTGTTTTTACCCCTCATCAATCTACACACAATATCCCATAATGACAAAGCAAAAAAAGTTTTTTTGAAATTTCTGCAAATGTATTAAAAATAAAAAGCTGATATCACATTTACATAAGTATTCAGACCCTTTACTCAGTACTTTGTTGAGGCACCTTTAGCAGCGATTACAGCCTCAAGTCTTCTTGTGTATGACGCTACAAACTTGGCACACCCGTATTTGGGGAGTTTCTCCCATTCTTCTCTGCAGATCCTCTCAAGCTCTGTCAGGTTGGATGGGGAGCGTCGCTGCACAGCTATTTTCAGGTCTCTCCAGAGATGTTTGATCGGGTTCAAGTCCAGGCTCTGGCTGGGCCACTCAAGGACATTCAGAGACTTGTCCCGAAGCCACTCCTGCGTTGTCTTGGCTGTGTCCTTAGGGTCGTTATCCTGTTAGAAGGTGAAACTTCGCCCCAATCTGAGGTCCTGAGCGCTTTGGAGCAGGTTTTCATCAAGGATCTCTCTGTACTTTGCTCCGTTCATCTTTCCCTCGATCCTGACTTGTCTCCCAGTCTCTGCCGCTGAAAAACATCCCCACAGCATGATGCTGCCACCACCATGCTTCACCGTAGGGATGGTGGCAGGTTTCCTCCAGACGTGACGCTTGGCATTCAGGCCAAAGAGTTCAATCTTGGTTTCATCAGACCAGAGAATCTTGTTTGTCATGGTCTGAGAGTCCTTTAGGTGCTTTTTGGCAAACTCCAAGGGGGCTGTCATGTGTCTTTTACTGAGGAGTGGCTTCCGTTTGGTCACTCTACCATGAATGCCTGATTGTTGGAGTGCTGCAGAGATGGTTGTCTGTCTGAAAGGTTCTCCCATCTCCACAGAGTAACTCTGGAGCTCTGTCAGAGTGACAGTTTAGCTGGGTGGCCAGCTCTAGGAAGAGTCTTGGTGGTTCCAAACTTCTTCCATTTAAGAATGATGGAGGCCACTGTGTTCTTGGGGACCTTCAATGCTGCAGAATTTTTCCCCAGATCTGTGCCTCGACACAATCCTGTCTCGGAGCTCTACGGACAATTCCTTCAACCTCATGGCTTGTTTTTTGCACTGACATGCAATGTCAACTGTGGGACCTTAAATAGATAGGTGTGTGCCTTTCCAAATCATGTCCAATCAATTGAATGTACCACAGGTGGACTCAAATCAAGCTGTAGAAACAGCTCAGGGATGATCAATGGAAACAGGATGTACCTGAGCTCAATTTCGAGTCTCATAGCAAAGGGTCTGAATACTTATGTAAATAAGGTATTTCTGTTTTCTATTTGTAATACATTTGCAAAAATTTGTAAAAACCTGTTTTTGCTTTGTCATTATGGGGTATTGTGTATAGATTTATGAGGGAAAACTTTAATTTAATCAATTTTAGAATAAGGCTGTAACGTTAAAAAAATGTGGAAAAAGTAAAGGGGTCTGAATACTTTCCGAATGCACTGTATATACAGTCACACTTCCAAATTACTCATATTTTTTACCTTATCTACCGTTCCTGTGCCATAGTTTGATAGACTCTCTGAAGTTCTGGCGGACCCGCTTCCTGCTGCTGCCAGCTGGGGGGGCTAGACGTGTGGCGGACGGCGAGGGGCACTGGGACGTGTACGGGGAGGGAGCGGGGACGGTGGCGGGCAGAGAGGGCATGACGGGCACCGGGGACTGGGCCCTGCTGGACGGCTTCATCCGCTTCCTGGAGGGACTCAACCGCATCCGCAGACGCCACCGCTCCGACAGGATCATCAGGGTAACACCCTAAAACACTGTCTTAATCATTTAAAAAGACAAAAACTCAAAAGATTAACCCAAATGATGTGATTGAGCAGTCTTGCAAACCCAGCCAAGAGAGAAACTGACTCTGCCAGAAACAATGATCCTATGCCAATGTTGTTGTCTTGAGCTGTTTGAAGTTTTAAGCTTCTTGTCATACTGTCTTCCCCTCTCATTCTGTCTGTAGAAAGGACCGGCGATGAAGGGTCTGCAGGTGACTGGTCCTCTCTCTGCCTACCCTCCAGAGCCTGTAGCGCCCCCTCTAGGCAAGAAAGGCACCTCTGCTTTATCAGCTCTCCTGGAGTTGGAGCAGAATCAGAAGTGAGTGTAGTTGTCCTTTCTGTGTGCTTTCAATGGAACCTTGTGTGTTTCCAAATTATTGGATGCACAGGGTATCTGACATTGAAGGTACCGGTCTCACAATAATGATGCATTTCCTGTCTGCAGGACTCTAGAGGAGCAGCAACAACAGGGGAAACCCTCAGCTGCCACCAGTGAGTCTTCCACTGTCTCCACGACCACTACATATGTGGACAGCCCTCGCAAGGTGGGTGTCTTTGTGTGGTTTTGGGAAGGAACACAACGATCAAGGTTTCCTGTTTGGGTAAAAGGGAGCTCAATTTCTGTTGGGTAAAAGGGAGCTCAATTTCTGTATTGGGTTAAAAGGAGCTCAATGTCTGTCTTGGGTTAAAGGGAGCTCAATTGGGGCATTTTGGGTGTGTGTTTTGGTTGGGGGCATTTTTTGTTGTTGGTATGCATGGAATGTTGGTTTGCCGTTTATAGGGGTTTATCTTTGCTTCCTTATTATGGGGTTTCGCTTTGCTTTTGTTTCCTTCTCTCCTTCCCCACCTTTCTCTCCTTCACTTGTTTTCCTGTTGATGGACTCTGGGTTTTTCATCCTGTGGTGTATCCCTCTTCCTATGCTGACAGGATGCTGCCTTCATTTTGGATTTTATACGTAGCCCTCGTTCCTCCTACATCTATCACACACAGGTCAGTAACTAGGGGCACTGGACGCCGCTGCATCTGTTAGAGTAGAAGTGTGTGTGTGTGTGTTGTCCTGTTTCAAGTTTTAATGTCACATGCACAAGTACAGTGAAATGCCTTTCTTGCTAACTCAAAACCCAACAATGCAATAATCAATAACAATTTAATACTAGAAAAAAACACACGAGAATAAGAGTAAGCGATATGAAATACACAATAAAGTAAGTAAGTATACTATATATTTAAATATTTAAAAAGTAAGTTCCAATACCATATTTACAGTGTATTCAGAAAGTATTCAGACCCCTTGACTTTTTATACATTTTGTTACGTTACAGCCTTATTCTAAAATTGATAAAATTGTTCATCAATCTACACACAATACCCCATAATGACAAAGCAAAAACATGTTTTTAGAAATGCTTGCAAAAAAATTAATAAAAAGGAAATATCACATTTACGTAAGTATTCAGACCCTTTACTCAGTACTTTGTTGAAGCACCTTTGGCAGTGATTACAGCCTTGAGTCTTTTTGGGTATGAAGCTACAAGCTTGGCACACCTGTATTTGGGGAGTTTCTCCCATTCTTCTCTGCAGATCCTCTCAAGCTCTGTCAGGTTGGATGGGGAATGTCGCTGCACAGCTATTTTGAGGTCTCTCCAGAGATGTTGGATCGGGTTAAAGTCCTGGCTCTGGCTGGGCCACTCAAGGACATTCAGAGACTTGTCCCGAAGCCACTCCTGCGTTGTCTTGGCTGTGTGCTTAGGGTCGTTATCCTGTTAGAAGGTGAAACTTCACCCCAATCTGAGGTCCTGAGCGCTTTGGAGCAGGATTTCATCAAGGATCTCTCTGTACTTTACTCCGTTCATCTTTCCCTCGATCCTGACTAGTCTCCCAGTCTCTGCCACTGAAAAACATCCCCACAGCATGATGCTGCCACCACCATGCTTCACCGTAGGGATGGTGGCAGGTTTCCTCCAGACGTGACGCTTGGCATTCAGGCCAAAGAGTTCAATCTTGGTTTCATCAGACCAGAGAAACTTGTTTGTCATGGTCTGAGAGTCCTTTAGGTGCTTTTTGGCAAACTCCAAGCGGGCTGTCATGTGTCTTTTTCTAGTCCAAGGCGTGCACACCATCCACCGCTTCCGAGTATATTACTCGCTAATGTTCAGTCTCAGGACAATAAAGTAGATGAGCTCAGGGTGAGGATCTCCTTCCAGAGAGACATCAGGGACTGTAACATACTCTGTTTCACGGAATCATGGCTCTCTCCGGATATACTGTCCCCGTACATAAAGCCAGCTGGGTTCTCAGTACATCGCGCAGACAGGAATAAAGAACTCTCCGGGAAGAAGAAAGGCGGTGGTGTACGTTTTATGATTAAACACTCATGGTGTGATTGTGATAACGTACAGAAACTCAAGTCCTTTTGTTCACCCGACCTAGAATACCTCACAATCAAATGCAGACCGTATTACCTCCCAAGAGAATTATCTTTGGTTATAGTCACAGCCGTGTATATACCCCCTCTAGCCGATACCACGATGACCCTCAAGGAACTACACTGGACTTTATGCAAACTGGAAACCGAATATCCTGAGGCCGCATTTATTGTAGCTGGGGATTTTAACAAAGCAAATTTGAGGAAAACGCTACCGAAGTTCTATCAACACATTGACTGTAGTACTCACACTGGAAAAACACTCAACAACTGCTACTCCCCCTTCCGGGATGCCTACAAGGCCCTCCCCTGCCCTCCCTTCAGCAAATCAGGTCACAACTCAATGTTGCTCCTCCCTTCCTATAGGCAGAAACTCAAACAGGAAGTACCCATGCTAATGTCTATTCAACACTGGTCTGACCAATCGGAATCTCATGCTTCAAGATTGTTTTGATCACACGGACTGGGATATGTTCTGAGAAAAAAATGGACGTATACACGGACACAGTGACTGAGTTCATCAGGAAGTGTATAGGGGATGTTGTTCCCACTGTGACTATTAAATCCTACCCAAACCAGAAACCGTGGATAGATGGCAAAACTGAAAGTGCGAACCACCGCATTTAACCATGGCAAGGTGACTAGGAATATGGTTGAATACAAACAGTGTAGTTATTCCCTCCGTAAGGCAATCAAACAGGCAAAACGTCAGTACAGAGACAAAGTGGAGTCACAATTCAACGGCTCAGACATGAGACGTATGTGGCACACAATCACGGATTACAAAGGGGAAACCAGCCACGTCGTGGACACCGATGTCTTCTCCTGGACAAGCTAAACACCTTCTTCGCCCGCTTTGAGGATAACACAGTGCCACCGACGCGGTCCGCTCCAAAGGACTGTGGGCTCTCGTTCTCCGTGGCCAACGTGAGTAAGACATTTAAGCGTGTTAACCCACGCAAGGTTGCCGGCCCAGACTGCTGTCCCCACTTACTTCAAGATGTCCACCATTGTTCCTGTACCCAAGAAAGCAAAGGTAACTGAACTAAATGACTATCGCCGCGTAGCACTCACTTCTGTCATCATGAAGTGCTTTGAGAGGCTAGTTAAGGATCATATCACATCTATCTTACCTGTCACCCTAGACCCACTTCAATTTGCTTACCACCCCAATAGATCCACAGACGATGCCATCACACTGCACACTGCCCTATCCCATCGGGACAAGAGGAATACCTATGTAAGAATGATGTTCATTGACTATAGCTCAGCCTTCAACACCATAGTACCCTCCAAGCTCATCATTAAGCTCGGGGCCCTGGGTCTGAACCCCGCACTGTGCAACTGGGTCCTGGACTTCCTGACAGGCCGCCCCCAGTTGGTGAAGGTAGGAAACAACACCTCCACTTCTCTGATCCTCAACACAGCTCCGTCCTGTACTCCCTGTTCACCCATGACTGTGTGGCCACGCACGCCTCAAACTCAATCATCAAGTTTGCAGACGACACAACAGTAGTAGGCCTGATTACCAACAATGACGAGACAGCCTACAGGGAGGAGGTGAGGGCCCTGGCGAAGTTGTGCCAGGAAAATTATCTCTCCCTCAACGTCAACTAAACAAAGGAACTATCCACATCGACGGGACTGCAGTGGAGAAGGTGAAAAGCTTCAAGTTCCTTGGCGTACACTACACTGACAATCTGAAATGGTCCACCCACACAGACAGTGTGGTGAAGAAGACGCAACAGCACCTCTTCAACCTCAGGAGGCTGAAGAAATTTGACTATGCCGTAAGACCCTCACAAACATTTACAGATGCACAATTGAGAGCATCCTGTCGGGCTGTATCACCACCTGGTACGGCAACTGCACCGCCTGCAGCCTTAGGGCTCTCCAGAGGGTGGTGCGGTCTGCCCAACGCCTCACCGGGGGCACACTGCCTGCCCTCCAGGATACCTACAGCACCCAATGCCACAGGAAGGCCAAAAAGATCATCAAGGACATCAACCACCCGAGCAACGGCCTGTTCACCCCGCAATCATCCAGAAGGCAAGGTCAGTACAGGTGCATCAAAGCTGGGACCGAGAGACTGAGAAACAGCTTATATCTCAAGGCCATCAGACAGTTAAATAGCCATCACTAGCCGGCTACCACCCGGTTACTCAACCTGCACCTTAGAGGCTGCTGCCCTATATACATAGACATGGAATCACTGGTTACTTTAATAATGGAACACTAGTCAATTTAATAATGTTTACATACTGCTTTACTCATTTTATATGTATATACTGTATTCTATGTATTTTAGTCAATGCCACTCCGACATTGCTTGTCCTAATATTTATATATTTCTTAATTCCATTCTTTTACTTTTAGATTTGTGTGTTGTTGTGAATTGTTAGAGACTACTGCACTGCTGGATCTAGGAACACAAGCATTTCGCTACACCCGCAATAACATCTGCTAAATATGTGTATTTGACCAATAAAATGGTATTTGACCATGTCCAATCAATTGAATGTACCACAGGTGGACTCCAATCAAGTTGTAGAAACTCAACTCAAGGATGATCAATGGAAACATGATGCACCTGAGCCCAATTTCGAGTCTCATAGCAAAGGGTCTGAATACTTATGTAAATAAGGTATTTCTGTTTTACATTTGTAAAGATTAGAAAAACCTGTTTTCGCTTTGTCATTATGGGGTATTGTGTGTAGATTGATGAGAAAAAAAATATCTAATCCA
The DNA here is from genome assembly GCF_964263955.1 of Coregonus lavaretus. Classification (NCBI taxonomy): domain Eukaryota; kingdom Metazoa; phylum Chordata; class Actinopteri; order Salmoniformes; family Salmonidae; genus Coregonus; species Coregonus lavaretus. The sequence continues at coordinate 45,563,266 of NC_139991.1, forward strand.
TTTTAGAATAAGGCTGTAATGTAACAAAATGTGGAAAAAGTCAAGTGGTCTGAATACTTTCCGAATGCACTGTACATGTGCAGGGATACTGGAGTGATGGAGGTAGATATGTATAGGGGTAAGGGGACTAGGCAACAGGATTTAAGATAAACAGAGTAGCAGCAGCTTGCATGTGAGTGGGTGTGTAGAGTCAGTATAAATGTATGTTCATATTATGTGTGAGTGAGAAATTGATGGAGTGAGTGTTTGTGTGTGTGTTGGCGTGACAGTGTGTGTAAGTGTGTAGGGCCCTGTAAGTGTGCACAGAGACAGTGCAAATATTGAAATAAAAGGTCAACTCAGTCCGTGTAGCTATTTTGTAGCTTGCATCCTGTACTGTCCTGCTGGCATGAAATCTGCATGTCTGCATGAGTCTACCTTAGACACACTATTGTTTGTTACTTCGGATTGGTGGTTTGTGAAGAGACCACACATTACACTAGTACCTGGCAGATTTAAGCCAAGTCAACTAAGGTAATGTATCCCAGATGTGAGTTATCCTCTTCAGTATCTAACTAGCATGAGACTAGGAGTGATTGATATGTAATATACATGAAATAAATAGAAGGCAGCAGAGTGACTGCCTGAGACTGTTTGATTTAATTCTAACCTTTGCTGATTGGCCTGTAGATTTCTACAGATCCTGCTGAAGGAGGGGCCACAGACAAAGGTGGTCAGGTAGGGGCTGGGGCGGTGACCGGTGGGGCTGCAGCGCAGGCAACAGGGGACACAGGACCCAGCTTAACCACAGAAACCAGGTGGGTTTAGAAATGCTGTTTTTTTGTAAAGTGTTCAAAATCATGTTTCTAATTGGAAAGTGTTATGTGAATGATGATGGCATTAGTCATAGTTAACCAGGCTTTTATGTCTGTGAGTTTACAGTGGGCAATCTGGTACTGGAGCCTTATGTTTGTCCTCATCCTCCACCCTGATGGAGATACTAGAGGCCATCAAACACCCCACGTAAGACCCTGTGTGTGTGTGTGTTTTTTTTGTTTTATAAGGATAGTAAAACCAGGAAAATTCAGACAAGTGGGGACATTTCGGCGGTCTCTACAAGAAAATAAGCTATTTTAGGCTTGGGGGTTAGGCTTAGAATTAGGGTTTGGGGTTAAGGTTAGGGAAAATAGGATTTTCAATAGGAATCAATTGTTTGGTCCCCACAAGGTTAGTAAAACAAATGTGCGTGTGAAAGAGTGTGTTGGCGTGCACCACAACACATACCTCAAGTGTTTTAGTTGTGGTTTGTTGTTGTCCCTGCAGTTAGATGAGTGTGTTTGAGCTACTGTTCTGTCCTTCTGTGTGATATATATAGAACAGGTGTGCAGCTTCTACCTGAGCAGAAGGGCCTGCCCCCTAACTGCTTCATCAGTGCTGAGATCGTCCATTGGCTGGTCAACAATGTAGAGGGCGTGGCCACACAAGGCATGGCTGTTGACATCATGCAGGTAGGTATACGTTTATCTGCCTTTGTTAAAGTATGTGAAAGAGACACACTGTATGTTGTGAATGCAGCATTTGTGTGTTGGGTTTTTAACAGTATTGCTGTGTCCCCTGTGTTTCTGTAGAAGATGCTGGATGAGGGCCTGGTTACCCATGCATCAGGGGATGCCATGAGGACCTTTGTCTATGGCTTCTACTTCTATAGGATAGTGGCAGAGAAAGACGCCGAGCGAGGTTAGGGAGACACTTACAGTCTACACAAAGCTAATCTGAAAACGTATCAATTGAAAAAATGTTGGTTTGCTTTCCTAGAACAAGGTAGTCCTCCATGCTGCCCACCATGGGGTCAATTCCGTTTCAATTCCAGTCAGTTCAGGAAGTGCACTGAAATTCCAAATCTCTTCAATGCTTTTCAGTGCGGCGAATTTTGAATTTGGTTTACTTTCTGAATTGACTGGAATTGTAATGGAATTGACCCCAGCCCTGCCTGCTTCCCACACTGACCTCTTTCCAGTCATTGATTCTCAGTCATGCCGATATTGATTGTTCTCATTTGAGGTTTCCAGCCACTGGTGGTAACTAACCAGACTCAATAATAACCATACATATATCTCTCCATCTCTACTGTACTCTAGGCCCTACATCCCAGCTACCTCCTCCTGTGGCACAAGGCTGGTCAACGGCAGCCTTGGAGGACTTTGCCCTGTTTCAGAGGAAGTGGTTCGAGGTTGCTTTTGTCCTGGAGGAGCGTCGACCTTGTGACCTCCCGGCCTTCCTGCTGCCCTGGCTGCCCAGCCGGCCTGCGTCCTATGCAAGTAGGCACAGCTCCTTCAGCCGCAGCTTTGGAGGACGCAGCCAGGCCGCAGCACTGCTAGGTACACACAGCCTGCTCCTCCCCCAGAGCTGAGCCTCAGCCCACCCACCCCAACCTCAACCCCACCCCAGAATGGACATGACTTCCCCCCCACAATCAGAATGAGCATGCCTCCCCCTCCCTTCCAGTCAGACACATACCCTGCAACAGGCCCTTAGGGGTTTGGGAGGGAGGGTCCCATAGCAGGTGTCACACAGAGCCACCAGACAAGATTCCTGCATGCCTCTGTATGCAAATATGAAGTGGTGCTAACTTGGTCATCAGATTTGGACATGGTTGGTTGAGATCCGGTTAAACATTTTTTTATTAACTTGGTTTGAATTGTTGACAAAAAGTTCCCAAAAATCATTAGTAACTTGTTAACAGTTGATCTCTAAATAACTTAACACCACTCCATAACTGAGGAGCTACTATTCTATTTGATTGAGGCATTCAGGGAACTTACAAACAGCCATCAAAACCATCAAACTCTAGATAATTTATTCTTAGATTTGAATAATTGGCCCATGATTCATTACATACTAACCACAATTTTACTCTTGAAGTACTTTCCAATGACTTGAATTTCTCACCATCACAACATTGCTCTCACATCATTTAATCATTGACTTGCCATCTACCATCTGAACTAATAATTATCCTGGTGACATTGTTCATTCTGTGTGACACAAGGCATTGGACCTCAGTACCCATCCCCCTTACGGGCAAAAACAGGGCTGCATGTGATTGCTGGTGATCTATCTACTCCAGCTTGCAGAGCTTGGGTTGGTGGTACACCTAAACCTCTTCCCATTCTCATCCCAACCTCCTCTGCCTCCAATTGTAGCTCGAATTGGCATGTCAGTATGTACAGTACAGTACATATTACATCTAATGGTAGTACTCGTGCCACTGTCGACTGATTGAAAACAACTCCATCCAATCAGATCACTGATGGATGGGATTTGCGTCTACTTCCTCCAATCAGAGCAGTAATCGGTGTGGTAGTTCTCTTTTCCGTCCAATTAGAGAACTAGTTGGTGTGGTAGTGTTTAGTGCATGCTGTGGTAGAAGTGGCTGTGGTACAGTAGAGCAGTGGTGTGCAGTGCATTGTCCTCTCTTTGCTTTCTCTCTCTGTACTGTTTAATGCGTTTCCACTATAAAATGTTGTGAGAATGTTACTGCATTTAGGGAGTCTTGACCAATCCTTCTTTCTCTGTCTCACTGTGATTTTCTTACCGTGATTTGATGCTGTTTATGCTGCCACTTTTACAGCAATTTAGAGGCAATCTGCAGTTGCTACATGCATTTTTGGACGTATAAAGTAATGATATATACACATTGATACTTGAAGAATATAACTTCTAAATGCCTCGTGCTGAGTTCAACTGTCGTACCCCATCAGAACCCAAAATATAAGCTTGTTTTACTCCAATGTTTGTAAACATCGGAAATGTAAACAAATACTGTATAGCCTCAAAACATAGTTTCTATATCTTGGATGGTCAGTCCTTGCATCCATAGCTCTGTCTATTCATTTGAGAGTGGTTACATTTCTCCAGACCCATCCCTCAGTTTTTTCTGCTTTGTAATTTTTCAACTAAGGATTGCCACTTTAAATTACTGATGAGTTTGGAGTTGTTTTATGGTTAATATAAACCAGCTTATTCCCATGAAAATGTCTAACACTGGGAGAGAAACAGCTCTAACTGTAGGCTTTGCCCCCATCTGCTCAGAAAACAGATATGGTCATTATACCCAACATTACCTAAAACATAAATGCAATAACTTTTCTCCCATAAAATGTGTCTTATTTGGACTAATTTCTGTGAGATTAATAAGGTGTGAATCATAATTCAGAACCATAAAATATAGTAATTTATACATTAATAAACTCAATGGTTCCTCTCCAGGAAATCATGAAACAATGACACCACAATCTGGCTGTAGAAAGAATTTCCTGTATGCCTATGTTTGTCATGATGACCATGTTTGTGTTGTCTCCAGTGATTAACAGTGTACTGACTTGGTAATTAAAACGTATAGGCCTATTTAAAAAATAACACACTAACCTTTTCAGAATGAAATAATCATATGGACAACAAAATAATGATTTATAAAGAATTGTGATGTAATTTGGAGTAGCATTCTAAATGTATCATCCTTAAAACATAGTCAGTACAGAACAGGTTTGGGGTCAATTCCATTTCAATTTCAGTCAATTCAGAAAGTAAACCAAATTCCAATTCCAAATTGTCCTAACTGAAAGAGAAATGTTGAAGAGAAATGGAATTGGAATTTCAGTGTACTTCCTGAATTGACTGAAATTGACATGGAATTTACCCCAACCCTGGTACCGAATCTGCCTGGAGACAAGTTCTGAGCATAACAGAGGTGTTTCAGGGCAAGAGAGGATGCTATGGTGGAATATTGTGGCTTCACTGACTTTCGATAACTTGCTAACATTCATTGTGAAGTTTCTAACTCCATCTCAAACATTTGGTGTGTGTGTCCCCCCCCCCCCCCCGTACCATATTCCATATACTCCAACAACTGTCTCTCACCCTCTTAATCTCATAATATCCATGCAAATGTCCTCTTCCTGCCTGTCCATCTCTACATCCATCTCTCCCTTTGGGCCTGATCTCTGGGCCTGTCCCTCTACTCCCTTGCTCTCTCTCTCCCCTCCCTCCTCTCTCTCCTCAGCTGCCACTGTACCAGAGCAGAAGACGGTCACCTTGGACGTGGACGTTAACAATCGCAGCGACCGCACCGAGTGGTGCAGCTGCTATTACCATGGCAACTTCTCCCTTAACGCTGCCTTCGAGGTCAAGCTGCACTGGATGGCCGTCACTGCAGCTGTTCTCTTTGAGATGGTAAGACAGAGCCAGACAGAGGGGGAATGTCCATTGACTCACTTGAGACACTCTCAGGGCTCAAAACTGCTTCCAAAACACTTGCATTTGCGACCCTTTGACTTGACAATGTTTTATTGTTCGCTAGGGTGCCAGTGATTATTTTTTTTGCTGGTCAATTTTTGTTTTTGGTTCACAATTTGCTTTTATCAAGATTTATTCAAACAGCAATGGGTATGCAACAATGGGTATGCAAACCAGGTATTCAAAAAGTTTGGTCCGAAGTCTTGGTGGAATCTTTGCCATGCGCAATTCATTCATTATGCGCTGTTTGAATGAACATTTCTAAAGGCTTTCCCAAAAAAACGTCCCAATTAAATGTTGACTGCAAAGTAGGCCTACCTGGCAGAATGATCTCATGATGATTTGTATCAATCACGGGGCATTTGTTTTGCAAACTCTGCCATCACATATAGCCTACACTGTATATTGTATAGTACAAAAACACCTCGGTCTCTTGCTAGGTGGGATTTTGCCACTGGCAAATGTACCTGAATGTCAAGCCCGGCAAGGGCAGCTAATTTAAAAGATGGCTAGTCATTATTAGTCTGGTTCTGTATGGAATGCAGGTACATTATGGGACACAGGTCCAGTCATTAACGGCACACAGTGGCGAGTAATTGGTGCGACCAAATCATGTGCTGGTGCCATCGACTGAAAATGTTGGTAGCACCAGTGCCACCAGTGGAAAAAAGTTAGTCTAGCGCCCTGCACCCTACACATTAAGACAGAGTTCCTGTCAGCATTATTTAATGTAAGATGTTTTTATGACATACTGACATATTTCTTGAAGTTGCCACGGATATGAAGTAAACGGCTGAATTATTAAATATTTCAGGTTGTCATACTTAAGGAGTCACAAGGCATGCCAGCTGATAATCAAACCATATGGGCTCAAAACGGCTCACTAATTCCCAACATGACAACACTACTACACATCACGTTTGCTTGGACGAGAGAGTTTGACAACAAGACCCATGTTTATCTTGACTCTCCACCATATTCCCATCTCTACAGGTCCAAGGCTGGCACAGGAAGGCTGCCTCCTGTGGGTTCCTGTTGGTGCCCGTCCTGGAGGTGCCCTTTGCCCTGCCCTCCTACCTGTATGGTGACCCACTGCGGGCCCAGCTCTTCATCCCTCTCCACATCCACCGTCTGCTGAGGGACGGCAGCGACAACCTGTTTGAGGGTGAGGAGACACTGGGAGCTTTTTACACCACTGTCATTGTACACATGTACACAGTGTGTCTCTATCATTTGATAGAGCACGTATCTTTAACATAGATTGTAAGTAAACGTACAGGGACATAAGCATAAACTATTTATTGGGTGTGTTGCTTTGGGTGTTCGTGCTTGTCAACATTATTCCCCTGTGATAATTGTTTGGCAGGGTTTGAACCAGAGACGTATTGGGATAGAATGCAGATCTTTCAGGAGGCCATACTGTACCGGTAGGTGATTCTCTATACATAGTTTATAGGGCAGCAGGTTGCCTATAGGTTAGAGCGTTGGGCCAGTAACTGAAAGGTTGCATGTTCGAATACCCGAGCGGACAAGGTGAAAAATCAGTTGATGCGCCATTGAGCAAGCCTCTTAACCCTAATTTGCTCCAGGGGTGCCGCACTACTATGGCTGACCCTGCAAACAACACATTTCACTGTACCTATCTGGTGTATGTGACAATAAAACATTGTTTTTTTTTGTTCTCTGTAAATGTGGGATGGAGGCACTATATGTGCTGCAAAGGTCTTTAGGTATTTATCCAAACATTCTCACACTTATCTCTCTCGCTCAGATTCGGTTTTGTTCAAGACAAGTTTTCTGCCTCTGCTTTCAACTTCCCATCAGAGAACAAGCCCCAATACATCCACGTAACAGGTAGGCACATATTAGAACAAAGATGAGCATGATTTCTAATTCTGTCAGACACATTTTTTTCAATATGCCCTTTGTTACCTCTAACACCCTCCCTCACACTACTGTTCTCCTTACCCTCTCTTTCTCTCTCTCTCTGTCCTCCCTGCTCCCCTTCTATCTCCCTCTAGGCACAGTGTTCCTCCAGCTGCCCTACTCCAAGAGGAAGTACTCTAGCGGGCAGCAGCGGAGGAGGAGGAATTCAACAGCATCAGCCAGTCAGGGCCTGTTTGGCTCGGAAGAGCTGGTGGGTTACTACTGGGCCTATAACACTATGCTGACCAAGGCCTGGAGGACGGGCGTGCTTGGGGACGAGAAGCTGGCTGACCGCCTGCTCAGAGACTTCACTGACTTCTGCGCCAACAAAGACAAGAGGCTGGTCAACTTTTGGGACAGCTGCCAGGAGAAAATGAATGCTAGTGCTCCGTGATGAAGAGATAGAGAGGGGGAAGTGAGTTGAAACTGAGAAACAGACAACTCTATTGAAGTGGGAATGTACTGTATGAAATGAGTCTGCATTGGCTGCAGTGTTGAGGTTTCTGGGAAGAATTCTCCACAAGAACACCTTGTATATGTGTGCTATGTCCCCTCTGTGGCAGGACTAGGTCAAGGTGAAAGGTCAAGTGCTATGACCGTTAATATGAAGACTATTCCTGAGGAGCAGAGACTGCTTCCTCTGGTCCTGCTGATGAGCTGCTACTCTTCCTTCATGTTAAGTGAATAATAAGAGAACTAATCTAAACCTGGCATACGCCTCTACATAATGTGTTTACGAGTGCAACTGTGAATTTGAAAACATGTACTTTGAGGAGTATTCATTTATTCATTTGTTGCAGAAATTAATACAAAATAAATATCAAGCGGTTATTATGGGATTTGTTCAGGATGTTTTATTGCATGGGGATAATGTAATGCTAGTTTCCCCTCTCAGTGACTGGTAGCCAGTGTTGAGGAAGCTACTCTGAAAATATAGTTTACCAAGCTACCAATTACTTCACACTGGAAGAAGTTAAGCTACACTAAAGCTACCCTTAACTAAAGTTACTTTGAAAAAGGTTAGGAGACCATTTTCCCTAATCCTTTTCCTAACCTTAACCTAATTCCCCTAACCTTAACCCAATTTCTCATAACGTGCTACGAAAAAGTTATAGCTGTATCAAAGTGGTGTGTTTTTAGGGAATATCAGTTAGTTACACCGCTAAGTGGCAAAAATTGTAATGAAAACACTACCTAGATTTGAATTTAGTTCAACTACCACCAAGCTACTGCAGTCTGCAAAATGTATACTGAACAAAAATATAAACGCAACAATTTCTACGATTTTACTGAGTTACAGATCATATAAGGAAATCAGTCAACTGAAATATATAAATTAGGCCCTAAACTATTGATTTCACATGATTGGGCAGGGGCGCAGCCATGGGTGGACCTGGGAGGGCAGAATGAATGTCCACCTTGGCTGTCCTCATACGATCCCGCAGGTGAAGAAGCCGGATGTGGAGGTCCTGGGCTGGCGTGGTTACACGTGGTCTGCGGTTGTGAGGCCGGTTGGATGTACTGCCAAATTCTCTAAAATGACATTATTAGCTTATGGTACAGAAATTTACATTCAAATTTATGGCAGCAGCTCAGGTGGACATTCCTGCAGTCAGCATGCCAATTGCAAGCTCCCTCAAAACTTGAGACATCTGTGGCATTGTGTTGTGTGACAAAACTGCACATTTTAGGTTGGCCTTTTATTGTCCCCAGCATAAGGTGAACCTGTGTAATGATCTTGCTTTAATCAGTTTATTGATATGCCACACCTGTCAGGTGGGTGGATTATCCTGGCAAAGGAGAAATCCTTACTAACAGGGATGTGAACAAATGTGTGCACAAAATTTGGGAGAAATACACTTTTTGTGTGTATGTAAAGTGTCTGGGATCTTTTATTTCAGCTCATGAAACATAGGACCTACATGTTACATTTATATTTCTGTTCAGTATAGTTAAATTACTAGTTGAACTACATGTAGTTCACGACTCCCCAACACTGCTGGTAGCTAGATGTTCTGCTACATTCTTGGAATAATATCACAGCCCTGATAATGTACAAAAGTGTGTCATACACTCCTCCTCTTGTCCAGTTACAGGGAAGAGAGGATGCAACACTGGAATGGGGAGTGTTTTCCTTTTAGGGATGAGGGAGATAACACTTGTCAGCAACACAGAGGTCTTCTGCACCTTTCAGTATCATATGTGTACATTACAGCGGTTGGCATAAATGCTATCATGGCTTTGGGACTGGGCAGATGTGAGGAAAGGCACTGCTTATGTCCTCTATGTTCTCGTCTCCATCCTAATATGCTGGAACCTTTACTTGCATACCATATGTGAGGAGAGGTCACACTAGCAGCAACCCTACACGCACGCGCTCTCAGTTGCTGCAACCGATGCAGTACGCCGCACTGCGCAGGTGCACGCCTGCAGCGTACGTTTCTATTTTTAGAAAGTGACGTCATCTTGAAATATCAGCGGCAGGCTTCGACACCCCCCCCCCCTCCACACGATAGACTGGATTGACAGGACGCTTGGAGCAGCACCCCATGTCGATAGCAGTGGGAGGCCGCAGTAGCTAGTTAGCCACCGGGTAGTGAGATAGAGAGTCGAGCGAGGACTTGGAGGGTAGCCACTGATTGTCTTACTTCTAATTTGCGCCTCGGCAGCATTAAAAACCGAATTAATTCACCATTGTTTACCTCGTATTGTAAGTAGGTTTTTAGAGATAATCCGCAGTGACATTTGATGTGCTGTTTGTAGCGTTGCACGTCACCGGGAAAATACACATAGCTAGGTGTATTCAAAAGCAATCGTCAATAGTATCCTGTATCTTGGAACTGACTGCCCGACCTTTGGCACATCAACAGCGACAATGGCAGATAGAGAGCAACTGATCCAGAGAGCCCGTATGGCTGAGCAGGCGGAGCGGTACGATGACATGGCCTCAGCGATGAAGCAGGTAGACATAATTTTGCATAATGAGCAATGCAGCTCACTTGGAAGAATTACCAAATGTGACAGGAATTGATATCAGTTTGTAACAAAGGTAATCTATTATTACATCATTCACTAGTCTGACAATGTAGCCTCTTGCTAACTAGCTAACTATAGTAGATGGAATTATCGTCTTGATTTAAGAAATAATTTCCAGAATTCTGTGCAACATCATAAATCAATGTGAAACCTGGTGCACACAATACCAAGGTTGACTATTTCGCTTCTGTTGCTATGTTATTTTGCCAAATCTTTTTTAGAAGTGAATGTGGTAGCTAAAGAGCTAGCTGAGCTAACAATGAAGCTGGTGGTGGTCGATGATGCAGTAGTAGTAGAGTAGCACCAGCCCAGAGGCTGAACGGGGACACATTGGGTGCGTTCGTTCACTACAGCACTTTGGGCCGAGTGAATAAAACTACATATTCCAAGCTTGAAAGCTGGTTTTGCCTTTCCTGTAATAGACTAATTAACAGAATAATCGTCAAATTTATGCCAGACAGAGGTACATTTTCTCAAATAACGAACAAATATGATGGTGGAAGTTTATAAACGACCAGGGCCGCCTGTAGCTCAGTTGGTAGAGCATGGGGCTTGCAACGCCAGGGTTGTGGGTTCGATTCCCACGAGGGACCAGTATGAAAAATGTATGCACTCACTAACTGTAAATCGCTCTGGATAAGAGCATCTGCTAAATGACTCAAATGTAAAATTACCAGATGTTGCTCCTTTACAAACGCACCCACAGACCCTGTCTGCAAGGGCAGATATTGGCTGCAGTTAAATGTATCGATGACGATGGATACATATTCATCTAATGACTTAAAAGTAGCCTGTTTCTCAAAAGGCATAAGACAAACATCTTTATAAAAAAAAAATGCCTTTAATGTTTACAGTTAAGAATCAAGCACAGCTTCAGCCACAAATACAGCATAGCCTTTCTCCACCTAGGCATGCATGCACCCTGCAACATCACACCTTTGTCATTGGTCAATTTCTAGAGCATTTCTTCAGGATTGGAATGTTAGGTCAATGGTACATTTGTTTGATTTATAGAAGGTTTATGATATGGTAGCATTTTCACATCCTGTCAGCATTCTTTTTAACACTTCTATGTCCTCACCAGGTGACTGAGCTGAGCGAGCCTCTGAATAACGACGACCGCAACCTGCTCTCTGTGGCCTACAAGAACGTGGTGGGGGCCCGGCGGTCCTCCTGGCGCGTCACCTCCAGCATCGAGCAAAGAGCCATGGCCGACGGCAACGAGAAGAAGCTGGAGCTGGTGAAGGCCTACCGGGAGACTATCGAGAAGGAGCTGGAGACAGTCTGCCAGGATGTGCTCAACCTGCTGGACCAGTTCCTAATCAAGAGCTGCGGAGAAGATCAGCTGGAGAGCAAGGTGTTCTACCTGAAGATGAAGGGCGACTACTACCGCTACCTGGCCGAGGTGGCCACAGCCGAGAAGAGGACCTCTGCCGTGGAGTCCTCCGAGGGAGCCTACAAGGAGGCCTACGAGATCAGCAAGAGCATGGCGGCCACCCACCCCATCCGCCTAGGTCTGGCCCTCAACTTCTCTGTGTTCTACTACGAGATCCAGAACGCCCCTGAGGAGGCCTGCAAGCTGGCCAAGGAGGCCTTTGATGAGGCCATCGGACACCTGGACAATCTGAACGAGGACTCCTATAAGGACTCCACCCTCATCATGCAACTGCTGCGGGACAACCTGACCCTGTGGACCAGCGACCAGCAGGACAGCGAGGGGGGAGAGGCCCAACCCTGAGACCACCTCCTCCTAACCCCTGATTGTCTTTAGCTAGAGTTAGCCACTCCCCTTCCCACTGTCCCCCTACCCCCTATTCTTTACTCTTTTCAGATCTTTTGTTCTCTAATCTCTTCCTCATCGCTCACCTCTTTGTCTCTTTGTGCCATTATCATGCTCAATTAAGGCCTCATCAGGAAGAATCTGTTCTCTAGTGGCCTGTCGTTTTTGTCCTACATTCTCACCTCTTCCCCTGCTGCATTCACCCTCTCATACTGTCCTCCTCAACTCTCTCCCTCTTTTCTGTCCTCCAAGGCTTTCTGTCCCTGGCCCACTTTCTGTGCGCTAGGTGGTATTTTTTCTTCTTCGATCCATTCCATCCCCTCCCTTCCATAGTTGCTGATAATTAACTGACTAGTTGGTATTCAAGTGACATTTCCACAGGATGTTCTCGTGAGGACAATTTAGTATCGATCATGAGTGGATGTCTGTAATTCTAATTAGGGAAAATGTATTTCATTACGTTACACAGCATAGTGGAAATGTTACTATTGACCAGAATGTTGTGCTCTCCTCCTTGACTTGAACCCTTTCTATGCCCCCACCCCTCTGTCACTGTAAGATCTCTGTCTGTTGTTCCTCCTCTCTATTCCCTGTCTGTTGCCCTTTCCACTCTGCCCTCTGACCTCTGTGTGCACTGCTAGCCCCTGTGAACGTGTGTGCCAGCCATCTTACCATTTTGAAATGTCCACCTTTGAAGGTTGATTGGACAGTGTCTGGAGTTTTCAGTTGTGCAAGTACATTTGTTTATTATTATGAATAATGTGGTCATTAAAATAATGCCATTAAAACATTACCTACCCTGGGAACTTGTTATGTGTGAATGCTTGGATGAATGGCATGCTCGTGTGCTTCAGTCGCCATGAGTGAATCTATGGCCCTGCGGTCATGAGCTATTTGGTCATGATGTGTCCTGCTGTACGTGTATTTTCTTTCTCATTCCGATTATCTCTGTGTTACACACACATACTCATTTAGTTCACTGTGTTAGATTTTATTGTGTATTTGTTGAGAATGTTCTCATGGTATTCCTTCCTCTGATGGACAAAGTCAGAATGGTGTCTTGGTGCAGTCTAAATTTCCAATTAATTAGCTGCACACTTCTGTTGGAGTGAAACGGACGGTAGGCTAGTAATAGGTGTAATATGACCCATTTTGGTTTTCTGTTGCAAAAGTTTTGCTTCTATATGCCCAATTGAACACAACCCTGGCTTGTTTCACCACTAATATTTTTTTAAAAACCTTTCCTGGCTCTTTGTTGTCCTGCATCTGACCATGTTAAGCTTCAGACTCGATAGTCACCTAGTGGTTGTTTCTGGTACTTTTACCCTCCTATCTACAGGGTTCGTAATAATGTAACAACTCCATTAAAGGGAAAAACGTGTTTCATTAACCCATTTATTGCAGTCTTTTGACTTTATCATTGATTTATAGGTCTCTGCTGAGACTGGTATTACAAACATCCCACTACAAGGATGACAGAAGTAGAAAATAATCATGACCTAAAACCAATCAAAGTTATCTTTTATATTGCTACTAGCTCATCTTGATAATCTCAGGGAAGAGTGAGGTTGGGCATAGTTCAGGCTTTGAAATTGCTGAGGTAAAAGCTCAGGTTTGGTGATGAAGCATCAGGTGATAATGAGATTGGACAAATACAAGGGTAAGATCATGCAGTGACATTGTAAATGTTATATACCTGTAGAGACTAATGGCTGATGTACATTTATGTGAACAAGATTGTTCGTAGCTGTGATGAGATGAGAGATTAATATAATTTTATGGATAGCGCCTTATCACACACACACTTAAGTCTTCACCAGCAACCTGAAGAGGAATAACGGCAGGGCAGAGTAATAATTAACCCACTATCTGTGTGTGTGTGTGTTTACTCTGTGGGTGAGGTAGTTTTATGAAGAAAGTACCTTTTCGATTGACTGACCTTGAATCAGAATTAGTTTCCTTGTGGAAATAAATCACAATATTGACAGAAGAGTTAATGGAATGGGCTTACAGTCAACAGCCATGTCCATTAACATACATTTAATGCTATTATTATTACTATATTTCCCCATTAAACATGTCCTATTATAGCCAATAAACCCTTCCTAATTGTGTTCAATCGAAAACCCACTATATTGTTTTTCCTGTGTGCTCTTTGCTGTGCTCTTTCTCCCAGGAGTCCACAATTCTCCTGCTGCCACAGCACTTTCACAGTTGACTTATCTACCTACAGTAGTCACCTACTTTCAGGGTTTTATCAATCAGCCCTTTCCATTAGGACTGGGATTAGTGTAATTCTGAAAGTGGAATGGCTCACACGTTGTCTTTTATAGGATTTTTTAAAAAGTATTTCCTGTTCAGTTGATCATTAAAGTGTCAATCAGCAGTAAAAACAAGAACAGATATACTCCCTGTCACTGTTTCGGTAAACAGCTGAGGGATGGGGTTGTAGAAATGTAACCACTCTCAAATTCATAGACAGAGCTATGGATGCAAGGACTGACCAACCATGATATCAAAATTATAGGTTTAACCATGTTTTTATGCTATATAATAAAGAGTAAAACAAGCTTATATTTGGGGTTCTGATAGGGTACAACAGTTGAACTAAGCTCATGAAGCATAGGTTATTGTATATTCTTCAAGATTCAATGGGTACATATAATAAATGTAAAAAATGAATGTAGCAACTGCTGATTTCCCCTTTAATGACCATTTGTTTGCCATAAAGCACATTCTTTGATTTCTGACACCAATATCTTTTTTTTCTTCATTTACAGTATTTGCATTTGCACATTCATTGGCAGGCAAGCTCACATACACACCTTTGCATGGTCTCAAACACACTATTAACCAACACACCAATGGCGGCCGGTGCCATTTAAGATGAGGGAGGATTATCTTTTTTTTATGAGCATGGATTTATTTCTATTACAGCATATTGGATGACTGTCATTCATATTCCATTCACCCAGCTCAATGTAACATCGATAGGTTTAGGCTACTACATGATAGTCAAATATCACCTACACACATCATGAACTTGCTATAACCTATGAATGAACGTTTACAACGTAGGTGCACAGGTTGAGAGAAATTGGAGTAATCAAGGTGACAGACATTGACACATTCAACACTGCCTTGCACACTCTTGCCTGTATCTAGCTGATCTATGGTGTAATCATTAGTCAAACAGTTGCAAACAAGATTTTCTACTGGACAAATTCAGGTATGTTTTCCCTGTTTCGTTCCGTTTGCTTGCGTTTAAAAAACTTTTTTCAACAGAATCGGTGGAATGAATACACCCCTGATCACACGCAATCACAGTTCACTTTCATAGCAGCCACATACAAACAGCATTATCCTTTTGATCGTTGTAGAATTGCTTCTCGCATCTACACGCTCTCCTCCTCTCACCTTTTCCCTGAGCTTGTGGACTTCAGTGCACAACACATCAGCTGTCTGTGATCAGGCGAAAAAACCTTTCCAAACCAAACCTTCATATCATAACCGCTGACCACTACACACATCCTACATCGTTGTCACCATATTAACTAACATCATAGTCAACATACTAGAACTAAGGTGTTAGTAAACCCGCTACGATCATGCATTACAGTGTACAGTCTGCAAGGATTTTAGCAGTTACACCGACAGGCAATAAATTAATAAAACCAAAAGCTTACCTTGACTTGGAAGAGTTCCAGTGTTGGATAGCCATAGCCAGCTAGCTACCATAGCCAGCTATCTACCATAGCCAGCTAGCTAACATAGTATCCCTCTCTGTTTGAGCAGGGTGTTTGAGTAGGCTAAACTAGCTAGGTAAGTGAAAGTGAAAAAAATACAAAATCTTTCTCTCTCTTGCATCTCCTTAATTTTTGAATAAACAAATGTGTTCAAAACTGTTCAACTATTGTCTTTCTCTATCTTTGAGTCAACTACTCACCACATTTTATGAACTGCAGTGCTAGCTAGCTATAGCGTATGCTTTCAGTACTAAATTCATTCTCTGATCCATTCATTGGGTGGACAACATGTCAGTTCATGCTGCAAGAGCTCTGATAGGTTGGAGGACGTCCCTCCGGAAGTTGTCATAATTACTGTGTAAGTCTATAGAAGGGGGTGAGAACCACAAGCCTCCTAAATGTTGTATTGAAGTCAATGTACCCAGAGGAGGACGGGAACTGGCTGTCCTCCGGCTACACCATGGTGCTACCCTACAAAGTGCTGTTGAGGCTACTGTAGACCTTAATTGCAAAACAGTGTGCTTTAATCCATTATTTGGTGACATTAATATATTTAGTATAGTTTGATCTAAAAAGCATAACTTTTTTAATGTTTCACTATTTACAATTTCTGAAATTCCCTGTGGAGGACAGTCCTCCCCTTCCTCCTCTGAGGAGCCTCCACTGGTACTCACACACACGTGCACTCGTGCTCATGTGCACACACATACCTATCTGTGGGTCAGTAGTACATAAGTAGCATTGCAGGTAACAGGGGAGTCAGCAGCACAGCAGTTAAGGAGAGAGGCTTCAATACACCTGTCCTCTGGTCACCTCTGCAGCTCAGAACAGACAAAATGACACAGGATTATTTGGGGTTCTCCTTAGTTAGAAGTGTGTCTAACAATGGCACCGTGGCCCTCAACAACCCGGCGGATATCTCTGTCATTGTGATCTACTTTTTGGTTGTCCTGGCAGTCGGAGTATGGGTGAGTTTCTGAATCTTTCCATTGACCATTCGGTTCACTCTAAAACAAATATATGTCTGTGAATAGTTAATCCCTCAGCAAGGAAAATAGATCATGGTTTTAGTTGAATCTGGAGAAAAGTTGTTTTCTCTATTCTGAATGTGATTTTTTTTAAAGTAAAAAAATAGAAGCCTCTGGATAGTGTTTCGATGTGTTTCCTTCTGAGTGATAATATGACAAAGTCTTTAAATTTACAAAAATTAAATATTTATTATGATGTTCTACACTTTCTTTACTAAGTCATTCAGATGGCCTCCAAAAAACATAATCCCTAATAGGTTCATGGCTGGACTCATGCAGTACACTTGTTGCTGCAGATATTGTCCAATTGGGCCATTGTGCCAGGAACATTATGCCAAAATTCTCCTCAAATGTATGTCTTTGATGTCAAGTAGCCTATGAATACCAAGAGCACTGACCTCTCAATGAAGTACCTGGATTGCTTCAATTTATGCCCAGCTGCAAAATGTATAATATTGCCAGACATTTATAGACCAAGTCACCAAGAATGTTTGAATTAAATTGCAGAGGAATACTTTTGCATTTGTCATATTGTTTCAGCTATGTGTGGAGAGTTGATACAGTACTAACTACACACCTGTTGGTTCAACGTAGTTTCATTGAAATTACGTGGAAACAACTTTGATTCAACCAGTGTGTGCCCAGTGGGTAGTGCTGATTGATGATTGACCCAAACAATGCTTACAAGATGTAGTAAACCAATTAAACACCATATAAACAAAAATGTATATTGAGCTTTCATATTTAACTGAAAGAGGTGCAAACGACTGTATCATGTAACCACATGGTTATTGATCAATATGATCCCTGATACATGAATATGGTATCTCAAAACAACTCAATTAACCCGTCTCTCTTTGCAGGCTATGGTGAGCACAAACCGAGCCACCGTAGGTGGATTCTTCCTGGCAGGAAGAAGCATGGTGTGGTGGCCTGTGAGTATAAGTCTTCTCTCAGGACAGTCTATTACATATTATAAACTGGGTGGTTCGAGCCCTGAATGCTGATTGGCTGACAGCTCTAATTACGTGGGTAACCAGTTTATAATAGCAACAGGCTAAGGGCTGTATCCAGGCACTCCACGTTGCGTCGTGATTAAGAACAGCCCTTCGTCATGGTCTATTGGCCATATACCACACCCCCTCGGTCCTTATTGATTAATTATCTCATTAATACATTATGACATTCAAGGGCATCCATCTCTCTACTTTACTGGCCACTGTTTATGACACTGGCCCATATTTGGAAAAACACACCCTGTTCTCCTGAACTATCGTAATACGTGCCTGTATTCCATGAAAGTGTCCAGCTCATACTTAAATCAGACAAATTATTTTATAAGGTCATAATCTTTTATCTTGATGGCCTTCATTTGAGACTGCTCCCAATTACTCAATAATGACTAGTGTTGATTGTACCAGAACACATGAAGGGTCTAACTTAATTGCATATTTCCCTTCTATTGAACTATGAACCATGTACTTGGCAACCTTTGCCCCATTATCCTACATGGAACATCCGTTGTTGCTGTAAATGTTCCTTTAGGAATGAGGTGCTCCTCAATGACCTTCCATATCCAAAAACTGTGAAATAATATAATTACTTTCTGTATAGATTGATCATGAACATTCCTCTGTCCTTCCTCTGACCGCTCTCCAGATTGGGGCATCCCTCTTTGCGAGCAACATTGGCAGTGGGCATTTTGTGGGCATCGCAGGGACTGCGGCTGCAGCTGGACTTGCCATTGGCGGATTCGAATGGAATGTGAGTGGCAACGTCTAATGTAAATAAATACCATGATAACCTCTTCTGCAAACATCATCATAACCTCTGAAACGTACCTGATATTATCACTCATCTAATCTCTATCTCTATTATCATCTCATCTCTATCTCTATTATCATCTCATCTCTATCTCTATTATCATCTCTATCTCTATTATCATCTCATCTCTATCTCTATTATCATCTCTATCTCTACTATCATCTCTATCTCTATTATCATCTCATCTCTATCTCTATTATCAGCTCTATCTCTATTATCATCTCTATCTCTATTATCATCTCATCTCTATTATCATCTCATCTCTATCTCTATTATCATCTCTATCTCTATTATCATCTCATCTCTATTATCATCTCATCTCTATCTCTATTATCATCTCTATCTCTATTATCATCTCATCTCTATCTCTATTATCATTTCAGCTCTATCTCTATTATTACCTCTATCTCTATTATCATCTCTATCTCTATTATCATCTCATCTCTATCTCTATTGCACTTTGCAATTGTTTGTATAAAAGGTGATAAACAAATATATTATATGTTTATTATCTATATATCTTGGGGCTGATAAGCCTGTAGGTTAAATGTGACTATATGATCATTACCAGAGAACAGCAGTGGGTGAAAGAAGTAACACTTCTAGTAAAAATATGAATCTGTCATTTTATAAATTCCCCATCTGAGCCCTTAGGATGTGTGTGTTTTTCAGGCCCTTGTGGTGGTGATCATTCTTGGATGGCTCTTTGTGCCCATTTACATCAAAGCTGGGGTGAGAACAACCTTTAGTGCTATTACAGTGTAATTACCATTTTACCATGCCATTTCTTACATTTCTGTAGCATAAAATCAAGTGCTATTCTACAATGTAATCATGTCTACTGGATGTGTTTAGGTGGTGACCATGCCAGAGTACTTGAGGAAGAGGTTCGGAGGGCAGCGCATCCGCATCTATCTCTCAGTGCTCTCACTCTTCCTCTATGTCTTCACTAAGATCTCAGTGAGTCACTCATATCTCTGTTCATTGTATATTACTGATGTTCAGTCCATAAAAACAACTAGGTACACTATATATATACAAAAGTATGTGGACACCCTTTCAAATTAGTGTATTCGGCTATTTCAGCCACACCCGTTGCTGATAGGTGAATAAAATCGAGCACACAGCCATGCAATCTCCATAGACGAACATTGGCAGTAGAATGGCCTTATTGAAGAGCTCTGTGACTTTCAACGTGGCACCGTCATAGGATGCCACCTTTCCAACAAGTCAGTTCGTCAAATTTCTGCCCTGCTAGAGCTGCCCTGGTCAACTGTAAGTGATGTTATTGTGAAGTGGAAACGTCTAGGAGCAACAACAGCTCAGCCACGAAGTGGTAGGCCACACAAGATCATAGAACGGGACCGCCGAGTGCTGAAGCGCGTAGCTAGTAAAAGTTGTTGCAACACTCAATACCGAGTTTCAAACTGCCTCTGTAAGCAACGTCAGCACAATAACTGTTCGTTGGGAGCTTCATTAAATGGGTTTCCATGGCCGAGCAGCCGCACACAAGCACAAAATCTGATTACGTTACTGAGTTTGGGTAATCCTAAAGTTACGTTTTTAGACAGGTAACTAGCAACTGTAACGGATTACATTTAGAAAGTAACCTACCCAACCCTAAGTCTTGCATCTCGCTTATCTCAATAGCCACACCTCCCCCAGTGAGCACATCACTCCAGTGCTGTTTAACCTCCACTGGCTCCCCATATGCTCACGCATCGACCACAAACTCGTGGTTTACACTTACCAAGCTATCCACAACTCTGGACCCAAGTACCTGTCTGACCTCATTCTACCCTCCTGCCCCACACGCGCCCTTCGCTCCTCCAGGTCCATCTCCCTTCAGCAGCCCTGCAGCAGACTGAAAACTATGGGTGACAGGGCTATCAGTTGTGCGGCACCGCGGCTGTGGAATGCACTTCCAGACACTATTAGGGCTGCAGAGTCTTTGTCCTTCTTTAAGGCACAGTTCAAGACCCTGCTGTTCAGAAAAGCGTTCAAGGAATTCTGTTCTCATGTCTTCCGGATCTGATGACACCTGTATATAGTGTTGTTTGTTGTCTGTGTTTTATGTTCTGTGTTTTTATTATTATTATTATTATTATTATTATTATTATTATATTTTTGTGCCTTGGGTGTGAGAAAAGTGCTTTACAAATGAAATGAATTATTATTATTAATATCTGCAGTGCCTCTCGTGGCAACATCATTTCGTTGTGCCTACCTCTACCATTATTTGAATGAACATTCTACGTTATCATGGACATTTTTGCATCACAATACCAGGCAGCCATTGCGAGTGTACCATGAGTTTACCAGTCAAATTGCCAGGGTTAGGGTTAGCCCATTCTATTCATCGTCTGCTACAACACCTTGCTTGTTTCAGCAAGGGGCAGTAAAGTTTCATCACGTTGTTAAAAGTCTATGTTATCGTAGAAACTGACTTAACCGCACGAATGCTCGGCCATCCGGTCTTCAGTCAGCTGTTCGTTGTTTTTTTTACGGTTATGTCAGTTATTGTATTTTCATGACAGTCTTCAACCAAAACCGTCGGTTACACGGTTATACAATAATTGCCTCTCTCTCTCTCTCTCTCTCTCTCTCTCTCTCTCTCTCTCTCTCTCTCTCTCTCTCTCTCTCTCTCTCTCTCTCTCTCTCTCTCTCTCTCTCTCTCTCTCTCTCTCTCTCTCTCTCTCTCTCTCTCTCTCTCTCTTTATCTCTCTTTCTCTTTCTCTCTCTCTCTTTCTCTCTCTTTCTCTTTCTCTCTCTCTCTCTCAGGCAGATATGTTCTCTGGAGCCATCTTTATTAACCAGGCTCTGGGGCTGAATATCTACCTTGCTGTGATTCTCCTGCTAAGTATCACTGCTCTATACACAGTCACAGGTATATATATATATATATATATATACTCTCCACTTATACACTATATACAGTGCTATGAAAAAGTATTTGCCCCCTTTCTAATTGTCTCTACTTTTGCATATTTGTGATACTGAATGTTATCAGATCTTCAACCAAAACCTAATATTAGATAAAGGGAACATAAGTGAACAAATAACACAACAATTACATATTTATTTCATTTATTTCATAAACAAAGTTATGCAACACCCAATTCCCCTGTGTGAAAAAGTAATTGCCCCCTTACACTCAATAACTGGTTGTGCCACCTTTAGCTGCAATGACTCCAACCAAATGCTTCCTGTAGTTGATCAGTCTCTCACGTCACTGTGGAGGATTTTTGGCCCACTCTTCCATGCAGAACTGCTTTAACTCAGTGACGTGTGGGGTTTCAAGCATGAACTGCTCGTTTCAAGTCCTGCCACAACATCTCAATTGGGATTAGGTCTGGACTTTGACTAGGCCATTCCAAAACTTCAAATGTGTTGCTTTTTAGCCATTTTCATGTAGACTTGATTGTGTGTTTTGGTTTTCGCCAGGCATTACTGGAATCATGTTGTCCAAAAAGTTATACTTTTGAATCATCTGTCCATAGAACGTTCTTCCAAGAGTATTGATGATCATCCAGGTGCTTTTTGGCAAACTTGAGTCAACCTTTTGGACGAGATGGGTCCCATTATGCCTGGCGAAAACCAAACACTGCATTCCACAGTAAGAACATCATATCAAAGGTCAAGCATGGTGGTGGTGGTGTGATGGTTTGGGGATGCTTTGCTGCCTCAGGACCTGGACGACTTGCCTTAATAGAAGGAACCATGAATTCTGCTCTGTATCAGAGAATTCTACAGGAGAATGTCAGACCATCCGTCTGTGAGCTGAAGCTGAAGCGCAGCTGGGTCATGCAGCAAGACAATGATCCAAAACACACAATCAAGTCTACATGAAAATTGCTAAAAAGCAACAAATTGGACGTTTTGGAATGGCCTAGTCAAAGTCCAGACCTAATCCCAATTGAGATGTTGTGGCAGGACTTGAAACGAGCAGTTCATGCTTGAAAACCCACACGTCACTGAGTTAAAGCAGTTCTGCATGGAAGAGTGGGCCAAAAATCCTCCACAGTGACGTGAGAGACTGATCAACAACTACAGGAAGCATTTGTTTGGAGTCATTGCAGCTAAAGGTGGCACAACCAGTTATTGAGTGTAAGGGGGCAATTACTTGTTCACACAGGGGAATTGGGTGTTGCATAACTTTGTTTATGAAATAAATGAAATAAATATGTAATTGTTGTGTTATATGTTCACTTATGTTCCTTTTATCTAATATTATGTTTTGGTTGAAGTTCTGATAACATTCAGTATCACAAATATGCAAAAGTAGAGAAAATTAAAAAGGGGGCAAATACTTTTTCATAGCACTGTAACTGTATATAGCAGCGATATACACTGAGTGTACAAAACATGCTCTTTCCATGACATAGACTGACCAGGTGAATTCAGGTGAAAGCTATGATCCCTTATTGATGTCACTTGTTAAATCCAGTTCAAACAGTGTAGATGAAGGGGAGGAGACAGATTAAAGAAGAATGATCCACCACCCAAAGGACATCTAGCCAACATTAACAAACTGTGGGAAGCATTGGAGTTAACATGGGCCAGCATCCCTGTGGAATGCTTCCGACACCTTGTAGAGTCCATGCCCCGTTGAATTGAGACTGTTCTGAGTGCAAAAGAGTGTGCAACTCAATATTAGGAAGGTGTTCCTAATGTTTTGTCCACTCAGTAAAATAGCAGCAATATCTAACTAATTCACTGAGAGGAGCGCTATATCGACTGTGTCCCTGTAAACCAATATGGAGTTCTTATCTGTAACCATGGCAGAATGGAGTAAAGTCCGTCCTGTATCGCTGCATTTGATTCTTTATAACAGGCCATGTCTGACGACACATATGCCTTCCTCCAAGGCTGTTTAATTTCTGTCCCACATGGGTAATTACCCATAATCCCTGATAAAACCTTGTTGTTCTCCTCTGTAATGATGCATTAATGCCTGGACTTTAGTTCACTGACAGGCCATCCGCAAGGTCAGTGGCACAAGACTGTCTCTATATTATGGGTTTCCATAATGCTCAAATAAACATGTAATGGAGTTTAGTGCAGGTGTTGTAAATCTCACACACAAAGGTGTGTTAACTGCTGAAAATAGAGTGACTCACAGCATCAAATACTGTGATGCACACGTGACACATCGATGCTTTCGAGATGCAGTCAACAGCAAAGGTTATGTGCACTGTTATTCTTGGTTAGACATTAAGGACTTGATGTTCAGTCTGTAAGGCAGCCCATCGGAAATGTATGTATGCCACCGTGTCTACTCTATTATCTTTGTGCTCAAATGAATATCAATGACCTACATGTATATTCATATACAGTGGGGAAAAAAAGTATTTAGTCAGCCACCAATTGTGCAAGTTCTCCCACTTAAAAAGATGAGAGAGGCCTGTAATTTTCATCATAGGTACACGTCAACTATGACAGACAAATTGAGAAAAACAATTCCAGAAAATCACATTGTAGGATTTTTAATGAATTTATTTGCAAATTATGGTGGAAAATAAGTATTTGGTCACCTACAAACAAGCAAGATTTCTGGCTCTCACAGACCTGTAACTTCTTCTTTAAGAGGCTCCTCTGTCCTCCACTCGTTACCTGTATTAATGGCACCTGTTTGAACTTGTTATCAGTATAAAAGACACCTGTCCACAACCTCAAACAGTCACACTCCAAACTCCACTATGGCCAAGACCAAAGAGCTGTCAAAGGACACAAGAAACAAAATTGTAGACCTGCACCAGGCTGGGAAGACTGAAACTGCAATAGATAAGCAGCTTGGTTTGAATAAATCAACTGTGGGAGCAAATATTAGGAAATGGAAGACATACAAGACCACTGATAATCTCCCTCGATCTGGGGCTCCACGCAAGATCTCACCCCGTGGGGTCAAAATGATCACAAGAACGGTGAGCAAAAATCCCAGAACCACATGGGGGGACCTAGTGAATGACCTGCAGAGAGCTGGGACCAAAGTAATAAAGCCTACCATCAGTAACACACTACGCCGCCAGGGACTCAAATCCTGCAGTGCAAGACGTGTCCCCCTGCTTAAGCCAGTACATGTCCAGGCCCGTCTGAAGTTTGCTAGAGTGCATTTGGATGATCCAGAAGAGGATTGGGAGAATGTCATATGGTCAGATGAAACCAAAATATAACTTTTTGGTAAAAACTCAACTCGTCGTGTTTGGAGGACAAAGAATGCTGAGTTGCATCCAAAGAACACCATACCTACTGTGAAGCATGGGGGTGGAAACATCATGCTTTGGGGCTGTTTTTCTGCAAAGGGACCAGGACGACTGATCCGTGTAAAGGAAAGAATGAATGGGGCCATGTATCGTGAGATTTTGAGTGAAAACCTCCTTCCATCAGCAAGGGCATTGAAGATGAAACGTGGCTGGGTCTTTCAGCATGACAATGATCCCAAACACACCGCCCGGGCAACGAAGGAGTGGCTTCGTAAGAAGCATTTCAAGGTCCTGGAGTGGCCTAGCCAGTCTCCAGATCTCAACCCCATAGAAAATCTTTGGAGGGAGTTGAAAGTCCGTGTTGCCCAGCGACAGCCCCAAAACATCACTGCTCTAGAGGAGATCGGCATGGAGGAATGGGCCAAAATACCAGCAACAGTGTGTGAAAACCTTGTGAAGACTTACAGAAAACGTTTGACCTGTGTCATTGCCAACAAAGGGTATATAACAAAGTATTGAGAAACTTTTGTTATTGACCAAATACTTATTTTCCACCATAATTTGCAAATAAATTCATTAAAAATCCTACAATGTGATTTTCTGGAAAAAAAATTCTCATTTTGTCTGTCATAGTTGACGTGTACCTATGATGAAAATTACAGGCCTCTCTCATCTTTTTAAGTGGGAGATCTTGCACAATTGGTGGCTGACTAAATACTTTTTTCCCCCACTGTACCATACACAACTACTGAGGGGTAGTTATAGATTCTATATGATAGACAAACATCAAATGAACAACTGGACCATTAACATGCTATCCCTTTTGACCAAGGCCAATCATTACAGTAAAAAAGAAATATCACATTTACAGTGTAAATGAGTACTACGGTGGTTTTCCACAGCTTAGTCATTGAGTGTAACCCTGTATGAGTAATGAGTGGGATTGTGTTGTGCTGACTCACCATTTGCACCCTACCTCAGGTGGACTGGCTGCAGTGATCTACACAGACACATTGCAGACCATCATCATGGTCGTGGGATCTTTCATCCTCATGGGTTATGGTAATGTGTTTATTCATTTATACTGCCTGGTCCCTCTTTTCCTTTTCCTATAACTCTATATCTCTTCTTCCTTGTCCTCCTCCTGATAATTATCCTCCCTTCATTCCCTTTCTCCATGCATTCCTCATTCTCATTCCCCCTTTCTCCTCTATTTATTATCTTCTTATTCCTCTTTCACAACCCCTTTCTGTCTGTCTCCTCAGCCTTCAATGAGGTGGGAGGTTATGAGAACTTCCAGACGCGCTACATGACGGCCATACCTACTCTGACTGGGGTCAACATCAGTGAGAGCTGCTACACCCCTCGGCCTGACTCCTTCCACATCTTCAGGGACGCAGTGACAGGGGACCTGCCCTGGCCAGGCCTGGTGTTTGGCCTCACTGTCCAGGCCACCTGGTATTGGTGCACTGATCAGGTAGCCTACTGCTCTGTAGGGAATGAACAAGTCTAACACCCTCCCACCCTCATTTACATGCACACACACTCGTGTCTTGTGTACATACGCTTGTACACATGCACTCTATCTAACCCCCCCCCCCCCCCCCAGCTCTCAGCTTGTCTTAGCTGAAGTGACTACCTTATGAAGAGAGGCATGCTTTTAGTTAGACCCAAATGTACTTCCCACAGACTTAGATATGATTAAAAGCCAGGCACACAGAGGTGACTGTGAAGAAAGAACAGGATGTTGATTTATACAACCACACCCACGAGCAAGCACTCACTCACACATGTTAAATACGAAAGTTGAAAAACAGTTTATTAAATTAGCAGAACTCAAAGCTTAACTGGGTTTCTGTTTCTCTAATTCATATATGATAGCGCCATGCCTTCTCCTGTGATCAGCGATTTGGGTCACGTTTGGAATGGAAAACATTTCATTTGATGAATAGTTCAGCTAGAAAAGCTGCATACACATTTGTGCCTGTCAGAAGTTATGTGGTTGTATGGTGCATGGAAGGAATGATGAGTGCATTTTACTTCAAACCCCTTTCATTCCCCTCTGCTCTTGATATTGGCATATTCAAGCAATACAGAGGCACCATACTTATGTTTTGACCATGAAAACTGAGCCTTGAAGATTGAATCCATCACCTCTTTAGTAACTGGAGGCTTTTTTTCCTCCCCTGTCGTCTAGGTGATTGTCCAGCGCTGTCTATCTGCCAAGAATCTTTCCCACGTCAAGGCTGGCTGTATCCTGTGTGGCTACCTGAAGCTGCTACCCATGTTCCTCATGGTCTTCCCTGGCATGATCAGCCGAATCCTCTACCCAGACGAGGTGGCGTGTGTGGAACCAGATGAGTGTCTGAGGTACTGTGGGGCCAGTGTTGGCTGCACCAACATTGCTTATCCCAAACTGGTGGTGGACCTCATGCCAAATGGTGGGTAACAAAAGATACTAGTCCATCTAGTAACAATGACAGTCCTAGCACCACTATCAAATAAAATAAAATTGTATTTGTCACATGCGCCGAATACAACAGGTGTAGACCTTACCGTGAAATGCTTACTTACAAGCAATTAACCAACAATGCAGTTCAAGAAATAGAGTTAAGAAAATATTTACTAAATAAACTAATGTAAAAAATAAAATAAAAAGTAACACAATAAAACAACAATACAGAGGCTATAAACAGGGGGTACCGGTTCCGAGTCAATGTGCAGGGGTAAAGGTTAGTCGAGGTACTTTGTACATGTAGGTAGGGGTAAAGTGACTATGCATAGATAATAAAGAGTGAGTAGCAGCAGTGTAAAAACAAAGGGAGGGGGTGTCAATGTAAATAGTCCGGGTGGCCATTTGATTAATTGTTCAGAAGTCTAATGGCTTGGGAGTAGAAGCTGTTAAGGAGCCTTTTGGACTTAGACTTGGTGCTCCGGTACCGCTTGCCGTGCGTTAGCAGAGAGAACAGTCTATGACTTGGGTGACTGGAGTCTTTGACAATTTTTAGGGCCTTCCTCTGACACAGCCAGGTATGGAGGTCCTGGATGGCAGGACGCTTGGCTCCAGTGATGTACTGGGCCATAACGCATTACCCTCTGTAGCGCCTTACGGTCGGAAGCTGAGCAGTTGCCATATCAGGCGGTGATGCAACCGGTCAGGATGCTCTCGATGGTGAAGCTGTAGAACTTATTGAGGATCTGGGGACCCATGCCAAATATTTTCAGTCTCCTGAGGGGAAAAAGGTGTTGTCGTGCCCTCTTCACGACTGTCTTGGTGTGTTTGGACCATGATAGTTGAACTTGAAACGATCAACCCGCTCCACTACAACCTTTTGTCCAGGTGGGAAAGGGCAGTGTGGAGTGCGATTGAGATTGTGTCATTTGTGGATCTGTTGGGGCGGTATGCGAATTGGAGTGGGTCTAGGGTTTCCGGAGTGATGGTGTTGATGTGAGCCATGACCAGCCTTTCAAAGCTCTTCATGGCTACCGATGTGAGTACTACGGGGTGGTAGTCATTTAGGCAGGTTACCTTCGCTTTCTTGGGCACAGGGACTATGTTACTACAACACTGTTACTACTGCTACCAATAGTGCATTCAATAAAGTACTACTCCTTATTCCAGGAAAACATTTTTTACTGCTAATTCAACCAACAATCACATTTGTTCATCTCTTCATTCCTTCTCTTTTCTCTTTTCCACGCCTATCCTAATCCGCCTTCCCTCCATTCCTGTTCTCCTTTGCATTCCCCCCTCCCTGCCCTCTCCTCCTGTCCTCCCCCTCTCTCCTGCAGGTCTGCGAGGCCTGATGCTGTCGGTGATGATGGCTTCTCTAATGAGCTCCCTGACCTCCATCTTCAACAGTGCCAGCACCCTGTTCACCATGGACATCTACACCAAGATACGCAAAGCCTCCTCTGAGAAGGAACTCATGATTGCCGGGAGGTACAGTAACACACATCTCAGCGTGCTCAAGTTCTTTGGAGTTCAATTGCTTTAATACGTGTGTATATGCTAGTGTTTGTGTATGTTTGTATTTAGATAAATGGGTAATATTGATATTGATGTATTATTCTTGGCTGTGTAGGGTGTTTATCCTGGTTCTGATCGGGGTGAGTATAGCCTGGATCCCTGTGGTCCAGTCTGCTCAGAGTGGCCAGCTCTTTGACTACATCCAGTCCATCACCAGCTACCTGACCCCGCCCATCGCTGCCACCTTCATGCTCGCTATCTTCTGTAAGCGCGTCAACGAGCCGGTAAGTCTCCAACTAAACCAAAATCAGTGTGATATAAACTAGTTTCCTTTAGCTACTTGTGGTTTGAACTGGTTTATTTAACCTGCAATAAGGCCCGAGGGGGTGTGGTATTTAAGTGATAATGCCCGAGAAGCCAGTGTTTGTTTTGTGTTTTGTTGAGAAGCTGGTGTTTGGTGTTTGTTGGATATATTGGCACTGGTGTTGTTAGGCCCGAGACGAAATCCAGCACGACACAACACGGTCGTGTATATCAGACCGTATACCACGGCTATGACCAAAGAATGTAGTTTTTAACCAGTTTATAATAGCAATAAGGTCCCTGAGGGGTTTGTGGTATATGGCCAATATAAATAATAAATAATAAATAAATAAATAATTGGTCATTTAGCAGACGCTCTTATCCAGAGCGACTTACAGGAGCAATTAGGGTTAAGTGCCTTGCTCAAGGGCACATCGACAGATTTTTCACCTAGTCGGCTCGGGGATTAGAA
The DNA here is from genome assembly GCF_964263955.1 of Coregonus lavaretus. Classification (NCBI taxonomy): domain Eukaryota; kingdom Metazoa; phylum Chordata; class Actinopteri; order Salmoniformes; family Salmonidae; genus Coregonus; species Coregonus lavaretus. Next base: position 45,592,828 of record NC_139991.1, read on the forward strand.
CCAGCGACCTTTCGGTTACTGGCACAACGCTCTTAACCACTAAGCTACCTGCCGCCCACTCCGCGTTGCGTCGTGCTTAAGGACAGCCCTTTGCCATGGTATATGGGCCATATACCACACCCCTTGGGCCTTATTGCTTAAGTAGTTTATCTGTACTCTGCTGGCTAGTTTCAAGGGACCCTGGTTACCACTTTCACCATTTACTGCCTTGTTCCTGTGTATGTTTGTGTTATACATGATGTTTGTGCAATAGAAAGTGAACCATGAAAATGTGTTGAGTTACATATACCCCCCCACACTTTCAGGGTGTGTTCTATGGCCTTACGTTAGGTCTGGCTATTGGCTTAACCAGGATGATCGCTGAGTTTGCCTATGGGACAGGAAGCTGTGTGACCCCCACTAACTGTCCTGAGATAATCTGTGGGGTCCACTACCTCTACTTCTCCATCATTCTGTTCTGTATCTCCTGCCTGGTGATAGTCAGCATCTCCCTCATGACCAAACCCATCGACGACAAACATGTAAGTTACAACTGCCCCCGATACCCAAACTTATTTTGTTATTCTTCCATCTGTGAATGTAATTTAATAAAAACTCTGTCACTCTGCTATCTCTAAATGAACTTCTCCCCATTTGTTTGTCCCATGCCTCTCCCTCCCTCCATCTCCAGTTGTACCGGTTGTGCTGGCAGCTGAGGAACAGCACAGAGGAGAGGGTGGATCTGGAGCTAGACAATTGGACAGAAAACCAAGAACCTGACTCGATGGATATTGAAGGTAAGAGAGGTCTCACTCCCATCTCTATCTGTTATTCCGTGACATACATACAGATGTTTCTTCTCACATCTGCATTCATACGTGCGCACGCACACACTGTCTCCTCATCCCTGTGTTTGTGTGTCTGTGCAGAGCCCACAGAGGAGCCAGGCTGTTGTAAGAAGGCAGTATTGAGCTTCTGTGGTTTGGAGAAATCGAATGCTCCCAAGCTGAGTGCTGAGGAGCAGGCTGAGCTGCAGAGGCAACTCACAGACACCTCAGAGAAACCCTTGTGGAGGAACGTGGTCAATGCCAACGCCATCATCCTCCTGTGCGTCTGTGTCTTCTTGCACGGCTTCTACGGTTAAACATCTCCTCATCCTGGACCTCCAGTGCCCTGGAGTCTGGCCTGTCAAACCATCAACTTGAGGAGCCTCCTCTTTCAAACCTGAAATCCTCCCCAGACTCACAGGCCCACGACGCACTGTAAATTGCCTTCTCTCTTACACTCCCTCCCTCTATCCATCATCTGTACAGGTCCCTCTTAACCTCTTAACTCTGTAATCTCCACACCTCCATAACGTGGTCAATGCTACGAACGCCTTACCTAGCTCCATACCTGAATGACTGGCCTGGACTCTCTAACTGGGAGTCACAACGCTCCTTCGGTTGGTGTTCTTTGTTCTCTGCTTTGTGGACTTTAAATGTATGTTGAATGTGTCATGAAGATTATGATGATGATAAAGAGGATGATCATGATGATGATGATGATGATACTGATGATGATGATGATGATGAAAGATCTGAATAGAACTCAGTGTCCAATGTTATCCAATGTTCACTTTGAACTTTCTGACCTTCATGAACATTCTATATTTCGGTATATTACATACACTAGGTGGGGGTGCAGTATGAATAAACTCATGTAATTTAAGATTTGAAAGAGTATCATTACCAAGATAACACTGTACAACCACTCCACAAATTTCTTGTTAACAATCTATAGTTTTGGCAAGTCAGTTAGGACATCTACTTCGTGTATGACACAAGTAATTTTTCTAACAATTGTTTACAGACAGATTATTTCACTTATAATTCACTGTATCACAATTCCAGTGGGTCAGAAGTTTACATACTTATTTAAGACTGTGCCTTAAATAAATAAAAAAGTATATCAGTTTCACTTAAGGACCAAAGGATTGACAGCCGTCCCATATAGATTGCAAAATAGTTAGGAAGAGATTTTTGACGTACCGATCCCATGGCATAGTGTTTATGAACTGACACGCAAAACGACACCGGATTCAAAAATTTGAATCTTTCAATTTAAATTATTATATAAAATTCTTGCTACCAATAGAATGTTATTTATATGGGGGATACAATCTTCCCAGCTCTGCAGATTTTGCTGTGAAGAGACAGAATCATTAGATCATTTGTTTTGGTTCTCTCCATTTGTAGCTTGTTTTTGGACACAGGTCCAGGAATGGCTAAAGGATTGCAATATTTACCTGGAGCTAACCTTGCAGATAGCATTACTGGGTGATCTGAAAAGTCATAGTCAATCGATCAATAATATAATAATACTTTTAGCAAAAATGTTTATTTTTAATTCACAATCTGTAGAAGCAATGAGAATAGAAAGGTTCAGAACTTTTGTAAAACATCACAGTACGGTTGAAATATATATGGCAAATAGAAATCCTATATGGATGGTGTTAAGAGATATATGGGAGGTATTGAATAGAGTTGAAGTTGGGACTAATAACAAATAACAACAAATAATAACAAAGATAGCTAATAATGTAAGCATACTGTGTCCACAATAAGTATATAGGTTGTATATTGGGAGCTTTTGGGAAAGAGCACAGTTAGAAAGATATGGCATATAGAAGCAAACCGGATGGACATCATGAAAATGATCAGAGAGGTTGAGAGTAGAAGAAGTTCAGGAGCAAAAAAAAATATATATAAAAAATATATATATATATATATATATATATATATATATATATATATATATATATATATATATATATATATATATATATATATATAATATAATTATTGTAAAATTAACTGTGTCCATAAGGTGTAGATAGTAAGTATAGACCGGAAGTAGAGGCCTGGGCATTGTTGTTCACTAATTTACTCCAAGTAGGGAAAGGATGGCAGGGTGGAAAAGTAATAAAGGGGAGTATATATATAAAAAACATGGGGTATTGGAAGTGATGCAGACAATTACATTGATAGAAGATACAATCTATCTGCAATATTAAGCTGATCCACCCCCCCCCCCCCCCCCCCCCCCAAAAAAAAGAAAAAAAGAAAGTTGACTGTGCCTTTAAACAGCTTGGAAAATTCCAGAAAATGATGTCATGGCTTTAGAAGCTTCTGATAGGCTAATGGACATAATTTGAGTCAATTGGAGGTGTACCTGTGGATGTATTTCAAGGCCTACCTTCAAACTCAGTGCCTATTTGCTTGACATCATGGGAAATCAAAAGAAATCAGCCAAGACCTCAGAAAAAAATGGTAGACCTCCACAAGTCTGGTTCATCCTTGGGAGCAATTTCCAAACGCCTGAAGGTACCACATTCATCTGTACAAACAATAGTACGCAAGTATAAACACCATGGGACCACGCAGCTGTCATACCGCTCAGGAAGGATTCGCATTCTGTCTCCTAGAGATGAACGTACTTTGGTGCGAAAAGTGCAAATCAATCCCAGAACAACAGCAAAGGACCTTGTGAAGTTGCTGGAGGAAACAGGTACAAAAGTATCTATATCCACAGTAAAACGGGTCCTATATCGACATAACCTGAAAGGCCACTCAGCAAGGAAGAAGCCACTGCTCCAAAACCGCCATAAAAAAGCCAGACTACGGTTTGCAACTGCACATGGGGACAAAATCGTACTTTTTGGAGAAATATCCTCTGGTCTGATGAAACAAAAATAGAACTGTTTGGCCATAATGACCATCGTTATGTTTGGAGGAAAAAGGGGGTTGCTTGCAAGCCGAAGAACACCATCCCAACCGTGAAGAACAGGGGTGGCAGCATCATGCTGTGGGGGTGCTTTGCTGCAGGAGGGACTGGTGCACTTCACAAAATAGATGGCATCATGAAGAAGGAACATTATGTGGATATATTGAAGCAACATCTCAAGATATCAGTCAGGAAGTTAAAGCTTGGTCACAAATGGGTCTTGCAAATGGACAATGACCCTAAGCATACTTCCAAAGTTGTGGCAAAATGGCTTAAGGACAACAAAGTCAAGGTATTGGAGTGGCCATCACAAAGCCCTGACCTCAATCCTATAGAAAATATGTGGGCAGAACTGAAAAAGTGTGTGCGAGCAAGGAGGCCTACAAACCTGACTCAGTTACACCAGCTCTGTCAGGAGGAATTGGCCAAAATTCACCCAATTTATTGTGGGAAGCTTGTGGAAGGCTACCCGAAACGTTTGACCCAAGTTAAACAATTTAAAAGCAATGCTACCAAATACTAATTGAGTGTATGTAAACTTCTGACCCACTGGGAATGTGATGTAATAAATAAAAGCTTAAATAAATCATTCTCTCTACTATTATTCTGACATTTCACATTCTTAAAATAAAGTGGTGATCCTAACTGACCTAAAACAGGGAATTTTTACTAGGATTAAATGTCAGTAATTGTGAAAAACTGAGTTTAAATGTATTTGGCTAAGGTGTATGTAAACTTCTGACTTCAACTGTATGACATGTATCTGGTAACTTTCTGTTATTGAATTAATAATGTATTCAACCTTAGTTCGAAAAAAGTTCAGAACTACCCTCTTTTTCAGAGATGAGGGATGGACTCACAAATGTACTATTACACATTCAATCTCCTACTGACTACTGTGAATGGAGCCTGGCGATCAAAGGTTAAAAGTGGTGCCATATTTCCTCTTTGCTCTAGCTGTCATTTTGCTTTGCTATGTGTTAATGAATGATATCTCAAAGATGGAACGAGCAGTACATTTCCTCATGGTACTGGAGTAATAATCCCCTCCACAGGAGTAATAATCCACTCCACACGCACACACATCCGAGTCATTCTTCTCTTTACTGCCCCCTGCCTGTGACAACAGTAAATGCACCTGGAGGACCAAGAATGTAAAATATCATCGCCACATGGGATGGTTTACACTCTTTTAAGTGTAAGGGCTCTATTCAATCCGCATCACAGCGTGATTTAAATTTAAAGGCAATGTTCCTGCGTTAGCGGAGACTGCATTCATAATAAACGCTGCATATGTCGGAAATTACCTTTACATTTCTATTGTGGAATCTGTAACTTTTCAACTTTACAGATTGAATAGAGGCCTAAGTATACTTGTTACAAGTAGTATACCCTAACCCTAACCCTAGAATGGCATTAGGGTTGTTCCATGTCATTTCAGAAAGCCATGACACCCACCATTGCAGATTGATCTAAAATGGTTTCTGTAGTTAGAAACAGATGAGACATTGTTTTGTTGAAAGACAATTTGAACACTGAGAAATTAACCTTATTGTATGCACCCAAATTGGCCATTTAAATTGATAGGATTCATTTAATATTTAATAAATATAGCACCCAACATCCAATTTGGACCAAACCTCTTCCTAACAATGATTAAAGGTAGACTCAGCGATATGATGTAGATGCAGAAAGTAAACAGCATAGTGGGTCAATTTCCACAACAATTGAAGCGCGAGGCTCAACTTCTCCGCTGTTCTGGTGTCCTGGCTACCACGCTGTGAACAGCGTGAAATGAACCCGTGCACATGAGCAGATACTGTGTGACTATATGAGAGCAAAGTCTTGCATCTCGCTCATCTCAATATCTCCTGTTGGTGCTATCCCAGTCCCTCCAACACGCTGCCATCTTAGAAGGATCTGTCTCTAGTCTCAAAATATCCACATATGAATTGTGTTCTTTTTGCACAAAATCTCAGCTTTTTTATAGCTCGTATGCATCATACTGTACTTTATTCTCTTTATTTCTCTATAGCTTATATTGTGTCATAACTCCTTCATCCAGGCAGCCTCTCTTTAATACATTTTGCCCTCTATCTTTTATGGAAACATGAGAGGATGAATGCTTACAATAACTATGCTGTGTTTATGCAACATTGCAGTTGGTTGTCAGGCTGGGCAAGTTTGTGTGAGAGTTATCTACTTCCCCAACGTAAGATGAACTTGTGGATACCATTTTTATGTTTCTGCATGCAGTTTGAAGGAAGTTTCTAACTAGTGGTACCGCAATTGCTAATTAGCATTAGCACAATGACTGTAAGTCTATGATGGCATGCTAATAGATACCATAGACTTCCAGTCATTGCGCTAACGCTAGTTAGCGTTGGCTCGCGAAACTAACTCTAACTTCCTTCATACTGATTGCAGAGACATAAAAATAGTATCCATGAGTTTATCTGACTCTGGGGAAGAATTGCAAAGTATTCTTTTAACGCACTGAAAAACATATTAGGTTATTAGGCTACTTACTGTATCTAGCTCATACAATAAATGTGTGTATAGCGAGACACAGACATTTCTCTTTCACAGCCAAAGTATAAAGAACCAAACAACTTCAATGGAATGTTCTCTCAATGTGTGGGTTATACAGTATAGAAGCACACACAGATATTATTTCATGGATCATCTTTTCAATCCGAGCTGAGGATTATTTATAGGTCAACATGCAGGCCTGTGGAGTGGGAAACTGATTAAAATCCTTGTTATGTAATGCTAGTATGTGATGGCTGAGGCTATGGCATGACGGCCAGACAGGGACACTGCTTTTAAGTGTCTGCCACTTTGTGTTTGTGAAAGCGAGCTAATGACATTGTCAGAGCAGCTTACCGATCACTGCACCTGTACACAGCCCATCTGTAATTAGCCCACCCAACTACCTCATCCCTATATTGTTATTTACATTGCTATTTATTTTGCTAACTTGCACCCCTGTCACGAATTCAGCCGAGGCTGCCCCTCCTCCTTGCTCGGGTAGGTTTCGGCATTGGTCGTCACCGGCTTACTAGCCACTACCGCTCCATTTATCATCACTCCATTTGTCTTGTCTTGTCAATCACACACACCTGGTACTCATTCCCTCATTAGTCTGTGTATAAGTGTTCCCTCTGCCCCCTTATCCTTTGTGAGTGATTGTTCATTGTGAGAGTGAGTAGCTCGGTTTCCTTGTATGTAGCCAAGGTGGATTTTTCCCTTGTGCTAGTTTCGTTTTGACGCTTGCTGCGCTTTATTCATGTACACTGAATAAACTCTGGATTTCGGTGTTTTACCTCCTGCGCCTGACTCCGTCATTCACACCTCATCACAACCCCAGTATCTCTATTTGCACATCATCTTCTGCACATCTATCACTCCAGTGTTAATACTAAATTGTAATTATTTTGCACTATGGCCTATTTATTGCCTTACCTCCATAACTTACTACATTTGCACACACTGTATATATATTTTCTATTGTGTTATTGACTGTACGTTTTGTTTATTCCATATGTAACTCTGTGTTGTTTTTATCGCACTGCTTTGCTTTATCTTGGCCAGGTCGCAGTTGTAAATGAGAACTTGTTCTCAACTGGCTTAGCTGGTTAAATAAAGGTGAAATAAAATAAAAATAAAAACATGAATATCCCATGTCTTCTGTGATACTGCATTTCAGTGAAATCTCACCATGAGTATTCAAAATCTCTATGTTTTGAATAATGCAGATATAATACAAATTTTACTATGTGGTCTGTTTTTCCTATATGAACTGTGTTGATCAGTATAGTATGTTGGTCTGTAATGTAATGCAGTATGATTAATGTGTGTTGTGCTGTTACATATTCTATATTTGAATTAATGTGTTATTGGATTTATGTTTTGTTTTTTCAATTTCAGATGTGCTGCACTCTGCAGATCAGATCTATTTGTTAGCAGCTTCCTGTATGTCTTGTGTGCTTGGCCTGTGTAGCGAGAATGTGTTTTTGTTTGTGTGTGATGGAATAATATTGTATATGGAGTATGATTCAGTGCTCTCTGCACACAGCCTCCATCTTTCAGTATGTGGTGTGAGTGAGTGTTTGTGTGTGTGTGCAGGGTAGAAGGGGGGTGGGTTTTCAGGGCCCTCATTGGCTGAAATATTTTCACTGGCGACTAGAAAACGTGATCCAGCCTGCAGAGGCACTGCAGCGGAAACTGCAGAGAGAGAGAGAGGGAGGGAGGGAGCGAGCGCAAGATAGAGAGAGAGCAAGGAGAGAGAGAGCAAGAGAGGGGGAGGAGAAAGCATGCAATAGAAATAGTCAGGTTGAGAGAGAGAGATCGAGAGAGAGAGAGAGAAAGAGAGAGAAATAGAGAGAAAGAGAGGGAGAGAGCCACATACATATGGTGAGAGAGACAGAAACAGAGAACAAGCGTGTGAGTGTATGCGTGAGCTAGTGTGTGTGAGTGTGTGCACAGAGGCGCATTGACAGGAGCGGAGAAGGAGCAAGGCTAACAAACAGCAGCCGTGAGAGAAAGGGAGCACTGAGACGCCACTGGGGGAGAGAAAATAAGAAAGGACGAAAGAAAGACAACAGTGAATACCTGAAGACCTGAGGCTCTGAGACCAAAAGAGGAGGATAGGAAGAGAGAGAGAGAGAGAGAGAGAGAGAGAGAGTAGAGAGGAGGAGAGGAAGATACCCAGAGAGGCATCACAGGAGCTCACGTAATTACACAACCTATTTGGCTGACTGACTGACTGACAGAGAGAAAGAGACAGGAGGAGGGATGGAGAGGGAGCTGCTAGGAACCGCCGCTCGGCCACACCACAGACGACAGGGCGAGAGGGAGAGAGTGTGAAGGACGAAGGGAACCGACAGAGGAGAAGAAGAGGAGGGCTCCACCACCAGCCTCTGTCCTCCATCACTGTGACTAAAGGAAGGAGTGACGCATCCATCCTTTGACAGCCCAGTCTCCATCTTACCTTCCCTTCCTCCATCTTTACCTTCCTCCCTCCACCTCCATCGTTTGTTTTCTCAGGGTCTCACAGAAAGGAATGATCACCTTGTCTCCGCCGCTCCTATCCTCCTCCTACTCCTTCTCCTCCTCCTCCTTCTCCTCCTCCTCCTCTGCCCCTCTGGCAAAACACCCTCTGTTCTGCTCTCAGACGCACTGAGACCAAATGTTATCAGCTTCACACACACATGGAAGCTCTACCCTGTAACAAGACTATTGTCACCTCTCAGCACAGTAATATCCAAAACCAACAACATCAACAACACACAGCAAGAACCAGGCACAGCAAGGTGGTAGGAGAACTGGTAGACGATATGTTACGACAGGACTAAACAACAACACAGGTAAAAGGCTTGATCAAGGATGCATCAATGTGTGAGTGTTTACTGAAAGAGGGCTCTTTGTGATGTTTCTGTGCATGTGCGTTCTATTTTGTGTGTGTGTCAATGTATGTGCTGGTGTGTGTGTCTGTGTGATTTTGTCCAGATGTCGGATCTTAACTTGATCACTCTTTTGTCGCTGAGAATTTTCCTGCTGCATCAGGAAATTCGAATGAGCCTCGTAAGTCCCTGAAAAATAGCAGTTCTCTTTCTCTCCATGCGGGGGCAGTCGAGTCATTGGGATCAGGGCTTGCTATCAAAATAATTTGTGCAAATGTACAAAAATGTATTTGAAATGCAGCAATACCCATCAATAACCATTGTTTTATATAGCTTAATAACACAAGATAGATATTGGTTTCCACTAGGCTACATACGAGCTAACAAGTGTTAAGTGTATCCTAAGGTCAAAATTGAGTTTAATCATGGTCGGTTAGCGGTTAGGGCCACTGCCTTATAGGTTGTCTACTGTGTCGCCGTGGGTTTGATTCCGGTCCACACCATACTGGCACAAATAACTCAATCCCCTGGTTGACTTGATTTATTTACACATTTAAAATATGGACTTTCCACGGATATTTTACCCCCGATCTTGTTAAGAAATGACCTTACCAGACACTTTTGGATAACATAAATAGGAAACTAATAAAATAATAACAATAGGCTACACCAACATTAGTTTCCATTCATACAAAGAGTCGGGTAAATTGCCACGGTAGATTGAGTAAACGAGGAAACACTTGATTTATACTGTATAGAATGCTTATCAAATAGATACATTGTTCCTAGTCTGTTCAAAAAGGACCAAGTTGTTCTGAATACAATACCAACCAGAGGGCGAACATATCTTGTAAGACTTTGGTTGCAAGCAGGACTAAGGGTAACACCGACATAATCTTTTAGGGAGCTGTAGAGGTGACCAATAATGGTTGCAATTGAGATCAGCTGTGCGGGTGAATTTAGAGCGTATTGATGGTTTAACGAGACATCAGCTGGCGATAATCTAGTGCCATCGATGGTTGGAATATGCCCCTTGTTATTTGATAATATTCCAATAGGCTACATTGTGTAGGCTACCCGTTAGCCTTTCCATTGTCACATAATGAAAGATGTGAAAATGGATAATAGGCTACTGTGTTTCCCTGTCTGATTGGTGAGCTGATTTGGGCCATCAGTTGATTGACAGATGTAGGCCTACTGTAGAATGATAAACTTTCCTCCAGTGTGGATGCTTGTCCACGTTTTTGTTGTTAGGCTATATATAATTTGTCAATTTAGTTCTGGTCTTTGGATTGAAAGCCTGTATTGTGTGACTTTAAAATTTCATTTCGTAAAGCTTTCAAGATGTTTATGCATTTGAGCCTATCCAAAGATGACTTTGTTGTGCTGAGACACTTTTCTTTGATGTGTAAATGATCAGACTATTCGTTTTACTTCTTGAAAACATTTAAATAAATGCAATTAACTTCTGGGCCGAATGTAGGCTCAGGCTGGTCACTAAGAATACTATGAATACTGATGATCCATTGGCGCGTCGTTTTTAATCATTTTGTTTTAAGCCTTCCCCAAACCATAGCCCTAACCATAACCACTCGGAATTAATGCCTAAACTGTTATCTTTTTAGTTGTTTCTGTTTTAACCCTGTAACCAAGCGGAATCATCCCTTTAACCACTCAGAATGAATGCGTCAAAAATAGACGTTCATCCATGAGTCAAAGGGCTAGATTGAAACCCATACCAACTCTGGCATATGTGTGTCGGGGTCAGTGGCTGTAACCACTGGACCACACAGGCACTGAGAAAACCATTCATTTATTCTGCCTATTGCTTGCCTTCAACATATAATAAAAATGGATCTAAAAAAACAGATTTTCCCTAACCAAAAATGAATCTACCCCCTACAAATATGTCAATTGATTATAATCCACATAATAATTAACACAAGATGCAATGTAGTTACAATGTGCATTGTATACAAACACTGCTTCCAGCTGCCCAATGGCGGTGATTCTAAATATTTCTTCAGATATTCAAATCCTCCTGCTGCAGAATATTTTGCCTCCTGCGGCAAAAGGGGTCAAATTAAAATCCTACATCTGTAGTACCATGTCTTTGTTGCAGTTGAGAGGGTCGTTGCATCACAATCCTCCATTCTGAGGACACATGCACGCGCTCAGACATACACACACACACGTATGTTTCCGCTACACACATGCACGCACATACACAAGCACACACACACCTGATGGGGGGTCCGATTCAGTCTACATATATTCCATTGTGTGTTGACTGCAGGGGAAAGGGTATCTTAAGGCTATCTTTGGGTTATCATATCCCCAGAGGTCATGACATATGACAGATCTCTCTAGGGACCAGGCTGGAACTGCCCGTTCTGTAGCTGTCAACAGAACTGAGGGATCTCCATGTTGACCATGCACTGGGCTGGTGCTGACTGCAGTCCGAGTGCTGTTTCCTGCTACCATGCTGTGATTGCATAACTGCTGCTCCTACTGCCGCACCACTCCCACATGCTGCCGCCGCGCTAAACCTGCTCCTTCCTTCCAAGCTCCCCAAATACACACATACTCATCTGTTACATATCTCCATCCACACCCATCCTCATCACAGCAACAGTGTCTATGTCTGCTTCTCCCTGAGCTGAGACATAAGTCTCCACAAAAATATCAAATAGCTCAATCAATCGAGCCACTGGAATATTGATTGGTGGGTTGCTTGACGTGTCATAAGTCCTTCATGAGGCTGTGTGTCAAGAGGGGCCATTATTGTTATCGTTGTTATTTTTCTGCTGGTTTTGACACCGACAAGCTCTGTGGCCAGCCGGCCATGTTGCTGCCTGAGAACCACAGAGAGAGAGAGAGGCGAGAAAAGAGAGAGAGAGAGAGAGAGGTGAGCACAAAGAGTACTTGGCTGTAATGAATTGCGGGGAAAATGGCTGACGCCTGCTTTGAATGGCAGGAGTTGAATTCTTATAACTCCCCCTCACACATACACTCACATAATCTCTCCTCATAGCTCCTCATTCTATCACAACAGGATTATGTACAGAGAATAGAGTAGAATGCACATCAACATCCTAGTCAGAATTCAGAAAACAGATTTCTTACTGTAGATGGATTTACACATTGACAACATTGAATGTACACATCTGAATACCACTTTATGGTAGCACAGTGCATCCATTAAATGATAACGACCAACATCTAAAGACCAACCAACACATAAAGAACAAAACACTTGTGGATTTAAAAAACAACCATGCAGATTAGAATCCTATCATAATCAACAACAACATTAAGCTGTGCTTTATGGAATTCACAGTCATTTAGAGAATAGCACTTTATGCAGATTCACTGCAGTCAACAGGAATACATCTGGGGATTTGTCCACAGCCAACTCTAAGGTCATCATACCATTTATGTAATCATAATACATCGTTACCCCCACAGGGTAGAGCAGAGCAGCAGATACCTTTTATCAGCCAAGACAGATCTCTGGACACTAATCAGAATATAGCCAGCATTCTCTGTGTACTGTTGCTGGGTGTGTTATAGGGGCACAGGCATCAGTCAACCAGTCATTCTGCCTGGTCCAGTTCAGGTCACATTGCTGAGGGTGAAGGCGTGTGTCATGGAGATGCAGAGGTAGACAGAGGATAAAGGCAGAGAGAGCCAGCTGATAGTGTCTGATTCATTCAGAACATACTGTCCTTCTCCTGCTCCCTGCTCCCTGCAATGCACAGGTGGAATGCAGCCAGGAGGCAGTGTGAGGGAGACGGCTGGACTCAGCAGTTTAGGTGTGTGTGTAGGCAAATGGAGGGAGGAGGAATGGGGAGTGGAAGATGGTAGGAATGTTCTGGGTGTTTTTTTTGTTGGTAATCTGCGTTGGTTCTGTTTTTCTGAATTTCCAAAATGATCTAGAACATTTTGAAAAATAGACCAACACACATAAACAGTCACACAAACATGCATGGTGAAATGCCATTTGATGTGAATAATCCAGACTACATATATTCTTGAATCTGTAATGAGTCCATGGAAGATGAAACTATAAGTAGTCTGGTTTATTAGCGTTTAATAGCATGTTAGTCTGTCTATTCAATGTGTGTGTGTCCTGAAATGTCATGGGTGGCGTATGTGATGGAGGAGTGTAGAATAAGGGTAAGAGTGTTCTTGGTGTTAGTGTGTGTGTACGTACTGTACGTGCATAGGAATGTCTGTGTTGTGTCTTTCCTCTCGCCAGAGCTCTGCTATCTCCATCTCTCCATCTCTCCATTTTCTCCCTTGTTTGTTTGTGCTGACAGGGTCAAAAGTTCAACACATGATTTCATTATTTTAATTCCTGGGCAGGCGGGCTGACTACTGGGCTGGGCAGGGCTGCAGACAGACACCAGGCGGTTTGCAAAGCTGTCCTCAAAGCAAAGGGTGGCTATTTGAAGAATCTCAAATATAACATATATTTTGATTTGTTTAACACTTTTTTGGTTACTACATGATTCCATATGTGTTATTTCATAGTTTTGATGTCTTCACTATTATTCTACAATGTAGAAAATAGTAAAAATAATGAAAAACCCTTGAATGAGTAGGTGTGTCCAAATTTCTGACTGGTAGTGTACATATAGTACCTCAGGTGTCTGGTATGTGTGTGTGGGGGCATGGATGGTTGAATGGACACTGAAGGGAATTAATGAATACTATTCTACCTCAATGGTGAAACTTATACACTGTAGTCATACAGTATTGAATTGAATTAGCCACGCATCATAAAGGGATAATACGTGGTAGGGAAATGCATTGTATGACACAGATCTTCTGGCACATATTGGCCTTGCCCTGGCAGATGCTACTGGGAATTGGACTGAGAGATGACGCCCTTGTTAATATCTGTGTACAGAGTGTGAGTTTGTGAACGAATGTGTGTCAGAGAGGAAGGGCGAGAGAGCAGTTATTTAAGTAAAAGCTTTGCGGCACTGTGCTGCCAGAGGGACACACTGAGAGCAGTTGTGAGTGACACTGGCTAACAGCCTTGTCTTTCACTGACTGGGGACAGATACGGGAGGACAGTCTGAGACAAGAGAATGGTTTAATAGATGTTTTATCAGTGAGATACAGGAGAGTTTCCACATGCCTGCTCAACAGAGATGCTCCATTGCACAACAGCGGGGTTGGGTGGGTCATTTTTTAAATGTTTTTATGGGAGTGTGAATATGAAGAGAGAGAGAGAAAGATATGTGTGTATGTGTGTTGGAGGTTGATGGTTAATGGGCTAGGGTATTTCTGCCTGTAAAGGTACAGCTCTCTCGCTCCGTGTGAATCTTCAGAGGAGGTTGGGAGCAGGAAACCACAGTTAAAGTGCATAGATAAATAGACCATTAATAGTAACTAGGACCGCTGCACTCCTCTTTCTCTCTCTCTCTCCTTCTCTCTCTTTCTCGGCATGTAGGTCAACTCCCTCGCTCTCCTTCTCTCTTCATGCATCATGTCTAACGAGAGCCTTGTGTGGAAGAGAAAAGATGTGTCATTTTACTCCTTGTTGCGTTGCCATGGAAACAGACATAGTACTACGTACAATCATACATTTACACCACCTACACTACTGTTCAAACGTTTTGGGTCACTTAGAAAGTTCCTTGTTTTCGAAAGAAAACAACATCAGATTGATCAGAAATACAGTGTAGACATTGTTAATGTTGTAAATGGCTATTGTAGCTGGAAACTGATGATTTTAAATGGAATATCTACATAGGCGTACAGAGGCCCATTATCAGCAACCATCAGTCCTGTGTTCCAATGGCACGTTGTGTTTGCTAATCCAAGTTTATCATTTGAAAAGGCTAATTGATCATTAGAAAACCCTTTTGCAATTATGTTAGCACAGCTGAAAACGGTTGTGCTGATTAAATAAGCAATAAAACTGGCCTTCTTGAGACTAGCTGAGTATCTGGAGCATCAGCAATTGTGGGTTCGATTACAGGCTCAAAATGGCCAGAAACAAATAACTTTCTTCTGAAACTGGTCAGTCTATTCTTGTTCTGAGAAATGAAGGCTATTCCATGCGAGAAATTGCCAAGAAACTGAAGATCTCGTATAACGCTGTGTCCTACTCCCTTCACAGAACGGCACAAACTGGCTCTAACCAGAATAGAAAGAGGAGTGGGATGCCCCAGTGCACAACTGAGCAAGAGGACAAATACATTAGAGTGTCTAGTTTGAGAAACAGACACCTCACAGGTCCTCAACTGGCAGCTTCATTCAATAGTACCCACAAAACACCTGTCTCAACGTCAACAGTGAAGAGGCGACTCCGGGATGCTGACCTTCTAGGCAGAGTTCCAAAGAAAAAGCCATATCTCAGACTGGCCAATAAAAAGAAAAAATGAAGATGGGAAAAAGAACACAGACACTGGACAGAGGAAGATTGGAAAAAAGTGTTATGGACAGATGAATCGAAGTTTGAGGTGTTCGGATCACAAAGAAGAACATTTGTGAGACACAGACCAAATGAAAAGATGCTGGAGGAGTGCTTGATGCCATCTGTCAAGCATGGTGGAGGCAATGTGATGGTCTGGGGGTGCTTTGGTGTTGGTAAAGTGGGAGATTTGTACAGGGTAAAAGGGATCTTGAAGAAGGAAGGCTATCACTCCATTTTGCAACGCCATGCCATACCCTGTGGACGGCGCTTGATTGGAGCCAATTTCCTCCTACAACAGGACAATGACCCAAAGCACAGCTCCAAACTATGCAATAACTATTTAGGGAAGAAGCAGTCAGCTGATATTCTGTCTATAATGGAGTGGCCAGCACAGTCACCGGATCTCAACCCTATTGAGCTGTTGTGGGAGCAGCTTGACCGTATGGTACGTAAGAAGTGCCCATCAAGCCAATCCAACTTGTGGGAGGTGCGTCAGGAAGCATGGGGTGAAATCTCTTCAGATTACCTCAACAAATTGACAACTAGAATGCCAAAGGTCTGCAAGGCTATAATTGCTGCAAATGAAGGATTCTTTGACGAAAGCAAAGTTTGAAGGACACAATTATTATTTCTATTAAAAATCATTATTTCTAACCTTATCAACTACATTTCCTATGCATTTTGCTATATTTCCTATTCAAACTCATTTCATGTATGTTTTCATGGAAAACCAGGACATCTCTAAGTGACCCCAAACTTTTGAACGGTAATGTACATAATGCACATTACCACTCTAAATGAAACCTACTCACACACACTCATGGTTGCGATGGTTTTGCTCATCTGCCTATGACCAAACATGCATCTCTTTCATGCACCATGTAGTAGGATCATAATGGGAGTTGACAGGACGCTAGCGGCGTGAGGAGACTAAAACCACCCAGTCTCATAATTCTTTCAGTCAACTACAACCACAGTAGTTAGAGCTCCTTCTCTACGGTTATTAAGGATTTCAAAGGAGGCTCTATTCTGAATATTTCAGTGTTCTCCCTAAAGAGGCATGTCTTAAAATAGAGAGAGTATCCATATCCATCCACATATCGTATCACATCCATGCTATAATATTGCAATAACATAAGTTAACAATAATACAGTCATAGCAGATTCATGTGTGATTTATTTCTATGAATAGTGTTAACTTATCAAACTCTCCTCTCCTTCCTCAGGTAACTGAGCCAGAGGATTGTGAGGACGACAGTCACACCATCTGACTATCTGAGGCCACTGCTGTCACTCTGAACCTCTGAGAGACAGACGGACAGACCGTGACGAGGACCTTTATCAGCTGACTAATGGGAGGACTCAGTTTGAAAGTCAAGTACCCCTTCCTTCAGTCCCTCCTTAGAGGATTTCAGGAGTGGTACGTTTAGGAGCAGGGGAGTCATTCCAAGAACTTTCCATTGCCTCCTAAAAAAAGACCTCCGCCTTATCAGACTCCAGCCAAGGAAGCCAAAGGACACAAAACCATATTTGACCAAGAGCAGAGAGCAGAGAGAGAGCCGAGAGCAGAGAGAGAGAGAGAGAGAGAGAGAGAGAGAGAGAGAGAGAGAGAGAGAGAGAGAGAGAGAGAGAGAGAGAGAGAGAGAGAGAGAGAGAGAGAGAGAGAGAGAGAGAGAGAGAGAGAGAGAGAGAAGGTTCCAGCCTGAGTGTCTACAGGTTGTTCTCACACACAAGGCCATTCCACAGCCTCAGATAGAAACAGGAAGGAAGTACTGGTTTGAGCAGCAACCACTTAGAAACAAGCAAGCCCCAAGCCCTGTTTGAGTCAGTTTCCCCTGGCAAGCCACAGGACGCTGTGTGAGACAATACAGACTTAACTACTACTGAACAGCCCGTGCTGCTTGAGCTCTCCATTTTGAGAGAGTAGAACTCTTCACAACCCTGTTGTGTAAGTGTATAATATAATCATCTATATACGTACATATAAGATTATTTATTGGTGTTATCACTGAAAACATATCTTTGTGCTGATGTGTTGAGTCCTGTCTGTTGTTGAGCTGTTACTGTGGTTGTTCAGCTGTTACCAGTACATATCTTTATTGTATACCTAAGACTGCACAGAGTAGTTTTAAGAGGACTAACTACCAGGCTCGGACTGTTATCGCTGTCTATCAGTAGTGTTATCAGAGGACAGTGTTTCTGTGAAATAGGGAAGTCTGTTTCACTGCTCCAGGTTTGAGGGCTCTGGCTATAGTCCTCTGTCCTTCTGTCCCACATAAAGACTCAGGGTAACAGCACCACAGACGTGGGAGGCCTTCTATTTGAAACAATGGACAGAATCATACGTCCCCATGTCCCGTCTAATGGCTGACTTTGACACCCCCAGTCCACTTCATAGCCCCGCCCCACGCCCAGCCCAAGCCAGGGGCATCGCCCGCTGAACCAGTCACAGCCCCCTCTCTCTAACAAAGACACAGACACACAAATAAGCTTAATGTCCATGTCCTGCCTCAGGCGGCAGCCTGTGACCATCCCCATGGATACCGTCAAGATCATCCAGTCGGAAAAGTTCCCCCGGGAATGCACAGTGCCAGTCACCCAGCCTTGCTTCACCCCTCCCCCGCGGGTGGCATGGGACGGAGGGGGAGAGGGAGAGATCATCGTGAACCAGGCGTGCAGTGACCTAGCCCTGGAGATGACCTGCACTGATCTAGCCCCCACCAGACCCATGGTCTCATCTCCCCCAGCTCCGATGGCCCGCATGGGCCGCAGGGAGAGCTACCTGGCCCAGCGCAAAGCCAGCGCTGCAGAGATCTGCTACCACCAGTTCCACTACAAGATGGAGGACGTCATAGTCAACCAGTACGTGCTGCGTTCTTCTTCCACCTCCTCCTCCACCTCCTCTTCCTCCTCGGGGCCCGTGATGCCCTGTGAACCCCTGGACTGCCCCACCTGCGGCCACACCTACAACTTTGCAGGCAAGCGTCCACGCATCCTCTCCTGCTTGCACTCGGTGTGTGAGGAGTGCCTGCAGATCCTCTACGAGTCCTGCCCCAAGTACAAGTTCATCTCGTGCCCAACGTGCAGGCGTGAGACGGTGCTGTTCACTGACTATGGGCTGGCTGCCCTGGCCATCAACACCAGCATCCTGAGCCGGCTGCCCTCTGACCCCAATGGCCCGGTGCAGTGGGGCGGGGAGGCCGACCGGAGCTGCTACCAGACGGTGCGCCAGTACTGCCAGTCAGCCTGCACATGTCAGATCGCCAACCCCCTGTCCTCCTGTGGCATCATGTAGAGACCTTGGCAGGGGCCAAACTGGCATGCCTCCTCTCTATCTCACATACATACAACCCGTCTCCTCTCTATCTCACATACATACAACCCGCCTCGTCTCTATCTCACAAACATACAACCCGCCTCCTCTCTATCTCACATACATACAACCCGCCTCCTCTCTATCTCACATACATACAACCCGCCTCCTCTCTATCTCACGTACATACAACCCGTCTTCTCTCTATCTCACATACATACAACCCGCCTCCTCTCTATCTCACATACATACAACCCGCCTCCTCTCTATCTCACATATATACAACCCGCCTCCTCTCTATCTCACATACATAAAACCCGCCTCCTCTCTATCTCACATACACACAACCCGCCTCCTCTCTATCTCACGTACATACAACCCGCCTCCTCTCTATCTCACGTACATACAACCCCACACGGATGTATCTCTATATTTAATAGCACAGATGGATGCTGTCTGGGTCAAATGGATCGTGAAGGACACTGTCTTGCAGACAAAAACAGGGAAATAGCAAATAAATGTATTTTATGTATGGAATATGAATCCTATTCCCCCTCTCTTGTTCGGATGTGTTTGTCATTGACATCTCTTTACATGGGAATGCTAGGGGAGGCCTATCCCCTCAACCTAGGTCAATAAAGAATAAACAAATGATAAAAATAAAAAAAACACTGCTGTTTGGTCTGAACTGGCTATGGATGTTCAGTCATTAAGAGGCTATTAGATAAGTTTGATAGGTTGATGAATTAGGATGTTTATACAATTCTCTGTCACACCATCTCTCTGTCTTGTGGTGCAGGAGGTAAAAGCCCTATAGCTCAGTTCATCATAAGACTAACTCCTCTATGTGTCATTACCACTGGACTGTTTACTGTCAACAATAAGCTGTACATTGGTAATCGTCTGTGATTCTGTGTAGGAGTAATTGTTATGATGAACTGCCTATGCATTTCCCCACAGGGTTATTTGGAGTGCTGATGACCTGTGTCAGTTACAGTAGTTAAATCGGCCCTTTTCTCATGGAAGATTTTATTTTCCTGGAAATGATCAAATGCATAACAACTGGGGTAGTCATGGAGTGGAGATTCAATAAAAGGAGCATAAATTCGATCAAGGCTTCAATCAAGATCCAGTAAGGATGAAGAAATCTCTGTTACGGTTGCATTCACAAATGTCTCAAATCTCATAAATTGGGTACTGATATAGTTTGTTGCAATGAAGATCTAATCAAAGTATGTTTCATATCTTGGTACAGGGCATAGCAGCACAGAACAGTATTTTGGTTTCCTTAAAGGTCCAAAGCAGCCGTTTTTATCTCAATATCAAATCATTTCTGGGCAACAATTAAGTACCATACTGTTATTGTTTTTAATTAAAATGGTCAAAAAGAAACCTAAATAGCTTCTTAGCTAAGAGCAATTTCTCAAGCAAGAATTTTGCTAGGACGGTCTGGGAGTGGAAAACTGAAAATTTACTGTTATTGGCAGAGATGTTTGGAACTCTCTTTCTAATTGGTCTATTAACTAATTTACCACATGTTGATGTCACCATGGAAGGCCACAACTCCC
The DNA here is from genome assembly GCF_964263955.1 of Coregonus lavaretus. NCBI lineage: Eukaryota > Metazoa > Chordata > Actinopteri > Salmoniformes > Salmonidae > Coregonus > Coregonus lavaretus. Next base: position 45,613,291 of record NC_139991.1, read on the forward strand.
TCCTAACAAAACAGGCTGAAGTTTCAAGTGGTATTTTCAAACAGTATCACAATTTCACAGTATTATTCCAACCTCAGTGTGGAAATATATATATAAATCTATATAAATCACGTTTTGACTGCACTGGCCCTTTAAAAAAGACTAGAAACCAAAGGTGAAAATAATCATCCTTTTGCAGACGTGGGGATCCAGACAGACGTGGAAAAGTGGTGAAATACACTGAGTGTACAAAACATTAAGGACACCTGCTCTTTCCATGACATAGACTGACCAGGTGAATCCAGGTGAAAGCTATGTTCTGTTATTGATGTCACTTGTTAAATTCACTTAAATCAGTGTACATGAAGGGGAAGAGATGGGTTAAAGAAGGATTTTTAAGCCTTGAGACAATTGAGACATGGATTGTGTATGTGCGCCCATGGGGCGGCGCACAATTGGCCCAGCGTCGTCCAGGGTAGGGGAGGGAATGGCCGGCAGGGATGTAGCTCAGTTGGTAGAGCATGGCATTTGCAACGCCAGGGTTGTGGGTTCGATTCCAGTATGAAAAAAAATAATAATGTATGCACTCACTAACTGTAAGTCGCTCTGGATAAGAGTGTCTGCTAAATGACTAAAATTTAAATGTAAATAGGGTGAATGGGCAAGACAAAATATTTAAGTGCCTTTGAATGGGGTATGGTAGTAGGTGCCAGGCGCACCGGTTTGTGTCAAGAAATGCAACGCTGCTGGGTTTTTCATGCTCAACAGTTTCCCGTATGTATCAAGAATGGTCCACCACCCAAAGGACATCCATCCAACTTGACACAACTGTGGGAAGCATTGGAGTCAACATGGGCCAGCATCCTTGCCTGCCAAAGGTGCTTCCACCAAGTATTAACTATGGGGTGTGAAGACATAAACAATCAATACATCTTCATTTTCTATTAATTTGGAAAATTTTCTAAAAATGTTCTTTGACTTTGAAAATGTTTTTTATTTGTATTTATTCAACCTTTATTTTATCAGGAAGTCATACTGAGACCAAGGTGTATTTTACAAATGAGCCCTGAACTACAGAAATTACAGAAAATACACACATCAAAATAGAAATACAAAATGCAAGCTGAAAGAAAACACTGTCAATAAAAACAAACACATTAACTCTCATATCTAAAGTTTACTAATGATGTTAGGTACAGTGGGAGTTTTTGTAAAAGGGCTTTATAAATGAAAACATAGCAATGTATCAACCTACGTGACATCAAAGAGGGTCAACCAACTTTTTGTTAGAGAATGCAGTGACTTTCTTCATACAAGTGCAGTGCAGCTACAGTATACTGCATCTAATGGCTTTAATGAATTGGCAGTTGCGTTCATATACTGTAGATGAGGTCATCATAGTCTAGGACCAATAGGAACGTCGACTGAATAATCTGCTTTCTACTATTTACCGAGAGGCATGACCTATTTCTTAGTTTTACCTGCATTCAATACTAATGTCAGGTCAATAAAGTTTTTCTGTAATACAATGAAGGCAGACTGTAGTTCAGATAGAGCCTGGTCAACCGGTGGGGCAATAGCATACACAACAGTATCATTGGCATACAAGTGCAGGTTATTTATTTTTTACAGACAAGTCAATATTGTTAATATAAACAGTAAAAAGTACAGGACCCAGAATCGACCCCTGTGGGACACCTTTCGTTATGTCCAGAAAACCTGATTTAACACCATCAGTAGATATACATTGAGTTTTATCTGTCAAGTAATTTGTAAACCAGTTACATGCAGCCTGGTCTAGGCCAATTGAGGAAAACCTCTGAATTAGCAGTGAGTGATCAACAGTATCGAAGGCCTTTGACAGGTCAATGAAGGGGGCAGCACAATGTTGCCTTTTAACCACATAATTTTTAACTAACTAATGGGGCGGCAGGTAGCCTAGCGGTTAAGAATTCCCAAAAAATCTGGCGATGTGCCGTTGAGCAAGGCACTTAACCCTAATTGCTCTTGTATGTCACTCTGGATAAAAGCATCTGCTAAATGACTAAAATGTAAATCTTAAATAACTAGGGATGCAGCAGAGATAGTGCTATGACCTGGTCTAAAACCTGACTGATGTACATTTAGAATACATTTCAAAGATAAGAAAGATCTTAGCTGAGAATTAATCAAGGATTCTAATATTTTAACTAGGCAAGAAAGTTTAGAAATAGGGCGATAATTATTTAGGTCACAAGGGTCACCACCTTTGTGAAGGGGGAGTACATGGGCCGCCTTCCAAACCTTGTGGATAGTACCAGATATATACGTCAGGTTAAAAATATGGGTTAATGATTCCACAATCAGGGGGGCAGAGAGCTGCAGCAAAAATGGATCAAGCATATCAGCCCTAGTGGATTCGTTTTACATCAATTGTAAGAAAGGCATCTTGCACATCACAGGTAGTAAATTGTTTAAATGAAAACAAAGATTAACTAGAAGTTGATGGGTTAACCGTCACGTCAGCGAGAGGCTGGCAGAGCGAAGAGCAGTCGATTGACTGACCAGGGTCAGTTAAACCACCATTTCTCTCAAATAAAAAGCCTGCCGAGATAAAATGATGATTAAAAGCATTACTTATCCCATTCTTCTCAGTTATAATGCCAGTCAGACAGAACTTGCTTAGGCAGGGATGAAGAGGAATTTGTACGCTTCAGTGCATTTACTGTTTTCCAAAATTCAGAGACAGAGCTTAAAAAGTAGCTTGATTTATACTGAACAAAAATATAAACACAACATGCAACAATTTCAAAGATTTTACTGAGTTACAGTTCATAGAAGGAAATCAGTCAAATGAAAGAAATTCAATAGGCCCTAATCTATGGATTTCACATGACTGGGCAGGGGCACAGCCATGGGTGGGCCTGGGTGGGCATAGGCCCACCCACTTGGGAGCCAGGTCCACCCACTGGAAAGCCAGACCAAGCCATTCAGAATTCATTATTTTCCCCACAAAATGGCTTTATTACAGACAGAAATACTCCCCAGCACTCCCCTCCCCCTCCTCAGATGAGGTGAAGAAGCCGGATGTGGAGGTCCTGGGCTAGCGTGGTTACACGTGGTCTGCGGTTGTGAGGCCAGTTGGATGTCCTGCCAAATTCTCTAAAACGATGTTGAAGGCGGCTTATGGTAGAGCAATTAACATTCAATTCTCTGGCAACAGCTCTGTTGGACATTCCTGCAGTCAGCATGCCAATTGCATACTCCCTCAAAACTTGAGACATCTGTGGCATTGTGCTGTGTGACAAAACTGCATATTTTAGAGTAACCTTTTATTGCCCCAGCACAAGGTGCACCTGTGTAAGGATCATGCTGTTTAATCAGCTTCTTGATATGCCACTCTTGTCAGGTGGATGGATTATCTTGGCAAAGGAGAAATGCTCACTAACAGGGATGTAAACAGATTTGTGCACAACATTTGATTGGATCTTTTATTTCAGCTCATAAACAATGGGACCAAGACTTTACATGTTGCGTTTATATTTTTGTTCAATATAGCTTTCTTAATTGAGACAGTACATCTGTTTCTCAGTTGTCTGAAAGATTGCCAGTCCACCTTTCAGTTTTCCTTGCCTTGGCCTAGGCCTGATTTGTCATCTGAATGAGCTCAGATAGCTCAGAAGAAAACCAAGGGTTATATCTATCTTTGACTCTGAATTGTTTAAAAGGGGTGTGTATATGGAGTGAAAAAATATGGAGGAGACATTTTCTAGAGCCAACTCAGGGTCAGGAATACAGGAGACAGTGGCTAAATCGAAGTAGAACATGTAATGTAAAAACCCTTGAGTATAACGTTTTAAAATGTATCTTCTTAGTTAAACAAGGATTAGTATTTTTCTGTTTGGTATCTCTAATACATACTATGGGACAATGATCACTGATATCATATTCAAATACTCCAATAGAAAAATATTTATGGGGTTGTTAGTAAGAATTCAATTAATCAATGAGGATTTATCAGGGTTTTTCACAGCCGTGGGGGCATGGGGGGCAGTAAATCCCAGCAACAAATGTGTATTCTGGTTTACGGACACATCTACAACCAGTAAATGTGTAGTAGGTTGTGTAGATTAGTAGGGAAAAAATATAATTGAATCCCTTTTTAGATTTAATTTTAAGGCAGCAAAATGTGAAAACTGTGCAAGGGGTGTCTAGACTTTCACTAGCTACTGTATTGACGGACATCAAAGAAACATAAATACACATTAGCTACATATAATTGCAATATTAAAATATTATGGTACCTGAGGATAAATAACTACAAATGTAGAAGCAGACAATAAATATACATGTCAATATCCATATAATGAGATGACTAAATAGATTTGAGTCCTGTGCATCCACAGCTTTGTATTAAAGTGCTACAGTATGTACGTCTTAGAGGAGGAACATTACCAATGACTGTAATGTTGGAACATTCTGCTCTTCTCATTCTGGCACAGTTTTCCTTCTCCTGAACAGCTGTCCCAACCATCGCCCGCTAGCTTTCTTCACGGATGAATTAATCTGTTGGCTTTATGTGAAAGAAAAATCATGCACCAGAACCATTAAAGATTGCACGGAAGGAATATTTAAGTCTTACAACATAATTCCTTAAATGTACAGTGAGCACTGGTGTACCACACACCCCCGCAGCCCCAAGCACTGGTCCCCCCCACCCAGATAGCATATGAACACGTCATAAGCCATGGCAAAATGTTTAGAAAAACAGGAATTATGTTTTAAAACTGCAACATTTTCTCTCTGTCTCATGGCAAAATGTGTAGAATAGCATGAGATAAGTTATAAAACTGCACATTTTTATCTCTGCCCCAAGTCCTAAAATTTTATATTTTTGGGGGGGGGTTGGGAAGAGAGACCTTGCGGGGGGCCTCGTGAAACTGAGGTAAGCCACTGACAGTAAGCCTACTGTATGTGTGATTGTAAACAAAGAGGCCATTTGGGATGAGTCAGAGTGAATTTTCATGAACAGATGCCTAGGTTTAAATATATGCTCTCCACATCTCCTCAGCACACTGTGCATTATCTATGCAACAGTGCATCATTCCCATTTGGCTGCCATGTTAGAGCAGCCATGGACATTTTATAAGAGCATCATGCATAGTATGACAACACACACACTGTCCTCTAGGTGTCGATGTTGTCTCACCTGGTTTTCTCTGTGGTCTCCCCCCTCCTCAGAGAGCCAATCTTCAGCTTCCAAGTCTGTGTCCTACTTCCCTGTTTTTTGTTTCTTGTTTCTTGTTTCTCCTGGAGAGAAACATACTGTAGATATTTGTCAACAGAGACATTGATGCAGACTCATTCCAAAAACATTTACACATAGGCACAAGCATACAAGCATACTTTCACACAGACATACTCTACCATAAGTTTGCATGCATCTAACAACACACGCAAATACAGAAATACAGCTTAAATATTTGTGTCTATTTAAGTGTGTGTACAATATGAGTAAGTGTGTGTGTGTGTGCATGCTTGTGTTTGTGTGTGTGTTTGTGTGTTCGTGCATACAGTTGAAGTCAGAAGTTTACATACACTTAGGTTGGAGTCATTAAAACTCGTTTTTAAACCACTCCACACATTTCTTGTTAACAAACTATAGTTTTGGCAAGTCGGTTAGGACATCTACTTTGTGCATGACACAAGTCATTTTTCAAACAATTGTTTACAGACAGATTATTTCACTTATAATTCACTGTATCACAATTCCAGTGGGTTAGAAGTTTACATACACTAAGTTGACTCAGCCTTTAAACAGCTTGGAAAATTCCAGAAAATGATGTCATGGCTTTAGAAGCTTCTGATTCTCATTGAGTCAATTGGAGGTGTACCTGTGGGTGTATTTCAAGGCCTACCTTCAAACTCAGTGCCTCTTTGCTTGACATCATGGGAAAAAGAAAAGAAAAATTAGCCAAGACCTCAGAAAATAAATTGTAGACCTCCACAAATCTGGTTCATCCTTGGGAGCAATTTCCAAACGCCTGAAGGTACCACTTTCATCTGTACAAACAATAGTACGCAAGTATAAACACCATGGGACCACGCAGCCGTCATACCGCTCAGGAAGGAGACGCGTTCTGTCTCCTAGAGATGAAGTGCAAATCAATCCCAGAACAACAGCAAAGGACCTTGTGAAGATGCTGGAGGAAACAGGTACAAAAGTATCTATATCCACAGTAAAACGAGTCCTATATCGACATAACATGAAAGGCTGCTCAGCAAGGAAGAAGCTACTGCTCCACAACCGCCATAAAAAAGCCAGACTACGGTTTGCAACTACACATGGGGACAAAGATCGTACTTTTTGGAGAAATGTCCTCTGGTCTGATTAAACAAAAATTAGAACTGTTTGGCCATAATGACCATCGTTATGTTTGGTGTAAAAAGGGGGACTTGCAAGCCGAAGAACACCATCCGAACCGTGAAGCACGGGGTGGCAGCATCATGCTGTGGGGGTGCTTTGCTGCAGGAAGGACTGGTGCACTTCACAAAATAGATGGCATCATGAGGAAGGACAATTATGTGGATATATTGAAGCAACATCTCAAGACATCAGTCAGGAAGTTAAAGCTTGATCGCAAATGGGTCTTGCAAATGGACAATGACCCCAAGCACACTTCCAAAGTTGTGGCAAAATGGCTTAAGGACAACAAAGTCAAGGTATTGGAGTGGCCATCACAAAGCCCTGACCCCATCCTACAGAAAATGTATGGCCAGAACTGAAAAAGCGTGTGCGAGCAAGGAGGCCTACAAACCTGACTCAGTTACACCAGCTCTGTCAGGAGGAATGGGCCAAAATTCACCCAACTTATTGTGGGAAGCTTGTGGAAGGCTACCCGAAACGTTTGACCCAAGTTAACCAATTTAAAGGCAGTGCTACCAAATAATAATTGAGTGTATATAAACTTCTGACCCACTGGGACTGTGATGAAAGAAATAAAAGCTGAAATAAATCTTTCTCTCTACTATTATTCTGACATTTCACATTCGTAAAATAAAGTGGTTATCCTAACTGACCTAAGACAGGGAATTTTTATTAGGATTAAATTACAGGAATTGTGAAAAACTGAGTTTAAATGTATTTGGCTAAGGTGTATGTAAACTTCCGACTTCAACTGTACATGCATGATTGTGTGTGTGTGTGTGTGTGTGTGTGTGTGTGTGTGTGTGTGTGCATTTTAGTTTAGTTTACGTCATCTTACCTGGTTTTCATCATCCCCGGGCTGCTCAAGCAGATCCTCTAGACACAGGTACCTCCCTCCAGACACTTCCTTCACCTTCTCTAAAACACACACAATTCATAACCTTCAGTTTCAACCCAAATACACCAATGATGACACAGTATTTCACAGTGTACACTGTGGGAAGTAACATTGGATGGTCACTCACTTAGATGTCCCATCATAAGTGTTGTGTCCGATGCTGACCTCCGTCGAAAATGCTGATGCACGTTACTATTGTTTTGAGATGATTGGTAGGGTAAGTCCTCATAATCTTTGACTTCAAGTCTTTCATTGGCAGAGGGGCTGCCTTCCTCAGAAGCCTTGAAGTCACACTGGTTGCGTTCTGAATTCTATATGGATAGAAACATCAAGTCAAATGTTGTTAATTACCTGTTACACTGACTGTGTCAATGCTCACAGCAAATATAGTCAAATATTGACTTGTATATAGCTTCATCCACATAATTCTCTATTTACACATGAGATGCCAAATGTCAACATATCTTTTTACCTGTCTCCCCTGCTGCTCCCGGAGAGCATCCATCTCCACCTGTAACCCTTGGTTACGTATCTGTAGCCTGGCGATCTCCTCCAGCATCCGGCATACCTGCTTCAGGTAGCCCAGCCCAGGGGTGAGCCCCTCATACTCCTCCTCACACACATCCTTCTCCCTGATCTGTAAAGACGACACATGCAGAGACTTACACAAGGAAGATAACAGTGCACATGGAAAAGTATACTGTAAATTAACTCTGGCATATTACTTCACAAAACATTTATTGCTCTGAATAGAATAGCAATCTAATGCTATGACTTCTGGGGCAGCAGACCTGATATTTTCATTGCTTATTAGTAACTAATCAGCAATCAACTTGTGTTGTAGATATGTGGTAGTAGAGTAGTGGCCTGAGGGCACACACTTAATGTGTTGTGAATGTATTGTAATGTTTTAAATTGTATAACTGCCTTAATTTTGCTGGACCCAGGAAGAGTAGCTGCTGCCTTGGCAGGTACTAATGGGGATCCTTAATAAATACAAAATACATAAAGTGCTCCGTCATTAGGAGCAGGAAATACATATCTTCCCCAAAGAGAGCTAAGCTAATGAGGTGGCCTTTAACTGGCCTTTGCCTTCCTCATAAACACTCAGCACCCTGTCTCTGTGTCCTGCCGAGAGCAAAGACTAATATCCCCATTTAATAAGACTTGTACAGGAAGAAGACTTCCTGTACAACTGTGGCAAACATGAAACACAAACATCTCTCTGCTTCATTACACCAAACATTGTCAACACTCTACATGACCACTGGATAATAACATTACAAAGAGGAATCCTTGGTGCAGAAAACTGATAATTTGTCTAACGATGAATTAGTAAATAACTTTTCCCCAATGGGACTGCCGTCGCTTCGAACATGTGACGCAGAAGCGCGACATGTCCGTCACAGTCTTATCAACAACACAGCAGACTGCTCAACACAATACCCACACACTCCATCTGTCCAGGAAGCACCACACCAGCTTGGCTCCATTCCACTCATGCCTGTTGCTCACCTGGACAGACTGGTTCACAGACTGGTTCACTGTCTGACACACTACAACAGGGGTACACATACTGTATTTGCTAGATGGCAAAGCTCCGGATGGATACTGTTATTTATCGGCGTAGTAACAAACCCCACTTGGTGACCCATGCAACCCCAAATTGTTCAAACTGTTCCCACCCTTCTTGTTGGCGGAGAGAAAATGTTGCCATTTTAAAGATCATTCCCTGCAATTCTACACATTTTGCCATGAGGCTGATAGAAAATGTTGCAATTTTAAACCTAATTTCCTGCAATTCTACACATTTTGCCATGTCTTATGTGTGTTATGGTACCCGAGTGACTCAACAAAATCAATGGGGGCGCCCTAGGGGGTCGAAGCCCCTGAGCACGTAATCTTGTCATGATAACTACAATATTTAGATAGCTGGTTAGCCTAACTTACCTATCTAGCTAACATGGCCACCAATTGATCAACTGGACATTTCTCATCTGACAGGTTTAAAATAGCTCTCTAAGGTCTGTCAGTGAATGACAATAAGAGGAAAACTGCCCATGCACTACCAAATTTCAAAATTGAACCTTGTGCATTCATTCTACTATTACAACTCTCAGCAGCAGTAAGTTAAAAGCCTGACTCAGTTCCTAAATAAAGCGAACATATTTGAAAGATGATAACCTACAGACACGACAGTGATTCAGTCGATGCAATTAGTGTTTGTCTTTCTGTGTGTCTAACTGTGTGTGTGTGTGTGTGTGTGTGTTGCAACTGTTAACTGTGGTAATGGTAAAAAGCTAATTTCCTCCCTGACATTCCTTCAGTTCATTGTAAAAAAAAGACATGAAATGATTTATGCTCAGTATACTGCTTGAACATGACAATGGACTTCCGTCCGGCATATTGTGTAATTACGTAATAACATATGTCATAACAACAACAGTGATAACAATCCGATTCTAATGTATGTTCAATACATTTGCGAATAATCTTTCAAATGACTACTGAAAATGTTCCATACAAACCAAGAAGAGGAAAAGAATGCCAAACAAAACTATCAGATGACTGAGATTTTGGAGAAAAAAACTAAACACTATGGATCACACTGTCTAGTCCCAAACTCTAGATTACATTTACATTTTTGTCATTTAGCAGACGCTAGTATCCAGATCAACTTACAGGAGCAATTAGGGTTAAGTGCCTTGCTCAAGGGCACATCGACAGATTTTTCACCTAGTCCGCTAGGGGCCTTTCAGTTACTGGCCCAACACTCTGAATCGCTATTACTTTGAAGACAAGAAAACAGTCAGAGAATCATAAGATTTAAGTAAACAACTCCTTTCAATATAAACCCACCTCTGTTTCTGTCTGAGCAGGCAGTGTCTTGTGATGTGGGGAGAGGCCTCCTCTGTGTTGCAGCAGATCTGTTGAGGCCTGTTTGTCCACTACTGACTGGCTGACTGTCCTCCTCAGACCAATGCTCCCTGACCTGTGACCTGCCCTCTGGATATGGGTCACTGAGTGAGGTGACGGTAGTGAAGCGGTGTGACACCGCTGTCGGGGCACATTGTCTCTGTCTCCAGAGTATGCCCTCCTCAGTGCCTGCTCCACTTTTAGGTGCATGACCGCGGCCAGCTCCCTGTGCCGCTGAGCCCTGGGGCAGAGGGACAGGGAGGAAGAGGAGGAGGAATATGTCAGAGAGAGGACAGGAGAGCACGGAGGAGAGGTAGAGGGGAGTCCATCCTCTTCCCTGACTGTAGGATCAATATCTGTATTATCCATGGACACAGAGGGAGGAGAGGAGGAGAGAGAAGCCTCAGAACAGATCTCCACCCCTGAATCCTCTGTATCAGACCGCATCAGTGTCCCCACGTCAGATTTAGACATGAAAGTGGTCCCTGAAAGCGTGAGGGAATCTCCAGAGTCACCCCCTTCCCACTGGCCCTCCAGAGCTACTCTCTCCTGGGGGCCTTCAGTCACCCAGGTCTCCAGAAGATTGCCAAATATGTTGTACAAATCCATCTCAAAAACCCAAATCCTGTCCCCTCTTCACTCTTCTTCTCTGAAATGGTAGCAGCACGAGGTGAGTTTGTGATGTAGAATTTGAAACATCCCTGATGCTCCGCCTATATTCTTATGACACACCTCCTCATCAATCATCCTGTCACAGCAGTGATGCTGCATGCATATGGAGGCCTGCGCTGAGCGGCTGTTCCCTGGCATATTGCTGTGGTTTGTCTTGGGAGTATGACTCACGCTCACTTGAGCCCCCAACTCCCCCCACCAAACACCATAAAACTCAGGTATGACAGGGGCAAGTCATGACAAGGCCAAAGTGATAGCTACACCATGTGTCAGTCCACATACTGACTGTGGTGCTTCTCAACCAGTTATCTCCTGATGAAAGATCAATCTTTTTGGACAATAATACCATACATAGCAGAGAGGTTTGTCATATATGTGAGTGGGTAGGTGTGACGTAAGGTGTGACAAGACATAAACTAGGTAAAACATCTGAAATAACTCCAACACAACGTGATATCTGAGATTCATAACTTATTGGAATGTGTAGAAGGAGCATTCCTGTCTGGTGATTCTGATAAGGATCTACATTCCAGTTCCCTATTGAATAGTGACAGTATGTTTCATCAGCTTACAAACACAAAGAAGACCTTTACATCAAGATGTCCACACAATATTGTGGGTTGTCACTCAGTCATGAAGTTTGTACATGGCCTACAGCTCCAGAGGCTGTGACGTATCTGAGCCACTTACTTACACAAGCATAGCCTACACATAGGCTGTCACTCACTTAATTTAAATGTGGATTTACACATAACTAATTTGTTTTGAGTGTACAGGCAGAATCGGCACCTGTAAACACTGATGTGAAATGCAATTGTCTCTCAGGAATATGATATTAGATTATATGTATGTATGTATTCTATGTATTTCTACACAGGCCCTATGATAATAATAATAATAATAATAATAATAATAATAATAATAATAATAATAATAATAATAATAATAATAATAATAATAATAATAAATATAGCTGCGAGCAGCAATGAACGGAGTTCACAGGATGACAGAAAGGACACAAGATCAGTTGGATAACAAAGCAAGCACTATATCATGCAGGAACTATCCTCCTTTATGTGCAATCATATGAATCTAAATACAAAATCTGGAGTGAATCTGACATATGGTTCATGAGGAGAAGATTATTTTGAGTATTAGTGTTAAATATGAAAATAATTAGTTTCCTTGTTTTTTGAGATATCAATACCAAATTCAGTGTGGTTCATTTTAGGGATGTCCATGATAGCGATGACACGTTTCAAGGTGATAGGCCACTGTGGAGTGGATTTACAGTGGTTTGAATGGACACGTAAAATCTGATTTTTGATTTGTCAATAACTCAGCCATCTTTTGACCAATCACTTAGCTTAGCTTTTTCAATCTAGGGTAAGACATGTACCATGGGCCTACATTCCACATTTGGGTGTCATTTGGTCCTATGGTTCATGAGAATAAGATTTTTAAAGTATTTTTTGCATATTTTAGCATATTAGCCTATGTGCTAATATGCATCTACTGATACGGTGTGGCCATTTTGAATACATCAACGTTATTTTCTCAAACTCTTTAGGGACTATTGTGATGAGTCCAAATACCACATTTGGAGTGAATCTGACTTTTAGTCCATGAAAATATTTTTTTGCGTTACATAGTAATTTTATTTATTTATTAATAGTTTCCTTATTTTTTCCGATATTAATGCTAAAGTTAACATGGTTCATCATGCTAATGTCTTTGCTGACCCTTTCAAGTTGATTAGCGCTAATAAGCGCTATATAAAATACATATATTATTAGGGGTACAAAGGATTTATATGGACCCGTAAAATCAGATTTCCTGATTTATCAATAACTCAGCCCTCTCTTAACCATTCCCTTAGCTTTTCTCAAACTAAGTTAAGATATGTACCATGGGCCTGCATACCACTTTTGGTGTTGTTATGATTTATGAGAAGACGTTTTTAAAAAGTTTTCCAAACTTTCCAAGATGGAGGAAAATCTATCCTGATAGACCTTAAGGGTCCTTGAGGCTAATTTGTTCTGCATGAGCACGTAAAAATGTATGCACACATGAATGTAAGTCGCTTTGGATAAAAGCGTCTGCTAAATGGCATATTATTTATTTATGAGGAAAGACACCTACATACAACGTTTCAAGTCTGTAGGTCAAACTGGGCAGTGGATATGAGCCTCTAGTTTCTGTGTGCCAAATTAGTAAAAAGTTACCAATCTATGCTTGAGTTATTTGACCATGTCAAGGGAAAACAATTACAAGAACAACAATAAGTTTCACAGCTTTACTGTGAACACCTTATAATATTATATATTTATTCAAATTCAGGGAGCTGGCAGTTCATGGGAGACGGTCTTCCACAGCTAGATTATGATGCAGTTCAGAAGAGGAGTAGTCTGAGTGGCCCAGGAAATATAGGCTCAGGAAATATCCCAGCCAATGCAGCAATGCTGCTTTAACTGACCAGGTGTCGCTATTTCATGCCACATAAACTGTATATCCTTTCAGATATGTAATTTTCTTTCAAAATGAACAATTAATTAATCAATTAATTTATGTATCTATTTTTCCCATAGGAAAATATAAGATATGATAATAAAAAGTGGGGGAAACATGTGAGATGGCTAAAACACAAAACCAGGAGGGCTAGTGTAAAAACAACTCTGGCTGTAGAATAAAATAAAAATAATCAAATACAACTATTGAATATGTGAAACGTAAATATTTGGTAGGCTAGTGTTTATTACAATGACACTTTACACCTGTTTGACCATAAGGTGCATGGGAATGTGTGACGGCGGTGCTTATTTGCCACTGCGGACTGAAGGAACAAGCTGTAGCCTACAGTACAGTACTTAACAACCACAACCACAACAACAACAACAAGAAGCTTTAGAATGTTGGGGGCAAAAGGCGCGCAGATGACCGTCTTACCTCACAATGCCAACAATGACAGAATAATGGATCCTTGACCTGGTCTAGACGCAGAAATATCTCTTCGCGCTGTCCGCATCCTCTCCACCTGCCAACCATCCACAAACACAGAACTGCAAAGTTTGGCTGCTGTCCGGCGTGCATCTCGAGTTCCGTGTTCAGTGGTACAGTGTGCGGTCAACATGGAGGAATTCCCCCCAAAATTCAGCAAGGTGCTGGTGACGCCAGATCCGCAGTACATACCGGGGTAGATAATTCACATTGAAACTAACACTTTGCTTTTGAATTTCAGCAAATTAATTCATTAAATATACACTCTAATTAGATGTGTGTTATATTGAGATGTTATTTGTATTACCTGCATGGTGTGCTATTTATAGTGAAATTCTAAACCTTTTTAATGATGCATTATTGTATTCGTGCGTAATTCCATTGATTATATGCTTGCGCATACCTTTACATTTTACTTGATTATATTTCGCCATTTTATGTCTTTACACATAGCATGCATACATTCGGCCAACTAGAGGCTTGAGGAATTAACACAAACAATTTAACAAACCTACATGACATTTCCATGAGCAAGAACAAGTCCAGTGCTCGAGGCCAAAAGTATTTTGTGGTGGCCATCACCCATGGCAACCGTTCCCAGGAAGGTTGAACTCAGAGGCTAAACTCCCTGACATGAAGGAACACAACACAGCTTAAACTAACTACCATGAGATCCATACAGTCACCTTTCACCTCAATAAAGACTTTGATACAAGCGTTGTAAAAAAAAAAAAAGGGGGTTCAAATATTTACACTAGGCCTACTGTCAACATGACAGAGAATAAATCCAAAAAGGCCTGTTTGAAATCTAATTACAATCCTCACCACAACCACCACCTCTCTCTCTCTCTGTCCTCAGGTATGCAGGTTACTGTCCCCAGCTGAAGTACCACCTGGGGAAGACCTACGGCCAGCTGACTGCCAAACTGCTGTCCTCTCCAGAGGTGTCTCGCTCACGTCGCCTGGTCCTCCACACGGGCCGCTTCCCCTCCACAGAGACAGACACCGGCCCGCGGGACGAGAACTGGAGGAGCCACCATGGAGAATGCAGGAATCTGGAGACGATGATACCGGGCTACACTGGTAAACACACTGTTACTCAGTTTTCATACATTAAGTAGAACTCCCTCATCTCTTCCATCTGTAAAGTATGCTTTTGCATTGTGTACTCTGGTGTCTTTTGCAGGCTTTGTCCCCAAAAGCCAGAACTACTTCTCCCATACCTACGCTGAGACGTGTCGCGAGGCCCTGTCTGAGTTTGACCGAGACCAGCAGAGGAGGGTTCGTCTGGCATCAGCAGACATACCGCTTGTCAGCAACACCACCAATTCCGAGTTTAAAGTAATCAGCTCTAATCTCTCTCTCACGTACACATGCACTCTCTCACACACACACACACACACACACACACACACACACACACACACACACACACACACACACACACACACACACACACACACACACACACACACACACACACACACACACACACACACACATCCCTGTTTAATAATCCATGCTGAGATCCTGTGTCACTGTCAGTGTCATTTATCACTCACTGTCTCAGTCTAAACGAGGCCAGCTGCACAACCTGGAGAGCTCTCCAATCATAGACCACCCACAGATTCAGACCAATTAAGTCTCTGAGATTCACACCCATTATCTCTCATTGTGTAGGAGCTGACAGGAATGTTCAATAACACAAGCAATTACTGTTAGCCACTTATGTTGATTGAATGATAACAACTTTACATTGATACCATGCGAGAAAATCTTATCTTCTTATAATCAAAGGTCTATAGTCTGGGATAGGGCCTTTGGTAGGAGCCAGAAGCTTGAATACCTTCTTTGTCTCAACCATAGTGTCTGTCTGTCTGTCATTCTGTCTATCCCCTTCAGCCTCGGAGACTGAGCACCCCTCTGACGGCCATCTCCAAAGATCCAGCCCCCTACGAGGCCCTGGACCCCTGGAAGCCCAAAGTGTCTCCGTACTTCATGGAGGACAGCAGTCCACACAAGTACTTCATCTCAGGTCGGTACAGTATGCCAGACATACCATTTTAAATAACTAGGCTATTTCAGCCACAACCGTTGCTGACAGGTGTATAAAATCGAGCACACAGCCATGCAATCTCCATAGAGATACATTGGCAGTAGAATGACCTATACTGAAGAGCTCAGTCACTTTCAACGCGGCACCGTCATAGGTCTACGTCAGCACAAGAACTGTTCGTCGGGAGCTTCATGAAATGGGTTTCCATGGCCGAGCAGCCGCACACAAGCCTAAGATCACCATGCGCAATGCCAAACATCAGCTGGAGTGGTGTAAAGCTCGCCGCCATTGGACTCTGGAGCAGTGGAAACGCGTTCTCTGGAGTGAAGAAAGACGCTTCACGATCTGGCAGTCTGACGGACATATCTGGGTTTGGCGGATGCCAGGAGAATTCTACCTGCCCCAATGCATAGTGCCAACTGTAAAGTTTGGTGGAGGAGGAATAATGGTCTGGGGCTGTTTTTCATGGTTCGGGCTAGGCCCCTTAGTTCCAGTGAAGGGACATCTTAATGCTACAGCATACAATTACATTCTAGACGATTCTGTGGTTCCAATTTTGTGGCAACAGTTTGGGGAAGGCCCTTTTCTGTTTCAACATGACAATTCCCCCATGCACAAAGCGAGGTCCATACAGAAATGGATTGTCGAGATCAGTGTGGAAGAACTTGACTGGCCTGCACAGAGCCCTGACCTCAACCCCATTGAACACCTTTGGGATGATTTGGAACGCCGACTGCGAGCCAGGCCTAATCGCCCAACATCAGCGCCCAACCTCACTAATGCTTGTGGCTGAATGGAAGCAAGTCCCCACAGCAATGTTCCAACATCTAGTGGAAAGCATTCCCAGTAGAGTGGAGGCTGTTGTAGCAGCAAAGGGGGGACCAACTCCATATTAATGCCCATGATTTTGGAATGAGATGTTTGACGAGTAGGTGTCCACATACTTTTGGCCATGTAGTGTATGAGTGTGCAGCACAATCAAATGTATATGAGTCTCTGTATTGACTAGATCTTCCATTGGGGCATGTATTCAGGTTTCACGGGGTACGTGCCCAAATCTCGCTTCTTGATTGGCACGGGCTATCCCATCACCACCAACAAGGCCCTGGTCCAGTTTGGGAAGGAGATGAGGAGTGACCCCACCTCCCTGCGCCTCCCTGGGTACGAATCAGGAGTCCTGCCCCCCATCCCCACAGTCTACCCGTCCCACCGGGGCCTGCTGCCCTCCTACACCGGCCATGTTCCAGGTGGGCCTAAACCTCATCAATACACTATATAGTACGAAGCCTCACACACAGCTCTGAAATCTCCATATTTTGTTTAAAAATGTATCATATCATCACTTGGTAGATCAAATGTTACTATAATGTTATTGCTTAACTATAATATTATTTTGAGATCTTCAGTTAAGTTTACCTTCAATCTGCCCACAGGATACAAGTTCAGGTACGGCCAGACCTTTGGGCAGCTTACCCACAATGCCCTGGGGCTGAGCGGCACTCAGAGGAAGATAGAGGCCAGAGCCCAGTAACGGAGGTACAATCCACAAGACAATCACATGACTTAATAAAGAACTAGGGTAGAGAACACATCGTGGAGTTGTTTTGAGTGATGAATCCAAGGACTTTGAAATAAATGCATATGTCTGTGGAACAGCAAAACCTTGGTCTGTGGACTATGTACATCCCAGAGTGAAAAATAATAATGCCTGATTTTTTTATATGAACAGAACAGGTACACACTGCAAATATGGGCAGTGGAAGGCTGCTTCTCCTGTATTTAGCGATATATATATATATATATATATATATATATATATATATATATATATATATATTTTTTTTTCTACTGTACAAGTGAATGTGAAACATAAGTCACAAGATAAATCAATACTTTTTTATTCGTAAAGGTTGTTTGTCACAGGGAATTTACACTCATAGAGGGTGCATTCTTCTAAGAGGAAGGACAGTTAGGTTGGGAAGGAAATATGAGAGGGGTTATGATAAACTCACTTTCACATTATTTACTTTTACGTCATTTAGCAGACGCTCTTATCCAGAGCGACTTACAGTTTTTTGTTTTTTTCATACCCCCCGTGGGAATCGAACCCACAACCCTGGCGTTGCAAACACCATGCTCTACCAACTGAGCTACATCCCTGCCGGCCATTCCCTCCCCTACCCTAGACGACGCTGGGCCAATTGTGCGCCGCCCCACGGGTCTCCCGGTCGCGGCCGGCTACGACAGAGCCTGGATTCGAACCAGGATCTCTAGTGGCACAGCTAGTACTGCGATGCAGTGCCTTAGACCACTGCACCACTCGGGAGGTCTATAATAACCAAGTCATTCCTGTCACGCAAATTCAGACTTTGCCTTTCTCTTTCTCCTTAGCTTAGTAGTACTGGCCTATCAAAACAGTGTACACCTGAAACACAACATGATAGCTTTATATTGTGCAAACAACACCTAACAGTGCCACAAATCTAGAATTTGCTTACCTAAATATTTACAAAACTCTACTTCTCTCATTTAAAAAAACTGTATAACAGGATATTGATATAGGTAGTACAACCACACACAGTAGTAGGCCTAAATTAGCACCTAATGACTCATTGAACATTTGTTTTTACACATGCACAGAAATCTTACCATGCTACAGTCGGGATTACCTCATAAACATGTATTAACTTTGTCTAGTTGAATGTGAAGGCAACCTCCTTTTGGAAGGTAAGCCACTGCACAAGGCTGCTGACTGGCATAATATGTGGCACTAGTAAACATGGCTAGTAAAGATTGCCTTTCTGCATTTCTTTGTTGTCCTTCCAATCACACATAGGATAGTCACAGTGTAGGGGTTGGAAGGTAGAGGATCAGATTGAAACTATTAGGAGAATAGGATGCTACTGTATGGTATGCATGCAGCTCCATTACACACTAATTGGTTTCTTCTGCAGAGTCTGGGATGGTGTACAAGGCTTTCAGATCCTAAGGCAAGACCCTAACGTTGGAGGAGCCTCTCTGACCACATAGTTTGATTGACAGGTTCACAGGGAGAATCTATTGCATAAATCCCAATTCATGACAGATGAACAGAAGCACTTGTAAATCTAATAGTACATGGGGGGAGTTGTTATTGCCTAATAATAACATAGCAAAAAGTATTACCCATGCTCCGATAGTTGTATCAATTGTTCTAATGTGCTTTTCTGATCAGTGTGAGTGTGTTCTAGCTTACGTGTCTGTGTGCAACACTGTGCACTACAACACTGACTCAGGATCATGCGGTTGAGATTTTTGGTAGTGTATCTTTTCTTCTCTTCCCTACCCCTCTCCACTCATCAGAGGGTTGGGTGAGTGTGGTCCTGGGGCACCATGTCTATGTCTGGTGTTTCTGGTCAGGCTGTGGAGCTGGGAGTTTCCCTGACCACACTGTCTGAGCCAATAGGCCCAGCTGAGACCTGTCCAACTGCAGCCACTGTGAAGGTCTCCTTCAAGACAAGAGAAATACAGTTATTAAGGAGGAACTGTAATAACACCATAGGAACAGGTTAGCCATAGTTCAGTTCAGTAATTCTGACCTTTTCTGGGTCTGTGTCCCATTGAGGTTTTGAGGTGCCCTCTGTGTCCTGGTAGAGGGATTCCTTGCTGCTCCAAACAGCTTGGCCCAGCGTAGCCCACCCTGGGAGAGGCTCTCATCCTGGGTGTCTGCCTGCATCCTGGGGGTCTCCATCCCAGTTCCCTCCCTCCTGCCCTCCGGTGAACTCTCCTCTTCTATCCTCCCTTCCATCTCCTGCTGAGGCTCAGGGTGGATGACATCCATGTAAATCTGTCCATATTCCACCCCCTCCACCCCCCCCTCCACCACCCCCTCTGCGTGGGCAGGCCGTCTCTGCCACCACCCTGGACTGGTGGCTGACCACAGGCTCCTGCTAGACTTGCCTAAATGCCTCGCCCACTTCTCCTGACCCATGACCTTTGACCCCTGGGTGGACCCCTGAAGATGCTGTACCAGCTGGTGTGGGTCACCTGGTGGCCTGCTGTTATCTCTGGGTCCATCCATAGAGCCATATGCCCCCTGTCTGTCTCCTCTGTCTCCTCTCAACAGGGGCCAACTGGTCATGAGAAAGGTGGAGCATGGTGGAGCTTGTTCCCTGGAGCAGAGCTGTCTGTTGTTCAGCAGGCGGGGCTCCAGCAGCAGGTTGAGGTCAAAGGGTAACATGGAAAGAGGCTGCAGCAGGAGGAGGAGCTCCTGGAACATAGGCTGACACTGCCCATGTGACATGGCGAGGAAACCCCATGGATGGTAGTAAGCTGTCACCTTGTCTGGGGAGAGGAGAGTTGGAAAGAGTATGAGAGAGGTACGTTCTAAGAACATTATGTTTTCTAATAACAATTTGGAGAAGTTAAAAAAAGAGCCTGTCCTTTAATCTAAACACATACCTTTTTGGTTGTAGAGGTGATTTAGCCAGAATTCCAAGGCCCTCAAGCTAAAAGAGAGAATATAAGTCCCTAATTTTACAATAATAACATTTCATAAATCACCATTAGAACACAATTTGATATACTAAAAAAGACTGTCTGAGACTTGACAGGGACTCACTTGAGCAGGCCCATGATGAAGGCTCGTAGTCTCATACAGTGGCTGGTCAGCAGGGAGCACTGCCTCACCTTGGACAGCAGGCTGTGGAGCACCTGGGTGGTAGGGCCTTAGACAGGAACAGAGACCATTAAACTACAACCCCCATTAGCAACTGCAGCACTGTAGTCGTACCATCATCAGCATCAAACCTACCACAACCACCATCCTCATCATCATCATTACCATCATCACCACCATGTGTCTCTCACCTGCCTGAGTGGAGGCATCCACCACATTCCAGGCGTGGTTGCGTCGATGACCGATGATCAGGTCCAGTTTGTGGTCCCTGAGGCCATCCTGCAGAATGTTCTGGATGGTGGGACACAAATGCTCCAGGACTAGACCACCAATGGTGGGACTCCTAGAACTGTTCCCTAGCCGGATCTGGAGAGAAGTGGGACATTATCATATCATGATCAATAATTACACTTTAATAAAAAATATAATAACATACAGTACCAGTCAAAAGTTTGGACACACCTACTCATTCAAGGGTTTTTCTTAATTTTTTTACTATTTACTACATTGTAGAATAATAGTGGAGACATCAAAACTATGAAATAACACATGGAATCATGTAGTAACCAAAAAAGTGTTAAACAAATAAAAATATATTTTATATTTGAGATTCTTCAAAGTAGCCACCTTGATGACAGCTTTGCACACTCTTGGCATTCTCGCAACCATCTTCATGAGGAATGCTTTTCCAACAGTCTTGAAGTAGTTCCCCCATATATTGAGCACTTGTTGGCTTCTTTTCCTTCACTCTGCGGTCCAACTCATCCCAAACCATCTCAATTGGGTTGAGGTCGGGGGATTGTGGAGGCCAGGTCATCTGATGCAGCGCTCCATCACTCTCCTTCTTGGTCAAATAGCCCTTACACAGCCTGGAGGTGTGTTCTGGGTCATTGAAAAACAAATGATAGTCCCACTAAGCGCAAACCAGATGGGATGCAGAATGCTGTGGTAGCCATGCTGGTTAAGTGTGCCTTGATTTCTAAATAAATCACAGACAGTGTCACCAGCAAAGCTCCCCCACACAATCACACCTCCTCCTCCATGCTTCACGGTGGGAACCACACATGCGGAGATCATCCGTTCACGTACTGTGCGTCTCACAAAGACACAGCGGTTGGAACCAAAAATCTCAAATTTGGACTCATCAGACCAAAGGACACATTTCCACTGGTCTAATGTCCAAGTCTCTTCTTCTTATTGGTGTCCTTTAGTAGTGGTTTCTTTGCAGCAATTCGACCATGAAGGCCTGATTCACACATTCTCCTCTGAACAGTTGATGTTGAGATGTGTCTGTTACTTGAACTCGGTGAAGCATTTATTTGGGCTGCCATCTGAGGTGCAGTTAACTCTAATGAACTAATCCTCTGCAGCAGAGGTAACTCTGGGTCTTCCTTTCCTGTGGCGGTCCTCATGAGAGCCAGTTTCATCATAGCGGTCCTCTGTAGCTCAGCTGGTAGAGCACGGCGCTTGTAACGCCAAGGTAGTGGGTTCGATCCCCGGGACCACCCATACACAAATAAATTAAATAAAAAAGAATAATAATAATGTATGCACGCATGACTGTAAGTCGCTTTGGATAAAAGCGTCTGCTAAATGGCATATTATTATATTATATTATATTATATATATTATATAGCGCTTGATGGTTTTTGCGACTGCACTTTAAGAAACGTTCAAAATTCTTTACATTTTCCGGATTGACTGACCTTCATGTCTTAAAGTAATGATGGACTGTTGTTTCTCTTTGCTTATTTGAGCTGTTCTTGCCATAATATGGACTTGGTCTTTTACCAAATAGGGCTATCTTCTGTATACCACCCCTACCTTGTCACAACCCAACTGATTGGCTCAAATGCATTAAGAAGGAAAGAAATTCCACAAATTAACTTTCAACAAGGCACACCTGTTAATTTAAATGCATTCCAGGTGACTACCTCATGAAGCTCGTTGAGAGAATACCAAGAGTGTGCAAAGCTGTCATCAAGGCAAAGGGTGGCTACTTTGAAGAATCTCAAATATAAATTTGTTTAACACTTTTTTGGTTACTACATGATTCCATATGTGTTATTTCATAGTTTTGATGTCTTCACTATTATTCTACAATGTAGAAAATAGTAAAAATAAAGAAAAACCCTTGAATGAGTAGGTGTGTCCAAACTTTTGACTGGTACTGTATATTTATGGGAGTTGATTCATCCTATTCAGGGATACTGTCTGTTTTTGTGAATTGGTTATTCTAGTTCCCTTCAGATTGCTTTTAGCTCTGCTGGACTCTACCTTTTCCCCTGGATCTCGACTGGTGCCAAAATGAGCCATGATCAAATCCACTGCCAAGCTCACAGATTTCAGCAAACCTGGAGAAACATGGAAAGAAGCACATCAGGAGTTAGCTCATTTCATATTCTGTGCCATGCAGGGGGGTTATCAAAATGCCTGAGGGACTGACATAAAACAGATTATATTAATTAAACAGAAACATCAGACACTGAATAAAAAGGGTGTATATACAGAACCACATGGGAACATCCATGATTCATCTCCCTTCCTCCCTTCCTCTCTCCATCTTGCTCTGGCTCGCTCTAAAATGTCAGGGTTCTTTATGCATATTGAATCTGCCTACAATGCTCTCCCCTGCCAAACGGACAGTACATCACTGTGCAAGCATTGCTTTCACAAGACAATGTGCATACAAGCATGTGATTGACATTTACATTGTTTGGTGATAATCATGTGTGTCTGTATTGTGACACTAAAATAACATAAATCTGTGAATCATATATCCAGCGTATCAACAACACTGCACCCACTGCAACAAACACTCACTGGAGCTTGCACAATCACATACACATACACAAACACACTAAATGGTTCAGCCAATCCAATGCAGGGAGAGAAAAATAGGTCATGTTTTAAAGAAACCCCCTTCAGGGTATTGAAGGCACTGCTACAGCAAGCTCTGCTGCTGCTCTCTTTAGAACCCAGCAGCAGCACAGAATAACAGACAGTGTAGGATTCCAGTTTCCCATAATAACTGTTCAGTAACAGTCTAATTACTCTCCATCTTGAGATAACACTAGATTACTGACACTGTCTACCTACCACACACATCCTCTGATTATACGCTGACATCACACACAGTCAACATCACATCATACAATCCACATTATATGCCCTCAGCTCAAAGCACCCTTAACCCCATTAACTTAACTCAGTTTTGCTCTACGACCCCCACAAGCTTCTTGGGACTCGTCTGAAGTCGGTACAGCCGATACTGTACTGTCTGTAGCGTCCGTACAGTTTGGGTTTCACACTAACTATGACCCCTCTGTAAAGGTGAGACTCTCCCGAACACGTACAGTACCAGTCAAAAGTTTGGACACACCTACTCATTCAAGGGTTTTTCTTTATTTTTACTATTTTTTACATTGTAGAATAATAGTGAAGACATCAAAACTATGAAATAACACAAATGGAATCGTGTAGTAACCAAAAAAGTGTTAAATAAATCAAAATATATTTTATTTTTGAGATTCAAAGTAGCCACCCTTTGCCTTGATGACAGCTTTGCACACTATTGGCATTCTCTCAACCAGCTTCACCTGGAATGCTTTTCCAACAGTCTTGAAGGAGTTCCCACATATGCTGAGTACTTGTTGGATGATTTTCCTTCACTCTGCGGTCCAACTCATCCCAAACCATCTCAATTGGGTTGAGGCCAGGTCATCTGATGCAGCACTCCATCACTCTCCTTCTTGGTCAAATAGCCCTTACACAGCCTGGAGGTGTGTTGGGCCATTGTCCTGTTGAAAAACTAATGATTGTCCCACTAAGCCCAAACCAGATGGGATGGCGTATCGCTGCAGAATGCTGTGATAGCCATGCTGGTTAAGTGTGCCTTGAATTCTAAATAAATCACAGTGTCACCAGCAAAGCACCCCCACACCATCACACCTCCTCTTCCATGCTTCACGGTGGGAACTACACATGCGGAGATCCTCCGTTGACCTACACTGCGTCTCACAAAGACACAGCGGTTGGAACCAAAAATCTCAAATTTGGACTCATCAGACCAAAGGACAGATTTCCACCGGTCTAATGTCCATTGCTCGTGTTTCTTGGCCCAAGCAAGTCTCTTCTTATTATTGGTGTCCTTTAGTAGTGGTTTCTTTGCAGCAATTCGACCATAAAGGCCTGATTCACACAGTTGAACAGTTGATGTTGAGATGTGCCTGTTACTTGAAGTCTGTGAAGCACTTATTTGAGCTGCAATTTCTGAGTCTGGTAACTCTAATGAACTTATCCTCTGCAGCAGAGGTAACTCTGGGTCTTCCTTTCCTGTGGCGGTCCTCATGAGAGCCAGTTTCATCATAGCGCTTGATGGTTTTTGCAACTGCACTTTCCGGATTGACTGACCTTCATGTCTTAAAGTAATGATGGACTATCATTTCTCTTTGCTTATTTGAGATGTTCTTGCCATAATGTGGACTTGGTATTTTACCAAATAGGGCTATCTTCTGTATACCAACCCTACCTTGTCACAACACACCTGATTGGCTCAAACGCATTAAGAAGGAAAGAAATTCCACAAATTAACTTTCAACAAGGCACACCTGTTAATTTAAATGCATTCCAGGTGACTACCTCATGTATCTGGTTGAGAGAATGCCAATAGTGTGCAAAGCTGTCATCAAGGCAAAGGGTGGCTACTTTGAATCTCAAAAATAAAATATATTTTGATTTGTTTAACACTTTTTTGGTTACTACATGATTCCATATGTGTTATTTCATAATTTTGATGTCTTCACTATTATTCTACAATGTAGAAAATAGTTAAAATAAAGAAAAACCCTTGAATGATTAGGTGTGTCCAAACTTTTGAGTAGTACTGTACATGTCGGTTGTTTTGCTCTAGGACACCCACAGGCTTCACAAAACTCGTCTAAATGTACCCCGGTACCAGTTTAAAAAATGTATGGAAGTAATGTATATATGGAGACTTAAGTGAAAAAAGTAAGGGGTTAAATAAATAAATAAAAGACTTCCTGATCTCTCAGATATGACTTCCTTTAGATTTTTTTTTTGGACTATCTGTTGTTCCATGTAGTGAATCTGTTATTCAATGTGTTTGTATGGGCTAATAGCAGTAAGGCAAAATAAAAATGTTCATCAAATAATTTTTGTGTGTATTTCTTTGATACTTCAAGGGGTCTTAAAATTCCTAATAAAAAAGAAAAATGAACCATGGAATGACCTTCTTAAAACAATTCCATATAGTTTAGTAGAACCCTACCCCCCCCCTCCCCCCCCCACCCCGGCTTAGACAGGGCTTTGACTTGCAAATTCGTAACATATTGTACGTTTGCAAATTCGTAACATATAATTGAATTGTAATTCGTAACATATCATACGAAATGGTTGATGGACATCCACAAATGAATACATACCATACGAAACCTAACATATCATACTAAATGGAGTGTCTCGGATTTACGTACAGAATAATACAAAATGCTCTGAGACCAGTTTGATCCATGCTCTATCACCTATACATAGATCAAGCCCCTCCCTTGCCCTCACCTCTCCTCTGCAGGTGGCTGATGGACAGAGACTCGTAGGAGGCTTCAGGTGACAGGCAGAACTCCACAGGTGGCCTACTGTCACTCAGGCTGAAGGAGTCACAGTGCTGTTGTTGATGCTGCTTCACACTGGGCCCTGCAGACACCAGAGGCTGCAGAATGGTGCTCAGAGAGGACATAGGGGCCACTGATGAGAGAGCAGCTGTCAGGCTACGATGAGAGGCTGCAGACCCAGCCATAGGGACTGAGGATAGTGGGGTTCTCTTGTGGGGCAGTAAGGGTGGGTCTGGAGAGGAAACCAGCAGGTCTGGATGATGGATGTGACTGTCAGAGGGTGACATGGTTGCTACTTGGGAGATGGGACAGTGAGGGCTGTGGGTCAGGAGGAATGGGTTGAGGCTCTTCTGCTCTGGGGACAGGCGAATGAGATCTTGGCAGATCTGAGCCATGCCTTGGCTACGTTTGATTGAATCTTTACAATGAGACTGGTTTGGGCTACTGTTGGCCTGACCTGGGCTGGGGTAGGTTTGGTCTAGGTCTTCATAGAGCTGGTCCTGGCATGAATAAGCCTGGGTTAGTTTGGTATGAGATTGTTTTGTGCTTGTTTGCGCTTGTTTTGGACTGGTCGAAGTGAGACCAAGGCTAGTGTGGGGCCTGTATGGACTGGAGTGTGTCCAGTTGAGTCTGGACTGGAAGCGTTCTGGACTGGGGGTGCAGGTGGAGCAGGTATCAGAGCTGGAGGGGCCTTCCAGGAGGATGGCTCCATAGCTGCCTAGCGGTGAGGGACGCAGGTGGGTCAGGAGTCTGTTGCCTTTGCCTATGCACTTGGACCCTGGCTGGGAGCTGAAGCTAGGCTTGGTGTTCTTGTGGCTGATGTACTGGTCCAGCAGGGAGCTCAGGGGCTGGCTCTGAGGTTTACCTGCCGGGGGAAGCAGGACGAAGGGCTGGATGGGCAGGGAGGTGGGCCTCTGAGCCTTACTGTAGCGCACCATAGGAGTGGCCCATGAACATGCCCCTGAGAGAGAGAGAGAGAGAGATAGAGGGAGGGAGAGAGGGAGGGAGAGGGGATGAAAAGTTTTAAAGATAAGGAAAAAACAAGGGTAGATCAGCTGAATCGTAATTTCGCATGTAAAAATACCAACTGGTTTGTTTTCTTACCCTCCTCCTCCATCTCATGGTTTGTTGACACAGAAGGGTAGTAGGACACATTGATACTGCCTTGGTTGGGACTCAGGAGTAGGGGGGAGTGGATGCTACTCTGGCCCAGGGAAACTGCCTCCTGGATGGGACACAAATCCTGGGAGGTGTGGGAGTGGCTGGAGCCCTGGCAGCTGTCTGTATGTCTCTTACAGTAGGCAATCTCAGCAAAGGTGACATGCTGGGAGTCCCAGCTCATACAGCGAGGACGGTGCAATGGGGTAGCTCTCCTCTCTTCTTTGTCTAAGCCTTCTTCCTGCTGGCCATGGAGAAACAGATACAATTTGGATTAGTTGACAGGAATGTCAACTGCTATGAAAGTAATTCTGCTCATCATACAACATCTTACAAATTAGACAAAACCTGAAGAAGAAATACAAAAGGTGTGCATCTTTTTAAACATGCTGTAAGTCATTGTGGTATGCCAACCTGTTTTGCCCCCTGGCTCTGCTCTCCTCGGGCCTTACTGAAGAGGAAGTAGTGGCCATCTGAGGTGACGCTGGTGGTGCTGGACCAGGCTGGGCTGGGTGAGGCTGACTGAGATGACAGGTCACAGGTCACCAGCTTGTAGTACTTCTGGGTGGTCCCTGTGGGCAGCAGCCTGGCCTGGCTCTGGAGACAGGAAGTGAGGTCAGAGACCTCCAGAGAAGACAGGAGGCCCTGGTTGTCGGGAGAGTAGACATTACAGTTTGAGTCCATCGCCTGTGGTGACCAGCAGGGGACAGAATGCCCCCTGTCAAGAGAAGAGGAGATTGTTCTGCCCCCCTGACTGGGGCCAGCAGCCTGAGGACCCTGGGGCTCCTGGGGGAAAGGTTGCAAGTTTAGGAAGACAGAGCCTTCTGCTGGCTGGGATGACTGCACTGCAGGACTGCTGAGGTCATTTGGGATGGCAGGGTTGTTACTCTTGTTGTAGATGGCGCTGAAGTTGACGAGAACCCCATCTGAGCTGTTGCAGGAGGAGTCTGTGACGTACTCCAGAAGACCATCAGAGAAAGACTCAGGGAAACATTTTGGTTGGCCATAGCTGAAGTAGTAGCCCTCATCACCACATTTTAGCACATTATCTTCAACGTCCTCCAGTCTCTCCTGCTCCCCATAGTCCGTCAACACAGTTTTACCCCTGTTTTCATGGTTCTGACTGACTGATTGGCTAGAAGGTTTGGAGGTCCGCCTCCCAGCATTACTCAGGGCCCAGTTAGAGTTCCCATGCAACTGCAGCACAAAAGAGGAGTCCTCATGGTATCTGTGCAGGTTATCTCCATCACTATCGTCATCCTCCTCATCTTCATCCACCCCTTCATTAGGGAGAAAGGAGTTGTGTAGACGTAAAGTACCTCTAACTACAGGGTATTCTTTATGTCTTTGAGAGATGGTCATCTGTGATGCCTCCTCCTCTGATGATCCAGAGTCACACTTCCCACTGCTGTCACTGCCCCCCTCCCCGTCCCCCTCGCCCCAGTCCTCCTTGAGGCTCCAGTAGCTGGAGGAGATATGTCTGAGGCTGTTGTGGAAGGGCTCTCTGTGGAGGTTGTCTTGCTCGGGGAGGGAGGCAGTGCGCGTCAGACCCACGGAGCTGGAGCACAGTCGACCAGGCCTCTTGGAAGAGCTGCTGCACAGAGCCGTCTGCACAGGAAGCTGCCAGGGGGGGAGTTGCACCAGGGGGAAGTGACACGTGATCAGGGTGTCCCCTGATAGGCTGGCCGTCCTGTTCATTCTCTCAGCTCAGCAGTTGATGTTATTACTGAAAGAGTCTCCATGCTCCGAAGGAAACACCTGAAACAGGAGGAAAGGAGAGCATTAATGTGGTCCTCTGTAGCTCAGCTGGTAGAGCGCGGCGCTTGTAACGCCAGGGTAGTGGGTTCGATCCCTGGGACCACCCATACACAAAAATGTATGCACACATGACTGTAAGTCGCTTTGGATAAAAGCGTCTGCTAAATGGCATATTATTATTATTAAATGGGTTATGATGACACTAGAACAGATAAGCAGCCCAATGCTACTATGACTAGTCCGACTCAGACTACTACTGCATCCTCTGCCCCAAGCCATCGGCATGGCCAGTGGGCCAGAGCTGCATGATTCACTCAGTCAGCCGTGGCGTGCTCCCTTCCTCCCTCCTCCCCACCTAGCAAAAGTCACCCATAGCTACTCATAGTCTGTCTGACTCTGCACTGCAACTGGGGCAGCAATACTGCCTGATAACCAACAACGACGAGACAGCCTATAGGAATGAGGTAAGTGAACTGGCATTGTGGTGCCAGGACAACAACCTCTCCCTCAACGTCAGCAAAACAAAGGAGTTGAAAGTTGACTTCAGGAAGCAGAGGATGGAACACACCCCAATCCAAATCAATGGGACTGCAGTAGAGAGAGTCAGCAGTTTTAAGTTCCTCGGCGTCCACATCACAGAGGACTTTACATGGACTAACATACTGTATAAAACTTGATATTTGATAGTCTGATAGAAAGACATGTTACACAACACAGCCATTCTTGTACACCTCTTAAAGGCCCAGTGCAGTGAGAAATGTGATTTCCCTGTGTTGTATATACAGGTAACTGCCAAAATAAAGGAAACACCAACATAAAATGTCTTAATAAGGCTTTGGGCCACCACAAGCGGCCAGAACAGCTTCAATGTGCCTTGGCATAGATTCTACAAGTGTCTGTAACTCTATTGGAAGGATGCAACAATTAGCAGCACGGCTAGCTCAATTGTTAAATGCTTAATAATGACAAATAACACTGTCATAAATGTCATTAATGTAAGGAAAGAAAGGTAGTGTTTTATGTCACGCGATCTGTGAAGACTCCAAGCATTAAAACCTCTTAAGCTGACAGTCCCCGAAATCGTGCACTATAATTACTTTTAAAAATATGTAAGGGTACCAGTCAAAAGTTTGGATTCACCTATTCATTCAAGGGTTTTTCTTTATTTTTACTATTTGCTACCTTGTAGAATAATAGTGAAGACATCAAAACTGTGAAATAACACATATGGAATCATGTAGTAACCAAAAAAGTGTTAAACAAATCAAAATATATTTTATATTTGAGATTCTTCAAAGTAGCCACCCTTTGCCTTGATGACAGCTTTGCACACTCTTGGCATTCTCTCAACCAGCTTCATGAGGTAGTCATCTGGAATGCATTTAAATTAACAGGTGTGCCTTGTTAAAAGTTAATTTGTGGAATTTCTTTCCTTCTTAATGTGTTTGAGCCAATCAGTTGTGTTGTGACAAGGTAGGGTTGGTATACAGAAGATAGCCCTATTTGGTAAAAGACCAAGTCCATATTATGGCAAGAACAGCTCAAATAAGCAAAGACAAACGACAGTCCATCAATACTTTAAGACATGAAGGTCAGTCAATCCGGAAAATTTCAAGAACTTTGAAAGTTTCTTCAAGTGTAGTCGCAAAAACCATCAAGCGCTATGATGAAACTGGCTCTCATGAGGACCGCCACAGAAAAGCAAGACCCAGAGTTACCTCTGCTGCAGAAGATAAGTTCATTAGAGTTACCAGCCTCAGAAATCGGCAATTAACTGCACCTCAGAAATTGCAGCCCAAATAAATGCTTCACAGAGTTCAAGTAACAGACACATCTCAACATCAACTGCTCAGAAAAGACTGTGTGAATCAGGCCTTCATGGTCGAATTGCTGCAAAGAAACAACTACTAAAGGACACCAATAATAAGAAGAGACTTGCTTGGGCCAAGAAACACGAGCAATGGACATTAGACCGGTGGAAATCTGTCCTTTGGTCTGATGAGTCCAAATTTGAGATTTTTGGTTCCAACCGCCGTGTCTTTGTGAGACGCAGAGTAGGTCAACGGATGATCTCCGCATGTGTGGTTCCCACAGTGAAGCATGGAGGAGGAGGTGTGATGGTGTGGGGGTGCTTTGCTGGTGACACTGTCTGTGATTTATTTAGAATTCAAGGCACACTTAACCCGGATGGCTGCCACAGCACTGTGCAGTGATACGCCATCCCATCTGGTTTGCGCTTAGTGGGACGATAATTTGTTTTTCAACAGGACAATGACCCAGAACACACCTCCAGGCTGTGTAAGGGCTATTTGACCAAGAAGGAGAGTGATGGAGTGCTGCATCAGATGACCTGGCCCCCACAATCCCCCGACCTCAACCCAATTGAGATGGTTTGGGATGAGTTGGACCGCAGAGTGAAGGAAAAGCTGCCAACAAGTGTGGGAACTCCTTCAATACTGTTGGAAAAGCATTCCAGGTGACTACCTCATGAAGCTGGTTGAGAGAATGCCAAGAGTGTGCAAAGCTGTCATCAAGGCAAAGGGTGGCTACTTACTATCTCAAATATAAAATATATTTTGATTTGTTAAACACTTTGGTTACTACATGATTCCATATGTGTTATTTCATAGTTTTGATGTCTTCACTATTATTCTACAAGGTAGAAAATAGTAAAAACAAAGAAAACCCCTTGAATGAGTAGGTGTCCAAACTTTTGACTGGTACTGTATATGTTTACATTACTTATTTCATTTATTTCCCACCATTTTATAAGTCAGAAGACAGCCATCCAGACCATCCTAGGACCATGTAAACGTCCTCTGTCGAATAAACTTGTATTTGCCTCCCTCTGGTGGTCGGTTGAATTATTATATCCATTTATATCACTTCACCGCAATGTTATGTCAAAGGGGCGGTCCTTAGAAAAACATTTATCCAGCTTGACTGCTTCACGGCACAGACATGGCAAAGCAATCTTTTAAATTGTCTCGAGCAGGCGGTTCTAAATACATGCTTCCATAGCTCTACTATAAAGAATGCGACCTACACACTTCCTTAAACCTAAAATAAGTACGCATTGCGTATGCTAAGAACGACATAATCGAGCCCTTTACATAGCCCTTACACCCTTGTCCATAGGAGGGACGCACGCTGTTTAAATGGCCCAAATGTTGATTTAGACATTCACAGATTTAACAGATTTTCACTATCACTAATGTCATGATATGTTTGGTAAAGTAATAAAGAAGGTGTGGTGAGTGATTTCAAAGGAGTCAGGTGCAGGAGGGTAAATCACAGAATAACATTTATTCCAAACACAGAGGTACGCAGTAATGCGCAAAACAGGTGCACTGGAAACAACAAGGCACACGGGGAAATATCCCGGCGATACAAAATACAAGGAGCTCCACCAAGCTAATCTAACCTCCACAATAAACAATCACACACAAGGACAAGGAGGTAGAGGGAACATTTATACAGGTACTGATGAGGGGACATGAACCAGGTGTGTGTAATAAACAAGACAAAACAAATGGAATTATGAGATGAGGAGCGACAGTGGCTAGAAGGCCGGTGACGACGAACGCCAAAGCCTGCCCGAACAAGGAGAGGAGGCAGCTTTGGAGGAAGTCATGACAGTAACCCACCCTTTAAGTGCAGCTACAGCAGCGCGCGGACACCGGCCTTGGGGACGGCCAGGAGGACGCGGAGCAGGGCGAGCTGGATGGCGCTGGTGGAAATCCCGCAATAGGGAGGGATCGAGGATATCCCTAACCGGGACCCAGCACCGCTCCTCCGGACCATACCCCTCCCACTCCACGAGGTACTGAATGCCCCCCACCCGACGCCTCGAATCCAGGATGGAATGGACGGATTACGCCGTGGCCCCCTCAATGTCCAGAGGGGGGGGCGGAGGAACCTCCTGCACCTCAGACTCCTGGAGCGGACCAGCCACCACCGGCCTGAGGAGAGACACATGGAACGAGGGGTTAATACAGTAATCTGGAGGGAGTAATAACCTATATGTAACCTTGTTTATCCTCCTCAGGACTTTGAACGGCCCCACAAACTGCAGGCTCAGCTTCCGGCAGGGCAGGCGGAGGGGCAGATTCCAGGTCGAGAGCCAGACCCGATCACCCAGTACAAAGACCGGGGCCTCACTGCGGTGGCCTTCTGGCGACGCACGGTGCGCTGGAGGTGGACGTGAGCAGCGTTCCACATCTCTCTGTCATCTCTGTCATCCACCGCAGGAGCTTCGGTCTGGCTGATAACCTAAAACACATTGAAATGGCGATAGGTTAGTGGAGGAGTGGCAGAGAGAGTTCTGGGTATATTCGGCCCATGGCAAGAACACTGACCACTCCCCCGGCCGGTGTTGGCAGTAGGACCACAGGAACCTACCCACATCCTGATCACCCGTTCCACCTGCCCATTACTCTCGGGGAGAAATCCAGAGGTCAGGCTGACCGAGACCCCCAGACATTCCATGAACGCCTTCCAGACCCTGGATGTAAACTGGGGACCCCGGTCAGACACTATGTCCTCTGGCACCCCGTAGTCCCGGAAGACGTGAGTAAACAGGACCTCCGCAGTCTGCAGGGCAGTGGGGAGACCGGGCAGAGGAAGGAGGCGGCAGGCTTTTGAAAAGTGGTCCACAACCACCAGGATGGTGGTGTTACCCTGAGAGAGGGGAAGATCAGTGACAAAGTCAATACACAGGTGGGACCATGGCCGTTGTGGAACTGGTAAGGGTTGTAACTTACCAGCTGGGAGGTGCCTAGGCTGCCTTACTCTGGGCACACACCGAGCAGGAGGAGACATACACCCTCACATCCTTAGCCAAGGTAGGCCACCAGTACTTTCCGGTCAGGCAGCGCACTGTAAGGCCCATACCTGGGTGACCAGAGGAGGGCGACGTGTGTGCCCAATAGATCAGACGGTCACGGACAAGAGACGGCACGTACTGCAGCCCAGCTGGGCACTGAGGTGGAGATGGCTCTGTGCATAACGCCCGCTCTTTGTCCACATCCATCGCACACACTAGCGGTGCCACAATGCAGGAGGCCGGGAGCATGGGGGTGTTGTCTATGGGCCTCTCCTCTGTGTCGTACAGCCATGACAGTGCGTCTGCCTTCACGTTCTTCGTACCCGGGATGTAAGACAGTGTAAAATCTAACCGGGTGAAGAATAGGGCCCACCTGGCCAGGCGAGGGTTCAGCCTCCTCACTGCCCGGATGTACTCCAGGTTACGGTGGTCCGTCCAGACGAGGAAAGGGTCTTTCACCCCCTCGAGCCAGTCCCACCACACGGTCAGGGCTCGGACAACAGCCAACAGCTCATGATCACCAACGTTGTAGTTCTGCTCCGCCGGGCTGAGCTTCTTGGAGAAGAAGGCACAGGGGCGGAGCTTGGGTGGCGTGCCTGAGTGTTGAGATAGGACAGCGCCTATCCCTACCTCGGACGCATCCACCTCCACTACGAATGGTAGTGATGGACTCCTGGGAGGCACAGCGTCTACCTGGAGGTTTATCGCACAATCCCCCGCCCGATGAGGTGGTAATTTGGTCACCTGCGTTTTGAAAAACGCATTTGCCAAATCGAGGTATTCGGGGGGAATGCGCACGGTGGAGGTAGTGTCTGGACTTTCCACCGTGGTTGCACCAACGGAAACAGCTAGACACCTACCCTGACACTCTCGCGACCACCCCGTGAGAACCCTCTGCGGCCATGAAAAGGTGAGGTTGTGTAGTGCTAACCAGGGAAGACCCAACACAACAGGGAAATCAGGAGACTCAATAATAAAGAAGGTGACTTGCTCTCTATGGGTCTTGTGCGTAACCATTGTGACTGGTGCTGTATCTTCCCTAACGAACGCGTGTGGGTTTGCGCTACCTGGGGTGACGCGAGAGTGCCCTGCCTGCCGCCTCCAGACCCGGAAGAACCCTGACGACAGCGTGCAGCCGAATGTCCTCTCCTGCCATAAGAGTGACACTGGAGCTGTCGTCCTCCGTTCTCCCGGATCGCTGCACCACCTAGCTCCATCGGAACTGAATCTGGGTTGAGGGGGGGTGGAACGGGCAGGCCCCTTCCAGGACGTCCTCTTGCAGCTGATCGAAAGTCGTCAACATGGTATCCTGGCAGGCTAGCTCCCTTCGGACGTCCTCTCGCAGGCTGCACCGGAAGCTGTCGATGAGGGCCCGCTCATTCCACCCGGACCCAGCCTCCAGGGCAAAGTCCTGCGCGGTCCTCGTCACCTGCCTCAGGTGGACCAGCCGCTCGCCCGACTCCCTACCTTCGGGCGGGTGATCGAAGACTGCCCGGAAGAGGCGAGTGAACTCCCCGTAGTTGTCCAACGCAGCTCCTCCTTCACTCCAGACCGCGTTGGCCCACTCCAGGGCTTTCCCCGCGAGGCAGAAGACGAGGGCGGACACCTTCTCCCGCTCCGATGGAGCCGGGCTGATAGTCGAGAAGTATAGGTCCAGTTGCAGGAGGAATCCCTGGCAGCGGGCAGCTGTCCCGTCGTAATCCCTTGGTCGGGATATATGAATCCCTCTGGGTGCTGGCATGTGGGTGGCTGGATCCGGTTGCTCAGCTGGTCCCGAAGTATCGGGTCCTCTCCTCTCCAGGCGTTGGACAACCTTCTCCCAAGCTGGCTAGCATCGTAGAATGCTCCCGGACCCGCGTCACGACTCTAGGCATGTGCTCCTCGCCTGCTGCCTCCATATCAAGGTGTGTGATTCTGTGGTGAGTGATTTCGAAGGAGTCAGGCGCAGGAGGGTAAATCACAGAATAAAAGGGTTTATTCCGAAACCCAGAGGTACGCAGTAATGCGTCAAATCACTCCAGTGCGCAAAACAGGCGCACTGGAAACAACAAGGCACACTGGGAAATATCCCAGCGATACAAAATACAAGGAGCTCCACCGAGCTAATCTAACTTCCACAATAAACAATCACACACAAGGACAATGGGGCAGAGGGAAGACTTGTACAGGTACTGATGAGGGGATATGAACCAGGTGTGTGTAATAAACAAAACAAAACAAATGGAATGATGAGATGAAGAGCGGCAGTGGCTAGAAGGCCGGTGAAGGCGAACGCCGAAGCCTGCCCGAACAAGGAGAAGAGGCAGCTTCGGAGGAAGTCGTGACAGAAGGTGAAATATTTTGGGTAGATGTTCCTAAAACAAATTATAACTATATATGGACATATTATAAAGTATGAAAAGGCTTATTCATTCACAATTGTATTTTATTTTATCATATCATCATATTTGTATAGTATTTATTATACTTTTATTGTGTACTAAATCACATGGGTTGAAAAGTGGTAGCCTACCTTCTGCTGAGAGGGTAGGCTACCATCAGTGGTATAGTCCTAGTGGAGGGTAAACGCAAGTAAACGCCGTTTAGCCACCTTTTTTCAGAAAAATGCATTGAAAGTAGGCTTATTTGAACTTCATGTTAATAGACATTGTAGCCTAGTTCAGTAAATTGACCGTGTGTTAGGGTGACCATCCCATTTTTCCTGGGACAGTTTTAGCCCATTTCAGGTGTCCCAACCTTAAAAATGGCAGTGTAATAGGGGTTTTCAAGGTTTTGGGGAGTTTATAAGCTACTGAATCTGGCTGGTGGGTAACTGCGGCCAGGATGGCGATGTTTCAAATAGGCCTAGCTTGTGCATCACTATCACTAGCTATCTCTTGTTTACAAAAAAAATTGGCTAGGTAGCTAACTTGATTCTTCATACATGCACTAATAAAGTAAAAAAGCATTGGATTGGTGTTAAAGAGAGCTAGAGAGAGTTTCCTTCAACCAGATTTTTTGCACCAGTCTCTGCGCTATTCCTTTTAACTCTATGTCACATTGAGATTTACTTTATAATTTACACCTAACTTAACCTATGACCTGACCCATCACCTTATGTATTACTGTCCCCCAGTTGCAAGAAGTGACCCCCCCCCCAACATAAAATGTAATATATATATATATTTTTAAATAAACTAAAATGGCTCAGAGTCTCTCACGCATTCTTTCTGTCCCTAACACTAAAACTAAATAATATAAAAACAAAATATAAATATTTTTATACAACTAAAACTAGCAAATCAGGTTAGAAAAACTGAATGAAACTAAACTGAATTTCTAATAAATAAATACAAACGAATAGAAATAAAAACAATTAATAAAAAACAAAACTATAATAACTTTGGTTCACACACACTCAGACAACGAGCCCAACTCTCATCCCCTAAAACCTTAGCTAGCACTTCCTCCTTGTAGAGACAGATCTGAGCCACACAGCCTTCTATGACAACAGTCTCATGGATTACAGTGAGCATGCAATGACACAGAGTATTTTTTTATTTATTTGGAGAGGGTGGGCTGTACTCTCCTCCTGGCATGAGGGGAGCTTGATGTGAGTGTGCATGAGTGTATGTCAGACGACTGTTCGTGGCTCTGTTTTAGAATATGAAACCCCTGTCATTTTCTGAATTCTGTTAAATCATCCAAATAGTCTATCATCTTGAATTTTAAAGCTTATTTTCACATTGCAGTCAAATCACTATAAATAACTCTGAAGTGATTCTAAATTAAAAATGTATTTTTGCTGCATTTTCTGGGGTACAGAGTGTTGCTGGTGAGAGG